>NC_133460.1:6995000-7620209 GCF_048565385.1 Saimiri boliviensis | reverse complement strand
CTAAATTTTAAATTTTTTTGTACAGCCGGGGTCTTGCTACGTTGCTCAGACTGGTCTCAAACTAAAGGGCTCAACTGATCCACCCGCCTCGGCCTCCCAAAGTGCTGGGATTACAGGTGTGAGCCACCGAGCCCAGCCCCCATCTTTTTTTTTTTTTTTTTTTAAACAGAGAGTGATGCAGTATGCTTCCTCTTCTTCATCTTGCTTTCAGATACTCTGGTCTTCCTTCTCTAAGGCTAAAGCTCCATCTTACCCGGGTGGTGTCTTATAAATGTCAGGCACACGTACAATGGCTGAAAGCAATACCATGGCCCTGCTCTATCTGTCCCTGCCTGTGAATACACAGAAGACACATCTCTGTGGATGTCAGGCCATGGCTGGGGGCCAGGAAGGGATAGGGAGGCTGAGAGGTGACAGGAATCCACAGTTACAACCACAGAGACGTCACAGTTTCTAAACACTGGCCCAGGTGATGCCAAGGAGAGCCCTGGATGTTCCCCACTCATAGAAACAAGCCACAAACAGGGCCCATTGCGGCGCTGCGGTTTCGGCTCCTCACAGCAGGGGGCACCGCTGGCCTATGCAGGAGGTGGGAGGGGAGCCTGGGACAGGTTACAAGGAAGCTGGCCAGAGACTAGGATTTAAGAGTCAAGCCCAGAAGGTGAGCACAGGGGCCAGGAAACGGGCCCTCCCTGCAGAGCACCATGCCCTGGGGATGTGGGAGCTCCTGGCCCCTGCTGCTATCCACACAAGTTTCCAAGCTTCTGGGTCTTAGGGCCCAGTGAGAAAGAAAAAACCACTGGTCTTTCTCTGTAACCTCACACCAATCTCCATGTATCCGCTGCAAAGACGGAGGGGATAACTGGCTCCTAGGCTACAAAAAACTATACAGGTAGCTGTGGAACGGAGTATTCCCTGCTTCCAGCTGTGCAATCCTGGGCAACCCAGCACGTCTCTGGGCCTGAGGTTCTCCTCTGTAGAGCAGGAAGAATACAGACCCTATGATACCCTGGCCATTGACAGCCATCCAGAGCATCAAATGAGATCATACAGAAACAGCCAGATTAACACAGGGAAACATCTGTAATATCATTCACAAAACAATAAGACACCATTGCTACATTTTTTAAAGATGAGTAGCATTTTTAAATGGCATTGCTGTTGGGAAACAAGGACTCTCATCTACTGTTACTGTGAGTACAAACTGGTATCACGGAAGGCAATTTAGCAACAACTAGCAAAATGTGTAATTCCAGTGTTCCAATTTATTTATTTATTTATTATATTTGTTTGGAGTGCACTGGTGCAATCTGTTTACTGCAATCTCTGCCTTCCGGGCTCAAATGATCCTCCTGCCTCAGCCTGCTGAGTAGCTGGGACCACAAGCGCATGCCACCACACCCAGGTATTTTTTCTGAGATGGGGTCTCACTCTGTAATCCAGGCTAGAGCTCACTGCAACCTCTACCTCCCTAGTTCAAGCAATTCTTGTGCCTCAGCCTCCCAGCCTATAGCTGGGATCATAGCCATCTACCACCATGCCCAGCTAATTTTTGTATTTTTAGCAGAGATGGGGTTTCACCATGTTGGCCAGGCTGGTCTCAAACTCCTCAAGTGATCTGCCTGCCTCAGCCTCTCAAAGTGCTGAGACTACAGGTGTGAGCCACCGTGCCCAGTCATAGGATTGTTTTTAAAAGTGCTATGGATGGCCGGGCGCGGTGGCTCAAGCCTGTAATCCCAGCACTTTGGGAGGCCGAGGCGGGTGGATCACGAGGTCAAGAGATCGAGACCATCTTGGTCAACATGGTGAAACCCCGTCTCTACTAAAAATACAAAAAATTAGCTGGGCATGGTGGCACGTGCCTGTAATCCCAGCTACTCAGGAGGCTGAGGCAGGAGAATTGCCTGAACCCAGGAGGCGGAGGTTGCAGTGAGCCGAGATTGCGCCATTGCACTCCAGCCTGGGTAACAAGAGTGAAACTCTGTCTCAAAAAAAAAAAAAAAAAAAAAAAGTGCTATGGATGGAGGACTCTGAAACTATGTATTCTAGTATTGCTCAAATAAGCAAATGCATTATAGATAATGGGAGTCAGGGTTATTACTGTTCCCAGAAAGTTACAAATATGGAAAAGGAAAAGCTAAAATTAATCCTGTGGCATTACATTGTAATTGGAGGGTTTTTATATAGATGATGGATACAGATATTGGCATATGCAGCATATAAATTGGCATATGCATTATATAAATTACAGACATGAGCCACCATGCCCAGCCAAATTTTTGGTTTTTGTTTGTTTTTTGAGATTGAGTCTTGCTCTGTTGCCCAAGCTGGAGTGCAGTGGTGTGATCTCAGCTCACTGCAACCTCTGACTCCCAGGTTCAAGTGATTCTCCTGCCTCAGCTTCCTGAGTAGCTGGGATTACAGGCACACACCACCACACCTAGCTAATTTTTGTATTTTTAGTAGAGATGGGGTTTCATCATGTTGGCCAGGCTGGTCTCGAACTCCTAACCTCTTGATCCACCCGCCTCAGGCTCCAAAGTACCAGGATTATAGGCCTGAGCCACTGCGCCTGGCCCTAATTTCTGTATTTTTTGTAGAGACAGTGTCCTACTATGTGGCCCAGGCTGATCTCAAACTCCTGGGCTCAACCATCCTCCTGCCTCAGGCTTCCAAAGTGCCAGGATTACAGGCATGAGCCACCAGGAGGGTGCTGGTTTTCCAGAGCATGGCGTGACCACCAGGAGGGTGCTGGTTTTCCAGAGCATGGCGTGACCACCAGGAGGGTGCTGGTTTTCCAGAGCATGGCGTGACCATGCAGGAGGGTGCTGGTTTTCCAGAGCATGGCGTGACCATGCAGGAGAAAAGCACACAGCCATCAGAGGGAAGGAGGGAGGTCTCCACACACACAGCCCGCATAACAGGATCCCATGTTCATACAATCAAAAAGGACATCCTTCTATGCACTCACACATGCAGAGGAAAGGCCTGGAAGTCTTCACAAGAAACTAAAACGGAGGTTTTCTCTGGGAATCGAATTAAATAAGGTGGAGATCAAGAATGGAATTTGTATTTTTTGATGCATGCTATTCTGCACTATTTGCATGTTTTGCAACAAGTGTGTCTTATTTTTATTATTTTGAAAACCAATATTGCAAAGAATCGAGGCCCAAGGGAAGCAGATGGAGAAGGGCAATAGGAGGAGTGGAAGGAATGGGCGATCAGAGGGCTCAGGCACCACCGGTGAGTAGATGGGGGGCACCTGTGGGCTCTGGAGCACAGGTGCTCCAGAGGGATCCAAATCAGCATTATCACCCTTGAAGACTCAAATATACACGACTGAAATATAAAGGCTTAAAACCAAAATGCTATCTGGTAAAGCATTGCACCCTGCTGGTGAAAGGGTAGTTCCTGTGACAGAAGTGTCATCCTTTCCAACTCCCGGGGGGAGCCCAGACCCAGAACCACAGGTCCTCGAACACATCACAAACGAGCTCCTGAACCTGTGTGGGCACCAGGGGAGTCCAGTCTGGTGAGTGGTCCAGACCCACTGACAGGCCTGCACCGTACACGTGCTCTCATGCTGTACTTGTGATCTCATGCCCTACCCGTGATCTCGCGCCCTACCCGTGATCTCGCGCCCTACCCGTGGTCTTGCGCCCTACCCGTGATCTCGTGCCCTACCTGTGATCTCATGCTGCCGGAGCTCATTGTACTTGTAGGACTGCTCCAGGGGCTTGATGGATGAGTGGTAGATCTTCCGAAGCCTCTGCAGCACCGCTGAGACAGAGAGGGCGGAGGGAAGAACATCAGGCAGGTAAGATCCAGGCAGCCTCTCCACTGTGGAGGGGTCTCACCATCCAGGGCAGCTCCAGCCCTGCTTGGTGGGGAGCAGGCGCCATCTGCAGCCTGGCAACCATGCAATGTATTTGCAGTTGGGGAGCTGGCCCACATCTCAACCCACAGAAACCTTCAAACCAAAAGGCATTCTCCTACTCACCCCCAAAGCCTCCTGAGCTGTTTGGTTATTTTATTTTTTTAGAGACAGGATCTCACTCTGTCACCCAGGGTGGAGTGCAGTGGTGTAATCATAGCTCACTGCAGCCTCTAACTCCTGGGCTCAAGCAACCCTCCCACCTCAGCCTCCCAAAGTGTTGGGATTACAGGCATAAGATACTGCAGCTAGGCATTTTTTTTTTTTTTTTTTTTTTTTGAGTTGGAGTTTCACTCTGTTGTCCAGGCTGGAGTTCGGTGGCACGACCTCAGCTCACTGCTACCTCTACCTCCCAAGTTCAAGCAATTCTCCTGCCTCAGCCTCCTGAGTAGCTGGGATTATAGGTATGCGCCACCACTCCCAGCTAATTTTTGTATTTTTAGTAGAGACAGGGTTTCACCATGTTGGTCAGGCTGGTCTCGAACTCCTGACCTCATGATCTGCCTACCTCGGCCTCCCAAAGTGCTGGGAATACAGGCGTGAACCACCACGCTGGACAGTGACCTGTTTTTTTAAAACCTCTCTCCTCCTTCCTCACCTGCATAGTGTGTCTGAAACCCTGCCTTGCCCTGCAGCCTACTACGAGCCCTTTCTTTGGTGGATGAGAATTCCATCTTTGCGGCCCACCTCTGTGTGTATTCCGAGGCATAGAAGGCAAGGAGGCCCAGCACCGAGTAGGCCTGCAGAACGGCACCCTGGCCCTGGCCTGTCACTGACCTCCCAGACACTCCTGAAAAGGGTCACATAACCCAAATGGCCTCTTTCTGGGAGGAAGAGGAGGAACCAATAGGAATGCCTGTGGGGTGGCGAGTCAGGCTAGCGAGACTCTACCCCTCAATCCACCACCCTCGAGCTGTGTGTCAGGAGCAAATTGCTGCTAGCCTGAGCTCCAGTTACGTGGCTCATTGATTAAGAGAAGAAAAACCCTGCTGCAATCCTTAGGTTTCAAAGATAAAATGATATACCACATGCAACAGCTTTATAAGCTGTCACAGAAGAAGGAGATGGGTCTGTGTTAAGTATCCTCCCCTGCACAGCAGGGGGCCACACTGGATTCACCCACACTGGCCCGCTGCTTGGACAGCCCTTCCTCGTCTCTGCCCACCTGGAGCCTCCAGCCGTGGACCCTGCTCACAGAGCCTCCTGAAGAAGGCTCCCACCTTCAGGGCTCTCCTCTTCCCCAAGGTCCCGTCTGGCCTCCGGGATAAAGCCCTGGCACGCCCTGGCTCTCCAAAGCCTCCAGGGGTCTGCCTGGCCCCTGGTAGCCTGGACGTGTCTCCCTCCCCTGGTTACCAGAGTAGTCGTCAGATGGCTTGTCCTCATTCAGCATGAGGGTCTTCTCGATGTGGGAGCGGTCCCTCAATGGGGCTTCTTCATTCGCATCCTCCGCCTCTTCTGCAGAGAGAAACAAGACAGCCAAGTGAGGGCAAAGCTAATAGCCAGCTGAGCTCTGAGCGCCGGCACTGTGGACAAGGGCTGGGCCCCAAGCAAGAGCTCAGCGGGGTCTTGCCAAGTTACACTGGACTGAGCTCTGCCTTTAGGAAGGAATTTGATAATCCACCCTATGAAGCTCCATGGGCAATGTATTCACATTTGGGGAGAGGGTCCACATCTCAACCTGCAGAAACCTTATCTATTCATTTCATATATTCAACCAATAGGCACTGAACACCTTTGCCACACCAGGCACTGAGTGTCATGCTGGGAATACAGTGGTGCCCACCACAGGCACAGCTCCTGCCCTTAGGCAGTTGCTTAGTCCAGTGGAGTCAGAGATAATCGTCTTCAAAGCAACGCTGGGGTGGCTCACACCTGTAATCCTAACACTTTAGGAGGCCGAAATGGGTGGATTACTTGAGCCCAGAAGTTTGAGATCAGCCTAGGCAAGATAGCAAGACCCCATCTTTATAAAAACACAGTTTAAGTTAGCCAGGCAGTGGCACACACCCATAGTCTCAGCTCAGGAAGCTGAGACAGGAGGATCCTCTGAGCTCAGGATGCCAAGCTGCAGTGAGCCATGATCACCTCACTGCACTCCAGCCTGGGTCACAGAGTGAGACCCTGTCTCAAAAAATTAAAACATCAAACATCTCAGGAGGCTTTGGGGGTAGGTAGATGTGGGGTGCCTGTCACAGGCTCCCAGGTATAGGGAGCTAGGATATCACAGCTGCTTCTTCCCAGGCTGCCTGCATGGAGGATTTTAGGCGATTACAAGAGGGGTGGACTCAGGCCTATGGGGCAGAAGGAGGCCAGCTCCACGAGGGGAGATGCAAAGAAGAGTCAATATGCCTCATGCAGCACCTCATGATAATGACTCTTTAAACCAGTCCCAGGTAGCCCCAGCCCCAGACCCAGAATAGGGAGCTGGCTGACTGCAGCACATACCCACCCTTATGGAGAATACCAGTCCTGATAGATAGCATATAAGTAGTATGTAGATATATAAATTGACTGGGTGTGGCAGCTCACGCCTGTAATCCCAGCACTATGGGAGACAAAGGCAGGAGGATGCTGCTTTAGGTGGGCATTTGAGAGACAATAGCAGTCACGGACTGAGTTCTCATCCCAGGATCCTGAGCCCCTCCGTCCTGGTTCTGCAACACTTCCTACAGCCTAGTCTTCAAGGGAGACTAGCCTCCCAAGGAATCACCAGGGCAGTTCCCAACCCACCCCCATCCATTCCTTGCACTTCCCTCCACCTGCCAGCCACAGGGCACCGATCACGCCACTAGCTCCTTTAGGCTGAGGCACTGGCATGTGCTACAGCACATCAGGGACCCTAAGGGGAGGTTCTGGGGAATCTGACTCAGAAGTACCGGGGCCCCTCCGGCCCCTCCAGACTGGAAGCCAGTGGCCAATGCATAGCCTGAAGGCACCTCCCTAGACCAGGACTCTGGAAAGGGACTGCTACCCTCTGCCACTTTTTCCTGTCCCTGCCTGTCTCCTACACACAAGACTTGCTGGGAGAATGCAGCTGCCCAAGGGACGGGGTTGCTCTTAGGGAAGTAATTCCTACCCTGGGCAGCAATGATGGGATTCCCCCTCCCCTGATGTCCCTCCTCAGGCTCCTCTGCCTTCAAGTCCGGAATCTCGCTGCCTGCAGGCTCTGTATTCAATTCCTCCGAGCCAGGCTGGGCCCCTCTGTCCCTCTGGCTTGAAGTTCCTGCGGCTTCCTGGGGCTCCCCGGCTTCCCGGGACTCCTGGGCTTCCTGGGGCACCCTGGCCTCCTGAGGCTCCCTGGCCTTCTGGGGCTCCTCTGCTTCCTGGGGCTCCCCGGCCTCCTTGGAGGTATGCTCTGCTTCTTCTGAGCTAGCTCCACCACCGCTGTCCTCTTCGGACTCCTCTTCGGAGGGAACGCCTCCTTCTTCCTCGCTTCCACCTCCATCACCACTTTCCTCTTCAGAGGAGGCCTCATCTGCGTCCTCCTCGGTCATCACTGGGACCTGCTTCTCAGTGTCCTCTGCCTCGGCGCTCTGGGTGCCCCCAGACTCCGCATTGGCTCCTGCAGCTGGGTTGGGCTCCCCCTGGTCCTCGGGGCCCTTCCTGGCTTGTGTGTCAATATCCAACTCAGACTCTCCCCCAACAGTCGCAACATCAGGGGCTCCCTCTGGCACTGCAGGCTTCTGGCCAGGCCCAGGGCTAACTTCGGCCTCTGTGTTCAGTGAGTGGACCCCATCACCCTCTGAGCAAGGAGAGGCTCCCTCCGCCTCCGGCTCTGCTATCCCTGCCACTGCACCCTGCACAGGGCCATCCCCTGGGACCTCCTGGGCTGCATCAGGGAGTTCACAGGCCCCAGCCTGTCCTCCTGCCTCTCCACCGGCAGCTCCCTCCATGAGGAGCCCAAGCCCAGGCTCCTCTCCTAGCCCCTCTCCAGAACTGGGCTCCGGCCGCTCCTCTTCCACAGGCCCCTCGGGCCCTCCTGGAGGGAGGGCACTTGCTGCTGGTGGGCCGTTCTTTTCGTCCCCAGGCCCTGCAGCATCCCTGTTGTCCCTTTCCCGGGGTAGAGGTGACTCTGTGGCTGAGGCATTGGAGAGGCTGGCTTCAGGATCAGAGCCCGGGCCGGCAGCAGATGCAGGGGTCTTCTTGGGGCTCTCGGACTCCCTGCCATCTGGGTAGTGGAGCAGATTCTTATCTTGAGGAGCTGTGTCTGCATACAGACCCCTTTCTTTCTCCTCTAGACTTGCATCTCCGGCAGAGAAATGATTCTCCAACAAATTGCCAACATCTTCTGTGCCACCCGATGTGGAGACTTGCAGTTCTAAATGATTAGAACATGATTGGTCAGTTTCACAGGGTTGGCACTGGCTTTTTTTCTTAAGAGTCTACATCAACCTAGTTCCCGTCTTCTGGGATGTGGTGTTGGCCTGGTGTGCAGTATTATTACTACCAACCTGGGTCTTCAGGACCACCTCGTGCGTAGCAAGCAGGTGTTATTCTGCCTCCCTCCCAAGATGTGGAAACTGTGGATCAGTAAGTTAAAGGACCAACCCGCTGTCTATCACTAAGGAAGTGATCAGCTGTGCTAACCCGAGAACCCCTGTGACCCTGGCCCTGACCTTCAGGCTTCCTGGCTTGGTCCTGATGACTGTATATGAAGGGAAACTTGGGTGAGCCCCAGTCCTTCCTCAACCTTGCTCATGGGCATATGCAGCCAGGCTCAACCTTGGGGATGCTGCCAAGATGGGACAAATGCTTGTGCATCCCACCTCATGTCAGTTCCTACAGTCATTAACCAGCATGCTTTTAATACTGCTAACAGCGAAGGAGTGAAAACAGGTGTTTGCAGGCTGGATAATCTTAGGTTACACGGCACAGTGCTTAGGGGATTACTTGTGGCTCTCAACCTTATTAAGTCACACATCTAACCCTGTCCCAGTAAGGGCAGGCATTTGCTGGCCTCCCTACCTTAGATTGGGTGCATGGCCTGAGAAGGAGATATCCAAAACAGGGCAGGCCTGGGCTTCCCAAAGGCCCCGGCCAACCCCTTCCAAGGGGATCCCTTTGTAAGGGACTGAAGCTTCACCCAGAAAGCGGAGGGCTCAGGAAGAGAGAAAAGCAGGGGCTTCATCTGTGCCAGAGACCTCTGTCAAGGGTCAAGTTTAATGTTTGGAAAATGGGGTCAGAAAAGTCAGAGCATGGTGGCTCATGCCCGTAATCCCAACACTTTGGGAGACTGAGGCGGGTGGACCACCAGAGGTCAGGGGTTTGAGACCAGCTTGGCCAACCTGGTAAAACCCCATCTCTACTAGAAATACAAAAAATTAGGCCAGGCGCCGTGGCTCACGCCTGTAATCCCAGCACTTTGGAAGGCCGAGGTGGGAGGATCATGAGGTCAAAAGATCAAGACTATCCTGACCAACACGGTGAAACCCTGTCTCTACTAAAAATACAAACAAAATTAGCCAGGCGTGGTGGCACATGTCTGTGGTCCCAGCTCCTTGGGAGGCTGAGGCAGAAGAATCACTTGTACCCAGGAGGCAGAGGTTGCAGTGAGCTAATATTGCGCCACTGCACTCCAGCCTGGTGACAGAGCAAGACTCTTTCTCAAAAAAACAAAACAAAACAAAACAAAAACAAAAAAAATTAGCCGGGCTAGGCCGGGCGCGGTGGCTCACACCTGTAATCCCAGCACTTTGGGAGGCCGAGGCAGGTGGATCACGAGGTCAAGATATCGAGACCATCCTGGTCAACACGGTGAAACCCAGTCTCTACGAAAAATACAAAAAATTAGCTGGGCATGGTGACACGTGCCTGTAATCCCAGCTACTCAGGAGGCTGAGGCAGGAGAATTGCCTGAACCCAGGAGGCGGAGGTTGCAGTGAGCCGAGATCGCGCCATTGCACTCCAGCCTGGGTAACGAGAGCGAAACTCTATCTCGGGGAAAAAAAAAAAAAAAATTAGCCAGGCGTGGTGGCACACACCTGTAATCCCAGCTACTCAGGAGACTGAGGCAGGAGAATCGCTTGTATCCAGGAGGTGGAGGTTGCAGTGAGCTGAGATCGCACAACTGCATTCTAGCCTGGCCAACAGAGCTAGACTCTGTCTCGAAAAAAAGAAAGAAAAGAAAATGGGGCAAGAGAGGGTTAAGCCCACCCCTCTGCTCCCTGCCCCCAGGCTAGGGTCTGTGTAGGGGGGACATTGCAGGCTCATGGAGATGAGGGGACCACAGGCATCCTGCCTTGGGGCAGCTGAGGCAACCTCCATTCTCCCTTGACTCTCAAGGCCTCTCTCCGAGGAAGAGCACCCCACCTGTCTGCCGAACAGACACCCCCTCTCTCAGACTACCACTTGCTACTCCCATCTCTCCCTCCCACAAAGAAAAGCAACTTCTTGGGGTACCTGTTCTCCCTCAGGGTGCCCATCCTTGATCTCCAAAAGCTGGGCAGCCTCCAGGGATCATAAGCAAGTATTTTCTCATAGTTCCAATAGACAGCCAACCTGCTGTCAAACCCAGAAAGATATGAAGCTTGGTACCTTTGATTAGGGAGGAGCCCCGTGGATTGAAGCCGACAACCTTTCCCCCAGCACTTTCATATGCATGGCCATTTAACCTTTATGACTGTCAGAAAGATTTTACGGCTGAATTAGTGAAAGTCCACACATCTCTGCTCTGCCCCAGATACGTCACCACTAAGTGGCTAATGGGTGACTGGAACCCAGAACTGCACAGTCTCTGTCCAGGCTTCCATGCCATGCTGTACTTAGTGAAGCACAGGAGACCCCTTCCTGCTGGTACCTCAGCCCCTGCCTGCAAGCACCTTCTCTCCAGACTTATGCTCCGTACTACTCTTGGCTCCTGAGCTGCAGGAACCAAATTTAATTCTGCGTTCCCAGGGCCTGGGGCCCTGCCTAACCCACAGAAAGTGCTGGAAGAGATCCACAGTTAGATTTGGGTACCAATAAGAATTCTTGGTCCCTTAGTGAGGGGCAGACAAGACAGGGAGCTGAGTGTTGCTCATTTTAATTTTCTTTCATCACCACTTACATACCTTTAAGTCCTGATTCCTTCACCTACATCTCTCTCTCTGCCTTCTACCTCTGCAGAAAAACCTGTGGTGGGAACTTGGTTTAATTCAAGGAGACTGGCTGTCCTCTGAGCAACAGGATGTGTGTAATGTATATGAGATATATCTGTATGCACACATCTGAGAGGCAGCCTGCCAGGCAATGCTTAAGCACTTTATATATAAAACAGTATCTTCATCATACTGAATTTTCTTAATCTTACTTGTTTTTATAAAATGAGTATTCTTTTTATTTTTTTTTCCTTTAGTGTCCTTACTCATAAAATGAGTATTATCCATCTTTTTTTTTTTTTTTCTCCTGCCTCAGCCTCCCGAGTAACTGCATTACAGGCGTGTGCCACCACACCTGGCTAATTTTTGTATTTTTAGTAGAGAGAGCATTTCACCATGTTGGCCAGGGTGATCTCGAACTCCTGACCTCAAGTGAACTGCCTGCCTCAGCCTCCCCAAAGTGCTGGGATTATAGACGAGAGCCACTGTGCCCAGCCTCATATCCCTGTTTTTACAGATGAGAAGACTGGACCAGAGACACTGAGGCCCTTGTCCAATGTCACATAGCTAGTAACTGGCTTGGGTCATGTGACAGTGTGGCTTCAGAGCCACAGTAACCCCTGGGAGTCTGTTAGAGATGCAGACTTTCAAGCCCCAGCCCAGACCCACTGAATCAGAATCCGAATTTTAGCAAAATGGCCGGGTGATTCATGGGCACATTATAGTCTGAGAAGTGCTTGTCTACACTGGTCTCAACCAGTGATTCTCAGCACTGGCTGCATATTGAAATCACCTGCTACTTGGCCCCATATTTCCCTTTCTCTGCGGTTTTGATTTAAATAATCCAGGGTATTGCATCAGCACCAGGATTTTTTTAAAAAAAGAAATTCTTAGGTAACACACAAAGTTCCAAACAACTGCAACCACCAAATCAAATCATCCTGACCCCAGGCTTCAGCTTCCAGGCCCTCCCCATTGTGAAGATGCCCATTGTGGGCTCCCAAGTTGGGGTGGGTCTCCTAGGGCCTGGCATTTGCCTTTGGAACAGCAGTGGTCAGGGTGTCTCCTCTGGGAATCCAGCCCTTTCCATGGGCCCCTGTTGCCCTTCAATGATGATGGTGTTGACAGTGATGATGAGGATCATGATGATGATGATAAGGGTGATGATGATGGCAATGATGACGATGGTGGTGATGACGACGGTGGTGATGATACCGAGCTGAATGAACTCTAGGTCTGATGTCCTATAACATTTCTGACATTCCCGAAAGCCCTTTTTCCCTTATAAAGGTGAGAGGGCTGCACAGTCCCAAGGTGGATGAAGACTCCAGACGTTGGGGGTTCACCATGACCATGACCTTCACACTGCTGTGTGTTTCCACTCTTGAGTCCTGGGCAAGAAGCGAGGCGTGTACATGTACATTTACATTCAAGCTCTTCCCTGGTTTTCACAATTTAGGGCCAAGCTTCCCCTGACTAAACAATTTGGAGTGAAAAGGACTGAGGATGATGGCTTCTTGCACTGTGGCCTTCCTTCCCAGGCTAAAAATAACTGCTCAAACAGAAAGTCCTTCCATGAAACAAGCTGTCCCACTGGGCCCCCAGACCTCAGTCCCTGGGCAGCAGTTGTTCCACTGGACCTGGTTCTCCTCTTGGAGGCGCAGACAGAGGTGTGGGAGCCTCCAATTACACTCACTTCAATCCTGTGACATCTCACTTCAATCCTGGGAAATTATGGCCTGTGTCTTTCCCGCCTCTCCTGCTTCTTGCCTAAGCCCCCTATTGGCCCCGGAGCACGGAGGCCACAGAGGACCCAGGACATCCTGGAGAGGTGAATCCCCAGTAAGATGAGTCTTGGTCTATCCCGGGACATGAAGTGCCGCACTGTATGTGCTGCTGCCAGGGCGGCCGCCCCAGCTCCGGCCAGGCCAGGCCCAGGACTGACGTCAGGGCACAGGAATAGCAGGCCCCAACTCTGCCCAGAGACCATGGGAAGGCCCCAGCCCCACTCACACCCAGGCCAAGCATGACACACACCAATCCTGCTTCTCCCACCAGCCTGTCTGCCAGCAGCCTTTCTCGGGGGGCCAGCCTTCCAGCGGCTCCCACCAGCCCCACAGCCTCAGGGCAGCCCCAGGGGCCCAGTCCCTCTCTCCTCTTTCCACCACCAACCAAACGCCCTGATTTTGTTTCTTAAGCTCTGATCCCGTTCCAAAGCACTTTTTTCTTTCTTTTTTTCTTTTTTGAGATCGAGTCTCACTCTGTTGCCCAGGCTGGAGTGCAATGGCATGATCCTGGCTTACTGCAATCTCCACCTCCCAGGTTCAAGTGATTCTCCTGCCTCAGCTTCCCAAGAAGCTGGGAGTACAGGTGCCCACTACCACACTCAGCTAATTTTTGTATTCTTAGTAGAGATGGTGTTTCACCAAGTTGGCCAGACTGGTCTCGAACTCCTAACCTCAGGTGATCCACCTACCTGGGCCTCCCAAAGTGCTGGGATTACAGGCATGAGCCACCGCATCCGGCCCAAAGCACTTTTACACGGACTCAGTGGACTGTGGAGTTGCCAAGGGTTCTCGTGAGTCCAACTGTAAAGCAGGAAGCTCTGGCCAGAGGCCTTCAGAGACTCACCCAAGATGAGGGCAGGGTGGGACACAGCCCAAGTCTATCACCCTTAGTCTGGAGTTCTTTCTACTCCCACGGGAGTTCACAAACCATGTCTCATGAAGTGCTAGGGTTCCACAGAAGTGACTCAGGGGTAAGGGAAGATCAAACAGCCGGGACAGCCACCCTCTTTGTCCTTCCTGCCCTCCTTGAATCTGTCTGCCCCACTGCCTACAGGGGCAAGACTGGAGGGAGACTGACAAGCCCTGCTCCTTTACTCTCCTTGTTTCTTCCCTCAAAATATTAGTATCCGCCTCGAGCCTTCTCCCCATTATTTTCTCCAACATCCTAAGACATCCTGCTTACAGCATTTTTTTTTCTTTTTCTTTTTTTGAGACAGGTCTTGCTGTCGCCCAAGCTGGAGTTCAGTGGCATGACAGCTCACTGCAGCCTCCACCTCCTGGGCTCAAGGGATCCTCTCACCTCAGCCCCCAAAATAGCTGGAACTCCAGGAGTGTGCCACCACATCCAGCTGATTTTTTTTTTCACTTTTTTGTAGAGATGGGGTCTTGCTATGTTGCCCAGGCTGGTCTCAAACTCCTGGCCTCAAGCGATCCTCCCACTTCAGCCTCCCAAAGCGCTGGAATTACAGGTGTGAGCCACCTTACACTTTCACTCTGCCAGTCCGCATATGCCAGGCTCTGAGCTGGGTCATCTCCTGCCCTCACGTAGGACTCCATCTTTCCAAGGTAGCTTCCTGTGCTTATTCTTCTTTGATGCTCCTAGCAGCCCTCAGAGGCAGAAAAAGCAAGGGTTGTTAACCTCTCTTGAAATGAAGAGGTAGACACATGAAAGTCAAGTTGTTTGCCTGACAAGTCATTCCAGGGATGGGCTGGAACTCAGGCCAAGAGATGGGGCAAAGCTCCCTGGGAGTGACCATGACCTGCTGAGCTGTTCAAGCACAGATACCCAGCTTCTGGGGCTGGGTCAATGTGTATCTGTGTATTTCACAAGGGGATTCTCCAGAACACCAGCATTTCAGACCCTCTGCATTAGCCATCCTTAGTACCAAGGGCCAGGAAGCTCTATCTTGAAGTTGAGACTACAGATGGAGAGAATAGAGGTCAGGACCTGTTTTTGAGCCATCTCTAGGTGTTGAATGTATTCAATGCCTTCGTGGAATCAAATGTTGATTTTATTCCAGCCCGTCCAAGTCTCCTTAGCACATGTTTCTAACAAGAACCTGCTAAGGTAATTCTTCCACATGACTTCTCATCCATTTGAACTAGAGCTAGAAAGTCCAAAGTCATGAGTAAGTAAAATACCTCTGACCATTAGTCATACACAGTTATTCAATTGAGTCATTAGTCATAAAATCCCCGGGGTGGGGGCGGGAGGGGCGCGGATAGGAATCATTCTCCAAATCTCTGCCTGGACACATGTGTCCCAGAGAGGGAGGCGCATTGGCTGGGCACAGTGGCTCACACCTGTAATCCCAGCACTTTGGGAGGCCAAGGCGAGTGGATCAAGAGGTCCGGAGTTCAAGACCAGCCTGACCAATAGGTGGTCTTGAACCCCATCTCTACTAAAAATAGAAAAATTAGCCAGGCATAGTGGAGCGCACCTGTATTCCCAGCTACTCAGAAAGCTGAGGCAGGAGAATCGCTTGAACCCAGGAGGTGGAGGTTACAGTGAGCTGAGATCATGCCACTGCACTCCAGTCTGAACAACAGAGCGAGACTCTGTCTCAAAAAAAAAAGAGAGAAAGAGGGAGAGGGAGGAGCACCAACCATGGCATAGAAATGAAAACCCACGTCTTGCCCCCATCTGTCCATTCTTGCTTCTTCCCTCAAAATATTAGTATATTCCTCGAGCCTTCTCCTCAAACCCATGTCTTGCACCTATCTGTCCCCCACCCCACGTTTTGGTCCTCATTGGCTGTATCTCAAGTGCAGCAGGAACAATTCAGAAAACAGAGTTCACACTGCAGAGCAGGCAGCCTGCCCCCCTCCTTATTCTACATCTTGTCTCTGAACACTCGTGGACCAGGCAAACGTGGGCCAGCAGCCTCTTCTGGTGTCCTGTTTTTCCTTGACCTTATTCTGCTGGTCCTACTGGGTGAACGTTCACTGCTCAGGACCCCTTGTTCTTCCACTTTTTTCTCTTTTTCCAACAATATGTTTTTCCATGAAGGCCTACCACTTTTTTTTTTTTTTTGAGATGGAGTCTCGCTCTGTCACCCAGGCTGGAGTGCAGTGGTGCGACCTCAGCTTACTGCAACCTCTGCCTCCCGGGTTCAAGCCATTCTCCCGCCTCGGTCTCCCAAGTAGCTGGGATTACAGGTGCCTGCCACCACGCCTGGTTAAGTTTTATACTTTTAGTAGTTATGGGGTTTTGCCATGTTGGCCAGGCTGGTCTTGAACTACTAACCTCAGGTGATCCACCCACCTCAGCCTCCCAAAGCGTTGGGATCACAGGCGGGAGTCACTGCGCCCAACCTCTTCCATTTCTTAGATAAAGTATTAGACAACTTTGCAGAAGGCTGTTGCCCATAAGAACCTGAGAAGGGAGGTTCTGGCTGGAGGAAGGCTTGCGTGCATCCTCCCAGGACCCTCGAGGTCCTCTTCTGTCATTCTCTCGGACTTTCCCTCCTCCCCTCGTATGGGCAGCCAGAGTGCAGGCCCTGAGGCGGCCATTCTTGGAAGGTTTCTTTGGCTTCCTGGCCATGCTCCTAAAGTCAAGGGCTAATCCCACTGGGACAGCTTGTCCCTGGCTGGACTCTAGCCCTGAAACTGATTCATCCAGGGAATAGGATACAAGGACAAAAGTATGCCAGGGTACAACGACAAAGGTAGCAATCAGAGAGGACCCTGGGATTTGGGGATCCAGAGGGATCCTTTCATAGACCAAGTAGCTTGATTTCACTCATGAATGAAAACCTAATACCCTGATAGGTGCTTGTCCCAAGGCCACAGGGCTAGTTAAAGTAGTTGGCAGTGGTCTGCTTCTAGAACTCAGCTATCTATGGACGCTCTCCCAGCACTGGGCCGGCTGATGAGAATGGCTAAGTCTGCCCTAGGGCAGTGATTTCTTACCCCACCTTCTTCCACTCTTTAAAAAGGATTGTTTTAGTCCAGGCACAGTGACTCCAAGAGCCGTGGCTGACACCTATAATCCCAGCACATTGGGAGGCCAAGGTGAGAGGAGCCCTAGAGCCCAGGAGTTTGAAACCAGCATGGTTAATGAAGCAGGACAGCATCTTTACAAAAAAATTTTAAAATTAGCTTGGCATGGTGGCATGTGCCTGCGCTCCCAGCTACTGGGGAGGCTGTGGTTGGCAGACCCCTTGAGCTCAGGAGTTGGAAGTTGCAGTGAGCTTTGATCACAACACTATACTCCAGCCTAGGCAACAGAGGGAGACCCTGTCTCAAAAAAAAAAAAAAAAAAAAAGGATTAAGACTTCAACACAATTGTTTTTAACTAATAAAGTCTAGAGAATTGACAGAATAACTTGAGTTCCCATCCCACCTCCAATTCCTGGGACTTCTTGGTTTGGAAGATAGAAAGAAATTACCAGAAATCCCACAACCATCATACATATGCATGCTTGTCATTGATGCCTGGAGGACTCATGAGTATAAATGACTATTCACTTTTATTTTATTTATTTTTTTGATACGGAGTCTCACTCTGCTACCCAGGCTGGAGTGCAGTGGTGCAATCTCGGCTCACTGCAACCTCCGACTCACAGGCTCAAGAGATTCTCCTGCCTCGGGTCCCTGAGTAGCCAGGATTACAGGTGCAACACCATGCCCAGCTAATTTTGTATTTCTAGTAGAGACAGGTTTTCATCATGTTGGTCAGGATGGTCTTGAACTCCTGACCTCGTGATCCACCCGCCTCAGCCCCGACAAAGTGCTGGGATTATAGGTGTGACCCACCATGCCCAGCCCACCTTTATTTTATGCATTTATTTTTTGAGACAGCGTCTCTGTCACCCAGGCTGGAGTACAGTGGTGCAATCTGGGCTCACTGCAACCTTTGCCTCCCAGATGAAAGCAATTCTCCAGCCCCAGCCTCCTTAGTAGCTGGGACCACAGGCGTGCGCAACCACACTTGGCTAATTTTTCTATTTTTTGTAGAGAGGGGTTTTCACCATGTCGACCAGGCTGGTCTCAAACTCCGGACCTCAAATGATCCACCCACCTCAGCCTCCCAAAGTGCTGGTATTACAGGCACGAGCCACGGCGCCCAGCCGTTATTCACTTTTAAAAGAGAAATACCTCAGAAAGAGCAAACATTACATCCTAACCCCTCAGTGTGAGTCAGTTACCAGCAGGATGCTCTACAGAGCACTCAGTTTTTCCAGAGATCAGCTATGCCTACAGTGAAGAGAAATCCATGCAGGAGGCCTTGGGCCTGCTTCCTCCCTTCAGAAGAGCCAAGCTTGGAAGGAGAGAGAAAGGAAGGAGCAGGGATGCAGGCTGAGTTCTGAGACAGACTGGGGCAGGTGGCTGGCTTTCCCCCACCTCCCAGCCCAAAGAAATTGAATCTCCCTGGGATCTGTGGGGAGGAGGTGCTGGTCTAATTTTTGGACACCAGACAGGAAGAGACTCACTGAAAGCTAAGGGAGCATGGCTCCCCCAGTTCTCGATCTAACAGGTTTCCTAAAGGGGTCCAGGAGTCCAGGCCCACCCCATTCCCAACCCAGGGAAGCTGGAGGGAATCTGCTTGGGAAACATGGGAGCTTGGAAAGTAGATGTAACACCTTCCCCAGCCTGGGCCAGGCCCACAGTTATGCCTTTTCTTTCCTCCTGGGGGCTGAGGCTCCAGCCTCCTGGATAGAAGCTGGTCTCTCTGAATGCACCTGGAAGTCGGGAGAGCTGGGTTCTGCCTCTTACTCCCTTTTTCTTTTTTTACAGACCCTGTCCCTTAGAATCAGGGTCTTGTTGTGTCACCCGGACTGGAGTGCAGCAGTGCGATAAAGGCTCACTGCAGCCTCTAATTCCAGGGCTCCAGTGATTGTCCTACTTCAGCCTCCAGAGTAGCCAGGACTACAGGCACACACCACCATGCCCGGCTAATTGTTTCATTTTTTGTAGAGACGGGGTCTCACTATGTTGCCCA
This sequence comes from Saimiri boliviensis, assembly GCF_048565385.1. Classification (NCBI taxonomy): domain Eukaryota; kingdom Metazoa; phylum Chordata; class Mammalia; order Primates; family Cebidae; genus Saimiri; species Saimiri boliviensis. The sequence goes on along the minus strand of NC_133460.1, from coordinate 7,601,468 downwards.
GACTGGTCTCAAACTTCTGGGCTCAAGCAATCCTCCAACCTCAGCCTCTCAAAGTGCTGGAATTATAAGCATGAGCCATTGGCCCGACCCCTGCTGTCTTACTACCCAGCAACATTACCTTGAGTTGCTCCTTACTCCCTCTGCACGCAACTTTATTAGCCCATAAAATGCAGATAACAATACCCACTTTTCCAGCCCTGTCAGAGAGTTTTAGACATCAGGTGGTGCTCAGAAGCATTTCAACAAATGTCAACTATGAGCATCATTCTTTCCTAGAAGAGCAAAGATACTATGCCAAATCCCAAATCCGCTGAGTGGGCCAAAGCAGAGCCAGCTTCGGACAAGAGCCCAGCCAGAGGGCCCTTCACACGGTTCCTTTTGCCGTCTGGGTCTAGGGGCTCAGTCAGGGTACCCAGAGAGGTTCTTCTGCCTGGGATTCCTCCAGGGCTGCCAGAAGCAGCTGAGGCAAGGAGCTGCAGGGCACCTCGGGGGTGAGCCCTATGCTCTCCGTGAAGTTCTGGCTGGACAGGGAACAGGAAAGGGCAAGAGCTGTCAACACTCCCAGGGGCCAGGAGCTAGTTCTGCTGATCTCAAAGTTAACCCCTGCGGTACCTGACTCCAGCCTCAGTAAGCCTTGATTCACCAGCAACATCTGAGGCCACACGTAGCCTCTCCCTTCCCACCACATCCCATCCCTTCTGTCCAGTCACTGAAGTAAGGTGATGCTGCACTTCACCCCAACACAAATGCACACTCAGGGGAAATTGAAACAGACCCATTCTAAGGGCCACGTCTTGCTGAGAATGGGAGGGAGGTTCTTTCTGAAGGCAAAGGGCTGGTAAGGGCCCTTCAAAGCTCTCTGAAATGGCAATACTGTCAGAGGGAGGTCATTAGCAGTGCCGTGTGGCCTCCTCATCCTCATGTTAAGTGAGCTCTGGGAATGAGATAATCAGCCCTTCAGAAACTACTCGGGCCTGGAGAATACGGCCAGGGCTGAGCCGCAGGGATGGGGCAGGAGCAGTTCTGGCCTCCAACACAGTGGTGCTTTGCTCCTCCGCACAAGTGAAATCACAGCTGATGTCTCCACGGCTTTCAAGAGCCTCGCACAGTGGCCCGCTAGACGATGCAGGTCCCTGCTCTGTCACCAGCAGCTCTGTCCCCGTTAGCAGAGCAGGTGAGAGGAAATGCCACTCAGAGTGCCAGAAAATGGGGTACACAGCCCCTGACCAGCTCAGCTAGGGAGGTGTCCTCAGCCTGGGCCAGTGGTTCCCAAGTCTACACAGAGTTGCTTCAGGAAGAAGGACAGGCTTCCGGCAGAAATGTACATACACAAATTTCCTGGTCCGTATACCTGAGCTCATAGACCCTTCTGGAAAAACCGCTGCCCAGACACCAAAAGGCCAGGTTTTTCCATCTTCTTTCCCAGAGGGTATCACCCAATCCATGACAGATGGGTTCCACCACTGGGTCCTAGCATTCATGGCCCCAGGTCTCATATTATTTATCCTTATGGTTATTTTTGCATTCAAGGCTTCTAGAACTAGAAAGAAACTTAGAAACTAACTAGTCCGACTCTCTAACAAGCCCAACTCTTTCTTTTCACAGATGAGGAAACCAATACCCAGAGAGGAAAAAGGAGCCTGCCAGAAATGACCAAGTGAGCTGGGACAAAGCTAGGACTAAAGATAAGGCCCTCACGCCCAGCCTGTATGGAGATTTCAGGAAGGACCCAGGGTGAGGGTTACGCTCCCTGCATTCACCATTAAGTCTGTGGTATTCCTGGTGTCACCAGAGGAATGCAGGAATGGTTGTCATCACCACCAAGAGACAAAGGACAGTTGGTTCTATGAGGGCTGTATGAGATCAGCTCTTAGCTATCTAAGTTTAAGACAGCAGAGGCCAGAAGATGGGACCAGAAGAACATTCCAGAGTCTGGGTCATTGGAGAAAGGAAGACCCTCCCACCCCACCTTGCTGCTCCATGAACAGTACAAACTCTGGAAGCCTCCCAAGCAAATCTGTCCATTACCCTGAATGTTCACTCCAGAGCTTGGGATGTCCCAGGCAACAGCATTCAGAACACCCAGCCACTCTAAGGGGAACCATCCTAGAAATCTCATGTCTAGGCCAGGTATAGAGGCTTATGCCTATAATCCCAGCACTCTGGGAGGCCAAGGCAGAATGATTACTTGAGCACAGCTCAAGACCAGCCTGGCCAACATAGCAAAAACCTATCTGTACTAAAATACAAAAAAAAAAAAAAGGTGTGGTGGCACACACCTGTAATCCCACCTACTCGGGAGGCTGAGGCAGGAGAATTACTTGAACCCAGGAGGCGGAGGCTGCAATGAGCCAAGATCGCACCGCCGCATTCCAGCCTAGGTGGCAGAAGGAGACACCACTTCAAAAAAAAAAAAAGGCCGGGTACAGTGGCTCAAGCCTGTAATCCCAGCACTTTGGGAGGCCAAGGCGGACGGATCACAAGGTCAAGAGATTGAGACCATCCTGGTCAACATGGTGAAACCTCGTCTCTATTAAAAATACAAAAAATTAGCTGGGCATGGTGGGGCGTGCCTGTAATCCCAGCTACTCGGGAGGCTGAGGCAGGAGAATTGCCTGAACCCAGGAGGCAGAAGTTGCGGTGAGCCGAGATCGCGCCATTGCACTCCAGCCTGGGTAACAAGAGCGAAACTCTGTCTCAAAAAAAAAAGACATCTCATGTCCTCATGTCTTCCTTGGGAGTAGCCTTGCTAGAGCCTCTGATTCACAACCCCAGACACATGGGGATGCACTTTCCTGGGTGAGCTGAAGGCTCCATCCCGCCCCTCAGGCCAGGCCTCTAAGGCCTCCCCATCTCTGGACACCCCACCCCAGGAAGAAATCATCGTTCGACTCAACAGCAGCTTTCCTGGTGAACTTCATGTCACCAAGAGCCTGGGCTCTTTGCATCTGTCTCATCTAGTCAAATACTGAAATCACTTTGGGAGGTGGAGGCAGGAGGATCACTTGAGCCCAGCAGTTCGAGACCAGCCTGGGCAATGTAGTGGGACCCTAGATATACTAAAAAAAAAAAAAAAAAAAAAAAAATTAGCTGGGCCTGGTGGTATGCAACCGTAGTCCCAGCTACTCAGGAGACTGAGGCAGGAGAGTATCTTGAGCCCAGGAGTTCAAAGCTGCAGTGAGCTATGGTTGCGCCACTGAACTTCAGCCTGTTCCAAAAAAAAAACACCCACAAATACTGAAACTACATGAAGCCCTCATCTCCGAGGACCGTGGGCTAGTCCATTCTTTTCTTTTCCCTCAGCAGCCTTGTGGCCACATAGTAAGCCGGGCTGTCTACTCCCTAGTTCCCACGGGACTCCCCTGGAGAGAGGAAGGCTGAAGCCACGGCAGGGCTAGAGCAAGTGTGCATTCCATGCTTGCTGTCCCCGGGCTAACCCTCCCTGATCAACACTGAGAGCCACATGCAGCCACCTCCAGCTCACATCTAAGGAGCTCACTGGGCCTGCCCAAAGGGTCCGGCTCAGCCCTGGCCAAACAAGGCCCAGATCCCTGCACAGACACCTGAATGTGGTTTTCTATTTGTTCTCTGGAGCTGCCGTGACAAAGCACCACAAACTTACTGGCGTAAAACAATGAAAATATGTTTGCTCACAGTCCTGGAGGCCAGAAGTCTCAAATCAAAGGGCCACCTCCTTCTGAAATCCACAGCAGAGACTCCTTCATTGCCTCTCTAACTTCTGGTGTTTTCCAGCAACCTTTGGCTTGTGGCTGCGTCACTGCAGTCTCTGTTTCGTCACAAGGCTTTCTCAGTGTGTCTGAATCTTTCCTCTTCCCATAAGGACACCTTCATATTGGATTTACGGCCAGCCCCACTCCAGCATGACCTCATCTCAACTAATGACATCTGCAACCACCCTACTTCCAAATAAGTTCACATTCTGAGGTTCTGGGGTTAGGATTTTGCATCCTTTTAGGGGATGCAATCCAACCCGTAATGGGTCTCCCCATAGCCCACCTGCCTAACCCACTGCCACTCCCCTTCCCCCGGCCTGGCCCCTGGCTAATCCCGGCTCATACTTCAGATCTCAGCTTTGAGGTCCATCCCCTGGGAGGTCTCCCCTGACCCCTCCTCTGCTCTGTGTCCCTGCAGCACCTGTCACCTATGTGACATCACCCTATGTAATGGCCTTTTTAAGACAGGGTCTCACTCTTGTCACCCAGGCTAGAGTGCAGTGGCATGATCTTGGCTTTCTACAACCTCTGCCTCCTGGGTTCAAGTCATTCTCCTGCTTCAGCCTCCTGAGTAGCTGGAACTACAAGTGTGCACCACCACACTCGGCTCATTTTTCTATTTTTGGTAGAGATGGGGGTTTTGCCATGTTACCCAGGCTGGTCTCAAACTCCTGACCTCAAGGTGATCCACCCACCTCAGCCTCCCAAAGTGCTGGGATTACAGGCATGAGCCACTACACCCAGCTCTTTTTTTATTCTTTTAACCTGTGTCCATAGATGAGCAGTTCCTGGAGGCTGATGCCTGTGGCTTGTACTAGGGACTATTGCAGGTGTCCAGCTGGGGCCTGGCAGATATGCCCCCACCATAAGTACCCCCCCACCATAAGTACCCCCCCACCATAAGTACTCCCCCACCATAAGTGTCCCCCCCACCATAAGGGCCTGATAGATATCCCCCTTCCACAGGGCTGCACTGAGACCACCTGACAGTAATGAGCCTTGTTCCTGGCCAGCACTGCTCAAAATGTGGCTCAAGGGCTGTTTGCAGAAGGGCCACAGAAGAGCTTGGTTAAAAGTACGATTCCTGGCCGGGCACAGTGGCTCACGCCTATAATCCCAGCACTTTGGGAGACTGAGGTGGGTGGATCACTTTAGGTGAGGAATTCAAGACCAGCCTGGCCAACATGGTAAAACGCCATCTCTACTAAAAATACAAAAATTTAGCTGGGCGTGGTGGCACACACCTGTAATCCCAGCTACTAAGGCAGGTGAGGCAGGAGAATCACCGAACCTGTGAGGCGGAGGTTGCAGTAAGCCAAGATCCTGCCACTGCACTCCAGCCTAGGCGACAGAGCCAGACTTTCTCTCAAAAAAAAAAAAAAAAGTACAATTCCTAACATTTGGGGCTGGACAACTGAAAAAAAAAGAAAGAAAAATACAATTCCTAAGCCTGTTCTCGGGCCTTTGCATCACAGGGGCCTCAGGTATCTACCTTTTTTTTGTTGTTTTTTAAGGGACAGAATCTTGCTCTGTCACCTAAGCTGGAGTGCAGTGGTACAATCATGGCTCACTGCAGCCCCAAACTCCAGGACTCAAATGATCTTCCCACTTCAGCCTCCCGAGCAGTGGGACTACAGGTGTGTGCCATTGTATCTGGCTAGGTTTTTTAATGTTTTTTGTAAACACAGGATCTTACTTGCTGCCCAGGCTGGTCTCAAACTCCTGGGCTCAAGTGATCCTCCCACTTAAGCCTCCCATAGCGCTGCAATTACAGAGAGATGAGCCACCACATCCAGCCAGGAATCAGCATTTTAAACAAGCTCCCAGAAGATTCTTACACACCCTAATATCTCAGAACCACCATCCTTGGACTTTGATTATGGGAGTAAATCTAAGACCATCTTCCCAGAGACCTACGGGTTACAAAGGGTGGAACCTGCCTATATGAGGCTGCACCAGTCCTGGCCCTGGGACTCCCTTCCCAGCTATAATCCACTTCCAAGGCCATCAGCCCTAAGCCCATTGTGGGTGGGGACATAACTGGCCCTGCTCCCCACCAGATGCTATTCCTGGGAGGAGAATGCAGAGGGAGGAGCAGCTGGCAGTTGGGGGCCCTGGCAGAAAATGCCATGGATGGAACTCTGGTGGTCAGGCAGAGCTGCCCAGAGAAGACAATAATGGAAAAGCCCTGGGAACCCCAGGCCTCTAGAGGAGAGAGAAGAAGGGAGGAGGGAAAGGGGAGTGGGAAGAACAGCGTCAGGAGCCCACGTATTCTCCCCTAACCAGCAGTAAGACCTCAAGCAAGTATTTAAACATTTCTGGGCATGTTTCATTAGTAATAAAACAGAAGAGAAAAATACCCACCTCCCTACCCATCAGGCTTGCAGTGCTTTATTCCACTACTATGGATGGAGTGCGTATCAACTGTCACAGTGAGAGGAATTCTGAAAGCTGGAGGGTACTAGAATGTACAAGATATTTCTAATATTAAGATAAGGTGAGGCAAGGCAAAGTGGTTCAGGCCTGTAATCCCAGCACTTTGAGAGGCTGAGGCAGGAGGATTGCTTGAGCTCAGGAGTTCGAGACCAACCCGGGCAACATGGTGAACCCTCATCTCTATAAAAATTTTGCAGCGTGATTCATAACAGCCAAAAGGTGAAAGCAGCCCGGCTGTCCACCAGTAGATAAACGGATAAACAGAACATGGTCTATCCACACAATGGAATATTTCCCAGCCACGGAAAGGAATGAAGCACTGTCACCTGCTACAACGTGGGTGAACCGGGAAGGCATGGGACTAAGTGGAAGAAGCCGGACACTAAGACCACATATTGTGTGATTCCATTTATATGAAAGTCCAGAATAGGCATATCCATAGAGACAGAAAGCAGATTGCTGGTTGCTGGGGAGTGGGAAGGAATGGATGGTGGGGGAGAACTGGGGAGCAAGTGCTAAGGGGCCCAGAGTTTCTTTTCGAGGTGATGAAAAATGTCCTAAAATGGACTGTGTTGATGACTGCATATATTTGTGAATATACTGAAATCTACTTTATTGTATGTTTTAAATGAGGAAATTACATGATACATGAATTATATCTCAATAACCTGTTTACAAAAGTAATAAAGAGCGTGGTGGCTCACCCCTGGGATTACAAATCCCAGCACTTGTTGAGGCTGAGGTGAGAGGATGGCTTGAGGCCAGGAGGTCAATATCAGCCCGGGCAACATAGGGACACCTCGTCTCTACAAAAATACAAAAAAATGAGCTGGGTGTGGTGGCGTGCACCTGTAGTGCCAGCTACTCGAGAGGCTGAGGTGGGAGGACTGCCTGAGCCCGGGAGGTTGAGACTCCAGTAAGCCCTGACTGCACCAATGCACTCCAGCTTAGGCGACACAGTGAGACCCTGTCTCAAAATAACAACAATAATAATGTCTCTTTGATTGTTTTCTTTCTTCAAAACCTAATTAAACCCATTGTCTACCTTCAAAATATACCTCCAATTTAATCATTTCTTACCACCCCGTCCCTGCCGGCTCCCTGGCCCAGCCACTAGCATCTCCCACCTGGACTGTTGATGTCACCCCTTGCTGAGCTGCCTGCTTCTGTCCCCCATCCCCTGTATGTTCCCCACACAGTGACAGAGTGCTCCACACACTCCCTCCAGTGGCTCCCACCTCATGCAAAGAAGAGGCCAATATCCTATGGTGACCCAGGAGCCCGTGTCCTCTGGCCCTGCTTTGCCTGTGACCCCATCTCTCCCATGTGCCCCCTCATCTACTGTGTCCAACCACTCCAGATTTGCTCTTGAGGGCCCCTCCTGTCCCCTGTGCTTGCTTTGCTTTCTGCTGAGAATGTTCATGCTTCCCAGACAACCATCTGGCTCACTCCTTCCTCTTCTAAGTCTGCTCCAATGTCACCTGTTCCATAAGGCCTTTCCTGGCCACATATTAAATTATTGAATATTGTCTCCTAGTCAGTCTTCCCCATCTTCCATCCCTAGTTTTTCTCCATTGCATCTACCACCTTCTAATAATCTACATAACTTACTCAGTTTTCTGTCTGTCAGGGATTTTGTAGCCGCAGCACCTAGGGCAGCCAGTGGATAGACAGATGGATGGATGGATGAATGGAAGGATGGATGAATGAACAGATGAATGGATGGATGGGTAGATGGATGAATGGAAAGATAGATGGATGGATGGATGGATGAATGGAAGGTCAGATAGATGGAAGGATGGATGGATGGGTAAATAAACGGTGGACAGATGGATGGATGGGTACATGAAAGGATGAATAAAACGGGTGAATGGACAGATGGATAGATGGAAGGAAGGATGAATGGAAGGACAGATGGATGAATGAATGTGTGGATAAATGAATGGAAGGATGAAGAAAGGAAATATGGATGGACAGATGAATGGAAGGATGGATGGGTGGATGGATGAATGGAAGACAGATTGATGGGTGGGTGGATGGATGAATGGAATAATGGATGGATGGATAGGTAGATGAATGGAAAGATGAATGGAAGGATACATGGATGGATGAATGGATGGATGGATAGATGGGTGGATGGATAGGTGAGTGGATGGATGGGTGGAAGGATAAATGAATGGATAGATGAATAGATGGATGGGTGAATGGGTAGATGGATGGATGAACAGATAGATGGGTGGATGAATAGGTGGGTGGGTGTATGAGTGGGTGGACTGATGAATGGAAGGATGGGTGAATGGAAGGAAGGATGAATAGTAGATGAATGGAAAGGGAGATAGATGAATAGATGGATGGATGAATAAATGGGTGGATGTGTAGATGGATGGATGAATGGATGGGTAGATGGGTGGGTGGATGAAAAATGTATGGATACCTGAGGGATGGATGGGTGGATCCATGGATAAATGGGTGGATAGATGAATGGGCAAATGGCAGGATGGATAGGTGGATGGCTGGACAGACAGATGAATTAATGGCTGGATGGAGGGATGGGTGGACAGACAGATGAATGGAGAGATAGATGGATGGATCGGTGGACTGATGGATGGAAGTATGGAAGTGTGGGTGGGTGGATGAATGAATGATGAGTGGATGAGTGGATGAACAGACAGATGCGATGAATGGGTGGATAGATGAGTGGATCAATGGATGGGTGGATGACAGATGGATGGGTAGATGGATGGAATGGTAGACAGATGGGTGGATGGAAGGATGGATGAATGGATGGATCCATGGTGGTGGTAGCAAAATTGAAGACCTTCCTTCAACCCCGCTTGGGTTCCAAGAGACAAGAGAGGACCCAGATTCAGAATCAGAGAAGTACTTGCCTAGGAGTAGTGTGTCCTCAGGCCATGTCACCTAATCTCTCCAGGCCTGTTTCTCATTAAAAGTCCCCAGAGGAGCCGCTTTCCACACCTTTCATCATGTGACAGCCACATGAACTGAACTGCTGAGTTGCAGGACCTCCTCTTAAAGACCTAAGATCTTATTGGAGGGAAAAGCAAGCAGGCAGAAGATGGAACTAACTTCAGGGCAGCTCCTGAGCAGGAATGTGAACTCAAAGGGCTTAGCAGAGGAGTCCACTAGGAAGTGAGGTCATTTGGGGTGAGATACTGCAGGAACCCGGCCAGGTGTGTGGGGACAGTGGCTGTGGTTAAAAGAGTGGGACACAGCCAAAGAAGAGCCTGGGATGCTGGTCTAAGAAGGGCAACCTGGGCTTCCTGGGCCAGGCCTCCCTGACCATTGGTGGCCACTTTTGAAAAGGCCACCAGTCTCCTCACCCCATTCCCCTCCAGAACTGGGCTGAGCCACAGCCACCAGCTTCAGGGGCTGCCCAAATACCCCAGACTCTGAGTTTGGGATTCCTACCACCTGCCATGAGAAGACACAGCCTTCTAGTTGGGGACCCTGTATTCTAGAAGGGACGAGGTCATAAGAAAGTGAATTTCTCAGGCCAGGTGTGGTGGCTCATGCCTGTAATCCCAGCACTTTGGGAGGCCGAGGCGGGTGGATCACGAGGTCAAGAGATCGAGACCATCCTGGTCAACATGGTGAAACTCTGTCTCTACTAAAAATACAAAAAATTAGCTGAGCATGGTGGCGCATGCCTGTAATCCCAGCTACTCAGGAGGCTGAGGCAGGAGAATTGCCTGAACCCAGGAGGCGGAGGTTGCGGTGAGCCGAGATCATGCCATTGCACTCCAGCCTGGGTAACAAGAGCAAAAACTTCGTCTCAAAATAAGAAGAAAAAAAAAAAGAAAGTGAATTTCTCAGCAACATTCAAGAAGGTTCCACACACGCACTCACTTATGTATTCACTGCAGCATTACAACAGCAAAGACACAGAATCAACATAGGTACACATCAACGGTGGACTGGATCAAGAAAATGTGATACATCCACACCACGGAATACCACACAGCCATTTTAAAAAATCATGTTATTTGCAGGAAAATCAATGCAGCTGGAGGCCATTATCCCAAGCAAATTAAGGAAGAAACAGAAAACCAAAGACTGCATATTCTCACTTATAAGTGGGAGCTAAGCACTGGATACACATTGACATAAAGAGGGGAACAGAAGACACTGGGGACTACTAGAGGGGAACTGAGAGGGGGGACAAGGGTTGACAAACTACCTACTTGCTACTATGTTCACTATTTGGTTGACAGGATCATCAAAAGCCCAAACCTCAGCATCACGCATTTTAAGTATGTAAAAAACCTGCACATGTACTGCCCTAAATCTAAAATAAAGTTCACTCAGAAGTTCTTTCTCTGAGGAGCTTCTGCAGAAAGAGGTGCTTCCACATCCTGCACCATCTCCCACTTGGGGGCTGTGCCCAGGGCCAAGACTGTGAGGGGCTGCATGCTGGGGGCTTGTGCAGAAGAGCTGGGCCTCAGGTCACAAAGCAAGCTGGTCTAGGGCTTCTGGCTTCTTGGTCCCTTACTCTTTTCATCACAGGGGCAGCCAGGACCCAGACCTCCATCCCTTTGTCCCCTCTACTTCACCCTGCATCAGAGGCACATGCCCTAGGAGCTGGGCAATTCTGGTCAATTCTTCCCACCTGGGCAGCCACCCTCCTCCCTATCACCACTGCTAGGCTGGGCAGCTGCCTCTTGGGATTCGCTGCCCTGGCCAGCTGTCCATCCGTTCATTCAACACGCTTGCCCAGGTGTGTCTATAGAGAACCAGATTAGCCAGTGGGGCAACACATGGGCTGTGGAACCAAGAGGACCAAGGAAACAAGTACCCCTTCTACCCAGTGGATGACTATCCCCTAGGAGAAATCCCCCCCAAAATTAGTGTCTCCCTAAAATTCACATCCACCTATAACCTAAGAACACGACCTTCTATGGAAACAGGGTCTTTGCAAATGTAATCAATTAACATAAGATCATACTGGATTAGGGTGAGTCCTGAACCCAATGTCTTCAACATCCTTAGATGATGAGGAGAGGACACAGGGACACACAGACAGGGGAGAAGGCCACATGATGACAGGGGCAGAGAGTGCAGTGATGAAGCTACCACTCAAAGAATGCCAGGAATTTCTAGCAACCACTGGATGCTGGAAGAGGCAAGAAAGGATCCCCTGCTTTTGTTTCTTGAGACAGAGTTTAGCTCTTGTTGCCCAGGCTGGAATGCAATGGCTCGATCTTGGCTCACTGTAACCTCCGCCTCCTGGTTTCAAGTGATTCTCCTCCTTCAGCCACCTGAGTAGCTGAGATTACAGGCATTCGCCAATATGCCCAGCTAATTTTGTATTTTTAGTAGAGATGGGGTTTCTCCACATGGTCAGGCTAGTCTCGAACTCCCAACCTCAGGGGATCCGCCCCTCTTGGCCTCCCAAGGTGCTGGGATTATAGGTGTGAGCAACCATGCCCAACCAGGATCCCCCTTAGACCTTTCAAAAGGAATATGGCCCTGCCAACACCTTAATTTCAGACTTTTGGCCTCCAGAATTGTGAGACAATAAATTTCTGTGGTTTTGGCCAGGCACAGTGGCTCACACCTGTAATCCCAGCACTTTGGGAGGCCGAGGTAGGACTGCTTGAGCCCAGATGTTCAAGACTAGCCTGGGGAACATGGCAAGAGCCCTGTCTCCACAAAAAATACGAAAATTAGCTGGGTATGGTGGTGCATGCCTATAGTCTCAGCTACCCAAGAGGCTGAGGTAGGAGGATCACTTGAGCCTGGGAGGCACAGATTGCAGTAAGCAGAGCTCACACCACTGCACTCCAGCCTGGGCAAAAGAGTAAGACCCTGTATTTGAAGAAAAAAAAAAAAAAAAAAACCTGCTGTGGTTTTAAGCCACTAAGTTTGTGGCAACCTGTTACTATAGTCCAGGAGGATCATACAGGAACCAGTAACTAAGCCTGGCGCTGTGAAATCTTCCCGACACCATTTAACACCGAGCCGATTGTTTTCACCATCCCCACGGCCCCAGGCCCTGTCGTCACCATCCTGGGGCCCACATGCTCTGAAACCCAGCTTGAACCCCCTTCCATGAAGCATCCCCCAAACAACGCTCCCCCTTTCTCTGCACTCTCAGGCTGCTTATTTTTAGCTGCTGATTACGTCTACCTTATATGGTTCTCTACTCATGTCATGAGCAGGGACTGTCTCCCCTCCTAGTCTGTAAGCTCTTTGAGGACAGAGAATCCCAAGGATATTAACAGTCCTGAGCAGGGGCGGCATGTTGACGGATTCCCCTGGTTGGTCAAGTTTCATGATATTTCAGGAAACTGGAGGCAAATGTCAAGTCGTCGTATGCTTACAACAGTGATAACCTGTCATTCTTGTCACATTTCTTTTAACCTTATAAAGTATCTGATATCAAAAAATATTTTAAGCATCTGATAGCCATTTTCTTGTTACAGTGATGAAACAGCCCCATGCTGGAAATAGGGCAAGTATCGTTATCCCCATTTGATGGGTGAAGAAACAGACGCAGAGACGGTCAAGGGCTTGGTGGCTGATTTGTGACAAAATCAACATTTGCTGTGCTCCCAAGTCCTGGTGCTCCCGCTGGGCCCCACCCCAGGCCAGCTGCTCTGCCTCTGTGTAGGCAGTCCCAGGTGAGGAGGGACTTGGTGGAGTGCCCTCCAGATTAACTACCAATTCAGAAAGTAAACAAAGGCAGGAAAGGAGGTGGACTGGTGTCTTGGGAGGCCGAGGCCAGGATGATTTCCCCAGTGTAGGGTGAGTATTTGACACTTCTCCAGTTCTTTTCCAGATTCTTCCCAGGTCCTAGAAAGCAATCCTGGTCTCATGCCAGGCCCAGTGGCTGACACCTGTAACCCCAACACTTTGGGAAGCCGAGGTGGGCAGATCATGAGGTAAAGAGATCAAGACCATCCCTGCCAACATGGTGAAACCTCATCACTCCTAAAAATACAAAAATTAGCCGGACTGGTGGTGCACACCTGTAGTCCCAGCTACTCAGGAGGCTGAGGCAGGAGAATCACTTGAACCCAGGAGGCAGAGGTTGCAGTGAACCGAGATCGTGCCACTGCATTCCAGCCTGGGCGACACAGTGAGACTCCATCTGGTCTCTTGACCACCTTGGGTAAGTGCAGGAAAAATAAGTATTCATCTACTACTTGACACTAAGCAATCAACAAATTGGCTAGAGGCCTCTCTGGTAGCCACAGGGGCATAGTTGGTCACATCAGGCCCTAAATGCTGTGTAAACTGGATGGCCATCAGTGACATGTCTCCCAAAAGAATGGGTTGATCAAGTTAGAATAATTTTTTTTTTTTTTTTTTTTTTTTGAGACGGAGTTTCGCTCTTGTTACCCAGGCTGGAGTGCAATGGCGCGATCTCGGCTCACCGCAACCTCCGCCTCCCGGGTTCAGGCAATTCTCCTGCCTCAGCCTCCTGAGTAGCTGGGATTACAGGCACGTGCCACCATGCCCAGCTAATTTTTTTGTATTTTTAGTAGAGACGGGGTTTCACCATGTTGACCAGGATGGTCTCGATCTCTTGACCTCGTGATCCACCCGCCTCGGCCTCCCAAAGTGCTGGGATTACAGGCTTGAGGCACCGCGCCCGGCGTTAATTTTTTTTTTTAATTTGCAACAGAGTCTTGCTCTGTCACCCAGACTGGAGTGCAGTGCCACAATCACAGTTCACTGTAGCTGTGACCTCCCAGCTCAAGAAATCTACCTGCTCCAGCCTCCCAAGCACCTGGGGCCACATGCATGTGCCATTATGCCTCACTAATTTTTGTATTTTTTACAGAGATGAGGTTTCTCCACACTGCCCAAGCTACTGTCACACTCCTGGGGTCAAGCGATCTACCCACCTCAAACTCTCAAAGCGCTAGGATTGCAGAGAAGAGCCACTGTGCCTGGCATAGGGGAAATTCTATAGGAGAAAACTGAGCTGGCCTAGATCCTAACCAAATGATCACCTGAAGGAGGACCAGGGGCTGCAGTTCTGGCAGCAATCCAGTGGTGGGGAGAGGATGGGGGCTTCCGAACCCCAGGGCTCTCCCCTGAGCTCCCAGCACAAGCCACTTCCTACAAGCCAGAACTCCAGGCCAGACTTTGCCTGCACCTGTTTGAGCTCAGAGTGCGGTCCCTGCTCTAGAGGCATCCAAAAATATCTGAGAGGGAGGGGAAAAGGGAGGGACCAGCTGGAAGAAAACAGGCTAGAGTCTTCGGAGGGCTGAGAGAAAGAGCCACTTGGCTCAGCATTCAAGGTTCTTCCCATCTGGCCCCAACTCATCAGGGTGGCCTCATCTCCCCTGAACGTGAGCCCCACATTCTAGCCAGAGCTGGCCTCATCCTGTTCCAGACAGTGCCGTCCTCTGAGCTTCCTCACCTCCTGGCTTTGGTTGCCATCTTCAGATGTCTCTGCCTGCACAAATCACCTGCTCATTCATTAGACATTGTTGACTGCCTTGAATGAGCCAAGTGTCATGCTACACTGTTAGTGATGAAATACAAGCAAATTAAACAAAGGCACAGCTCCCATCCTCCCGAAGCTGACTGTCCAGTGATCATCCCCTCCTTGCAAGTTGGGCTGAAACACTGTCCCTCTGCACAGCCAACCTTCCCAACCATCTCCTGAACTCCAACCAGAGAGAGAGTTGGCTGCCAAGGGTGTTAGTTACATTTTTTTTTCAGTGTGTGTCATCTCCCCAAATAGAAGGTCGGCTCCTGAGGGCAGAGACACAACCCGTCCCCGCCTGCACAGTGCAGCTGGCCAGGACCTCACAGGGCTGACAAGGGGCTGAGAGCTGGGCCTCACAGGGAGGGACCCACAGCTGCCTCACCTCTCCCTGCTCTCATCAAATGCCCCACTCTCTGCTACCTCCAGCCCCTGAGGCATCTGAGATTGTGCCATACCCTCATGCTTCTACCTGATCCTTTCATGCCCTCATCCCCAACCTCAGTATATCCTGCTTTTCCAACCTAAAAGGGACTCCCAAGGAATTCTGCCTCTCTCATTTCTTCAGGACTTGGTGACCAATCCCTCCTCTCCTGCCAGGACTAGTCACAGCCTGCACTCATTCCATGCCTTTTTTTTTTTTTTAAAGATGGGGTCTCGGCCGGGCACGGTGGCTCAAGCCTGGAATCCCAGCACTTTGGGAGGCCGAGGCGGGTGGATCACGAGGTCAAGAGATCGAGACCATCCTGGTCAACATGGTGAAACCCCGTCTCTACTAAAAATACAAAAAATCAGCTGGGCATGGTGGTGCATGCCTGTAATCCCAGCTACTCAGGAGGCTGAGGCAGGATAATTGCCTGAACCCAGGAGGCGGAGGTTGCGATGAGCCAAGATCACGCCATTGCACTCCAGCCTGGGTAACAAGAGCGAAACTCCATCTCAAAAAAAAAAAAAAAAAAAAAAGATGGGGCCTCGTTCTATTGCACAGGCTAGAGTGCAGGAGGTGCAATCTTGGCTCACTGCGACCTCAAGCTCCCAGAGTCAAGCCATCCTTCCACCTCAGCCTCTCGAGTAACTGGGACCACAGGTGCACCCACTACATCTAGCTATTTTTAAAATTTTTTTGCAGAGATGAGATCTCACTGTGTTGCCTAGGCTGGTCTGGAACTCATGGGCTCAAGCAATCCTGCTGCCTTGGCCTCTCAAAGTGCCAGGATTACAGATGTGAGTCACTGTGCCTTGCCTATTAATTAAGTTTAATAAACTACTGCTTTAATTCTGATTGAATTTGGTGCTTTCATTCCGATTCTGCCCCCCTCCCTGAGATGGGACAGCTCAGAGATGGCTGCTCTGGGAGTCTTCTGTGAGGGACAGTAAGAAAGTGACAGGCAACAGGCATGTCCCCAAGGTGAGGGGGCAGCTGGGACCTTGACTATGAGTAAAACCACCTTCAGGGCTGCAAAGGGATGAGGGAGGCTGAAACCAGATGGAATAGGACTTCTCTGATCATACAGAAAAAGACAGCATAGGCTGCTGCCATTGAGGAAATGGATCAATCTCCAGAAACTCAGTTAAATCCATCCCATTTGCTAAACTGCACCTACCCCTGCCAAGTCCTGCTGAGGATATCCAGCTGGGGAGGAGCACAAGAGACTGGGACCTCTGGAGCACTGGGCAGATCCTGCTTGGCAGCCATGCAGCTATGCTCGCCATGCCTCCAATTCATTCATTCATTCTTTCACCCATTCCGGACCCGGAAGAGAAACCCCTGCTATGTAATTCAGTCCCTCTGCACTCAGAACTGGTGAACTATTTACCACCTCTGTGTTGAGATTTAGGAACTTTGGGTAAGACCTTGATGGTCAAATGGGAAATTCCATTTTAGGGACGTCTTCCTTGAGCTAAAATTTTCTGAATCTTCTGAAATACAAAGAGATTTGGGCAAAGTGTCCATCTATGCTGTGAGCCATCTGCCTCCACTGCAATGTGTTGCAGATCCTCCCCTGACCAGGGTCTTGGTAGCAAGGACAGGGGACAGAGTAGGGACCCAGCATGGGGAGGAAATGAAGGAGCCAAACAGGGTGGAGGTGGAGTCTAAAGATCAACTTTTAGCTCTGAGAAGACAGGTAAGTCCAGGGGCGGGGGTCCCTGAGGAGCCACAACTCCCAGAGCAAACTCAGGAGAGAATATAAGCCAGTCCAACACCTTGTGCCAAAGTGAGTCCCACCAATGGGCCACAAGAGGGGCACAAGCCTCACAGCCAGAAACATACCATGAAGGGGACCTGAGGCTGGATTCCCATCCCCAGTCCACCAGGAACAATGAAAACCACAGTTAGCTGTGTGCAATGGCTCACACCTGTAACCCCAGCACTTTGGGAGGCTGAGGCAGGAGAATGACTTGAGCCCAGGAGATTGAGACCAGCCTGAGCAACACAGTGACATAGTGAGACCATGTCTCTACAAAAAATAAAATTAGCTGGGTGCTAGGTGTGGTGACACATGCCTGTAGTCCCAGCTACTCTGAAGGCTGAAGTGGGAGGATCGCTTGAACCCAGGAAATCAAGGCTGCAGTGAGCGATGACTGTGCCACTGCACTCCAGCCTGGGGGGTAAAATGAAACCTTATCTCAAATAAATAAATAAATAAATAAATGAGAACTAGGGTCATCATCTGGGTAACTCAGGCCATATGTCTACTGAGCCAATTTCTACTTTAAAAAGCTAACCCTGGCTGGGCACAGTGGCTCCCACCTATAATCCCAGCGCTTTGGGACGCAAGGTGAGCAGATCACTTGAGGTCAGAGGTTCAAGACTAGCCTGGCCAACGTGGTAAAACCCCATCTCTACTGAAAATATAAAAGTTAGCCAGGCGTAGTGGCGGGTGCCTATAATCCAGCTACTCAGGAGGCTGCAGTAGGAGAATCTCTTGAACCCAGTAGGCAGAGGTTGCAGTAAGCCAAGATTTTGCCACTGTACTCCAGCCTGCGTGACAGAGCAAGTCTCTGTCTCAAAAAATAAATACAAAATAAAAAATAGGCCAGGCATGGGGGCCTATTTTTTATTTTGTATTTATTTTTTGTATTTATTTTTTGATTATCACACCCGTAATCCCAGCACTTTGGGAGGCTGAAGCGGGCGCATCACCGAAGGTTGGGAATTCGAGACCAGCCTGACCAACATGGAGAAACCCTGTCTCTAATAAAAATACAAAAATTAGCCAGGCTTGGTGGTACCTGCCTGTAATCCCAGCTACTCGGGAGGCGGAGGAAGGAGAATCGTTTGAACCCGGGAGGCGGAGATTGTAGTGAGCCAAGATCATGCCATTACACTTCAGCCTGGGCAATGAGACCAAAACTGTCTCAAAAAACAATAATAAATGAAAAATTAAAAAGTTAACCCCGATGGAGTCAAAATGCAAATACAGTGCTTTGCCCATCATGGACTCAATAGACATCTGATGAATAAACACGTTAGATCATGGAGCTTGGCGTTGAATTTTGCCCTCTATGATCTCTAGCAGGTGGCTTGAGGCAGCATCTCACCAACATTCACTGTGATAAAAACACTATTCCTTACCTTGGCCTCCCAGCTCCCTCTCTCAGGCTTTGCCCAGCTCTCCTCCAGCACTGGAGAAAAGGGATCTAGTCTTGCCCTACCACTCAATACCATAGAACTCAGGGCAACTTGCCTTTCTACCCCACAGGTGAAGATGGGGTGGGGTCCTTTCCGTCTGTGGCCTTCCATGCCCTCCCTTCACAAAACCCAGCACAGATCAGGATCCACTAGCCTTGCTCTCTACTTACTGGCACTGGGGGTACCAAGTCTGCCTGTAATGCATGGTGTCCATCTGAGGTCCCCTAAATTCTCATGAGAGCCACAGCGCATCCCCCAGTAAGGCCTACCCAGACCTTCCTTTTCTCAAGCATGCGGAGGTCTCAGTCACCACGCCTCCCATCTCTCCCTTGTACTCTTCAATTCTTCCCTCACCACAGGATCCTTCCCCCTTGGCCCAGGAACACACCTACTCTTCTCCTGTAATGAAAAAACTTTTCAGCCGGGCGCAGTGGCTCATGCCTGTAATCCCAGCACTTTGGGAGACTAAGGTGGGTGGATCACTTGAGGTCACGAGTTTGAGACCAGCCTGGCCAACATGGTGAAACCCCATCTCTACTAAAAATACAAAAATTAGCCAGGCATGATGGTCTGCGCCCGTAATCCTAGCTACTAGGGAGGCAGAGGCATGAGAATTGCTTGAAACCAGCCGGCAGAGATTACAGTGAGCTGAGATCACGCTACTGCACTCCAGCCGGGGCATGGAGAATTTTTACATATATATAAATAAAATTTAAAAAGAAAAAACTTCTCTCAGCCAGGTGCACTGGGTCACACCCATTATTCTAGCACTTTGGGAGGCCAAGGCAGGTGGATCACTTAAGCGCAGGGATTTGAGATCATCCTGGGCAATACAGCGAGTCTTGCCTCTACCCAAAGAAAAAAAATTAGCCCGGCATAGTGTAGTCCCAGCTCCTCAGGAGGCTGAGGTGGGAGGATTGCTTGAGCCCAGGAGGTGAAGATTGCAGTGAGCCTTGATCATACCACTGCACTCCAGCCTGCACAACAGAGTGAGACCCTGTCTAAAAAAAGTAAAGAAAAAGGTAAAGAAAAAAAATTTCCTACCTCTGCAAACCCATATGCTTGTAAGCTGCTGTTGCTGGCCACTTAATTTTTAAGAGTTTCTATGTCTAAAGATGTTGCCTCCTCATCCTCACTAAATACCCTCAAACCCTCCTCATCGGTCAGTCACCTCCTGATTGTCAGAAGCAACACCCCCTCTCCCTCGGCATCTCTGTGATATTTAATCCTGTCTCTTCCTGGATCCCTTCCTATCTTTCCGAAATTCATTTCTCTTCTTCCTCTTCCTACTCCTCAAACTCAGCGTTCATTAAGAACTGGTCCTTAAATTTCTTCTTTGTCTCTCCCTGTTACAGCTACCTGGGTGACCTCACAGCCTCCCCCTCATCTTTATGTAAATGAATCTCACTCCTAAATGCCCCAATCTGACTTCCCTCCTAAGCTCCAGTCCTGCCTTTCTAACCCCTGCCATCTCCATCCAGATGGCCCACCAGCAGCCAATCTTCATAATGACCCAAACGAAAATTTTTTCGTTGTTGTTGAGACAGGGTCTCACTCTGTTGCCCAGGTTGAGCAGTGCAATCACAGCTCACTGTAGCCTCGGCCTACCAAGCTCCTGTGATCCTCCTGCCTCAACCTCCCACATAGCTGGGACTACAGGTACCCACCACCATGCTCAGTTCATTTTTCTCTTTTTTTTTTTTTTTTTGTTTGAGACGGAGTCTTTGTCACCCAGGCTGGAGTGCAGTGGTGCAATCTTGGCTCATTGCAACCTTGGCCTCCAGGTTCAAGCAATTCTCTTGCCTCAGCCTCCCAAGTACATAGCTAGGACTACAGGTGCACGCTGCCATACCCAGCTAATTTTTTTTGTTTTTTAAGTGGACACAGGGTTTACCATATTTCCCAGGCTGATCATGAACTCCTGAGCTCAGGCAATCCACCCACTTTGGCCTCCCAAAGTGCTGGGATTACAGGCATGAGCCACTGCGTCCAGCATTCTTTCAGAGATGGGGTCTCACTATGTTGCCCAGGCTGGTCTCAAACTCTTGGGCTCAAGCCATCCTCCCACCTCTGCCTCCCAAAGTGCTGGGATTACGGGTGTTACAGGTTTGAGCTACTTCATCCAGCCCCAAACTGAACTCTTAAAATCTGTTCCTCTCTCTTACGTTCCCAGTCTATTTTTCTAGCAAGATCATTCTCCCATTGACCTCGACCAAACCTGTAAGAGTTTCCTGCCCTGGTCTGGCTCCCAGGCTGGGAAGCCCAGAGATTCTATACCAGCTACCAACTGGGTCTACCCCTTCTCTCCACTCCTATCCCCTTGCCCGTGTTCACACTCTCTCACCTGCCTCTCTGGCATGGCTGACTTACCTATCAGTCTCCCCTCACCCTACTCTTCCTACCAACAACTGCCAGATGGATCTTCCCTGAGCCCTGGGTGGTGACCACTGCCCACTGAGCAAAGCCCTGCTCCACCTAACAAGGGCCTTCACACTTTCAGCCCTAACCTTGCCTTCCAAACACGTCCCACCACTCCCACTTCATCTGTCTGCCTTCATGAAAGACAGAACAATGCTCTCCTTTCCTGGGTCTCACCACAGCCCCATCACTCTGGCTCCTTGAGTTTCCTCATCCTGTTCCCTCAACTCAGAATTCCCTTCCTGCCATCTTTCTGCTCTGAATCCTGCTTTCTTCAAGGCCTAGCTCAAATATTCCCTCATCTGTAAAACGTTTCCTGATCCACTCAGCTCAAGATAATCTCTACCTTGCCTCCACCTTTTCCTGTGCCTCTCCACTGACACTGTGGTATGTCCCATTTGACCAGATTCAGCTACACGCAAGGCAGAGGAGGCCTCCTCTCCCCTACTGAACTATAAGTGCTGAGGTCAAAATGCCTTTCTCAATTCTGTTAGTATCACACCTCAAAAATAGCAGGGACGCAGTAAACTTGGGATAGGTTCAAGAATGATGGAACACAGTGAGGTGTCTGAATGAGAGGGCTTTGCACACATAAGCGATATTTACAGGTAAGGAGTTGTGCTGTGATAAGGCATGGATTTGGGTTGGGAGCAGAGCATATGCCCAGAGAAAGAGCTAAGCCCGGGCACTCTATCCTACAACCATGGCCCTCCCAGCACCCCACTCCCTCGGCCGCCCGCCTTGTTCCAGCCAGGATGCACAAGGCCTAGCCCTGTCCTTAGCCCCGGGGGGCCAGGACAGAGAGTGGAAGCAGCTGTCCTCTTCCTGTGTCCATAGGCTGACTCTTCCCAGCCCACTATACCCAAGCAGGCACCAGAGGGCTAGCTGGATGCTAGCAGCTTCATCTGAACCCCCATCTGGGGGATAAGTGGGTAGAAGCACTGGCCAAGGAGTGGAGAGGCCTGAATTCCAGCTCTGGCCTGCCATGAACTCACTGTTTGATCTTTACTGTAATACCCAGATGTGAGACAAAACCAGCAGTTCCTAAACAGCAGTTCTACAGGCCACCACGCCAGGTGCCATTTTTTCTTTTTCTTTTTTTTTTTTTTTTGAGACGGAGTTTCACTCTTGTTACCCAGGCTGGAGTGCAATGGCACGATCTCGGCTCACCGCAACCTCCGCCTCCTGGGTTCAGGCAATTCTCCTGCCTCAGCCTCCTGAGTAGCTGGGATTACAGGCACGCGCCACCATGCCCAGCTAATTTTTTGTATTTTTAGTAGAGACGGGGTTTCACCATGTTGACCAGGATGGTCTCAATCTCTTGACCTTGTGATCCACCCGCCTCGGCCTCCCAAAGTGCTAGGATTACAGGCTGGAGCCACCGTGCCCGGCCTTTTTTTTTTTTTTTTTTTTTTTGAGACAAGGTCTCATTCTGTCACCAAGGCTGGAGTGCAATGGTGCAATCACGACTCACTGCAGTCTTGACCTCCCAGGTTCATGTGATCCTCCCACCTCAGCCTCTCAAGTAGCTGGGACCACAGGCATGCACCCCTACACTCAGCTCATTTTATGTTTTTTGGTTTTTTTTTTTTTAAAGACACAGTCTCAATCAAGACCATCCTGGCCACACAGTGAAACTCCGTCTCTACTAAAATACAAAAATTAGCTGGGCGTGGTGGTGCGCGCCTGTAGTCCCAGCTACTCAGGAGGCTGAGGCGGGAGAATCGCTTATGTCCAGGAGTCGGAGGTTGCAGTGAGCTGAGATTATGCCACTGCACTCCAGCCTGGTGCCTGGCGACAAAGCAAGATTCTGTCTCAAAAAAAAAAAAAAAGAGAGAGAGAGGGTCTTACTATGTTTATGTTGTGCAGACTGGTCTCAAACTCTTAGCTTCAGGTGATCCTTCCACCTTGGCTTCCCAAAGTGCTGGGATTACAGGTGTGAGCCACTGTGTCTGGCCAAAGTATCACTTTTTTGAGAGATGTGTTCATTAGCACAGCCCAGTCTAGTGTGCTCCAGACTCACTGTGGGACCAGATGTCCCCTACGGGCTCACCTGGCCGCACCAAAGGAGGAGTGAGGGAACCAGTTGTGGGGACACGGCTCCAGGGACTGAAAAGGCTTCTGGGCTCTGTTCTCTCCCCAAGACCCCTGAGATTGCTACATTTTCTCAGCAGCCCTCCCACAGTGGATCCTAGCAGCTGGGCTTCTCTGTTGAGGAAACTGGAGCACTGGCCTCTTTCTAGAAATAACCAGCCTGGGGTGGGAGAGAAAGGGGCAGGGAAGGGGCTTCCTGACCATGACCCTGCACCCTTGTCTCACATGATGGGCGCTGAGCCGTGGGTGTTCACAGACGGGCAGCCCCAGCATGCACCAGCCACTCCCCATTGCGGTGGCTAGGTGAGGCCAGGGGAGATGGGCATCTGAAACTAGGGCTGGGCTGGACATGAAGGAAGGATGAAGGATAGACAGGAAACTCCAGATCCCCAATCTCCATATCAAGCAACAGGAAGGACAATAGGAAGCAAAGACGTCTTGAATTCTGCCTTAAGCAATAAACACCAATGGCTTAAACCCAAAGAAATGCTTTGTCAGCAGCCTCCCACTCTCCAGGGAGACCAAAAGCCTTTGCCCTGCAAACTAGGGAAATTCCCCCAGGACGGCCTTATCCACTGCACTCCTTCACCCCCTTTCACACTCACCCTACGGGCAGAGAGGGGCTGGGGAGTGTAGGCAGGTTGAGGAAAGGAGAGGACCCTGGCCCTGGATATGCCTGTCACTGACTCGCTGTCTAACCTCGGAGCAGTCTCGCCATTTCTCTGCTTCCTTCCCTTCCCTGGATGGTGGGCAGACTGATCGAACCACTGCTAGGGGTCTTTCCCACTGGTCTTAAGGAGGAGTAGCCCCAAGCCAGGACTCCCAAAGAGGAGGTCCCGGTGGGTACAAAGGCCTGTGGGCAGCAGGAGGAGAGGTGGAGACCAGGAAGGCCCCCACCTGGCTGCTCCTTCCCCGTCCTGGCATGGACACGGGTGACTAGTGGTTGGTGAGGCGGGGGCGCTCGTCTCCTCACTGGGAGCCAAGAAGAAGGGCTGCAGGCCCACCACCCCAGTCCAGAGCGGCACAAGAGCAACAAGGGGGAAGGCACAGAGGAGAAGCTCTGTGGGGTCCCTGCCCTAGGAAGCAGGTGAGTGTGGTGACGCAGAATATCTGCCGCCAACCAGCTGAGGAGCAAGCAAAATACGGAGGGAAGTTAGCAGACAGCGGGGCAGGTGAGGGAAGGAGGTCAGGAGCCAAGATGTGACCTTTGGGTGGCACGGTATTTACGAGAGTGGCACAGTTCTGGGGGGAATCACCCACTAGGATGGACTGTCATGATGGGGCGTGAGGAAGCTACCGTGTGGGTGAGAACCTGCTGGTGGATGCGGGAGAAAGCCTCTTCTGGAATATACAGTGCACAGTGGGGCAGAGTCCTGATAAAATCCCCACAGTGGATGAAACCCACAGCCCAAGCGCTGAGCAGGGACAGAGGGAAGCTTCTGCACTGGAGGTTGGGCCAGGGGCAGACGCACATGGTGGGACCCAGGAATGAAAGACGGCAGAGAGGGGACCTTTGCACAAGCACCTGCCTGCCTCATTTCTCCACGGCAAAAGGCCCCAGCGAGGCCTGAGAACATTCCAGATGGCCAGTTCCTTCAGTGGGAGTAAAGACAAAGGATGTCCCTGAAAGGCCAAAAATTCTTGGGGCCCAGTGTGTAGAAGCCGGGCAGCTGGGGCTGAACTGCAGCAGAGGAGGGGCCGCGAAAGGAGAGGGTGGCAGAGGCTTGGGGCTCCGGATCCAATTACGTGGTTGTTTCCATACTTAGCTGCCTGACAGCCGCCTGGAATACTCAGCACTCGAGCCGTTGCAGCCCCGCAGAGCCCAAATTAACTCAAGGACAGACAAGGGCAGGGCCCAGCAGCACATGCAGTGGCCGGAGCCCCCCACCTTACAGCTCCACTCCCTGAGGAATAGCTTTTGTTCCCACCGACCGCCTGTTCTCCTTGCTGGGACTGTGCCCTTGCAATCCCCTATTCAACCTCAAAGACCTGAGAGGCTGGATTCCAGGCCTCCACAGTCCCAGGTACAAACCTAGGCTCAAAGCCCGGCTGGGGGAAGACTGCCGAGTCATGAAAAGACATGGTGGGGAGTCCAGATCCTAGGGGGATCCCCAGAGCACCTCCCTACAAGCATCCCTGAGGAAAACCAGGCTTCAGGAACCTTAGGAACAAAAGACGTGGCAAAGATCTGGCATCCCCTTCACAGCCTATAGATAACCCCCATGCTGCAACCCAAGCCACCACCTCTGCTACCCAAAGTGCTGAGATGTCAAAGGGAAGCCCAGGCATGTAGAGCTGAGCCCCTTTTCTGATGGAAGCCCCCCACCACCAGCAGAGGCTCTACTCCAGAACAGGCCCGTTCCTCTTCTGAATTGCATCCAATTGTGTTTCCAGCCCTACCGCCAACTCTATTTCCGATCTTATCCCAAAACAACTCTATCTCACTGCTCCCAAAACAGTCCCCACCTTTGCCCACTGTGTCCCCCTCTATCCTCGATCACGCAAACCCAGGTTTCTTGCTGGAGTGGGGCCTCCGCCTTATCTCCTACCAGGTGGGAGAGTCACCTCAACGACCTCCAGCTCCCAGACTGTGCTATTTTGTCCGTCTCAGAGGCTCCCCAGTCTTAACTTTAGGGGCCCCTCTTTCCCACATCTACCGGCTGGACTCCTCTCTGACCCTGGCTCAGGCCTCAGCTGTTTGTTGTTCCTGCTTCCTCTGGACTCCCCAAGAGCCCCACAACGGCACTCCTCCTCTCCAGCACCCAGCTCTTTCTCCGAGGCCCCAGGATCAGGGAAAAGCGAAGGGTGAGAACAGTGACACCAGCCAGGAGCTAGGGTTTGCCGTCAGTCCTGACTCCCTACCCGACCCACAGTAGACAGAAAACCTTAGAGGAAGCATGAGGGTGCAGTCTGGGCTGGGTCATGCTGGGAGGGCCCTACCTGCTTGTCCTGAGAGCAGGAGCGAGGCCAGAAGGCAGCCGAGCAGGACCAGCGCCCTCATGGTGACTGCCAAGAGAGCCCAGCTGCTCCTCGCCTCTATTTATACAGCTGGCCCTGGCAGCAGCAGGCAGTGTAGGGGGAGAGGGGTCACACAGTCACTAGGGCAACTAGGAGGGCGTGATGGGGAAGAAGCCCAGACCCCAGCAGGCTGTGCGGAGGCTCAGCCTGTGCCGCCACTGTCCCAGCTGCCGGGCCTCAGAACACAGGGCCACGGCTGGATTCTCTCTCCCGAACCCCTGCAGCCCTGGGATCACATGATGTTGGTCACAGGGCAGCGGTGACGGGCATAAAATGGAGCATCCCTTGGGCTGAGGCCATGAAGTTAAGAATCTGAGTCTTCCCAGAACTTGCAATAACTCAACCCAAAGTCTGGGCAGGTTAAGGACCTTGACACACCTGCACTGGAAGAAGGAAGCTGTAAGGCAGCGCAGAAGAATCCTATTTGACGGTTACTGATCTAGACGCTAGAGTGCTCAGCAGCTGGGCACAGAGGCTCACACCTGTAATCCCAGCACTTAGGGAGGCCGAGGAGGGCGGAATACCTGAGGTCCAGAGTTTGAGACCAGCCTAATCAACATGGAGAAATCGTATCTCTACTAAGGATACAAAAAATTAGCTGGGCGTGCTGGTGCATGCCTGTAATCCCAGCTACTCGGGAGGCTGAGGCAGGAGAATTGCTTGAACCTGGGAGGTAGAGGTTGCAGTGGGCTAAGATCATGCCATTGCACTCCAGCCTGGGCAAGAAGAGCAAAACTTCATCTCAAAAAAAAAAAGAGAGAGAGTAGTCAGCTACGGCAAACCTGCAACACGTGACCGCTGAAGTCCAAGGCTACAGCTCTGAACAACATTCCAGCCTCTGGAAGACAGCGTGCAGACCAGAGGGAGAGGGGCACGCTGAGACACAGTTGAGGCTGCAGGGTAAGTTGGAGGATGGAGAAACAGATATCTATTTCCAATAACCCAGGGGTTCCAGAACATTCAGTCACCTCTGCAAACTGCTTTTTTTTTTTTTTTTTGATAGAGGATCTTGCTGTCACCCGGGCTGGAGTACAGGGGCACAATCATGGCTCACTGCACTTGACCTCCTTGGCTCAATCAATCCTCCCAACTCAGCCTCCCAAGTAGCTAGGACAATAGTGCCACCATGCTCTACTGATTTTTAAAAATTTTTTGTAGATGGCCCAGAGAGCCAGTTTTAAGAAGCCAAGGGAAAGCGGGCACTCGCTTGTCTGGTCAGGGGAATGGTGTCATTGTGAGGTGAAGAGGTAGAAGCTGGCCTTGGAGGAAAGGAACTAAAAGTAAATTAGGGCTGGGCACGGTGACTCAAGCCTGTAATCCCAGCACTTTGGGAGGCCGACGCAGGCACATCACCTGAGGTCAGGAGTTCAAGACCAGCCTGGCCAACATGGTGAAACCCCATCTCTACTAAAAACACAAAATTAGCCAGGCATGGTTGTGCGCACCTGTAGCCTCAGCTACCCAGGAGGCTGAGGCAGGAGAATTGCTGGAACCCAGGAGGCAGAGGTTGCAGTGAGCCGAGACCACACCACTGCACTCCAGCCTGGGCAACAAAGCGAGACTCTGTATCAAAAAAAAAAAAAAAAAGAAAAAGAAAAGAAAGAAATTACTTAGATAGTGAGGGTACAGAAGTCCTCAGTAAGTTTTCCTTTTAATGAAAAGCTGCCCAAAATCACTTTCCTTTCTAACAAAGAGCAGCCTGTAAAATCGAGCTACAGCCACAGATGCCAGCAGTTGTACCAATTATGTTCAAAATGGTGGGTCCATCTTTCCTTCTCTGCCAGCCACACATACAGTAAGGAGCAGACAAGAGGGTGACAGCCAAGGGGAAAGTTTATTTGCATAATAAAATTAGAGTGGGGAGGCCAGCCTTCCCTTCGTGCTATGTAAATGTAATGCCTGATGGAACCAATCTGTGAGTCCTCTGTTAATCAGACACCGCCTCTTCAAGCCTGGCTATAAAACCCAGTGCACGCGCTGCCACCGGCCTTTTCCTTGGAAGTCCCCTCTCTCACTGGAGAGAGCTGTTTCCCTCTCTTTCTTTTGCCTATTAACCCTCTACTCCTAAAAAAATTAAAATTTAAGGCTGGGCGCAGTGGCTCAAGCCTGTAATCCCAGCACTTTGGGAGGCCGAGGCGGGTGGATCACAAGGTCAAGAGATCGAGACCATCCTGGTCAACATGGTGAAACCCCGTCTCTACTAAAAATACAAAAAATTAGCTGGGCATGGTGGCGCGTGCCTGTAATTCCAGCTACTCAGGAGGCTGAGGCAGGAGAATTGCCTGAACCCAGGAGGCGGAGGTTGCGGTGAGCCGAGATCGTGCCATTGCACTCCAGCCTGGGTAACAAAAGTGAAACTCTGTCTCAAAATAAAATAAAATAAAATAAAATTTAAAAAATAAAAATAAAAATGAGGTCTCACTGTGTTCCCCAGGCTCCTCTCAACCTCCCGAGCCCAAGTAATCCTCGCACCTCAGCCTCCTGAGTAGCTGGGACTACGGGCATGCGCCACCGTGCCCAGCTCAGCTCAGCTCAGCCTTCAGACAGAAGCTGCCAGAGCCCTCAGCCTGAGTCCCCAGCCCCATTTTCAGAAGCTGTGCATTCCTAGGCACACCTGCTTCTGACTGTCTCAGGCTAATATTCCTCAGATGACCAGGGAGGACATGTGTCTGAGAACAAGACGTGGGGCAGGAGAAAAATCATGTAGCCCCGCTCCTCCTTTCCAATGGTCCCACTTCCAATGCCCTAGAGCCAGGGTCGGGTGACTGCTTCTGTAAGGAGCCAGGTGGTAAATAGTTTAGGTCCTGTTGGCCATCTGCAACTCCGACACCGTGCCTGTGTAGCTGGAGCAGCTGGCGCATACAGATGAATAGATGTAGATGCATCCTGATAAAACTTTATTATGAAAAAGAGGCAGCAGGCTGGTTCTAGGCTGTAGCTTGCAGATTCCTGCTCATACTCTAGAGAAATTGTTTGGTGAAAAACCCTTTGGTAAAGGATCACCCGTATCAGTGCTTTATGAATCTGGGTTTTCCTACATCTAGCTGCTTCACATGGGGGTTAAGAGCTGGAAAGGGGAAGGTGGTGTGATATCTTGAGGCCAGGGATGACAGGTGTGTGACGGGGCTGTTGTGGATTTGAGCCTGGGAACAATATGCTCAAGGGAGACATAACGTGAGACGTTTATTTTATTTATTTATTTATTTATTTATTTTTTTGAGACGGAGTTTCGCTCTTGTTACCCAGGCTGGAGTGCAATGGCGCAATCTCGGCTCACCGCAACCTCCGCCTCCTGGGTTCAGGCAATTCTCCTGCCTCAGCCTCCCGAGTAGCTGGGATTACAGGCACGCGCCACCAGGCCCAGCTAATTTTTTGTATTTTTAGTAGAGACGGGGTTTCACCATGTTGACCAGGATGGTCTCGATCTCTTGACCTCATGATCCACCCGCCTCGGCCTCCCAAAGTGCTGGGATTACAGGCTTGAGCCACCGCGCCCGGCACTATTTTTTTGAGACAAGGTCTCATTCTGTCACACAGGTTGGAGTGCAGCGGCACAATCACAGCTCACTGCAGCCTCAACCTCCTAGGCTCAGGCAATCCTCCTACCTCAGCCTCTAAGCAGCTGGGATTACTACACCTGGCTATTTTTTCTTTTTGTAGCAACATGATCTAGCTGCATTGCCGAGCCTGGTCTAAAACAATCCTCCTGCCTTGGCGTTAAAGTGCCAGAATTACAGGCGTGAGCCACCGTGCCTGAGAAAAAGAGTTTCTCAGGGGAAACAAGCAGGTTCGACCCTGGAAAACTTTCTACGATCAAGTAAGAAAAGGTCCCAAGGCCGGGTGCGGTGGCTCAAGCCTGTAATCCCAGCACTTTGGGAGGCCGAGGCGGGTGGATCATGAGGTCAAGAGATCGAGACCATCCTGGTCAACATGGTGAAACCCCGTCTCTACTAAAAATACTAAAAAAAAATTAGCTGGGCATGGTGGCGTGTGCCTGTAATCCCAGCTACTCAGGAGGCTGAGGCAGGAGAATTGCCTGAACCCAGGAGGCGGAGGTTGCGGTGAGCCGAGATCGCGCCATTGCACTCCAGCCTGGGCAGCAAGAGCGAAACTCCGTCTCAAAAAAAAAAAAAAAAAAGAAGAGGTCCCAGAAGTGGCAAGTGAACGTCACAGTCACAAATGTATATTTGGAAGACCTGACAGCCAGGTCTCACCTGCTCAAATGATGCCACAAGAAGGAATTACCAGGCTTGTCCTGTGTGGTTCCTGAGGGCAAGGCCAGGTTTGATGGGCGAGGACAACGGGAGACCCATTTTAGCTCAAGGTAAAGGAGCCTGTTCAGGTGAAGCTGCCCAGCAGAGGAACAGGTTTGCTGATAAAGGAGTGAGTGTTCTGTCCCTGCATGGGTTCCAGCAGAGGCCAGGCATGCAGGGAAGGGCGCTGCCCAAGCTCTTCCTCCCTGCTTGCGCAGAAAGTCTGAGTCTAGGGAAGACTCTGGGGCTGGTGCCTCCTAGAGGCCCTCCCGCCTCTGTCCCTACATTGTTTCCTCCAGAGGTCCCGCCTCACTGGTTTCTGCAGGAGGCATTTACCTGCCTCAAGCCTGGCCTGTGTCCTTGTCTTAGGACTGTGGGCTGTCTCTAGGATGGTGAGGGATTTATCCAGCAAGCAGTGTCCTTGAGAAGAGGTTGTATCTGCCAGTGGGGACCTGGGTGGGTAGGGACTCTTGGGAAGCCAGGGGCTGTGAAGGAAAGGAGGGCTTTTGCATACTGCATCCAAGCCACTTCAGCAAGGGCCTTGGGGAAGGGTCTAGGACAGGCATCCCCACACTTTTTACACAGGGGGCCAGTTCACTGTCCTTCAGACCGTTGGAGGGCCGCCACATACTGTGCTTCTCTCACTGACCACCAATGAAAGAGGTGCCCCTTCCTGAAGTGCGGCAGGGGGCCGGATAAATGGCCTTAGGGGGCCGCATGCGGCCCACAGGCCGTAGTTTCGGGACGCCTGGTCTAGGATTATAGGCACACGCCACCATGTCCGACTAATTTTTGTATTTTTAGTAGAGACAGGATTTCCCCACATTGGCCAAGCTGGTCTTGAACTCCTGAACTTAGGTGATCCACCCGCCTCAGCCTCCAAAGTGCTTGGATTACAAGCGTGAGCCACCACACCTGGCCAACTCCTTTTGTTTTTCAACTGGGGGTATGTTGACGGGAGACCGGTTTGGGGAACTCATTCCTTTCTACAGCTGCTGGATTTAGAGCTGGTCCTGCCGCAGCCCCCAGTCCTATCCCCTCCTCTGTCGGCACAGGTTCTTGTCAATCAACAGAAGAAACTTGCAACTCAGCAGCGCAAGAGGAGAAAGGAGACCAAGGCAGAGGATGATATGACCCCACCCCTGCCCAGGGCCTGCGGGGCAATGGAGGCCAAGCCAAAAAATTCAACAAGTGAAAAAGGCAAATGCTACAAGGCCACAAAGCATCAAGAAAAGCACAGGCAGCTAGTTAAAGAAGGGACAGAAGCATGGAATGGGATGGGGGGGAAAGGGTGGAGCCAGAGACACACAAAAAAAATCTGAAGCTAAGAACAGAATGGCCAGCTGGCTCCAAGAGGCTGTTTTGAGGATTTGCATGTGCTTTACATACTGGTCTGGGGCCAGTCAGTCAGCCAGTAAGGAGGCCAAGGTCATGGGAAGGGCCCCCTCTTCCGCTCAATAGCTCTTCACACATCTAGCAGAGCTGGGCATTGCTCTGCTGCATGGCCAAAGATGCCCCCAAATCATGGCACAAGAGGCATGTTTTTATTACAACCCACCCTGTACCAGAAAGGCATAGAGATGAACTTTCTCTTAAAATATAGCAAAAAACCATGAACTGGAAGCACTAGTGGAAGAAAAACAGGAAGGCTCACAATATGGAACCATTAGTAAGACTAACGGAAAAAAATGACACCATATATTTCAGTCCCTCACACATGTGTAACTTGACCACCTGCCCAATTCAGTGTCCTTAAAATAAAAGCAAACCAAATGCTTGGGAGGAGTGAAATTATTTCTACTATTGAGACTCGGCAAGAATTTCTTCTGAGAATCCTCGTAAAGAGAACACAGACACAGTGCAAGGTAACAACCCTTGAGAACATTCTTAGAGCAGACGTACATTTTCCATGAAGTTTATCCGTAATAGAGACTCTTAAAATAGAGCAGGGGACCAGCTGGGTGCAGTGGCTCACCACTATAAGCCCAGTACTTCGGGAGGCCAAGGTGGGTGGATCACTTGAGGCTAGAAGTTCAAGACTACCCTGGCCAACATGGCAAAACCCTGTCACTATTAAAAATACAAAAAAATTAGCCAGGCATGGTGGTGCAACCCTGTAATCCCAGTTACTTGGGAGGCTGAGGCAGAAGAATTGCTTGAACCTGAGAGGCGGAGGTTGCAGTGAGCCAAGATGACGTCACTGCACTCCAGCCTGGGTGACAGAGCAAGACTCCATCTTGGGGGGAAAAAAAAAGCCAGGTGCAGTAGCTCACAACTATAATCCCAGTACTTTGGGAGGCTGAGGTACGTGGCTCACCTGAGGTCAGGAGTTGGAGACCAGCCTCACCAAAATGGAGAAATCCCATCTCTATTAAAAACATAAAAAAAAATTAGCAGGGTGTGGTGGCACATGCCTATACTCCCAGCTACGTGGGAGGCTGAGGCAGGAGAATCACTTGAACCCAGGAGGCGAGGCTGTGGTGAGCCAAGATGGCACCACTGCACTCCAGCCTAGGCAACAAGAATGAAACTCTGCCCCTCCCAAAAAAAAATAGGATAAGGGAGGCCACAGAGAACCAGGAATGCCCAGCCCTGCCTCAAAGAAATCACCCCCAAAAAAGGGCCCATGACACATGCTTAGGGGCGATTCTCCTGAACTGTCGCCTTACCACCCTACATACTGCTGGGAGGAGGGAAAATTGGGTACCATATATTTGCGGGATGGTAGCTACTAAGATCTAGTTATAATTGCCCTAAGTTGGAAACAAGATAAACGTCCATCACTATATGAATGTATAAACAAACTGTGGTCTATTCATACAATAAAATAGTACTTAGTCAGAAAAATGAACATTTATGGTCACACAAAAACATGAATCTCAGAGACATTATGCGGCACAAAAGCTAGACAAAAACAGCTTCTGTGTTGGATAACTGATACGAGCTTCCAGAACAGGTAAAATTCCAGCCTGGCCAACATGGTAAAACACTGTCTCTACCAAAAAACTTAAAAATTAGCCAGGCGTGGTGGCGCACACCTGTGGTTTCAGTTACTCGGGAGGCCGTAAAAACAACAAATGCTACAAGGCCACACAGCACTGGGGAAAGCACAGACAGGCAGCTCATTAAACAAGGGACAGACGCATGGACTGGGATCGGGGGTACAGGGTTGGAGCCAGAGACATCGCTTGAACCCAAGAAGTGGAGGTTGCAGTGAGCCAGGATTGCACCGCAGCACTCCAGCCTGGCTGACAGAATGAGATCCTGTCTCAATCAATCAATCAATACTAATATAAGCAAATCTAATATATTGCGATAGATATTAAAACCAAGGCCAGGTGTGGTGGTTCACCCCCGTAATCTCAGAACTTTGGGAGACTGAAGTGGGAGGACTGCCGGAGAACAAGTTTTCCGACCAGCCTGGGTAGGAAAGTGAGACCTTGTTTCTGGTTTTTGTTTGTTTGTTTGTTTTGAGACGGAGTTTCGCTCTTGTTACCCAGGCTGGAGTGCAATGGCGCGATCTCAGCTCACTGCAACCTCCGCCTCCTGGGTTCAGGCAATTCTCCTGCCTCAGCCTCCTGAGTAGCTGGGATTACAGGCACGCGCCACCATGCCCAGCTAATTTTTTGTATTTTTAATAGTGATGGGGTTTCACCATGTTGACCAGGATGGTCTCGATCTCTTGACCTTGTGATCCGCCCGCCTCAGCCTCCCAAAGTGCTGGGATTACAGGCTTGAGCCACCACGCCCGGCCTGTTTCTGTTTTTTAAAAAAGGAGAAGAAATTAAAACTATGGTGCGAGTCCACCATGCACCTACCAGAATGCTTAAATAATGATAAATCTGACAACATTAAGTGCTGGTGAGAATCCAGGGCAACTGGAATTCTCATAAAAATGGTAGAGATTAGAGCATTACATGCACATACACATAAAGCATAAAAAACGGGTAAATCTGAATAACTTCCATGTACAGTACCCACGTCAATTACCTGGTTTCTATGCTAATTGTAGTTACACAAGATGTTAACACTGGGGAAGGCTGGGTGATCTCCCTATACATCTTGCTTTAAAAAAAACAGGCCGGGCTCCTGGCTCACGCCTGTAATCCCAGCACTTTGGGAGGCCAAAGTCAGTGGATCATGAGGTCAGGAGATTGAGATCATCCTGGCTAACATGGTGAAACCCCATCTCTACTAGAAATACAAAAATTAGCTGGGTGTGGAGGTGCATGTCTGTAATCCCAGCTGCTCCAGAGGCTTAGGCAGGAGAATCGCTTTAAGTTGGGAGGCAGAGATTGCAGTGAGCGAAGATCGTGCCACTGTACTCCAGCCTGGCAACAGAGCAAGACCCCATCTCAAAAAAATAGTAATAGGCCAGGCGCGGTGGCTCCCACCTGTAATCCCAGCACTTTGAGAGGTCAAGGCAGGCGGATCATGAGGTCAGGAGTTCAAGACCAGACTGGCCAACATGGTGAAATCCCATCTCTACTAAAAATAAAAATAAAATAAAAAAATACAAAAATTAGCTGGGCATGGTGGCTTGTGCCTGTAATCCCAGCTACTTGGGAGGCTGAGGTAGGAGAAATGTTTGAACCAGGACCCAGGAGGCGGAGGTTGCGGTGAGCTGAGATTGAGCCACTGCACTCCAGCCTGGGCTACAGAGTGAGACTCCATCTCAAAAATAAATAAATAGGCCGGGCACGGTGGCTCATGCCTATAATCCCAGCACTTTGGGAGGCCGAGGCGGGTGGATCACGAGGTCAAGAGATCAAGACCATCCTGGTCAACATGGTGAAACCCCGTCTCTACTAAAAATACAAAAAAAATTAGCTGGGCATGGTGGCGCTTGCCTGTAATCCCAGCTACTCAGGAGGCTGACGCTGGAGAATTGCCTGAACCCAGGAGGCGGAGGTTGCGGTGAGCCGAGACCGCGCCATTGCACTCCAGCCTGGGTAACAGGAGCGAAACTCCGTCTCAAAAAAATAATAATAATAATAAATAAATAATAAATAATAATAATAAATTGGCCAAGAGCAGTGGCTCACACCTGTAATCCCTGCACAATGGAAGACCAAGGCAGGCGGATCACCTGAGGTCAGGAGTATGAGACCAGCCTGGCCAACATGGTGAAACCCATCTCTACTAAAAATGCAAAAAAATTAGGTGGCCGTGGTGGCGCACACCTGTAATCCCAAATACTCAGGAGGCAGAGGCAGGAGAATCGCTTGAACCTAGGAGGTCGAAGTCCACTGCACTCCAGCCTGGGTGACAGACGCTCTGTCTCAAAAAAAAGAAAATACAGATCGCGTCTTGCTATGTTGTCCAGGATGGTCCAGATATTCAGGGCTAAAGCCGTCTTGCCCCTTCAGACTCTCAAGCAGCTGGGACTACAGGCTAGAACCACCAACCCTGTACATTTGTATAATTATTTCAAAAATTAAAAATTTGAAAGAAAACAAACTGCTTGAGGCATAGTGGCAGAAGGCAAGCATGAGGCCACTTCTGGGGCTTGCTAGGGTCGCTGGCTACATGGGTGTATGTTCAGTTGTGAAAATTCAGGGAGAGCCTAAGCTATGCACCTTCTTCTGAAATTGTTACCTAGTAGCCAATAAAACGCTTTTGGCCCCAGAGCAGTGGCTCTAGCCTCTAATCTCAGCACTCTGGGGACTAAGGCAAGAGGATCGCTTGAGGTCGGGAGTTCGACGCTAGCCTAGACAACATACTGACAACTCTACAAAAAAACTTAAAAATTAGCCGAGCTGGTGGTGTGTGCCTGTGGTCCCAGCTACTCGGGAGGCTGAGGCGGGAGGATCGTTTGAGCCAGGGAGGTGGAGGGTGCAGTAAGCCGAGATCGCACCACTACACTCCAGCCTACACGACACGGCAAGACCCTTTTAATAACAGGTTTTGTTGAGTGTCTCATTGATCCGGTCCCTCCCACGCCCCCTGTGCTTCACAAAAACGTCAAGTCCGAGCTCGCGGCCCGGCGCGGCGGCCTCCTCTTCCGCGGGCCTGGCCGGGGCTCCGGAGACGGACGAGTTCCTTGGGGCCGGGAGTCACCAATCGCACTCAGCCTGACACGGCAATGTTTCGGATACTTTGGGTAAAAATTAAATGTCTTACGAAAAATCCAGTCACCTGTTTCTCGATTTTTTTTTACGGTGGCGTCTAGAACCGTTCGTCAGCGAGAACTCCGTACCCGAGCGCCGCGATCACCTGTTCCCAGGGTGGGCAGGAAGCGCACTGGCGGCGTCAGCGTGCGGAGCGTGCGTGAGAGCGTCAGGAGCGAGGGAGGGGGCAGAGGGCGGGGCCAGACGACCGCGGTGCCGGGAGCGCGCGCGCCATGGCCTGAGGCGTCAGGAAACAAGCGCGCGAGCGAACGGGCGGGGCGAGTCCGGGAAAAGGCGGGGCCGCAGCCGCGCCCCTGACTTCCGCCGCCTGCGGGTGAGACCGCCTACCATCCCCGGGCGCGCTTGGGCACGTCGCGGGAGGCGGGATGGCCCGCCCCCAAGCCACGCCTCTGACCTATGAGAACTGGGCTGTCCCGCACCAACCGAGAGGAGCCTTCGCTCTCGCAAGGCTTGGGCGTTCTGGGCGCACTGCGCCCTCTGTTGAACCTTAGAAGCTGCGCGGGGACCGTCGGGCCTGCCGTTTCGCACCTGGCCGAAAGGGGTCGCTGTGCCAGGCCAGATCCTATAAATTTACCTGGATAATCTCAGCAAGAGAAAATTAGCTGCAGTGCAAAGAAGCCAAGCTCAAAAGACTGGATTATTCCATTTACATGACATGTTGTCACAGTTAAGACTATAGCAGCAGATCAGTGGCTCCTACACAGTTAAGACTACAACAGCAGATCAGTGGCTCCTACGGGCTGAATTAACCACCAAGGGGCATGGGGGACATTGGAGCTAAAGGAACCAATTCATATCTTTTTTTTTTTTAATTTTGCTTTACTTTTATTCTTTTTTAAATCATATCTTGATCATAGTGGTGGATAGGAAACTATGTATTTGCCAAAACATGCAAAACCAAAAACCGGAAAGTGTGACTTTTACTAAATGTAACTACTTTTTTATTAATTTGTTTTTAAAGACAGATTCTTGCTCTCTTGCACAGGATGGAGTGCAGTGGCTCCATCTCGGCTGACTGAAACCTCTACCCACTGGGGGCAAGTGATTCTCCTGCCTCAGCCTCCCCAGTAGCTGGGACTACAGGCGAGCACCACCATGTCCAGCTCATTTTTGTATTTTTAGTAGAGACAGGGTTTCACCATGCTGGCCAGGCTGGTCTTGAACTTCTGACCTCATGTGATCCACCTAACTTGGCCTCCCAAAGTGCTGGGATTATAGGTGTGAGCCACCGCGCCTGGCCAACTACTTTAACTTTTTTAAAAAAGTTATTAAAACCAGAAAGCAGATAAGCGGTTGCTGGAGACTGGGAGGAGGGGGAAGGAGTGGCTGCTTAACGGAGGCATTTTGGACATGTTTTGGAACCATGTAGGCTGTGTAACACTGAATGTATTAAGTGCCGTTGAATTGTTCACTGTAAAATTCCAGGAAACTCTGCAGGCTCCTTTCTGTTAAAAGAGTTCATGTCCATGTCATCGTGGGGTAAGCTGTGACTCTGCCTTCTACTCTGGCCTCAGTCCCCAAGCACCCAGCACTGTGAACATGAGGCATAGCAGAGGACCATGGCGTAAATCGATCTCTAGCCATGGAAGATTGAAAGATTTAAAGGATCATGGCCCAGCCTGGGCAACATGGCAAAACCCTGCCTCTACGATAATATACAAAAAAATTAGCTGGCCAGGAATGGTGGCTCATCCCTGTAACCCCAGCACTTTGGGAGGCAAATCACCTGAGGTCAGGAGTTCAAGATAAGCCTGGCCAACATGGTGAAACTCCGTCTGTACTAAAAACACGAATATTAGCTGGGCATGATGGCAGGTGCCTGTAGTCCCAGCTACGTGGCAGGCTGAAGTGGAAGAATCACTTGACCTTAGGAGGTAGAGGTTGCAGTGAGGTGAGATTGTATCATTACACTCCAGCCTGGGCAACACAGCAAGATTCTATCTCCAAAAAAAAAAAAAGCCAGGCTTTGTGGTATAGGCCTGTGGTCCCAGCTTCTAGGGAGGCTGAGGTGGGAGGATCACTTCAGACCAGGAGGTCAAGGTTACAGTGAACTAGGATCAAAACACAGCACTCCAGCCGGGCGCGGTGGCTCAAGCCTGTAATCCCAGCACTTTGGGAGGCCGAGGCGGGTGGATCACCAGGTCAAGAGATCGAGACCGTCCTGGTCAACATGGTGAAACCCCGTCTCTACTAAAAATACTAAAAATTAGCTGGGCATGGTGGCGTGTGCCTGTAATCCCAGCTACTCAGGAGGCTGAGGAAGGAGAATTGCCTGAACCCAGGAGGCGGAGGTTGCGGTGAGCCGAGATCACGCCATTGCACTCCAGCCTGGGCAACAAGAGCGAAACTCCGTCTAAAAAAAAAACAAAACAAAAAACAAACAAACAAAAAAAAACACAGCACTCCAGCCTGGCGACAGAGCAAGACTCCATTTCACATAAAAATAATAATAAAAATTTTAAAATAGCCAGGCGTGGTGGCTCATGCCTATAATCCCAGAACTTTGGGAGACCAAGATGGGCAGATCACTTGAGGGCAGGAGTTTGAGACCAGCCTGGCCAACGTGGTGAAACCCTGTCAATACTAAAAATACAAAAATTAGCCGAGCATGGTAGTGCACACCTATAGTCCCAGCTACTTGGGAAGCTGAGGTAGGAGGATCACTTCAACCCAGGAGGTGGAGGTTGCAGTGAGCCAAGATCACACCACTGCACTCCAGCCTGGGCAACAGAGACTCTGTCACAAAAACTAACCATAAAATAAAATAAAGGACCACACTGATCCCCAGTAGGATGCAATACCCTTGTGCTATTATCACCAATTTTCAGAAGAGGAAATTGAGGCTCAGAGGAAGTGGTTTGTCAGAGGTGGAACTGACCTCTGGCAGACCAATTCCAGGACCCGAGCACTTGAACACCATACCACAGTGGGGTGGGAGAGGGGGGAGGGGAGGGGGAGGGTGGTGGGGTTCCCCTTCTAGAGGAGAGAATGAGGTTCAGAGAAGTTATACAAGCCCAGGAAGTGGCAAAACCTAGGAATTAAGCCTGGGGATCAAGCAGGGCCCCTGACCACCTGTGTCCTCTTCCTGCCATTTGGAATCAGTGGCTTGCTTGTTCCTTCTCTCAGCACCTCCCACCAAAGAACCACTCCTCAACCGCAAGGCCATCTTCCACCTTTTTGTCTCGAGATGGAGTTTCGCTGTCTCCAGGCTGAAGTGCAGTGGCACAATCTCGGCTCACTGCAACCTTCGCCTCCCGGGTTCAAGTGATTCTCCTGCCTCAGCCTCCAGAGTAGCTGGGACAATAGGCGTCTGCCAACATGGCCGGCTAATTTTTGTATTTTTAATAGAGACGGGGTTTCACCATGTTGGCCAGGATGATCTCAATCTCTTGACCTCGTATTCCGCTCGCCTCAGCTTCCCAAAGTGCTGGGATTACAGGTGTGGGCCACCGCACCGGGCCCCTTCCCTTTTTTTTTCTGAGACAGTCTCCCTCTGTCACCCAGGCTGGGGTACAGTGGCACAATCTCAGCTCACTGCAATCTCTGCCTCCAGGGTTCAAGCGGCTCTCCTGCCTCAACCTCCCGAGTAGCTGGACTACAGCCACCAAGCACAGTTAAGTTTTGTATTTTGAGTAAAGACAGCTTTCACCATGTTGGCCAGGATGGTCTCAATCTCCTGACCTCGTGATTCACCCGCCTCGGCCTCCCAAAGTGCCGGGATTACAGGCGTGAGCCACCGCGCCCGGCACATCTTCCATCTTTACAGAATACTCAGAGTAATCCCAGGGAACATCAGGACTCCAATTTCTCATCCCAACACACAAGCTGAGGGAGTTACTGTACTCACACACACCCCGTTCCCTTTGAAGGGCCCAAGGAGCCCCCCTAATCTAGACAGGTAGCCCTGCCCAGGGCTTCAGGCCAGCCCACACCCAGGAGACTCAGAATCTAAAAAACAAAGTACAAACTTTATTTTGTTTCTTTACAAAGGCACGGTGGCCTCTTGGTTTTTTTCTCCCCACTTTCTTAACAAAATATAATAGCTTCTCCTTGAACATGAAGACCTCAAAATTGTAAAAAAAAAAAAAAAAAAAGAAAGAAAGAAAGAAAAACGTAACAAAAACAGAAAGCAAAACCAAAAAAAAAAAAAAAAAAAAAAAATACCAACAACAAACAAAACAAAAAGAAAAAGACAAAGACATTTTTGGGGTGGAAGATGAGACCGGAGGCAGAGGTGGAGGCTGGGGGTGGGAGAGTGGAGAATTCTAGTGCCGAGATGGGGAGCGGGGGGATCAGAGCAGCAGCAAACCCCAACCGAGAAGCAACGGAGACCCCTGGGCCCCCAGAACGCCCCAGCCCAGTGTGACCCCAACCCATGTAAGTGCTTAAAGGAGAAAAGAAAACCCAAAAAGAGGAGGGAAAGGGGACTGAGGACCGACAATCCCAGGCTGGCTCTGGGCAGGGAAGAGATAACTCGGTGTTTTGTTTGATTTTCCCTGTTCTTAAAAAACCTGTTTAAAGGA
Organism: Saimiri boliviensis; assembly: GCF_048565385.1. Taxonomy (NCBI): domain Eukaryota; kingdom Metazoa; phylum Chordata; class Mammalia; order Primates; family Cebidae; genus Saimiri; species Saimiri boliviensis. The sequence goes on along the minus strand of NC_133460.1, from coordinate 7,560,766 downwards.
AAAAATGCTTTTTGGCAGAGAGAGGCAGGCACCTCCGTGTCAGCTTCCCCCAGCCCCCGGGGCCGAGGCCCAGCCCTGGGGTCCCGATGCTCCCACACGCTCTGAGCCACCCCAGCCCTGGGACCTCGAGTTGAGTGGCTTCGTTCAAAGGTTGATTTACAGTATTGAAAAAGAGGTCATAAAAGAGACCCAAATAACATCGTAATTTTGTAAAAATTTCTCACTCATTCACCCTCATCTCTCCCTGTGGCTGCCCCGGCTCCCTCGAGCCCCCAGAAGGGAGAGGAGGGCTGGGGGGGTAGTCAGGGAAGCTCCCCGTCCCCTGAGGGTTCCTCCCGGCTCTGGTCCATGGCATCACTGTCTGAGGCCTCGGAGTCGGAGGCAGTGTCAGAGGTGGCGGCCTCCGGGCAGCTTCGGACCGGCTTCACGATGACAGCTCGCCTCTGCTCCTCCTCCAACTCCTGCTTTTCCTGGGTGCCCTCGATGTGCTGGATTGCCTGGACAGGGACGAACCAATGAGGAGGCTTGGCCGGGGACACACAGCCGGCCAGGAGGCAGTGGGGGCCCTCAGCCAGCCACTGTCTCCCTCAGAACACACATCCCAGAAATAAGCCTTGCAAAGCAACAGGGGAGGCCCCCCAGACTCTACGAAAAACAAACTCTTTTTCCCTTTTTTTTGGAGAGACGATCTCACTGTATCACCCAGGCAAGAGTGAAGTGTGCAGTGGGCAGGATCACAGCTCACTGCAGCCTCAGATTCCTGGGCTCAAACAATCCTCCTACCTCTGCCTCCCTAATAGCTGGAACCACAGGACTGCACCACCATCCCCAGCTAACTTTTGTATTTTTAGTAGAGATGAGGGGGTTCTTGCTATGTTTTCCAAGCTGACCTCAAACTCTTGACCTCAGGCAATCTGCCTGCCTCAGCCTCCCAAATAGCTGGGATTACAGGTGTGCGCCACCAAGCCCGGCAAATTTTCGTATTTTTAGTAGAGAGAGAGTTTCATCCTGTTGGCCAAGATGGTCTGGAACCCCTGACCTCAAGTGATCTGCCCACCTGGCCTCCCAAAGTGTTGGGATTCCAGGCGTGAGCCTCCCTGGAATATGTTTGTCTATTTTAAAGCTTGCCTACTAACTTATTAAAGGCCTTTGTTATTAATTGCATTATGCAATTTGCAAGGTTTATGAGCAACTGAAATTCAGGGAGATTGTTGGATTTTTTTTTTCCTCTCTTGCTTTTTTGGTTGGGTTATTTATTTACTAATTACTGATTTCTGAGGTTGGGTCCCTTAAGGGGCCCTGTTCAAGGCTGACTGCAACTATACCTTCAGGCTTGAGCCACAGAGTTCCTCCTACGTAGGAGGCCCAACTGTCACCCACAGCCCAGACCCCTGTATCCCTATCCAGGTCGTCGGGGATGGAGGTGAGACAATGCTTTGGACCAGCCCCTGAGCTGGATGCAGCAACTCTGTAACCAGGGGACTCTGGGAGCAAAGGACCCTCTCCGGAAAACCCACACTGTGGGAAAGGACCGTCTTCCCGGCCAACCCCTCCGGACACGTAGGCCCTGCCCGGGTCTCTGGTTCTCATATTCCCCACTTGCAGATCCAGGGAGGGAACCCCCAAGGCTTCCAGCCTTCCACCCCCTCCCACCCAGGCACCATCTTCCTCCTCTACTGCTCCTCATTTTCTAGTCTAAAGAGGAGAAAGAGCCTGTTCCCAGCATATGACGCCTACAAGCTGCCCCTTTCCTAAGCCCAGATACCTGCACGATGGTGTCCAGATTTTGCCGGGATGTGGAAACAGAGTTGATGACTGAGGAGGGGCCCATGGTGACAACGTTGATGTGGTGGGAGGGAGGGGGAGGCGGTGCCGGCACGATCACTGTGGGGTGGTGGGTGGGGGCGGGAGGGGGCAGGAGCTGCAAGACAGAAGCCCTCAGCCTTTCTCTCAAGCCTTCTCCCGGCCCATCCACCTCCCTTATTCATGCAGGGCTAGCCAGTGTATAACTCCCCACCCCCTTTATGTTTCGAAACAGAGATGAGATGGACTACAGAGAGGCTTCCAGCCATCCAACATCCCCCGCCCGCTCCCCAATCCCCAGAGCCTGCTTCCAGGCGCCTCCTGCTCACCTGGGTCCGCAGGTGCTGCTGCTCCCGCTCCAGCTTCTCCTGGTGCAACAGCCTCACCTGTTCCTGCTGCTGCTGCAGCTGCACCTGCTGCGCGATCACCTTGAGCTTTTCTGGGTACATGTGGGCCTCCAGCGAGCGCACCTGGAGGCAAGACAGCCTCGGCTCAGAGGCAGGCCCGGGAGCACACCCTGCCCTGTCAGTCCCACAGCAGGTCATTAACTCCTGCTGAAAACCCTACCACCAGGCGGGCCCCCCTCAACAGAGGCCAGAGCATTTCCAGAGACCTTCAGCCCCTGCCTCATCTCACCTCAGCCTCCACTGGACCACTGGACCATGCTCCCTCCTGTCTGAGCCTTTGCCTATGCTGTTCCCTCTGCCGAGAACACCCTTTTCTACGTTTTGGTTAATTATGAGACTCAACCTCCCACTTCCATGGAGAAACTATGGGGCATCCCTAGGAAAACCAGGTCAAACCCCCTCCGGATGCCACAGCTCCAGCCTGGCCTTCATCATGGTTAAGTGCTTTGTTTTTGGTTTTTGTTTTGATTTTGAGACAGGGTCTCCCTCTGTCACCCAAGCTGGAGTGCAGTGGCACAATCACAGCTGACTGCAGCCTCCAGCTCCTGGGCTCAAGCCATCCTCCCAGCTCAGCCTCCCAAGTAGCTGGGACCACAGACGTGCACCACCACACCTAGCTTTTTGAGACAGGGTGTCACTCTGTCACCCAGGCTGGAGTGCCATTGTGCGATCACCGCTCACTGCAGTCTCTACCTTCTGGGCTCAAGCAATCCTCCCAGCTCAACCTCCTGAGCAGCTGGGACCACAGGCACACCCCACCACACCTGCCTAATTTTCATATATTTTTTGGTGAAGATAGGATCTCACTACGCTTCCCAGGCTGGTCTCAAACACCTGGGCTCAAGTGATCCTCCCACCTCAGCCCCACAAAGTGCTGAGATTACGGGTGTGAGCCACCATACCCAGCCCATCAGGGTTACATTTTTGAGGTCATTTGACTAATCTCCCCCACTGCGACCCAAACGGTGACCCCCGAGGGCAGGGACGTGTCTGGCTTGCTCCCCACTCCTAAGCCTGGCACCGCAGCCGGTGCTCCTGTAAATAGGGCTCAACCAAGGGCAGCAGAACCTTACAGGGGGGACCCCAGGCTCCGCGCCCGCCGCACCACGCGCCGCGCCCACCAGAGGGCGCTGCCTCACCTGCTCCTCCAGCATCATGCGCACGGAGCGCTCCTTGTCCAGCTGCTGCCGAAGCTCAATCATCTCCCGCCGCAAGTCCTCCGCCTTCTCGTCCTCCCAGATGTCCGGAGAGCCGATGCCTTCGTCCTTGTCCTCTGCCCGCCGTCGCTTGGGGGACGAGCCGCTCAGCTCCTGGGGACCCCAAGGAGTCGGTCAGTGTGCCTGACACATCAAAACACCACGGAGATTGGGGCTCCATCGCAGCCCCCCAAAGCTGCCCAACACAGGTGAATCTTCATTAGGGAGCCCCTTCTGCAAGTCCAACAAACCAGCCAAATGCCAGGAGAATGGCTGCTGTCCAGAGCAGTCACCTGGCTCATTCCATAGCCCACTCCACCACACTAGACTGATGAGGAAACTGAGGCTGGGGCAGGAAAACAAGTGCCTGAAGTACTTGCCAGTGGGCAAGAAAGGGCCTGCAGCCACACCTGCATCCCAGGCCCATGGCTGGGTCCTGGGATGCCCATGCCAGGAGAGGGAGCCAGGAAGGAGGGCAGGGCGCACCTGGATGAAGCGCTTGAGCTGTGTGTTCTGCTGCAAGAGCCTGGTCTTCTCCTGCTCCAGGGAGAAGATGTACTCGGCTGTCTGCTGGAGAATGGCTGCCTGAAGGCAGGGAAAAGCCAAGAGTCAAGCTGGCAGTGTTTACCAGAGCTCACTTTCCTCTCCCAGAGGGAGTCTGCCGCCTCCTCCAGGAAGCCCTCCCTGCTCTCACCCACCTTGCTGAGCTTCTCTCCGTCTGTGTGGGGGATGAGGGTCTTGAGAGACTGAAAGCCCGCGTTGATGCTCTGCATGCGCCTCCGCTCGTTGCTGTTGGCGATCTCCCGTCGAATCCGCCGCTCCTGGTCCCGCTGAGTCTCCGGGGTCAGTGGAATGTTGGCAAGGCTGCCAGAGAGGACAGGAACAGGCTCGGCCAAAGCGCCCTCTTCATCATTCAACTCCAGAGGGCCCGAGTGGAACCTGCATCCCGCCCCTGCTGCAAAAGATGACAGGCCACCCCCAGAGGGTGATGGAGGGGCACTCTCTGCGACACCCAGGTGGACTGAATAGGCTGGCTGAGGGTAAGATAGTCTGCTCAGAACCCAGCGAGGGCCACACACAGTGGCTCACACTTGTAATCCCAGTTCTTTGGGAGGTCAAGGCCAAGGATCAATGAACCCAAAAGTCTGAGATCATTCTAGGCAACCTGTCTCTACAAAAAATAAAATTAGCTAGGTGTAGTGGTGCACGCCTGTAGTTCCAGCTACTCAGGAGGCTGAAGTGGGAGGGCTGCTTGAGCCCACAGGTGGAGGCTGCAGGGAGCTATGATCGAGCCTGTGCACTTCTCGGCATCGGAGCAAGACCTTGTCTCAACAACAGCAAAAATCCATCCCCTCCTTGGCTTCCCTCACGGGGAGCAGTTTCTCCTCCCCAACAGAATTCCCAGTGTGTCAGAGCATCAAAACACCCAGAAGCTTAGAAACTGTGCAGACGACGGGTGCTGGCCCCAGTGTTTGACTAGCAGGCCTGGTGGGGCCCAGAAACTTGCATGGTGTAATTCTGATGCACGTGGGACGCTGACAGTCAGGGATGCTGTCCCGCTCCTGGGAGACTTCTGAGTGGCCTGCTGGGCGCCTAGAGCGCCTCTTCAGCGTCTCAGGCTTTGAATCCCAGGACTGAGGAAGACGTCCCCACTCCCTTCCTACCCTCACGGCCACGCCTCCAGTCACAAGCCCCAGCCCCACTACACTGAGACTTCACACACCTCACACAGGACAAGACAGACACCACTCACTCCCCAAAAAGACAAGACGCCAGCAACCCTTGCAGACAGTGCTCCCCGCAGCCCACCCACTCCAAGAGACAGACCCACCCCGTGCCGGAGCAGCGAGGCTCCCAGCAAGCTGTGGGGAGCGCTACTAACCCTTGCAGGAGCAGCGGCCAGCGAAGTGAGAAGGCTGCCCCGGGGAAGAGCGCGTGGCTGCTGAGTGGGGGCGGGGCTTCCGGCGGGGGCGGGGCGTGCGCGCCAGAGGGCGGGGCTGCGGGCCAGGGAGCAGAGGCAGCGGTTGTGGGCCCAAGGCCACACTCCCGAGGGTTGGGCCTGTGTGTGGCCTGGAGGAGGCATGTCTCCCTCCCTGGACCTCCCCTGCAACTTCCCCCGCCCCTGGCCTGATGGCTTCCAGATGCTGGGCTCCCAGCAGACGCCGCCGGCCCCACCCGAAGCCGCAGCCCCGGCCTCTTCCTGAGGGGCCCTCCCGGGGTGCCCTGTTCCAGGACTGGGCCAAGGGGGCTCACGCCCTTGAATCTGGGAGAACAGGGAAACGGCTCTGAGCAGCTCTTGCTCTATTGGCGGGGACAATCTGGGCTCAAGGGGCTGCCAAGTCTAATTCCCTGCTGTGGCCCCTACGCCAATGGGTAGGCGGAGAGGAGTTTGCATGGACCCAGGAGAAAGCACATCTCCAACAGCTGGAAACAGCCGAGGCCTTCCTGGCCCCACCCATCCTGCCCCATCTGTCCAGCCTTGGCTCCCTGTGGGACCCTGTTCGTATCCCTGCCCCTTTCTCGGCCTGGGCTTCCTCTCCCAACAGAGAGGTGGGCAAATCAGCCTCCTTCCGGCCTCATCAAGCCAAGCCCCTCCTCCATCAGGACCCAAAGTCCGACGGCCCGTCCTCCGGGTGTAAGTCGCTCACAAGGCCTTGAAATGTCAGGGCGGCAAAGGGAGCCCGGGCCCCCCACTTTCCATGGGAGACTTTAGGGTTCAGAGAGGGAGGGGCACGGTTTTAGGGTCAATCAGCTGGACGTCAGTGCCCTCACTTCTCCCACTTCCCCTGCCTGCAGCGGGGGTGACCGGGGCACTAGGGCAGGCCTGCTGCACAGCTGTGTGTGGCCCATCCCTGGGGTGGAGTCCAGGCTCCCAGGTCTGGCACAGCCTCAGACTACACCATCTCTGAAAGGCCAGCAGGCCAAGGGGGCTAGGACTGCTCTGCAGTGGTGGCTTAAAGCTGGTGCTCTTTGCAGGTAAGAAGTGGGAAGAGATGTCCATAGGAAGCCACAACACAGGGTAAGTGCAACCTGGGGACATCACCATTCCCACAGGAGAGATGTGGGGAGAGCCCCCTGCTCACCCAGCCCCTGGGCCCCTCCTGGCAATGTCTAAAGGTCAGAGCTGACCAGGGCCTGGGGGTGAAAAGGGAGCACTAAGTCCAGCCTTGGGCCACCTGAGAGCTGGCCCTCCCGGAGGGTCCACAACAGAGGAACACATCTTTTTATTTAAGTTTTTGGCTAGAATTTTCTCACTGAATTGTCACCGTCTTCCTGAGTCAGATGGCCTGTAGACTCCTCTGTAAAGAGGGGGGCACAGAGACTTGGGTGGGGATCAGCTGCAGCAAGTGCTGGGACTTGAACCCTGACCCCAGAGCAGGTGTCAGGCCATAGAGCAGAATGAGTGCTGACCATCCCACAGAGCCAGATGGCCCGACCAGCAGATGACAATTATCCCTATAAAAGAGAGGACCAGGCCAGGCATGGTGGCTCACACCTATAATCCTAGCACTTTGGGAGGCCAAGGCAGAAGGATCGCTTGAGCCCCAGAGTTCAAGACCAGCCTGGGCAACAAGTGAGACCCCATTACCACACAAAAAAATTAAGAAATCAGCTAGGCATGGTGGCATGTGCCTATTGTTCCAGCTACTCAGGAGGCTAAGGTGGGAGAATGGAATAAGCACAGGAGGTTGAGGCTGCTGTGAACTGTGATCATGTCACTGCACTCCAGCCTGGGTAACAGAGTGAGACCCTGTCTCAAAAAAAAAAAACAAAAAAACAAAAACCAAGGACCAGGCATTCAGAAAGCACCGTAATCGTTTAACTCTTTTTATTATTCACAGATCTCGTTTACATTTTTCCTGCCTGATTCTCACAGACACCCAGTGGGGTGGCTGACATTACAGTGAGCAAGCAGTGCAGGGTCCTGGGAGGGGAGGTGATACTCCCAAGGTCAAGCAGCCAGACCCGGCAGAGCAGGCACCTGTAGACGCCGAAGCGCCCCTGCCCCACCCACTGAAGCGCCTCTAGTGACCCCTACTTCACACAGCCTGCCAATTACCAGAAGCAGGGGTATGACTGCAGGCTCAGCCATCACTCCTGCCCTTCTGAACACACACGGGACCAAGCCCACAAGTCACTTGTCCAAGGTCACACCCAGCAGTAGGGCAGGGCAGGATGCGAAAAAATGCACCCTCCTGCACCTTCCCGCCCAAGTCCCACCAACAACTCTGCTCTTAGGAGCTGACCCTCAGCCTCTTCTTTCCCTTTCCCACAAGGCAGCCCACTAACTGGGGAGGTCAAAGGAGACCCAGTCCCGAAAACCCCAGCCGGACGTTCCACAGGAAGAGGCGCTGGGGCTGGGATCAGGGGCCTGTGTCGCCTCCTCCTCTGCACTAGAATCTGCCAGCACAGCTTCTCCTGCCTCTGTCCTCTCCAAAGCCATCAGCCCAGTCTCCTGGCTCAGAAAACAGCTGCTGGCAGGGCCAGGCGCGGTGGCTCAAGCCTGTAACCCCAGCACTTTGGGAGGCTGAGGCGGGTGGATCGCGAAGTCAAGAGATCGAGACCATCCTGGTGAACATGGTGAAACCCCGTCTTTACTGAAAATACAAAAATTAGCTGGGCATGGTGGCGCCTGCCTGTAATCCCAGCTACTCAGGAGGCTGAGGCAGGAGAATTGCTTGAACCCAGGAGGCGGATGTTGCGGTGAGCCAAGATCGTGCCATTGCACTCCAGCCTGGGTAACAAGAGCGAAACTCCGTCTCAAAAACAAAAACAAAAACAGCTGCTGGCTAACCTAGTGCTTAACTTAGGTTAAGCACTTTCTTAAATCCAATAAAGCAAATTTCCTCCCAAAGCTACAGTTCCTCATGGGGACCTGAATCTGCCACCAAGACCCTCAATTAATAACTCACCTAAATTGCCCTGGAAGTACCAGCAGACAGAGTCCTTTAATAGAATGCGTGCTAACCGGAGCTTCTGATTGGTGGAATAGGAGCTAACCAAGGGCTGTGATTGGTAGAGTGCCGGCTAACCAGGAATTCTTATTGGTGGAATGCTGGCCAACCCGGGCTTCCGATGGCTGACCAACCAGGGGTTCCTGTTGATGAAGGTTGGTTAATTGAAATTTCCAGGTGATACTGCACTGGAAAAAGTGGATTTTTCTGCAAATGCCTGAAAAGTTTCTGATAGCTCTTTCAGGGTTTTGCATTTATGGTTACGGTCTGTAAAGGCCCTACGCACACAGTAAATAAAGATCCACTACCCTCTCCCTGGCAGCTTCAGACTCCTACAGGTGAGAATCAAGGGCAGCGGAAGTCCACTGACCCCAGGGTTCTCTCTCTTTTTTTTTTTTTTTTTTTTGATACTGAGTCTGGCTCTATTGCCCAGGCTAGAGTCCAGTGGCGCAATCTCAGCTCACTGCTACCTCCACCTCCCGGGTTCCAGCAATTCTTATGCCTCAGCCTCCTGAGTAGCTGGGATTACAGGTGTGCGCCACCACAATTGGCAAATATATATATATATATATATATATATATATATATATTTTTTTAAGACAAAGTCTCTCTCTGTTACCGGGCTGGAGTCCAGTGGCACAATCTCAGCTCACTGCAATCTTGGCCTCCCGAGTTCAAGCGATTCTCATGCCTCAGCCTCCCAAGTAGCTGGGATTACAGGTACCCAATACCATGCACAGCTAATTTTTGTATTTTTAGTAGAGACAGGGTTTCACCATGTTGGCCAGGCTGGTCTCGAACTCCTGACCTCAAATGATCCACCCACCTCGGCCTCCCAAAGTGCTGGGATTACAGGCATGAGCCACTGTGCCTGGCCACACCAAGGCTCTCTTACTTCTGGCAAGCCAGCCTCCTGCAGCCAACCTGGAGCTGCCCCAGACTCAGAAATAAGGAAGGTCACTGAGCAGCCAATGGCCAAAGAACAAAATTTGGGCACCGGCCTTGGATGCTAAGGCCAGAGCCACCACCCCTACCACCACAGCACCCACAGCATCTAACGAGACACTGGCATCCCAGCCAGACACTCGGGGGCATGGGACATGCCCTTCAAGTCTAGATCAGTGCCAGGTACTTATCCCTCCTGCCCAGCACAAGGCCAAGTACCCCCAGTCCCTCTGCACTTGCCTGCCCAGTTCCAGCCTCAAACTGGCCACTGAGAACTTTGATTTCACACTGCCCTGAAGTAACTCACACACCTCAGAGTCACTTAACATCGACACAGTCAATGTGGATAATCCACATGGGATTCTCCCGAACCCAAAAAAGGAGTTAAGACACTCATCCTTCTCTCACCTAATGAGCCGGAGGTTCTCGTTCGTGCTCCATCCCACCTGCTGCTACACTACCCATCCATACTCTGCACTCTAACCTGGCCAGTCTGGCACCATTCTCCTCGGTCCCAGAACACACCATGCCCAGGCTGTTCCCATGAGAAACATCCCAGCCTCCCTCCCTTCCCCAAAGTTCCTCCAGCCCATCAGTGAGAATCCTGCACTGGGCTCAAGTACAAAAGGTCCAGCCTTGCCACTTACTAGCTGTGGAACACCAAGCCCCAGTTTCCCCCATCTGTAAAATACGAAACACTGCTTCATGTCACAAGGTCCTGGTGAAGTTTAAAAGAGATCAAGAAAGGCCAAGATTGGTGGCTTATGCCTGTAATCCCAGCTACTCAGGAAGCTGAGGCAGGAGAATTGCTTGAACATGGGAGGCAGAGGTTGCCATGAGCCAAGATCACACCACTGCACGCCAGCCTGTGCTACAGAGTGAGACTCTGTCTCAAAAAAAAAAAAAAAAAAAAGCAACAAGGCTGGGCGCGGTCACTCATGCCTATAATCCCAGCACTTTGGGAGGCTGAGGTGGGTGGATCATGAGGTCAAGAAATCGAGACCATCCTGGTCAACAAGGTGAAACCCCATCTCTACTAAAAATACAAAAATTAGCTGGGCATGGTGGCGCACACCTATGGTCCCAGGAGGCTGAGGTGGAAGAATTGCCTGAACCCAGGAGGCAGAGGTTGCGGTGAGCTGAGATCATGCCATTGCACTCCAGCCTGAGTGAAAAACTCCGTCTCAAAAAAAAAAAAAAAGATGCGGATGGAGACCACCATATACCTGCTTTTAAGACTCTGAATGTCAGCGGCCTGGTACAGTGGCTCGCATCTGTAGTCCTAGCACTTTGGGAGGCCAAGGTGGCTGGATCACCTGAGGTCAGGGATTCAAGACCAGCCTGGACAGCCACCATGATGAAACCCTGTCTCTACTAAAAATACAAAAATTAGCCAGGTGTGGTGGCATATGCCTGTAATCCCAGCTATTTGGGAGGCTGAGGCAGGAAAGTGACTTGAACTCGGGACGGGGAGGTTGCAGTGAGCCAAGACAGCACCACTACACATCATTCTGGGTGACAGAGTGAGACTCCATCACACAAACACAAAAAAAAAATTTAAAAGACATTCAGTCTTTTTTTTTTTTTTTTTGAGACAGTTTCACTCTTGTTACCCAGGCTGGAGTGCAATGGCACGATCTCCGCTCACCGCAACCTCTGCCTCCTGGGTTCAGGCAATTCTCCTGCCTCAGCCTCCTGAGTAGCTGGGATTACAGGCATGGGCCACCATGCCCAGCTAATTTTTTGTATTTTCATTTTTAGTAGAGACGGGGTTTCACCATGTTGACCAGGATGGTCTCGATTTCTTGACCTCGTGATCCACCCGCCTCGGCCTCCCCAAAGTGCTGGGATTACAAGCTTGAACCACCGCGCCCGGCCAGTCTTTTTTTTTTTTGAGATGGAGTCTTGTATTACTGCCCAGGCTAGAGTATAGTGGCGCCTTCTCAGCTCCCTGCAACCTCCACCTCCCGGGTTCAAGCGATTCTCCTGACTCAGCCTCCTGAGTAGCTGGGATTACAGGCACGTACCACCATGCCCACCTAATTTTTGTATTTTTAGTAGAGACAGGCTTTCACCATACTGGCCAGGCTGGTCTCAAACTCCGGACCTCATGATCTGCCCGCCTCGGCCTGCCAAAGTGCTGGGACTACAGGTGTGTGCCATCGCACCCAGTCCTGAATGTCATTTTAAAAGCTACCAGGCACTTCCCATACCCGTGGCTAATTTTCACAGGTGCATCTGTTTTCCAGGGCCTGAGAACCGTTAAGCGACGGGTCCAAACCTGCAGCTTTCGTAGATGGCACTGTGCCCTATGGTACCCTCCGGTAGGCCTGGGAGACAGAAAAACAGGGAGATCCCTGCTGATCACTAAGTCAGGGAGCAAAGCCCACGAGCTTGACATGACCCAGAGAAGCAAATACTTCTGGCCAGAAGGTCCTGCCTGACACACGCATTCAATCCCCCCAACAAGCTCCCTACCTTACCCTGCAGCCCCTACTGAACATAAACAAATCCAGGCACCCCCAACTCCATTCCTAATGCACAGCTCACAATTGTCTTGTAATGGCTGTCTCGGTGCCCTACCCTGGATGAAGGCCCTGCACCCTCAAGCCCTTGGCTTATCAAGATACAGCTATCCTGGGGAACTGCTGGCATCCTCCAAAGGGAGTCTTGGGGCAGGAATAAAGTGAAGCCAGAATCTTAGGGGGCCCTAGGAGGACTCACCAAAGGCCCAAGCATGGCAGCCAGAGGGCCCCTCTGCCCTCACCCTGCCCAGGATCAGGCCCAGAATGTCCTCCCCAGAAGGCGAAGTGGCTCAACCACACCTCCACACTGCCCAGCCCAGCCCTACAGCAGCCTGCAACCCCAGGACCAGGGTTGAAGTTCCAGCTCCACCACTTGCTGTGGTGGTCCCCTCCCTAGTCTCTCTGTCCTCGTCTTTCAATGGAATCAAAAGACGTTTTTGATTCCATAGAAAGATTATGACAACTCAATGAGAAAATTCTAGCAAACTGAGCTGAGCCCCCAGAATATAAAAAGTGCTCAAGAATATTTTCTTACTTATTATTACTGGGCCCTCCAGGTGGGCCTCTTGCAAGAGCCAGCCCTCGGGGCATCCCTGCCGGCTGCCAGACCCATCAACTGGTCCAAGTCTAGGTATTGACTGGGAACTTCAGAGTAGCTTTAAGATGGGAACCCTTGGGGCAGAGGATTGGGTGGGAGTGTCTGCACGTGTACAGCAACCTTCCCTCCAGGCCGGATTCTGCACCGGCTAGTGTCCACCAGCCTGGGCCACACCGGCGGGCTCCTCCTCCCTCAATCCCCGCCCAGACTGCCTTGGGCGGCAGAGCACGTGGCTCCAGCCCTGGGGAGCCATTTCGCTCCTGGAGCAGCGCGGCAGGAAAGGGGCCGCAGGTCCCAAAGTTGTGCACGCCGAGGAGCGCGTACCTCCCCAACACCCCGCCCGGCGGGTTGTTCAAAATGCAGATGTCCGGGCTCCAGCGACCAGAGCTCCAGGCGTGTGCATTTTAACAAGTGTCCGGGGCGGTTTGGCTGTGTGTGGTCCTTGAATCCATCACCCTTTGGAATTAGAGCAACCTAGGACCAAGCTTGCAAAGTGGCTTCTGCGGAGGCCTGCGAACCTCGGGCCACCCACCCAGCTGGGGGACCGAACGCTTTCGGTTTACGGCAGGGGGGAGGGGCGTTGGATGGGAAAGTTTGCAGAGGGAACCAACGTGCGGCGGGAAACTGCCCTGCGAGACTAGAGGCGGCCTCAGGTGTCCACTCCCCAAAAGGCCTGCCCACCTGGCCTGCCTTGCCCATCGTGCCCGCGGGGGCCGAGCTTTGTGCAGGGAAAGCGTGGCCCACGAGCGCCTACAAATCCCACAATGCTGCACCCGCAGGACACGGAGAACTACAGCTCCCGCGAGGCCGCGCGCAGAGGTCCGCCTACTCCAAGAGGGCTGCAGAGTCACGTCCAGGCCTCGCTAGTAAACAGCGCCCGGGCGCGGGCGGGCGAGCCAGCAGCAGCCAACGTGCCCCGGGCCGCGGCGCCCCTGCCGGCCGCGCAGGCCCCTCGGGGCCCGCCCACCCCCCACACTCACACGCAAGCACGCCCCCGACCCCGCTGCAGCCCGGCTCTGCAAACACGCACAGTGCCCGGCTCCCCGCCCCCACCCCGCGCCGGGAGCCGCGGCATGGCTGCATTGTAGCCGCCCTCGCTACGGTCCCACGCGCGCCCCGGACCCCCAGACCCCCTTGAATGGGGGCGCCTTAAGATCGCGAGGAAGGAAGGAGAGGAAGGAAGCCGCCGTGGGAGGGGGAAGAGGAAGAGCGGTCGGGGGGGAAGGCCACCAGCACCAAGCATGGCCGGGACTGCTGCAGAACCACGTGGGTCTGTTTGCAATTTACAAACGTCGCGACTCGCCCGCCTGCAGCGGACAAAAGTGGCCGGGGCCGTTCGGGGCCCCCATGCTCCAAAGGAGGAGGGTCCCGGGGCGGCGCGGACCTGGTGCGCGAGGCTGCAGCGGTCCCAGCAGCTAAGAAAGGCTAGCAGGGTCGGCGGCGCGGGCCATGCGTGCGCACACGCGCGCCCGCCCGGGCGGGCTGGCCGGGGGCTGCATTGGTAGGAAGGGGGTGGGGGAAGGAGGAGTACACACCTACAGAGCCCTCCTATCACTTCTTTCTCTGTTTTCCTGAAATGTTGCAAAGAGGGCACCTTCTGAGTGGGCACCATGAAATACTCCATAGCGATCGGCCCCCCTCCTCTGCACGAGCCAGGTCCCGCGATCAGCCGGAGAATGCAAGATGGAAATCCGAATCAAAGGGCAGCGCCGGACGGAGGTGCAGAATCGGCCGGTCCCAGATGCTGGCGGCGGCGGCGGCGGCGGCGGCAGCGGCGGCGGCGAGGGGAGGGAGGCGGGCGGGAGGGGCGGGAGGGAGGTCTCTCCGGCCTGCCTCCCCGGGCGTGTGTATGTGTGTGTGTGTGCGTGTGTGTGTGTGTGTGTTTGCAGCTGATCAGATGTCTGTTTCAAGGCGGGAAACAGCTGGTGAAAACTCAGCACTCCCCCGGCCTCCTTCCGCGGAGTAAGGAATTGCATGTAAACAAAGGACTATTTGCAGCGCCCCCCAGGCGGCGTGAGGCCGGGGCGAGAGGGGCGCGGGCCCCCGGGGGCCCGCTGCAGCCGGGGTCTGCAGGCCTCTCGCAGGGCACAGGGGGCCGGGGACCGCGGGCCGGCTGGGGGTGGCGCAGCGTGAATGGAGCGAGCTGCGGCCGAGCTACATGCGCCACTATGGGGTGATGAGGTCCATCAGCTGACAGGTTGGCAAGCGTTGCAAAAAAAAAAAAAAGGCCAGCCACCGCGCGGGGAGCCCAGCCCGTGCAGCCCCGGGTCCAGCAGGGACTGCCCAGTGCAGGGTCCGCGCACTCGGCGGGCCCGCGGGAAGAAGGGGGCGCGGCTGGGTCGGGCGTGCAGCGGCTACGGGAAAGGCGGCCTGAGGTTCGCGCTCGGAGCTTCTGCTTTTTCACCATTGCAATTGCACACAGCGGAGCTCTCCGGTGTGCTCCCTTCGAGCTGAGCCCAGGGCCCCCTGGAAACTTGCGTCACAGCCACCGCTTCCCACATGTAACTTGGGGCTGACTTCGGAGGCCGGCCAGCCTCCTCCCTCCCACCCTGCCTAGCTGCCAGCCGCTGGCCGCGCGGCTGGGACTCCGAATCCTGGGAATCCTGGCCCGGCGAGGGGACAGCAAAAGGCGCCAGGGATGCTGGGGCCGCCCTAGGAAGCCGGGGGCCCGGGCGGGGAGGAGAAGGTGGAGGCAGGCCCGAATGGCTGCGTCCCCTGGACTCAGGCTGCCAGCACGGCCGGAAGGTCTGCTGCTTGCTCCCAGGTCTCCTGGTATTCCCCCGACCCCCACTGTTCCCTCCGCGGGCTGAAGGCTGCAGCTTCTCATTTATGACAAAGCCCGTGCCGGACTTGCCCCTCCGCCAGGGTGCGCTCCCCACGAGAGGGTGACGACGTGGGGCGGGGACGGGGACCCTGGCGGTGAGCTTCCAATCCTCCGCTCCCACGCCCCACCTTCCGACCCCAGGCCCTCCCTGGCTCCTGGAGGGTTGGCTTCTGGCTCAGGAAGCCCACGCCTGCCTTGGAATGTCCTGGATCCTGCCTACCGCCTTCCAGGTTCCCTCTAAATCGAGCCTGCTAATTTGACGTATTCCTACTACTAACAATAGTTAGTTATTATTGGGAAATATTGTTATTAAATGTTGTCAGCACCCGGTGGATGCCGAGCAGTTTTGCATACACGCGCTCCAATCCTTAAAGCAACCTGTTAAGCAGTTTCTCTAAGTACAGATTCCAGGCTGACAAAAAAGTCCCTGAAGTCTTACTTTATTTTTATTTTTATTTTTTTTTAAAATACGCAGGGCGCGGTGGCTCATGCCTGTAATGCCAGCACTTTGGGAGGCCCAGGCGGGTGGATCACCTGAGGTCAGCAGTTCGAGACCACGCTGGCCAACATGGAGAAACCTCGTCTCTATTTAAAAAAAAAAAAGAAAGAAAGAAAAAGCCGGGCACGGTGGCTCATGCCTGTAATCCCAGCACTTTGGGAGGCCGAGGTGGGTGGATCACGAGGTCAAGAGATCGAGACCATCCTGGTCAACATGGTGAAACCCTGTCTCTACTAAAAATACAAAAAATTAGCTGGGCATGGTGGCACGTGCCTGTGATCCCAGCTACTCAGGAGGCTGAGGCAGGAGAATTTCCTGAACCCAGGAGGCGGAGGTTGCGGTGAGCCGAGATCGTGCCATTGCACTCCAGCCTGGGTAATAAGATCGAAACTCCGTCTCAAAAAAAAAAAAAAAAGAGAGAGAAAGAAAGAAAAGAAAAAGAAATTAAAAAAATAAAATACTTTCTACTGTTTTTATTTTATTTTATTTTATTTTGAGATAGAGTCTTGCTCTGTTGCCCAGGCTGCAACCTCTGCCTCCCAGGTTCAAGTGTTTCTCCTGCCTCAGCCTCCTCAGTAGCTGGGATTACAGGCATGCACCACCACGCCTGGCTAATTTTTGTATGTGTAGTAGAGACGGGGTTTCACCAAATTGGTCAGGCTGGTCTTGATCTCCTGACCTCATGATCTGCCTGCTTCGGTCTCCTAAAGTGCTGGGATTACAGGCGTGAGCCACCGCACCCAGCCTACTGTTTTTCAATAATAAAGATGGGGGTCTCACTATGTTGCCCAGCCTGGTCTTGAAGTCCGGGGACTCAAGGAATCCTCCTACCTCTAACTCCCAAAGTACTGGGATTACAATTGTGAGCCATGGATGGTCCTAGCGGGAAGCCTCTCTTTAACTGCCCCTGGTGAGCAAGTGAGCAAACTGTTTTTTTTTTTGTTTGTTTTTTTTTTATTTTGTGAGATGGAGTTTCACTCTTGTTACCCCAGGCTGGAGTGCAATGGCACGATCTCGGCTCACCGCACACCTCTGCCTTCTGGGTTCAGACAATTCTCCTGCCTAAGCCTCCTGAGTAGCTGGGATTACAGGCACGTGCCACCATCCCCAGCTACTTTTTTGTATTTTTAGTAGAGACCGGGTTTCACCATGTTTACCAGGATGGTCTCGATCTCTTGACCTCGTGATCCACCCTCCTCGGCCTCCCAAAGCGCTGGGATTACAGGCTTGAGTCACCACGCCCGGCCTTTTTTTTTTTTTTTTTAAGACAGAGTCTTGCTCTGTCACCCAGGCTGGAGTGCAGTGGTGTGATCTCGGCTCACTGCAACCTCCACCTCCCAGATTCAAGCGATTCCCCTGCCTCAGCCTCCCAAGTAGCTGGGATTACAGGCACGAACCACCAAGCCCAGCTGATTTTTGTATTTTTAGTACAGACGGGATTTCACCATTTTGCCCAGGCTGGTCTCGAACTCCTGAACACAGGAGATCCGGCCTCCCAAAGTGCTGGGATTATAGGCATAAGCCATCTTGCCCAGCAGTGAGCAAGCTATTCTGATACATTACTGTCTCTTTATCCTCCCGTTTTGCAGATGGGAAGGCAGATCCCCATAGTTGCAATTAAGGATGCACTCAGGCACAATCTCGGCTCACTGCAACCTCTGCCCCCACAGGTTCAAGTGATTCTCCTGCCTCAGCCTCCTGAGTAGCTGTGATTACAGGCACCCGCCACCACGCCTGGCTAATTTTTTGTATTTTTAGTAGAGACAGGGTTTCATTATGTTGACCAGGCTGGTCTTGAATTCCTGACGTCGTGATCTGAATGCCTCAGCCTCCCAAAGTGCTGGGATTACAGGCGTAAGCCACTGTGCCCAGACTCCCTGGTCCAATTTTGTCTCCCAGAGGAGAGGGATTGTGCTTTTACTCTTCTCTCTTCATAAGGGATGGCACAGGGCTGGGCACACGTCTGAACTACAGAGAGTGATCTGCAAAGCTGATGTCCCCGCAGACAGCCTTAGCAGCGAGGATGAGAGGGACAAGTGGGTGGCCCAGGGTGACCCCGGAGCTTCCTGCCCACACTGAACTGGGTAGTAGGAGCCCATCCCCAATCCTATGAATCATGGAAGCCTCCCCAAAGCAGTGCCGTTTGGCATCCAGCCTAGCGGGTAGCAGAGAGCTGCTTTTTCATTTGTCTTGGGAGTCATTTCCAGACCCACACAGGCCCTGGTTCCTGGGGCAAGAGTTGAGGTCACAAAATGTTAAGAGAGTGCCAAAAAGCTCAGCAGCTAAAATGAATTATGTCAGGGTTTTTTGTTGATGTCATTGAGGCAGAGTCTCACTCTGTCCCCCAGGCTGGAATGCAGTGGTGCAATCTCAGCTCCCTGCAACCTCACCTCCCCAGTTCAAGTGATTCTTGTACCTCGGCCTCCTGAGTAGCTGGGACTACAGGAGTGCACCTCATGCCGTGGTAATTTTTGCATTTTTTTGTAGAGACAGGGTCTTGCCATGTTGCCCAGGCTGGTCTCGAACTCCGGACCTCAAGTGATCACCAGCCTCCATCTCCCAACGAGATGGGAGTCATGAGCCACCACACCTGGCTCAAATTATGTCTTAATTTAACTTCTTAAAACATCAACATTGGCCGGGCGTGGTGGCTCAAGCCTGTAATCCCAGCACTTTGGGAGGCCGAGGCGGGTGGATCACGAGGTCAAGAGATCGAGACCATCCTGGTCAACATGGTGAAACCCCGTCTCTACTAATGGTGCAAAAAATTAGCTGAGCATGGTGGCGCGTGCCTGTAATCCCAGCTACTCCGGAGGCTGAGGCAGGAGAATTGCCTGAACCCAGGAGGCGGAGGTTGCAGTGAGCCGAGATCGCACCATTGCACTCCAGCCTGGGTAACAAGAGCGAAACTCCGTCTCAAAAAAAAAAAAAAAAACAAAAAACATCAACATTGTCTGGGCACAATGGCTCACGCCTGTAGTCCCAGCACTTTGGGAGGCCTACGTAAGTGGATTGCCTGAGCTCAGGTAGTTCAAGACCAGCCTGGGCAACATGGCAAGACCCCATCTCTACAAAAGATGTAAACAAATTGGCTGGGACTGAGCACAGTGGCTCACACCTGTAATCCCAGCACTTGGGGAGGCCAAGGTGGGCACATCACAAGGTCAGGAGATCAAGACCATACTGGCTAACACAGTGAAATCCCATTTCTAGTAAATAAATTTAGTAAAATTTATTAAAATTAAAATTAAATTCTGTAAAAATAGCTACTCAGGAGGCTGAGGCAGGAGAATCGCTTGAACCCAGGAGACGAAGGTTGCAGTGTGCTGAGATCGCACCACTGCACTCCAGCCTAGGTGACAGAGACTCCATCTCAAAAAAAGAATTAGCTTGGTGTGATGGTATAGTCCCAGCTACTCAGGGGGCTGATGTGGAAGGACTGCTTGAGCCCTGGGAGGTTGAGACTGCAGTGAGCTGTGATGGTGCCACTGCACTCCAGCCTGTGTGACACAGCGAGACCCTATCTCAATAAAATAAGATAAATTACTACCAAAAATCCATGGTGAACACACTATCCACATTTTAATGGCAGGTTCAGTATTACTGATTTTTCCCTTTCCCTCCAGCTTCAGTACATCTCTGCAAGGCACTGTTGTAAATTCTTATCTTTAAATTCAAATGGCCAGGCACAGTGGCTCACACTGGTAATCCCAGCACTTTGGAAAACTGAGGCAGGAGGATCCCTCGAGGCCAGGAGTTGGAGACCAGCCTGGACAACATAAACTAGATGCTGTCTTTACAAAAAACTTTTTAAAAATTACCCTGGCGTGGTGGTCCATGCCTATAGTCACAGCTACTTGGGAGGCCAAGGTAGGAGGGTTGACTGCAGTGAGCTGTGTCATGCCACAGCACTTCAGCCTAGGTGACAGGGCGAGAGCCTGTCTTAATAACATTCTAAAAATTCAAGGATTGAGCCGGGCATGGGGGTTCATGCCTGTAATCCCTGCACTTTGGGAGGGAGAGGTGGGTGGATCACTTGAGGTCAGGAGTTCGAGACCAGCCCAGCCAACATGGTGACACTCTGTCTGTACTAAAAATACAAAACTTAGCTAGGCATGGTGGTGGGCACCTGTATTCCCAGCTACTCAGGAGGCTGAGGCAGAAGAATCACTTGAACCTGGGAGGCAGGGGTTGCAGTGAGTAGAAACCACTGCACTCCAGCCTGAGTGATAGAGCAAGACTCTCTCAAAAATAAAAATAAACAAAATTCAAAAGCTGATTCAACATTGATTTCTAATATTGATCTATTATAAATCAATAAATGTTTGTAATTTGTAACTCAGGTATTTTGCTCATTATAAATTTTTGGCATTAACTTCTCTCTTTTTTTTTTTTTTGAAACAGGGTCACATTCTCTTGCCCAGGCAGGAGTGCAGTGGTGATATCATAGCTCACTGCAGCCTTGAACTCCTAGGCCCATGTGCTTCTCCCAGCTCAGCCTCTCAAGTTGCTGCGGCTACAAGCACACCACCATCATGCCTGGCAAATTTTTAAATTTTTTTGTAGAGACAAGGTCTCACTATGTTGCCCAGGCTGCTCTTAAACTCCTGGACTCAAGCCGTCCCCCTTCCTCGGCTTCCCAAAGTGCTGTGATTATAGGTGTGAGCCACTATGCCTGGCCAATTTTGATTTCTCTAAACTATTATGCTAAAATTTTGTGACTCAGCTGGGCACAGTGGCTCATGCCTGTAATCCCAGCACTTTGGGAGGCTGAGGCGGGAGGATCACAGGTCAGGAGTTCAAGACCAGCCTGGCCAACAATGAAACCCCATTGCTACTAAAAATACAAAAAATTAGCTAGGCGTGGAGGCAGGTGCCTGTAATACTAGCTACTTGGGAGGCTGAGGAAGGAAAATCACCTGAACCTAGGAGGTGGAGAGTGCAGTGAGCCAAGATTGCGCCACTGCGCTCCAGCCTGGGCGACAGTGTGAGATTCCATCTCGAAAAAAAAAATTGTGTTAATCTCGATTAGTGAGAGGTTTGGTGCCCTCTTTACCTTTTGTTCCCCAAGCAAGTGCCTCCCTCCAGTTACCCTAGCCCCACTCTACTGTTTGTGATTCCCGAATCTACTGAGGACTCACTGTAACCCAGGCAGAAGGCAGCAGAATCAGGGCTGCCCGTCAGCCTTCCAGGATTCCCTTTGTGTCCCTGAGGAACATGAGCATCATTGGCACAGCCCTGGAGAGGGACTGTCCAGTCAGCCCTGGCTACTTCCTGTGTTAACCCATCCTGAGTTGGCCACAAGGAAATCAAAGCAGAAACGCTGCCCTGGAGAAGCTCCCAACCACATTGCAGCGACAGGAGCTGTGCTCAGGAAATGATGACATTTGGAGACGACATACGCCTTAGGGCCACAAAACCATATGCACTGAAGGACGTCTCTAGTGCCTGAAAAAAGCGAATGAATTAATGAACGAATGAATGGTAGCTGGAGTAAGCGAGTCTGCCGCTGGCTCCTCCCCTACAGAACTGCCTTGACCAGGCTAGGTGCAGTAGCTCATGCCTGTAATCCCAGCACTTTGGGAGGCCAAGGCCAGCGGATCACCTGAGGTCAGGCATTAGAGACCAACATGGCCAACATGGCAAAACCCCATCTCTGCTAGAACACAAAAATTAGTCAGGCATGGTGGAGTGCGCCTGTAATCCCAGCTATTCTGGAGGCTGAGGCAGGAGAATCATTTGAAACCAGGAGATCAAGGCTGCAGTGAGCTGAGATCACACCACTGCACTCCAGTCTGGGCAACAGGGCAAGACTCTGTCTCAAAAAAATTTTTTAAATAAAAATAATCAATCAGGCCAGGCATGGTTGCACATGCCTTTAATCCCAGCACTTTGGGAGGCCGAGGCGGGCGGATCATTTGAGGTCAGGAGTTCGAGACCAGCCTGACCAACAAGGTGAAACCCCATCTCTACTAGAAATACAAAAAAGAATAGCTAGACATGGTGGCACATGCCTGTAGTTCCAGCTACTTGGGAGGCTGAGGCAGGAGAATCGATTGAACTCGGGAGGTGGAGGTTGTAGGAAGCTGAGATTGTGCCACTGCACTCCAGCCTGGGAGAGCCAGACTCTGCCTCAAATAAAAAATTTAAAAAATCAAGCAGGTCAGTAGCAATGGCTCACATGTGTAATCTCAACATTTTTGGGAGGCCAAGGCAGGCAGATCACTTGAAGTCAGGAGTTTGAGACCAGCCTAGCCAACATGGCGAAACCCTACCTCTACTAGAAATACAAAAATGAGGAAGGCATGGTGGCATGTGCCTGTAATCCCAGCTACTCAGGAGGGTGAGGCATGAGAATCGTTTGAAACTGGGAGGTGGAGGCTGCTGTGAGCTGAGATTGCGCCACTGCACTCTAGCCTGGGCAACAGAGTATCTCAAAAACAAACAACAATGAAATCAATAAATAAATGAGGAGTCAGAGAGTTTTTTTCTCTAAAGGACCAGATAGTAAATATTTTAGGCTTTGCAGACCACATGGCCTCCTGCAAGCACTCAACTCTGCCCCTCTGGCTGGAAAGCTGTCCTAGATGGTGTATGAATGAATGAGCATCTCTGGGTACCAATAACACTTAGCTTATGGACACAAATGGAATGTTGTATAATTTTATGTGCCACAAAATATCATTCGTTTGACTGCTTGCCAACCATTTGAAAATGTATAAGTTCTATGGCCTCAGTAACAAGTTACTACAAACTTAGTGGCATAAAACAACACAGATTTGGCCGGGGGCCAGGGTTCACGCTTGTAGTCCCAACACCTGGGGAGGCCGAGCTGGGTGGATCACGAGGTCAGGAGTTCAAGACCAGCCTGACCAACATGAAGAAACACCATCTCTACTAAAAAAATACAAAATTAGCCGAGCATAGTGGTACATGTCTGTAATCCCAACTACTCGGGAGGCTGAGGCAGGAGAATTGCTTGAATCCTGGAGGCGGAAGTTGTGGTGAGTTGAGATCGCACCATTGCACTCCATCCTGGCGACAGAGCAAGACTCTATTTCGAAAAAAAAAAAAAAAAAAAAACAGGCCAGGAGCTGTGGCTCATGCCTGTAATCCTAGCACTTTGGGAGGCCGAGGTGGGTGGATCACCTGAGGTCAGGAGTTCAAGACCAGCCTGGCCATCATGGTGAAACCCCACCTTAAAAACAAAAACAAAAACAAAACATAGATTTGACCAGAAACTGTGACTCATGCCTATACGCCTATAATCTCAGCAGTTTGGGAGGCTGATGTGGGAGGATCACTTGAGGCCAGGAGTTGGAGACCAGCCTGGGCAACATAGGGAGATTCCATCTCTATAAATGTGTGCGAGATAGAGAGAGAGAGAGAGAGAAAGAGAGAGAGAGAAAGATTCTAGAAAACAACACACATTTATTCTCTGGAGGTCAGAAGTCCAGATGGGTTATGTTTGGCTAGATCCAGGGTGTAGGCAGGGCTGCATCCCTCCTGAAAGTTCTAGGGGAGAATCTGTTTCCTTGCCTTTTCCAGCTTGTAGAGGCCACTCACATTCCTTGGCTTGCAGCCCCTTCCTCAATCTTCAAAGTGCACCTCTCAGTCTCTGCTTCTGCCATCCTATCTCTTCCACCCTTTCATCTCCCTCTCTTGATGACCTCGGACCCATCCAGATAATCCAGAATAATCTCCCCATATCAAAATCCTTAACATAATCACACCTGCAGAGCCCCTTTTGCACGTAAGGTAACTGCTGTTAACAGATTCTGGGGATAGGGCATGAACACCATGGCGGGGGCCATTATTCTGTCTATGACACCATTCTCGGTTTGTGAGCCATACAACAGGCAGTAGTTATCACAGGCCCCAGCAATTGCACTCCTAGGTAAACATCCAAGAGAATGAAAACAGGGACTCAAATAGATCATGGTATCCCCATGTCTATAGCAGCATTCACACAAGCCAAAACATGGAAGCAACCTAGTGTCTATCAACACATGAATGGATAAACAAAATGTGGTCTGTCCATAGAATGGAATATTATTCAGCCATAAAATGGAATGAAGTACTGAACCTGCCACAGCATTACATTTATTTTATAACTTATTTCTTTTTTTTTTTTTTTTTTTTTTTTTTGAGATGGAGTTTCGCTCTTGTTACCCAGGCTGGAGTGCAATGGCACGATCTCGGCTCACCGCAACCTCCGCCTCCTGGGTTCAGGCAATTCTCCTGCCTCAGCCTCCTGAGTAGCTGGGATTACAGGCACGAGCCACCGTGCCCAGCTAATTTTTTGTATTTTTAGTAGAGACGGGGTTTCACCATGTTGACCAGGATGGTCTTGATCTCTCAACCTCGTGATCCACCCGCCTCGGCCTCCCAAAGTGCTGGGATTACAGGCTTGAGCCACCGCGCCCGGCCTTATAACTTATTTCTATTACTACATTGTAATAGATAATGAAATCACTATGCAGTTCATCACCACGTAGACTCAATGGGAGCCCTGGGCTTGTTTTCCTGCAACTAGATGGTCCCATCTGGAGGTGATGGGAGACAGTGGCAGATCATCAGGCATTAGATTTTCATAAGGACGCACTACCCATATCCCTCACATGCATGGTTCACAATAAAATTTGCACTCCTGTGAGAACATAATGCAACCACTGGTCTGGCAGGAGGCGGAGCCCAGATAGTAATGCTGGCCATAATGAGTGGAGCGCGGCCATAACGCTGGCCATAACGAGTGGAGCGTGACTGGCTGGCTCACTTGCTCACCCACCCACTGTTCAAGAGTTCAAGACCAGCTGGGAGTGGTGGCTCATGCCTATAATCCCAGCACTTTGGGAGGCAAAGGCAGGTGGATCACCTGAGATCAAGAGTTCTAGACCAGCCTGGCTGATACGGTGAAACCCTGTCTCTACAAAACTATAAAAATTAGCCAGGTATGATGATGGGTGCCTGTAGTCCCAACTACTCAGGAGGCTAAGGAGAGAGAATTGCTTGAACCTGGGAGGCAGAGGTTGCAGTGAGCCAAGATCGCACCACTGCACTGCAACCTGGGCAGCAGAGCAAGACTGTGTCTCAAAAGAAAGAGTTCAAGTTGCCCATCCTGGGCAACGTGGTGAGACTCTGTCTCTACAAAAACAAATACATAAATAATTGGTTAAACAGCAAGTTTTTGTTATGTATATTTTACCACATAGAAAAAGGTTTGTTATAAAAGCAGTGGGCTAGGCCAGGTGCAGTGGCTCATGCCTGTAATCCCAGCAATTTTGGAAGCTGGAGGAGGGCAAATCACCTGAGGTTAGGAGTTCGAGACCAGCCCAGCCAACCTGGTAAACCCCTGTCTCTACTCGAAATACAAAAATTAGCTGGGTGTGGTGGTGGGCACCTGTAATCTCAGTTAGTCGGGAGGCTGAGGCAGGAGAATGGCTTGAACCCGGGAGACAGACGTTGTGATGAGCTGAGATCATGCTACTGCAGTCCAGTCAGCTCCCTGGGTGACAAGAGCAAAATTCCATCCCAAAAAAGAAAAAAAAAAAAAAGCAGCCGACTGGATGTGGCTGGTGGGCCCTAGTTGGCTGACCCCATTGCTCCTGCTAACTCCTGTGACCAGGTTCATCTCACACTGCCTGCTCTTCCCCTCTCCCATCCTGAAATAAATAGCTGAATATGGCTGGGAAGAGGAAATCCCACAACCTTGCTGACTGGTCTTTTTTTTTTTTTTTTTTTTTTTTTTGTCAGCCACAGTTGTATTAGGGATGTTATTAAAGTCACCTGCTAGGTGGTGGTTTTTTGGTTTTGGTTTTGGTTTTTGAGACAGGGTCTCCCTCTGTCACTCAGGCTGGAATGCAGTGGTGCCCAGATTATTACAGCCTCCTGGGCTCAAGCAATCCTCCTGCCTCAGCCTCCCAAAGCACTGGGATTTCAGGCGTGAGCCACTGCACCAGGCCACTGGTCTTATTTATTTATTTATTTATTTTGAGACGGAGTTTCGCTCTTGTTACCCAGGCTAGAATGCAATGGCGTGATCTTGGCTCACCGAAACCTCCGCCTCCTGGGTTCAGGCAATTCTCCTGCCTCAGCCTCCTGAGTAGCTGGGATTACAGGCACCTGCCACCATGCCCAGCTAATTTTTGTATTTTTTAGTAGAGACGGGATTTCACCATGTTGACCAGGATGGTCTCGATCTCTTGACCTCATGATCCACCTTCCTCGGCCTCCCAGAGTGCTGGGATTACAGGCTTGAGGCACTGCGCCCGGCCTATTTTGTTTTTTTGAGATGAAGTTTTGCTCTTTCTTGCCCAGGCTGGAGTGCAATGCCACAATCTTAGCCACTGCAACCTCCGCCTCCCAGGTTCAAGCAATTCTCCTGCCTCAGCCTCCCGAATAGCTGGGACTACTAGCACGTGCCACCACGCCTGGCTAATTTTTGTATTTTTAGTAAAGACAACGTTTCACCCTATTGGCCAGGATGGTCTTCATCTCCTGACCTCATGATCCACCCGCCTTAGCCTCCCAAAGTGCTGGGATTACAGGCATGAGCCACAACGCCCAGCCGCTGCTCTTATGTTTAAGTGCCTGATCCAAACCCTCAGGTGGGTCTGGGGGCTGCTGTAACTGCATCCTGTTGCCCTGGCCCCTCCTTGCTACCCTTCCTTCTCCTCTCCCCTCCTTGCTGTCAGCTCATGGTCTCACTTCCCGTTTCTCTGAGGGAAATGGAAGCAATTACAAGAGACCTTCCACAGGCTGCCACAGCCACCGCTGCCTCCCTCCCTGTGCCTGGGATATGCCATCGGCCAGTGTCTCTGGATGAATGTCCATGCACAGAACACCCTTCCACTTGCACAACTCAGAGATGTCACTACAGACACTGACGGCTCTCCTGCATCTTCAGTGCACGCCCTCTTTTGGATCATACCCATTTCTGAGAACAAGCTGTTCCTATTCTCCTTTCAAACGAACCAACAAGCTGGCCCTAGATCCCCTTCCAGCTCCAGTCTTAGCTCTGCTCTCTTTCTTTGGTTTTTGAGACAGTGTCTCTGTCTGTCACCCAAGCTGGAGTGCAGTGGCGTGATCTCCACTCACTGTAACCTCCACCTCCCAGCTTCAAGTGATTCTCCCACCTCAGCCTCCTTCGTAGCTGGGACTATAGGCGTGTGCCACCACGTCCGGCCCAGCTCTGCTCTCTTTAACAGCAAAACTCCTTGAAATGGATGCTCACATTCACTCTCTTCCGCTTCCCTCCTGCTCACTCCATCACACCCCCATGACTGCATAGGGGCAGTGACTCACTCCTGTAATCCCAGTATTTTGGGAGGCCAAGGGAGGAGGCAGGAGGATGGCTTGAGCCCAGGAATTCGACACCAGCCTGGGCAACATAGCAAGACCTCATTTTTTTTTTTTTTTTTTTTTTTTTTTGGATGGTGTCTCGTTCTGTCACCAGACTGGTGTGCAGTGGCACGATCTCAGCTCACTGGAACCTCTGACTACCTGATTCGAGTGATTCTCCTGCCTCTGCCTCCCAAGTGGCTGGGATTACAGGCTTGTGCCACCATGCCTGGCCACAAGACCTCATCTTTACAAGTAATTAAAATATTAGCCACGTGTGGTGATGCACATCTGTGGTCCCAGCTATTACTCTGGAGGCTGACATGGGATTGAATCTAAGAGGCCGAGGCTGCAGTGAGCCAAGACTGCACCACTGCACTCCAGCCTGGACAGCAAAGTGAGACCGTCTCAAAACTAAAACACACACACACACACACACACACACACACACACACACACAAACACACACACACACACCCTTCTCTTGTCAAAGTCATGAGGACCTCCAGAACACTACATTGGGTCTCTGTTTTCTAACTTCACTCTATCTGACCTTCTTGAAATTCTTTCTTTGCTTTGCATCTAGAACATCCCCATGACAGTCCTCAGACCTGTCTGCCTACACATACTCCCTGTTCTTCAGACAACAGACTTCCAGAAAGCACTAGCAGCCACGAAGTGTGGTACAGAATCCAGGTCCTGCCGAAACCTCAACCCCACTAACCTGACTCCACTTTTTTGTCTGCAAAATAGAAGGCACAAAGTATCTCCCTGGTGGGGCTGCTGTGAAAAGCTGGTGGCCGCCTGGCATGTCACGGCATCAATGAGTGTTGGCTGCCATCACCCCTGGCACCAAGTTGCTGTGGGCAGCAGTGGCCAGAGGCGTCTGAGCTGACCATGGAGAACCACAAGATTTCCTGATACGCAGGGGCCTGGAGGTGGGGCTCAGCCTTTCCCCTTCTCAGCTCTACCTGGCAGCAGGTGAGAGGCAGCAGGTATGTGCCGTGCTCTGCTGTTCACCTGGGGTGCACCTGCTTCCTCCTCGAAACACCCTCATGTGGTGGAGCAGTGAAAACTGGCCCACAAACCGCTTGCCCTGTAAAAGGTGGGTCTCTTGGCCAGTCTCAGTTGCCCCTGTCTGCAGTCCTGGCTACACAAGAGGCTGAGGTGGGGGGATTGCTTGAGCCCAGAAGTTAAGGCTGCAGTGAGCCATGATCACGTCACTCCACTCCAACCTGAGCAACAGAGCAAGACCATGTCTCAAACGAATTAATCCACAAATACTAGCAAAAGGTGGGTCTCTGTAAAGAAAGTAATCGGCAGAGTGTGGTGGGACACATCCATAATTTCAGCTACTCCAGAGGCTGAGATAGGGAAATCCCCCGAGACCAGGCGTGTAAAGCCAGCCTGGGCAACAGAGTGAGACACCCCAAAACAAAATAAAATAATTTTTTTTTTTTTTTGACACGGAGTTTCGCCCTTGTTACCCAGGCTGGAGTGCAATGGCGCGATCTTGGCTCACCGCAACCTCCGCCTCCTGGGCTCAGGCAATTCTCCTGCCTCAGCCTCCTGAGTAGCTGGGATTACAGGCACGTGCCACCATGCCCAGCTAATTTTTTGCGCTTTTAGTAGAGACGGGGTTTCACCATGTTGACCAGGATGGTCTCGATCTCTCGACCTCGTGATCCACCCGCCTCGGCCTCCCAAAGTGCTGGGATTACAGGCTTGAGCCACCGCGCCCGGCATAAAATAATTTTTTTAAGGGAGGGCCAGGCACAGTGGCTCCCAGCACTTTGGGACGCCCAGGCGGGTGGATCACAAGGTAAGGAGTTTGAGACCATCCTGGCCAACCTGGTGCAACCCCATCTCTACGAAAATACAAATATCAGTTGGGTGTGGTGGTGCACACCAGTAGTTCCAGCTACTCGGGAGGTTGAGGCAGGAGAAACCCTTGAAGCTGGGAGGCAGAAGGTTGCAGTGAGCCAAGATCACGGCCACTGCACTCAAGCCTGACGACAGAGTGAGACTCCATCTCAAAAAAAACAAAACAAAACAAAAATTAGCCAGGCGTGGTGGTGGGCACCTGTAGTCCCAGCTACTCGGGAGTCTGAGGCAGGGGAATTGCTTGAACCCAGGAGGCGGAGGTTGCAGTGAGCCAAGAATGCGCCACTGCACTCCAGCCTGGGTGACAAAGTGAGACTCCCTCTAAAAAAAAGAATAAATACAAAAAAATCAAAAAATTAGCTGAGCATGGTGGTGCATGCTTGGTTTATAGTCCCAGCTACTAGAGAGGCTGAGGCAGGAGAATCACTTGAGCATGGGAGGTCGAGGCTGCAGTAAGCTGTGATTGTGCCACTGCACTCCAGCCTGGGCAAGAGAGCAAGACCCAGTCTCAAAAAAAATTGCATTATTGAATAGATACATAAAATGTGGTCTATCTGCACGATGGAATATTATTATTTGGCCATAAAAAGGAATGAAGCACTGACATGCGCTACAGCATGGACAGTCCTTGAAAGCCTTCTGCCAAGTGAAAGGATCCAGACACAAAAGGCCATGTGCTGTATAACTCCATTTCACCAAGTGTCCAGAATGGGGAACTCTTTAGAGACAGAAAGTAAATTAGTGGTTGGCTGGGGCTGGGGGATGGGGAATGGGGAGTGACTGCTAATGGGTGTGGGATTTCTTTCTGGGGTATTGAAATGTTCTAAAATTGATTGTGGTGACGGTTGCACAACTCTGTGAGTACCTTTAAAACCACTGAAATGTGGCCGGGTGCGGTGGCTCATGCCTGTCATCCCAGCACTTTGTGAGGCCAAGGTGGGAGGATCATGAGGTCGGGAGATCAAGACCAGACTGGCCAACATGGCAGAACCCTATCTCTACTAAAAAATATAAAAATTAGCTGGGCATGGTGGCTCGTGCCTGTAATCCCAGCTACTTGGGAGGCTGAGGTAGGAGAACTGCTTGAACCGGGACCTGAGAGGTAGAGGTTGCAGTGAGCCGAGATTGCGCCACTGCACTCCAGCATGAGCTACAGAGCAAGACTCCATCTCAAAAAAAAAAAAAAAAAAAAAAAAAAAAAAAAAAAAAAAAAAAAAAACCTGAAATGTACACTTTAATGGGTGAATTGTGTAATATGTGAATTATCTCTCAATAAAGCTGTTATTAAAAAGCATCTTGCCGGGCGCAGTGGCTCACGCCTGTAATCCCAGCACTTTGGGAGGCCGAGGCGGGTTGATCACGAGGTCAAGAGATCGAGACCATCCTGGTCAACATGGTGAAACCCCGTCTCTACTAAAAATACAAAAATTAGCTGGGCATGGTGGCGCACGCCTGTAGTCCCAGCTACTAGGGAGGCTGAGGCAGGAGAATTGCTTGAACCCAGGAGGCGGAGGTTGCGGTGAGCCGAGATTGCGCCATTGCACTCCAGCCTGGGTAACGAGCAAAACCCCGTCTCAAAAAAAAAAAAAAAAAGCATCTTTATTTTACAGAATTGGCACGAAAAAATGGAAAGAAGTAACAAAAGAAAGAAAAAAATAAAAATAAAAAGCATTGGGCCGGGCGCGGTGGCTCAAGCCTGTAATCCCAGCACTTTGGGAGGCCGAGGCGGGTGGATCACGAGGTCGAGAGATCGAGACCATCCTGGTCAACATGGTGAAACCCCATCTCTACTCAAAACACAAAAAATTAGCTGGGCATGGTGGTGCGTGCCTGTAATCCCAGCTACTCAGGAGGCTGAGGCAGGAGAATTGCCTGAGCCCAGGAGGCGGAGGTTGCGGTGAGCCGAGATCGCACCATTGCACTCCAGCCTGGGTAACAAGAGCAAAACTCTGTCTCAAAAAAAAAATTAAAAAATAAAAATAAAAAGCATCTTTAGGCCGATTCTAGTCGTTCACACCTGTAAGCCCAACACTTTGGGAAGCCGATGCAGGTGGATCACCTGAGGTCAGGAGCTCGAGACAAGCCTGGTCAACATGGTGAAACCCCATCTCTACTAAAAATACAAAATTAGCTGAGTGAGCATTTTTAGCCTGGGTTGGTGGCTCAGGCCTGTAATCCTAACACTTTAGGAGGTCAAGGCAGGAGGATTGCTTAAGGCCAGGGGTCCGAGGTTGTGGTGAGCCATAATCACGCCACTGTACTTCATCCTGGAGTCTGGACAGAAGAGCAATTCACCCACTCTTTTCTTTTAATAGGTGTAATTGCCTCCAGCTAATTTTTGTATTTTTTAGTAGAGATTGGGTTTCACCACGTTGGCCTGTCTAGTCTTGAACTCCTGATCTCGTGATCCATCTGCCTCAGCCTCCTAAAGCGCTGGGATTACAGGAGGGAGCCATATGTCCCCAGTCTTAACGAGGCTTTTTCCTCTACAGAAATATGCTAGGAGCAGGGGATGTACCACTGGCCTCTCTAGCCCTGGTATCCTCCAGTGGATATGGGGAAGTGTAGGCTGCTTGGAGTGGTAGCAGGGGCAGGGATACCAGCCGCTGAAGCCAGGATGAGAAGGAAAAAGTCCCTGCTTGGGAAAGGATCCTGGATGCTCCCAGGTAGGCAGAACGGGGTTCAGATGCCCCGGTTAAGGTTTGGAGCAAAGCCCATTCCAGTCCTCTGGTCCTCCCCTCCCCAAGTCAGTCAGGGGGAGATCTCTGGGCTTCACGGGGCTGGGGTTCCCCCAACCACTAGGGGGCATCCGGCATACGCGCTGCTTTGTGAAAGCGGAATGTGAACACGGTGGGGGAATCCCAGGCAGATACTAGGGTGTTGGGGCTGACCAAGACCCCCATGGCCCCGAGGCGCTGCAGACCCACAGGGTAACTGGCTTGTCTAGGGAGACCTGTGATTGCCAGCTTCCTCCTCCTCAGCCAGATCTGATTCACATGAGCCACAAGTAAGCACTGAAAATACAGCTGGTCCCCGTGGCTGACAGCTGTGATCCCAGACCTATGGGAGGATGAGGCGGGAAGATCATTTGAGTTCAGGAGTTCCAGACCAGCCTGAGAAACACAGCTAGATTCCATCTTTTTTTTAAAAAAAAAACTAGCTGGGCGCAGTGTCTCATGCCTGTAATCCCAGCACTTTGGCGGGCCAAGGCAGGGGGATCATTTGAGGTCCCCCAAATCCCAACATGTGGGACCTTTCAAGGGGGGATTGAAACCCCATCTCTACTAAAAATATAAAAGTTAGCTGGGTATGGTGATGGGCGCCTGTAATCCCGGCTACTCGGGAGGCTGAGGCAGGAGAATCGCTTGAACCCAGAAGGCGGAGGTTGCAGTGAGCTGAGATTGTGCCACTGCACTCCAGCCTGGATGACAGAGTGAGACTCCATCTCAAAATAAATAAATAAATAGACAAAATTAAAATTAAAAATTAAATAAATTACAAAGAAAATTAACGGCCAGATGCAGTGGTTCATGCCTGTAATCCTAGCACTTTGGGAGGTCGAGGCGGATAGATCACCTGAGGCTGGGAGTTCAAGACCAGCCTGAACAACATGGAGAAACTCCATATCTACACAAAATACAAAATTAGCCAGGCATGGTGGCACATGCCTGCGATCCCAGCTACTTGGGAGGCTGAGGCAGGAGAATCACTTAAACCAGGGAGGTGGAGGTTGTAGTAAGCCGAGATCATGCCATTGCACTCCAGCCTGGGCAACAACAGCAAAACTTGGTCTCAAAAAAAAAAAAAAAAAGAGGCCGGGCGCAGTGGCTCAAGCCTGTAATCCCAGCACTTTGGGAGGCCGAGGCGGGTGGATCACGAGGTCGAGAGATCGAGACCATCCGGGTCAACATGGTGAAACCCTGTCTCCTCTAAAAAAATACAAAAATTAGCTGGGCATGGTGGTGCGTGCCTGTAATCCCAACTACTCAGGAGGCTGAGGCAGGAGAATTGCCTGAACCCAGGAGGCGGAGGTTGCGGTGAGCCGAGATTGCGCCATTGCACTCCAGCCTGGGTAACAAGAGCGAAACTCCGTCTCAAAAAAAAAAAAAGAAAGAAAGAAAGAAAGAAAATTAGCCAGGTGTGATGGTGTGCCCTTGTAGTTCCAGCTACTCAGGAGGCTGAGGCAGGAGTTCAAGACCAGCCTGGGCAACATAGCAAGACCCCATCTCTGGAAAAAAATTTTAAGGCCAGGCATGGTGCTCACATCTATAATCCCAGCACTTTGAGAGGCCGAGGAGGGTGGATCACGAGGTCAGGAGTTCAAGACCCACCTGGCTAACATGGCAAAACCCCGTTTTACTAAAAATAGAAAAAATTAGCCAGACGTGGTGGCGCACAACTGTAATCTCATCTACTCAGGAGGCTGAGGCAGGAGAATCACTTGAACAAGGGAAGTTGAGGTTGCAGTGAGCCAAGATCACACCATCGGACTCTAGCTTGGGCAACAAGAGAAAAACTCTGCCTCAAAAAAAAAAAAAAATTCTGTGGTCCCAGCTACTTAGGAGGCTGAGGTGAGAGGATCACTTGATCCCAGAATGTCCAGGTTGCAGGGAGTTATAATTGCACCACTGCACTCCAACCTTGGTGGCAGAGGAAGATCCCGTTTAAAAAAACAAAACAAAAACAAAAACAGGCCTGGACATGGTGGCTCACGCTTGTAATCCTAGCACTTTGGGAGGTTGAGGTGAGTTAATCACCTGAGTGCAGGAATTTGAGACCAGCCTGGCCAATATGGTGAAAAACCATCTCTACTAAAAAAACAAAAATTGGCCGAGCATGGTGGCTCACGCCTGTAATCCCAGCACTTTGGGAGGCAGAGGCAGGAGGATCACCTGAGGTCAGAAGTTGGAGACCAGCCTGGCCAACATGATGAAACCCTGTCTCTACTAAAAATACAAAAATTAGCCTGGGTGTGGTGGTGGGCACCTGTAATCCCTGCTACTTGGGAGGCTGAGGCAGGAGAATCGCTTGAACCCGGGAGACAGAGGTTGCAGCAAGCCGGGATTGCGCCACTGAACTCCAGCCTGAGTCTCAGAAACAACAACAAAAATTAGCTGGGCATGGTGGTGCGTGCTTGTAATCTCAAGCTACTCAAGAGGCTGAGGCAGGAGAATCACTTGAACCTGGGAGTCAGAGGTTGCAGTGAGCTAACATGGTGCCACTGACCTCCAGCCTGGGTAACAGAGGGAGACACTCTCTCAGAAAAGAAAAAGAAAAAGAAAAGGAGAAAAAAGAAAAAGAAAAAGAAAGGGAGGAAGGAAGGAAGGAAGGAAGGGAGGGAGGGAGGGAGAAAGAGAAAGAGAGAAAGAAGGAAAAAAGTGGAAAAAAGTTCAGTGGGTTTTTTTTTAAAAAAAAAAAAAACAAACAAAGATACATATTGCCTAAAAAAAGAAAAAAAGAAAAAAGAAAGGAAGAAAGAAACAGAAAAAGAGAGAGGATGAAAGAAGAAAGAAAAAGAAGAAAGAAAGAGAGAGCAAGAGAAAAGAAAAAAGCAAGCAGGTAGTTGCATTTGGGGATCAGGAGAAAGGCAGGAGGCGGAGGGATGAGGGACGAGGATGCCTGGGAGGTGCCATCTCCGGCGTCCCTCTGGGTGACCAGCTCTCTTCACATGGAGTGGACAGAGGCTGGGGACAGAGGGTGGAATGTCAAGTTCCACTTGAGACAGGAAAAGGAAAGACTGGGGCTGACCAGGCCAGAGGAGGGTTGGAGGCCTGTTCTCATGAAAACCAAAGCTGGGTAGGTTTCCAGATGGGCAAGGCAGGCTGGACACCGGGAAGCAGGGGCCGGCGGTCCCTGGGGAGGGGCAGGCTCAGAGCGTGGGTCCTGGAGGGGAGCCTGGATCATTGCTACTCCAGGCCAGCGCTGCTGTGGAGGCTTTCTTTGCACTCTTGTGCACTCCCAGGTAGTTTCTTCCCTCCCTCCCTCTTTCCCAGGTAGTTTCTTCCCTCCCTCCCTCTTTCTTTTTCCTTTTTTTTTTGTTTTTGTTTTTTTTTTTTTTTTGAGATGGAGTCTCACTGTTACCCAGGCTGGAGTACGGTGGTGAGATGGTAAGATCTCAGCTCACTGCAACCTCTGCCTCCTGGGCTCAAGTGATTCTCCCATCTCAGCCTCTCAAGTAGCTGGGATTATAGGTACCCACCACCACGCCCTGCTAATTTTTGTACTTTCGTAGAAATGGGGTTTTGTCATGTTGGGCAGACTGGTCTTGAACTCCTGACCTCAGGTGATCTGCCTGCCTCGGCCTCCCGAAGTGCTGAGATTACAGGTGTCAGTACCGCGCCCAGCATTGTGTGTGTGTGTGTGAGAGAGAGAGAGAGACAGAGACAGAGACAGAGAGACAGAGTCTCGTTCTGCCGCCCAGGCTGGAGAGCAGTGGCACAATCTCCACGCACTACAACCTCCGCCTCCCAGGCTCAAGCAATTCTCCCACCTCAGCCTGTCGAGTAGCTGGGATTATAGGCACCCGCCACCACACCCAGCTAGATTTTGTATTTTTGTAGAGACAGGGTTTCTCCATGTTGGCCAGGCTGGTCTCAAACTCCTGATCTCAGATGATCCACCTGCCTTGGCCTCCCAGAGTGCTGGGATTACACTCCTGGTTTCATCATCACCACAGCAACCCGATCATGCCCAAGCTCTTCACAGCCAGCCACTGCCAGGGCCTGCACTTCCTTCAGGCTCCCCCAGGCGGCTGCCCCGGAGAACAGTTTCCTGCTGGCCTCAAAACTCAAGAGCTCACCTGGTCCCGGTGGCCTACCCACAGCCAGTAAGGCCAGGTACAGAAGAGGGTCCTGCTGTGCGTGACGTGGGATGCAGAGGGAGAAATGTGGCCATGCGTGAAAGGACAAGGTCAGCTACCAGGTGAAATGCAGCCCAGTCCTGTGGGCTGACTGTCGGAGCCAGATGGTCAGAGGAAGGAGCGACTCGGAGGGGTCAGAGAGGGTTTTGGCTTCAAGTCTGTGCAGACAGGGAAGAAGGAAGCGGGCTAAGCATTGCTGCGTGGGACCCGGAGGGATCGAGGGGACTGGTTCTGGGATCGCTCTCTCCTCCCTCAAGCCTGCCAGAGCTTCAGCCCCTGCTGCCCCTTTCCTGCTGTGCAGCTGCAGCCGCCAGCGCATCAGGGGTTAAGGTCTGGCTGGTGCTGGGCTTCGGCAGCAGCAGCAGACACTGGTGCCAGTAACTCAGAAGCTGAAATGTGAGAAGCAGGAGGAGAGGGGCAGGGCTGGGAAAGGCTGAGCAGCAGGGAGCAGAGAGGGTTTCCCTGGCAGGAGCCACTGGACGCTGCCGGTCCTCCCTTCCTTGGCCCCACCGCACAGCTGGCCCTCCAGCCTCAGGCTGGATTATGGCACCCACCCAGGGCGCAGGGAGTGTCCACGGTCATGGCCAATATCCAAGCCCTTAGGCACCAGGCAGCAGGTCCCTGCTGCAGACGTAGGGAAGGGGCACAGGGCGGAGCCCAGACAACCAGCCCAGCAGAGAAGGCACCCGCCCTGCCTGGCTCTGCAGGAAGCTTGAGGTGGGGACACTGGGCAGAGGCAGAGTGGAGCCTGGAGAACCAAGGAGCAGGACAGGGAGGTCCCTCGGGGTTCCCAACCCCAGAGGCCTGGCCTCGACTTCACCCTTCCCTTCCTTGGGAAAACTGAGGCACAGGAGCTTCCCCGACAAATGGATACATGAACCTCCTGCTGCTTGCAGGCAGAGAATGTCACAGGGCTCCTGTCCCCTCCCAGGCCTGGGTGTCTGCCTGCCTTTGCACAAGCACCTCAGGGATGCTTAAGCACCAACCAGAGATGTGAGAGGTGCCAGGCACAGCACCAGCTCATATCCATACTTTTTGAAAAAAAATAAACCGGGCACTGTGGCTCACGCCTATAATCATAGCTCTTTGGGAGGCCAAGTGCGGCAGATTGCTTGAGGCCAGGAGTTGGAGAGCACCCTGGCCAAAATGGTAAAACCAATCTCTACTCAAAATACAAAAATTAGCCAGATGTGGTGGGGAGGGGGGGCGCCTGGAATCCCAGCTACTCGGGAGACTGAGGCAGGAGAATCGCTTGAACCTGGGAGGCAGAGGTTGCAGTGAGCCAAGAGCATGCCACTGCACTCCAGCCTATTGGACAAAGCAAGACTCTGTCGAGGGGAGGGCAGGAGAGGGGAAGGCAGGGGAGGTGAGGGGAGGGGAGGGGAGGGGAGGGCAGGACAGGGCAGAGGAGGGCAGGGGAGGGGAGAGGAGGAAAGAGAAAGAAAGAAAGAAAGGCGGGGTGTGGTGGCTCAGGCCCTATAATCCCAGCAGTTTGGGAGGCTGAGGCGGGCAGATCACTTGAGGCCAGAAGATCAGATCACTTGAGGCCAGGAGTTCAAGACCAGCCTGGCCAACATGACAAAACCCTATCTTTACTAAAAATACAAAAATTAGCCGGGTGGTGGCCCACACCTGTAATCCCAGCTACTCCAGAGGCTGAGGCACAAGGATCTCTTAAACCCAGAAGGCGGAGGTTGCAGCGAGCAGAGATTTCACCATTGCACTCCAGCCTGAGTGACAGAGAGAATCTGTCTCAAAAAAAAAAAAAAAAAAGGAACAAGGTACTGATCCATGCTACAATATGGATGAACCTTGAAACACTGAGTGAAAGAAGCCAGTCACAAGAGACTACACTTTATTTGAAATGTCCAGATGAGGGAAATCCATAGAGGCAGAAAGTAGACTGGTGTGCTGCCAGAGCCTGGGAGGAGAGAGGAATGGGGAGGGGCCGCTTAATGAGTATAGCGTTTCTTTTTGGGATGGTGAAAACGTTCTGGAATTGGAAGTTGGTGATGGTTGCATGACTCTGAGTACACTAAAAACCACTGATTGTACACTTTAAAAGGGTGAATTTTTTTTTTTAAGACAGAGTCTTGCACTGTTCCCTGGCCTAGAGTGCAATGGCAGGATCTCGGCTCACTGCAACCTCCACTTCCCGGGTTCATGAGATTCTCCTGCCTCAGCCTCCTGAGTAGCTGGGTTTACAGGCACACACCACCACACCCAGCTAATCTTTTGTATTTTTAATAGAGATGGGATTTCACTATGTTGGCCACACTGATCTCAAACTCCTGACCTCATGACCCACTTACTTTAGCCTCCCAAAGTGGTGGGATTACAGGTGTGAGCCACCGTGCTCGTCCTAAAAGGTTGAATTTTATGGTATGTGAATTATATCTCAATTTTATTATTTATTTTATTCTTTATTAAGTATTTTTATTTTTTAAGACGGACTCTCCCTCTTATTGCCCAGGCTGGAGTGCAATGGCATGATCTTGGCTCTCTGCAACCTCTACCTCCTAGGTTCAAGCAATTCTCCTGCCCCAGCTTCCAGAGTAGTCGGGATTACAGGCATGCACCACCTTGCCCAGATTATACATATATATGATATAGATTACATATATATTATATATATTACATATGATATATATTACATATAAATTTTTTTTTCTGAGATAGAGTCTTGTTCTGTTGCTCAGGCTGGAGTGCAGTGGTACTATCTCGGCTCACTGCAACTGCCACCTCTCCAGTTCAAGAGACTCTCCTGTCTCAGCCTCCTGAGTAGCTGGGATTACAGGTGCATGCCACTACACCCAGCCAATTTTTATATTTTTAGTAGAGATGGGGTTTTACCATGTTGGCCAGGCTGGTCTTGAACTCCTGACCTTAGGTGATCTGCCTATCTTGGCCTCCCAAAGTGCTGGGA
The DNA here is from genome assembly GCF_048565385.1 of Saimiri boliviensis. Taxonomy (NCBI): domain Eukaryota; kingdom Metazoa; phylum Chordata; class Mammalia; order Primates; family Cebidae; genus Saimiri; species Saimiri boliviensis. Next base: position 7,522,005 of record NC_133460.1, on the reverse strand, counting down.
TTACAGGCATGAGCCACCACATCCAATCGATTTTATTTATTTATTCATTTATTTCAGACAGGGTCTCACTATGTTGCCCGGACTCGTCTCCAACTCCTGGACTCAAGTGATCCTCCCATCTCGGCCTCCTAAAGTGCTGGGATTATAGGTGTGAGGTACCATGTCAATTTTTGAAAAGCACTTAGTAAAAGCTCAGGAAATGCAGCTCCCAGGACTGTGTCCATCTTCAGGGAGTCTGCTGTAAAATGAAAGCGATTGGGTGAACACCCTGAAAAAGTGTTTCGCTCCCAGAGGAGAGCTGAGCCCTGGCAGAGTGTGGCCTTGGCAGAGCCTGGAACACTGACTCAGGGTGTTCTCAGTGCACACAGGACATGGGCTAGCGACTGGGCAGGTGGCTATGCAAAGAGGAACGGCCAACTGCCGTGTTGACAGAGCCAGCATCCCCGTGAAGCTCAAAACAGAGGCACTGAACCCACAACCAGCGAGATGCCAACAACCACAGGTTCTAAGGGCTGGTCTAGAAGGACTCCTCCAAGAGGCAGGGTTTGAGCTGAGATTGGGAGGACATGGTCGTGGTGGTGTGAAGGGGATAGGCAGGCGTGACGCCGGGCACAGCAGTGGAGGTCATGGAGTGCAGGGGGTGGCACACGCATTCTAATGCTTCCTCCACCCCGAGCTAATTCCAGGAGCCGCTTTACTTTGGTGGTTCACAGACAGCGCAAAAATCCCGTGGCTGGCCTCTCTCTTCCCTCTCAGGTTCCAGCATTCTCTAGCGGTGTCCTGAAGGCTCTGGCTCTGGGAACTTGGTCTCCTAAGAAGTCCCAGGCCTGGCAGGACCCTTCTCCTTCTCTTTCTTTTCTTTCTTTTTTCTCCCGCCTTACACGCTCTTGCTTTGTCCCCCAGGCTGGAGGATGAGTGCAGTGGAGATCTCAGCACACTGCAACCTCTGCCTCCTGGGTTCAAGTAATTCTTCTGCCTCAGCCTCCCAAGTGCCTGGGACTACAGGCATGCACTGCCATGCCTGGCTGATCTTTGTATTTTTAGTAGAGATGGGGTTTCACCATGTTGGCAAGTCTAATCTAAAACTCCCGACCTCAGGTGAGCCACCCACCTTGGCCTCCCAAAGTGCTGGGATTACAGGTGTGAGTTACCACGCCCAGCCAGGACCCTTCCACTTCCGACCAACTCCAAGGCTCCAGGAACAGGAACACAGGCCCTCTAATGGAAGAAGCTCATTCAGGGACCCTCCAATGTGAATCCACCAGACACAGTCCTCATGTGGCCTGGGAGGGGCACAGGCAGCAGCTCCTGGAGCGGGAGGACACCTGGCCCCTCCTCCAGCCCCAGATGGAGCTACAGGTACAGGGCGGGCTTCCCAGCGCAGGCCTGAGCCTGCAGGACACTTCCCCCCGACTCCTGTCTGCCCACTGTGGCCCCCGCTGGGACCCAGCTTCTCCCCTCACCCCTTTTCTGCGCCTCCCACCTCCACCATCTCTCCTGTGAAGCCCCCAAGCCTCTGGAGGAGAAATCAAATACAAAACTCAGAGAACAGAAAGAGAGCTGCTGCTGCGTACAGACGCACTCATGCACACACACATGTATGCACACCCACGCACACACACATATATGCACACACATGTATGCACACCCACGCACACACATGCACACCATCCTTTAGCCCAAGGGCAGATCACAGAGAACCTAAACGTCAGGACGATAAAGGAACTAGATGTGAGCTATCATCTGTCTCATCGGAGTCAGGCCTGTGCCAAGGGATTTGCCAGCATTGTCTCGTTCAATCCCGAAAAGAAGCTTGGAGATTTCAGACATGAAGAAAATGAGCTTCTGAGAGCTTAAGGGAGAGACTCAACCAAAGGGACACCTGGTGAAGCTGAGCACAGGGCCCAGCAGCCAGCGTGGTGGAGGCAGCTTAGCAGAGCTGGGGGTAGCTCTTCTATTTATGTCTTTTTTTTTTTCTTTGAGACAGAGTCTCACTCCATCACCCAGGCTGGAGTGTAATGGCATGGTCGCAGCTCACTGCGACCTCTGCCTCCCAGGTTCAAGCCATTCTGCTGCCTCAGCCTCCCAAGTAGCTGTGACTAAGGTGCTGGCCACCACACCTGGCTAATTTTTGTACTTTTAGTAGAGACAGGGTTTCACTATGTTGGCCAGGTTGGTCTCGAACTCCTGACTTTGATTCACCAGCCTCGGCCTCCCAAAGTGCTGGAATTACAGGCGTGAGACACCATGCCCAGCCTTACTTACGTTTCTGATTGTTTGTTTTTCTGAGATAGGGTCTTGCTCAGTCACCCAGGCTGGAATGCAGTGGTGCAATCAAGGCTAACTGCAGCCTCAACCTCCTGGGCTCAAGCCATCTTCCTGCCTCAGTTTCCCAAGTAGCTGGGACTACAGCTGCACACCACTACACTCAGCTAATTTAAAAAAATGTTTTTTGGAGAAATGGGGTCTTGCTGTGTTGCCCAGGCTGGTCTCCAACTCCTGGGATCAACTGATCCTCCTACCTCGACCTCCCAAAGTGCTGGGATTCCAGGCATGAGCCACCGCTTCCAGCCAGCATGGTTCTTTTAAGGGACACCCCCCACCCGTCATTTCCATTTGCTCCATGGGGCTCCAGTGGTGTCAGCCCTGTACTGGGCAGGCTCCTGACCCAGGCCTGTCCCATCAGGAGTATGGTGATCGCTACAGGGTTGAGTTGGGACCCAGCTCCAGCCAAAGAGAGGGAAGCCTAGGATTCTGCTGGAATCCGTGGAAGATACAAGCTGGAGGTTCACGGGCGGGTAACGTCAGGGCCTCCTCTCAGGAAGCGCTGGCCCAAAAGCAAAGCAAACATGGAGGAAACTTGACCAGAGATGCAAGCCAGTGTTCCTGTGAGCACTGGACCCAGTTAGACCCTCGGCCTCTGCATTACATGAGCTGTCGAGGAACTGATATGTATGTATGTACGTATGTATGTATATATCTATTTATTTGAGATGGGTTCTGACTCTGTCACCCAGGCTGGAGTGCAGTGGTGCAATCTTGGCTCACCACAGCCTCCACCTCCTGGGCTCGAGCAATCCTCCTGCCTCAGCCTATCGCATAGCTGGGACTACAGGCCTGAACCACCATACTTGGCTGTTTTTCCTATTTTTCTGTAGAGATGGGGTCTATGTTCCCCAGACTGGTCTCCAACTTCTAGGTTCAAGTGATCCTCCCACCTCAGCTTCTAAAAGTGCTGGGATTACAGGCACGAGCCACTGTGCCTGGCCCAGGAACTGGTCTTTGAATCCAGGTCTGAAGGCTGAGCTCATGCTCTCTTCCCTGCCCCTGGCTGTCCCCATAGAGGCTCTGGTAGCTCTGGGGCTAGGACAAGTCTGCGGGGGGCCTCACTGCCGTCCCAGCCCCTGGAGGGAGTGTTGGACCCTCTCGCCCCCTCCTAAAGCAGTTCCATTGCTCCCTTTGACCTTCAAAGTTGGCATCTGCTTGCAGGAATCTGTCTCTGTCCTCCTGGAATTCAGCCTCCAGATGTCAGATCCGAGGCGGCGGCGGCAGCATATGGCTCCCCTCAGAGTGAATCAGCCACATTCCAAAGGTGCACACACAGACGCCACACCCGCAGCAGCCTGGCTGCAGACTTCCTCCCAGCCCCAGCACCCGGCACCCGCCCCAGCCCCCACCTCTTTCCAGCCAGACCCGGCTTTGGGCTTTCTTTCCAGAGACTTTCTCCTGGAACTGGAACATAGAGAAAGCCACTGGGGCTGGAGACAGCCTGAGCAGCCTTGCTCTGCTCAAGCCCTCCCAACAGCTCACAGCTGTTACCAATATAGCTATGGCCCATCCATCCAACAGGTATGCAGTGAGCACCTATTATGTGGCGAACAAGATGCAGACAAGCCCCTAACCTTATGGAACTCAGCTGGGCAAGAGCCAAACAAAATCAGGTCGAGGTAGAAAAGAATTCCAAGTGTGGGAAGAGCTATAAAAGGAAGAAACAGGATGGGCCCAGTGGCTCACGCCTGTAATCCCAGCACTTTGGGAGGCTGAGGCAGGCGGATCACAAGGTCAAGAGATCGAGACCAGCCTGGCCAACATGGTGAAACCTCGTCTCTACTAAAATTACGAAAATTAGCTGGGGGTGGTGGATGCACCTGTGGTCCCAGCTACCAGCTACTGGGGATGCTGAGGCAGAATTGCTTGAACCTGGGAGGCAGAGGTTGCAGCGAGCTGAGATTGCGCCACTGCACTCCAGCCTGGTGACAGAGCAAGACTCCGTCTCAAAAATAAAAATAAATGGAACAAACAAGGGCTCAGACACATGGCAAAGTGACAGAGGGAGGGTTATGGGGTGGGGGAGGCTTCTCTTGTGGTAATCTGTAAGCTGAGACCTGAAGGATGAATAGAAACCTCCTCTATTGGCCAGGCATGGGGGTGAACACCTGTAATCCCAGACCTTTAAAAGGCCCAGGCAGGAGGATTGCTTCAGTCCAGGAGTTCAAGACCAGCCTGAAGAATATAGCAAGATCCCATCTCTACTAAATTAAAAAATTTTGCCGGGCGCGGTGGCTCAAGCCTGTAATCCCAGCACTTTGGGAGGCCGAGGCGGGTGGATCACGAGGTCAAGAGATCGAGACCGTCCTGGTCAATATGGTGAAACCCCGTCTCTACTAAAAATACAAAAAAAAGTAGCTGGGCATGGTGGCACATGCCTGTAATCCGAGCTACTCAGGAGGCTGAGGCAGGAGAATTGCCTGAACCCAGGAGGCGGAGGTTGCGGTGAGCCGAGATCGTGCCATTGCACTCCAGCCTGGGTAACAAGAGCGAAACTCTGTCTCAAAAAAAAAAAAAAAAAAAAAAAATTTTTTTGTTTGGGTGTGGTGGCTCATACCTGTAATACCAGCACTTTGGGAGGCTGTGGCAGGTGGATCATATGGTCAAGAGATTGAGACCAACTCTTAGCCAGGCTGGTCTTATAGTCCCAGCTACTCAGGATGCTGATGCCGAAGAATCACTTGAACCAGGGAGGCAGAGGTGGCAGTGAGCCAAGATCACTGCACTCCAGCCTGGGCGATAGAGTGAGACCCCATGTCAAAAAAAAAAAAAAAAGTAAAGCAGCACCAATACATACTACAACATGGATGACCCTTGAGGGCGCTATGCCCAGTGACATGCCAGAAATACAGGACTGCATGTTGTGTGTTTCTGTTTATATGAAATTTCCAGAATAGGAAAATCCATAAAGACGGGAAGTAGATTAGAGCCTGGGGGCAATGGCTCACGCCCACAGCCTTAAGTACTTTGCAAAGCTGGGGAAGGAGGATCACTTGACACCAAGAGTTCAAGGCCAGCCTGGTCAACAGAGTAAGACCACCCCCATCTCTACAAAAAATAAAAGAAAATTAGTTGAGTGTGGTGGTGCACACTTGTGGTCCCAGCTCCTCAGAAGGCTGAGGCAGGAGGATCACCTGACCGTGAGAGTTAGAGGCTACAGTGAGCTATGATCGAACCACTGCATTCCGGCTTGGGCAACACAGTGAGCCCTGATTCTAAAAGTAAATAAATAAATAAAAAGATAAAAGAGAGTAGTTTAGGGGTTGCCTCGGGCTGGGGGTAGTGGTGCAGCATTGAGGAGTGACTACTGAACACTTTCTTTTGGGGGTAATGAAAATATTCCAAAATTGGTCAGGTGCCGTGGCTCATGCCTGTAACCCAAGCTCTTGGGGCAGCCAAGGCAGGTGGATCACTTAGGAGTTTGAGGACAGCCTGGTCAACATGATGAAACAGCATCTCTGCTAAAAATACAAAAAAAGTTAGCCAGGCGTGGTGGCACACGCCTATGGTCCCAGCTACTCAGGAGGCTGCGGCGGGAGAATCACTTCAACCCAAGAGACAGAGGTTGCAGTAAGCCGAGATCGTGCACTCCAGCCTGGGTGAGAGAGCGAGACTCCTTCTCAAAATAAAAGTAAAAGAAGCCGGGTGCAGTGGTGCGTGCCTGTAGTCCAAGCTACTCGGGAGGCTGAGGTGGGAGGATCACTTGAGCCCAGGAGTCCCAGGCTGTAGTGCGCTGTGTTGCTTGGGTGTCCACAGTAAGTCTGGCATCAATATGGTGATCTCCTGGGAGCTGGGAACCACCAGGTTGCCTAAGGAGGGATGAACCGCCCCAGGTCAGAAATAGAGCTGGTCAAAATTCCCGTGCTGATCAGTAGTGGGACTGCACCTGTGAATAGCCACTGCACTCCAGCCTGGGCAACATAGCTAGACCCCATCTCAAAAAAAAAAAAAAAAAAAGAAAAAGAAAATATTCCACAACTGTGATGGATTCACAAACCTGTGACTATTTAAAAACAATTGCCCAGAAACAACAACAAAAAAAGTAAAACAACAAACAAACAAAAAACAAGACAACAATAAAAAAAAAAATTGCCCAGCACTTTGGGAGACCAAGGTGGGCAGATCACAAGGTCTGGAGTTCAAGACCAGCGTGGCTAACATGGTGTAACTTCACCTCTACTAAAAATACAAAAATCAGCTGCACATCATGGCATGCGCCTGTAGTCTCAGCTACTCGGGAGGCTGAGGCAGGAGAAATCACTTGAACCCAGGAGGTGGAGGTTGCCGTGAGCCAAGACTGTGCCACTGCACTCTAGCCTGGGCAACAGAGTGAGACTCCATCTCAAAACAAACAAAAAAATCGAAACAAAAAAAACTGAATCATCTGTAGTGTCATTGTAAAGTGGTGAATTATATGGATTATATCTCACTAAAGGTCTTATTTAAAAAATCAGCCAGATTCCCTGCTTTAGAGACAATAAAAGGCAGGAGAAGAGGACTCAAGAATTTCCTGAGTGGGGCCGGGCGCGGTGGCTCATGCCTGTAATCCCCGCACTTTGGGAAGCCGAGGCGGGTGGATCATAAGATCGGGAGTTCGAGACCAGGCTGGCCAAAATGTTGAAACCCTGTCTCTACTAAAAATGCAAAAAATTAGCTGGGCGCAGTGGCACGCGCCTGTAATCCCAGCTACTCAGGAGGCTGAGGCAGGAGAATCACTTGAACCTGGGAGGTGGAGGTTGCAGTGAGCCGAGATCATGCCATTGCACTCCAGCCTGGGTGACAGAGTGAGACTCGGTCTCAAAAAAATAAATAACGGCCGGGCACGGTGGCTCAAGCCTGTAATCCCAGCACTTTGGGAGGCCGAGGCGGGTGGATCACGAAGTCAAGAGATCGAGACCATCCTGGTCAATATGGTGAAACCCCGTCTCTACTAAAACTACAAAAAAAAAAGTTAGCTTGGCATGGTGGCACGTGCCTGTAATCCCAGCTACTCAGGAGGCTGAGGCAGGAGAATTGCCTGAACCCAGGAGGCGGAGGTTGCGGTGAGCCGAGATTGCGCCATTGCACTCCAGCCTGGGTAACAAGAGCGAAACTCCAACTCAAAAAAATAAATAAATAAATAAATAAATAAATAAATTTTAAAAAATAAAAAAAATAAATAACGGCCGGGCGCGGTGGCTCAAGCCTGTAATCCCAGCACTTTGGGAGGCCGAGGCGGGTGGATAACAAGGTCGAGAGATCGAGACCATCCTGGTCAACATGGTGAAACCCCGTCTCTACTAAAAATACAAAAAAATTAGCTGGGCATGGTGGTGCGTGCCTGTAATCCCAGCTACTCAGGAGGCTGAGGCAGGAGAATTGCCTGAACCCAGGAGGCGGAGGTTGCGGTGAGCCGAGATCGCACCATTGCACTCCAGCCTGGGTAACAAGAGCGAAACTCCGTCTCAAAAAAAATAATAAAAAAAATAAAAAAAATAAAAAAATAAAAAAATAAAAAATAAAGAATTAGGCTGAGTGACTGGGGGAAATATTTTGGGGTTTTATTTCTGTAATTCTGGTGAAATGATCACAGAAGTGACTGGATAGAAGAGGTTTAACAATTTTTTTTTTTTTTTTTTTTGAGACGGAGTTTCGCTCTTGTTACCCAGGCTGGAGGGCAATGGCGCGATCTCGGCTCACCGCAACCTCCGCCTCCCGGGTTCAGGCAATTCTCCTGCCTCAACCTCCTGAGTAGCTGGGATTACAGGCACGCGCCACCATGCCTAGCTAATTTTTAGTATTTTTAGTAGAGACGGGGTTTCACCATGTTGACCAGGATGGTCTCGATCTCTTGACCTCGTGATCCGCCCACCTCGGCCTCCCAAGTGCTGGGATTACAGGCTTGAGCCACCACGCCCGGCCCAACAATTTTTTTTTTTGATACTGGGTCTCGCTATGTTGCCCAGTCTGGAGTGGAGTGGCTATTCACAGAGGCGATCCCACTACTTATCAGCACGGGAGTTTTGACCAGCTCCGTTTCCGACCTGGGCCGGTTGACCCCTCCTTAGGCAACCTGGTGATCCCCCGCTCCTGAGAGGTCACCATATTGACGCCAAACTTAGTGCGGACACCCCATCGGCATAGCGCACTACAGCCCAGAACTCCTGGGCTCAAGCGATTCTCCCACCTCAGCCTCCCAAGTAGCTGGGACTACAGGCACGTGCCACTACGCCCGGCAATTTTTTTTTTAAACAGTCTTGCTCTGTCTCCAGGCGCCAGACTGGAGTGCAATGGCGTGATCTTGGCTCACTGTAACCTCCGCCTCCTGGGTTCAAATGATTCTCCTGAGTCAGCCTCCTCCGTAGCTGGGACTACAGGCAAGCGCCGTCACGCCCAGCTAATGTTTATGTTTTTAGTAGAGACGGGGTTTCACCATGTGGGCCAGACTGATCTCGATCTCTTCACCTCATGATCCGCCCACCTCAGCCTCCCAAAATGCTGGGATTACAGGCGTGAGCCACCGCGCCTGGCCAATTTTTTGTATTTTTACAAAATACAACCCACATGATGGGGTTTCACCACATTAGCCAGGATGGTCTCAAACTCTTGACCTTGAGATCCGCCTGCCTTGGCCTCCCAAAGTGCTGGGATTACAGCCGTGAGCCACCGCGCCCAGCTGCTTTGCTCCTTTTTACGGCTGAATCATATCCCGCTGTTTGGAGAGACCACACAGTTTATTTATCCATTCATCAGGTGATGGACACGTGGGTTGTTTCCACTTTTTGGCTCTTAAGAATAACACTGCTCTGAAAATTCTCATGCAAATTTTTGTGCAGATATGTTCCCATTCCTCTTGGATATATATACGACGTATACTTAAGAGGGGCAGTGATGTGCCATAGTCACTCCATGTATAACATTTTTTCTCTGAGACAGAGTCTTGCTCTGTTGACCTGGCTGGAGTGCAGCGGCCTGATTTCGGCTCACTGCAACTTCCACCTCCCAATTCAAAGGATTCTCCTGCCTCAGTCTCCTGAGTAGCTGGGACTACAGGTGCCCAGGACCATGCCCAGCTAATTTTTAAAAATATTTTTAGTAGAGACAGGGTTTCACCATGTTACCCAGGCTGATCTCCAACTCCTGATCTCAAGTGATCCGCTCACCTCGGCTTCCCAAAGTGCTGGAATTACAGGCCTGCGCCACTGCGCCGGCCTCCATGTCTAACCCTTCAAGGAACCAGACTATTTGAAAGAGGCTGGAGGCACCCAGCAGCAGCAGCAGCAGCATGCTCTGCTCAGATTCACTGAGGCCCTCCTGCATGACCCCCAGTTCTCCCTACTCAGGGGAGCACATTAAAATTAGCTGGCCTGGCCAGGTGTGGTGGCTCAGCCTGTAATCTCAGCACTATGGGAGGCTGAAGTGGGAGGACAGCTTGAGCTGAGGCGATCAAGACCAGCTTGGGCAACATAGGGAGACACTCTTCTCTTTTTTTTTTTTTTTTTTTTTTTGAGACAGAGTCTCACACTGTTGTTTTCGGTGGGAGTGCAATGATGTGATCTCAGCTCACTGTAACCTTCACCTCCCGGGTTCAAGTGATTCTCCCGCCTCAGCCTCCCAAGTAGCCGAGATCACAGATGCAAACCCCCACGCCCGGCTTTTTGTATTTTTAGCAGAGATGCGGTTTCACTATGTTGGCCAGACTGGTCTCAAACTTCTGACCCCATGATCCACACGCCTCAGCCTCCTAAAGTGTTGGGATTACAGGCGTGAGCCACTGCGCCAGGCATTTTTTTTTTTCCTTTGTGAGACGGAGTCTCTATTGCAGAGGCTGGAGTGCAATGTGATCTGGACACGTGGACCCCCCATGTCTATAAAAAGTAAAAAAGTAAGCCAGGTGGCCAGGTGTGGTGGCTCACACCTGTAATCCAAGCCTTTGGAAGCCAGTGTGGGTGGATCACCTGAGGTCGGGAGTTCAAGACCAGCCTGACCAACATGATGAAACCCCGTCTATTTAAAAAAAAAAAAAAAAAAAAAGTAAGCCAGGCGTGGTAGCAAGCACCTGTAGTCCCAGCTATTTCGAAGGCTGAGTCAGGAGAATTGCTTGAACCCAGGAGGTGGAGCTTGCAGTGAACTGAGATCATGCCACTGCACTCCAGCATGGGCAACAGAGCAAGATTCTATCTCAAAAAAATTAAAAAGGTGACGTATCAGAACCAAGACAGGATGGCAGGGGATGGCGCAACACGCAGTGGTGAAGCAGTCAGGACTTGAACCCCACCTCCACTACTTTGCAGCTTTGCACTCTTGGGTGAACCACTTGGCTTCTCCAAGCCTCCCTCTCATCATCCGCAAAACAGGCCCGACTGTGACCACCCACTTGATAGGGTGATTTTGAGGATTAAACGCAGTAATACAAACCAAGTTATTCTGTGTGCCAAGAACATACAGATGAAGTCTCATACCATCGATCCTCGCAAGAGCCTTGTGGGATAGGACTTTTATGAGCAGCCTCAATATCCTATCAGGAAACCAAAACTCACCTCAAGAAATCTGTTGGGTGGGCCAGGTGTGGTAGCTCACGCCTGTAATCCCAGCACTTTGGGAGGCTGAGGCAAGTGGATCACGAGGTCAGGAGTTCAAGACCAGCCGGCCAACACACAGAAATCCCGTCTCTCCTAAAAATAACAAAAAATAACCAGGCGTGGGGGCTCACACCTATAATCCCAGCACTTTGGGAGGCTGAGGCGGGCAGATCACAAGGTCCAGAGATCGAGACCATCCTGGCCAACACAGTGAAAACCCATCTCTACTAAAAACACAAAAATTAGCCGGGTGTGGTGGTGAGCACCTGTAGTCCCAGCTATTCAGGAGGCTGAGGCAGCAGAATCGCTTGAACCTGGGAAGTGGAGGCTGCAGTGAGCCGTGGTCACACCACTGCATTCCAGCCTGGCAACAGAGCAAGACTCTGTCTCAAAAAAAAAAAAAAAGATACTTTTTCCTCTGTCCTCGAGTGCAACCTCCAGACAGGCCCTGCTGGGCCACCCTAGGATAACAGGTGTAGCCAAATTCCCTTCCAATCAAAGCATCCATAGGTTCAGTGGGTTACCCAAGGGCAGATACCAAGCAAGTCCCTAAAAATGGAGTCCAATATGCCCTTGAGGCCAAGTATAAATGTGGGGAACTCTGGGCCTGGAGTGGTGGCTCACACCTGTAATCCCAGCACTTTGGGAGGCCAAAAGTGGATCACCTGAGGTCAGGAGTTCTAGACCAGCCTGGCCAACATGGTGAAAGCCGGTCTCAACTAAAAACACAAAATTTGCTGGGCATGGTGGTGGGCGCCTGTGACCCGTTACTGGAGAGGCTGAGGCAGGAGAATCACTTGAACCTAGGAGGTGGAGGCCGCAGTGAGCTGACATCGCACCTGGAGATTGCACTCCAGCCTGGGCAAAAAAAGCGAAACTCCATCTAAAAAAAAAAAATGTGGGAAACTAACTGGAGATGAGGGTTCCCCTCACTTTTGCCTCTTCCACTGAGTTGAAGTGTCGAGGAAACGGGTTTCCAGAACAGAACTTTCAGTAGTATTCAGTTTTAGGAGCTACAGGCAGAAGGGCAGGACCCTAGAGGGATTTAGGAGGTGAGTGGAACCACAAAGGAAAAGTCAGCCCCTGGTGGGGTCCCAACTTGGAGGATATCAGGGTGTGAAGTGTCACTTAAAGAACAGTTTAAGATAGAGCAAGGGAAAAGGAACCCCGCCTGGAGTTCAGCAGGAGTGGGTTACCTCAGGTAGTTCACTCTTGAGAAACCTGGCGGGAAGTTTGGAGACATGGCTGTGGCTTGAGTAGTGTTTCCTTTCTTTTGTTTTGTTTTGTTTTTGAGACTCTTGCTCTGTCGCCCAGGCTGGAGTGCAGTGGCAATATCTCGGCTCACTGCAGCCTCTGGATTCTCCTGCCTTGGCCTCCTGCGTAGCTGGGATTACAGGTGCATGTCACCACGCCTGCCTAATTTTTGTATTTTCAGTAAAGAAGGGGTTTCTCCATGTTGGCCAGCTTGGTCTCGAACTCCTGACCTCAGGTGATCCGCCTGCCTCAGCCTCCCAAAGTGCTGAGATTACAAGTGTGAGCCACCACGTCCCGCCGAGGCTAGTGTTTGTTGTTTGTTTTGAGACAGAGTTTCACTCTTGATGCCCAAGCTGAAGTGCAGTGGCACGGTCTCAGCTTATTGCAACTTCTGCCTGCTGGGTTCAAGAGATTCTCCTGCCTCAGTCTCCTCAGGAGAAAACATGTCCGAGATGGCTCAGCTACACCCTTGCTCGGCGCCCTGATTTCAGGCTGCGTTCAGCCAGCTCTTTGGGATGACACTATGTTGGGACTCCTGAGTGTGTTTCCAAGACATCGGTCTGCTTGGGTTGCAATGCTGGTCTGGCCACTTTCAAGCTGTGTGACCTTTGGCAAGTTATTTGACCTCCCTGAGTCTGATTTCCCCCCAGATAACGATAGATAGGTAGTGAACCCACCTCTTGCTAAAAAATGTGAGCCATTATTGTCATTATTCCATCCTTTTAACTCCTCTTTCTCTCCACTCCAGCGACATCGGCCCCAATGCCTGCTGCCCCGGGACCTTACACCAGAGATGTGAAATCCTTCTGGAATGTTCCTTCGTTAATTCCTCGCATGGCTTGTTCCCTCGCCTCCTTCCTTGACTCAAGTCACCTCTCCAGCGAGGCCGTGCTCTGTCCTGCAGTCCTTGGGCGCTCCTGTGATATCCAAAGCAGTTTCCCAATTGGACTCGCTGATGGTCCCTCGCGATTGGAACGTAAGCACCACGAGGACAGGACTGTTCCGCTTCTCACTCCCGGGTCCGCAGCGCCATAAGAAATGAATGACAACGAGAGCCTGGCCCGGCAAGGAGCGGTCCGCACCCAGTCTGGCGGCTCCAGCGCCCGGTGGCGAGGTCACGTCCGGGGCGCGCCGGCCGGAAAGAGGCAGGGGCGGGGCGCCTGGGCCAGGCCACGCCCCCAGACCGCCTGCACTTGTTAGGGGCGGAGCCAGACGGGCTGGGGCCGCCTCGCACTTCCGCTCCCCAGCCGACTTATTCATATTCATGAGGCGGATGAGGGGCGGGGCCCGAGTCACCCGCGGCCGCCAGCCTCCGGGCCTGGAATCCCGCCCCAGCGGAGGCTTGGGCCCCAGTGGGGCGCCCCCGGCTTCCGCTTCGGGAGGGAGTTTCCACTTGGTCACGACTCAAAAATGTGTCGCTCCTGCTTCTCCGCCCCCTCGTCCCTGCCCTGGAGGGGTCTCCTCCCTCGGAAGGCTGGAGGGGCGGGGCCGGTGGCGGGGGTGGGGGAAGGACGGCCCCTCCTTCCCGAGGCAGGTCCTTAGGGATCGCGGGCGACCCCTCTCCTCTCCCCTCCAATTTAGCGCCTCCAATAATCCTCATTTTTTTTTTTTTTTTTTTTTTTTTTGGATACGGGGTCTTGCTGTGTTGCCCAGGCTGGAATGCAGTGTTGCGATCTCGGCCCACCACAATCTCCGCCTCCCGGGTTCAAGCGATTCTCCTGCCTCAGCCTCCTGAGTAGCTGGGATTACAGACGCAGACCACCACGCCTAGCTAATTTTTGTATTTTTAGTAGAGACGGGGTTTCACTACGTTGGCCAGGCTGGTCTTGAACTCCTGACCCCAAGTGATCTGCCCACCTCGGCCTCCCAAAGTGCTGGGGGTTACAGGCATAAGACACCGAGCCCGTCCCAACACTACCTCTTAAACTTCCCAAGGAGGTAAGTATCTGTACAACGTTAAGATACCGAGAAGTGCTGGGCATGGTGGCTCACACCTGTAATCCCAGCACTTTGGGACGCGGAGGCTGGTAGATCACAAGATCAGGAGATCGAGACGATCCTGGCCAACATGGTGAAACTCCGTCTCTACTAAAAATACAAAAAATAGCTGGGCACAGTGACAGGCACCTGTAGTCGCAGATACTCGAGAGGCTGAGGCAGGAGAATCGCTTGAACCTAGGAGGCAGAGGTTTCAGTAAAACAAGATCATGTCACTGCACTCCAGCCTGGGTGACAGTGCAAGACTCTGTCTCAGAAAAAAAAAAAAAAAAAAAAAAAAAAAAAAGATACCGAGAAGCTCAGAGCAGTTGAGTGACTCAGCCACATCACACAGCCGGCCTCCAGTTTTCCAGAAAGGTTGGTCCTGCTAGGATGGGGGAGGGGGGAGCAGGTGCATGTCCCCCACCACCTTTCAGAAAATGAGGCTTACCTAAGGCACTCCTGTCTTGCTGGACATGGCTGATGGTTGCATCTGTGTGCCCTGATAGGAGGGAGAAGCCACATGCTGGGAGAAACAAAACCATGAAGGCAGGACAGGCTGCATAAAATAAAAATTCGCAGCTGGGCACTGTGGCTCACGCCTGTAGTCCCAGCACTTTGGGAGGGTGGATCACAAGGTCAGGAGATTGAGATCATCCTGGCCAACATGGTGAAGCCCCCGTCTCTACTAAAAATGAACAAAAAAAAATTAGCTGGGCATGGTGGCACATGCCTGTAATCCCAGTTACTTGGGAGGCTGAGGCAGAATAGCTTAAACCAGGGAATTGGAGGTTGCAGTGAGTGGAGATCGCTCCACTGCACTCCAGCCTGGTGACAGAGCGAGACTGTCTCAAAAAAAGAAAGAAAATTTGCGGGCCATATTTTTTTTTTTTTTTTTTTTTTGAGATGGAGTTTCGCTCTTGTTACCCAGGCTGGAGCGCAATGGCGCGATCTCGGCTCACCGCAACCTCCGCCTCCTGGGTTCAGGCAATTCTCCTGCCTCAGTCTCCCGAGTAGCTGGGATTACAGGCACGCGCCACCATGCCCAGCTAATTTTTTGTACTTTTAGTAGAGACGGGGTTTCACCATGTTGACCAGGATGGTCTCGATCTCTTGACGTCGTGATCCACCCACCTCGGCCTCCCAAAATGCTGGGATTACAGGCTTGAGCCACCGCGCCCGGCCGCGGGCCATATTTTTAAATGTTTAAGAATTTCAAAACGGTGACAGCAGAAGAACAGAATATTCAACCACGCTCGGGCCCTTCTAAGGGCCAGCCCTGGGCAACTGCATAGCTCCTATGGCTTCCATGAAGCCAGCCTCTGATGAAGGAGCCCAAGGGTGACAACTCTGCCACCAGGGATAGCCCCACCTCTGATATAACTCTCCCCATAACTCTCCCCCAAAGCCCAAGTGCCCCATCTTGTCCCTGCCCTGGCATGCAGGACCCAGTATCTAGCTTCCAAAAGCTGAGCATTTCAGGCTCTGCAAGACAGGTTCTTGAGGAATCAGGTGTGTCACCCCGGGAGTGTCTCACATCTGCAAGACCCAGCCAGGCCCCTGGGGCTGCACCTCCTGGGCATTTTTAGCTCTGGGCCCTGCAGGCAGGTGGCACTGTATCGTACATGCCAGGCCCAGTATGGCTTGGGTTCTGATTGAACCCCTCCTTTCTCCCTGGGGCAGGGAATGAGGAGCAGCTCGGGCCCACTTCCCAGAATAAACACCCCACCCATAGACAGCCCCAGCCCTGCAGGCTCAGCGAGCCAGCGCCAATGGGAAGACACACTCGCCAGGCCACCAGCTCGGGGTTGATAAGTCATCCTGATCTCACTCCCTCCATCACTCCTGCCTTGTGCCTGGGCCCTGCTCGCTGTGGGCTGCTTCATTCATAATAGCTACCATTTGTGGGGCTCTTTCTCTCAGCCATGTACTGCTGGAAGCCTTTTTTTTTTTTTTTTTTTTGACAGAATCTTGCGCTTGTCACCCAGGCTGGAGTGCAGTGGCACAATCTCACTGCAACCTCCACCTCCTGGGCTCCGGTGGTCCTTCCACCTCAGCCTCCCAAATAGCTGGGATTACAGATGTGTGCCACCAGGCCCAGCTAATTTTTTATTTTTTGTAAAGCGATCGGGTCTCTTGGGAGGCCTGGGCGGGTGGATCACCCGAGGTCAGGAGTTCAAGACCCAGCCTGACCAACATGGTAAAACCCCATCTCTACTAAAAATATAAAAAATTAGCCGGTCGCAGTGGCTCAAGCCTGTAATCCCAGCACTTTGGGAGGCCGAGGCGGGTGGATCACGAGGTCAAGAGATCGAGACCATCCTGGTCAACACGGTGAAACCCCATCTCTACTAAAACTACAAAAAATTAGCTGGGCATGGTGGTGCGTGCCTGTAATCCCAGCTACTCAGGAGGCTGAGGCAGGAGAATTGCCTGAACCCAGGAGGCGGAGGTTGCGGTGAGCCGAGATTGCGCCATTGCACTCCAGCCTGGGTAACAAGAGCGAAACTCCGTCTCAAAAAAAAAAAAAAAAAAAAAAAAAGAGTACTGGGATTATAGGCATGAGCCACTGTGCCCAGCCCTGTCTCTATTTATACAAATAAAAAGAAAAGTAAAAAAATAAAACACAGGCGTGAGCAACTGTGGCCAGACCAGCTGGGCGCGATGGCTCTCGCCTGTAATCCAACACTTTGGGAGGCCAAGGCAGGCAGATCACCTGAGGTCAGGAGTTGGAGACCAGCCTGACCAACATGGCAAAACGCCGTTTCTACTAAAATAATACAAAAATTAGCTGGGCATGGTGGTAGGTGCCTGTAATCCCAACTACTCTGGAGGCTGAGGCAGGAGAATCACATGAACCCAGGAGGCGGAGGTTGCAGTGGGCCAAGATCATGCCATTGCACTCCAGCCTGGGCGACAGAACGAGACTCCACCTAAAAATAAATAAATAAAACAGAATGTCTGGTAGAGAGAAAGAATGGGTCTGGGGGTGACTCACACCTGTAATCCCAGCACTTTGGGAGGCTGAGGTGGCAGGATTGCCTGAGCCCTGAAGTTAGAGGGAGGCTACAGTGAGCTAGGATAGAGCCATTGTACTTCAACCGTGGCAAGAGAGGGAGACCCTTTCTCTAAAAAAAAACTGAAGAAAAATAAAGAGAGAGAAAGACTGGTCTGGCTGAGAACTGGAGGGTTCTGGTTAAATCACTCCGCCAAGACTGCAGAGTTCTTTCTTCACTCTTATTGGTTTTGCAGAAGCCAAACAGCCAAATTTAAGGGGTTTCCTGGAGACTAAGCAGACAGTAGCTAGTTCCTGGAATTGACAAACCCTGACATCTTGCAGTGATTGCTAAGATATACTGAGAGCTTACCCCATTTACTCATCACAGCAGCCTCAGAAAAGATGTTCTTCACCATCCAGATGTGAGAACACAGAGGGAGTTGGGGAGCCCATGGCAGAGTTCTTCTTGGGAGCAACATGCAGAAATCTCTCAAAAAGACCCTCAAGGGTGAAGCTGCTTCTGGTCAGGTCTCCCTCGTGGCACGGAGCTTTCTGACTTCTCTGGTCACTTGGTTCAGGTCTGTCTCCCATGCTGGGGCTGCTTGCCATTTATCTACACTGTGGCACAGGGCTTGGCATCCTGTAAGCACTCAATAAACATTTTAAACATTTGTTTATTTATTTATTTGAGATGGAGTTTCACTCTTGTTGCCCAGGCTGGAGTGCAATGGCATGATCTTGGCTCACTACAACCTCTACCTCCTGGGTTCAAGAAATTATTATCCTGCCTCAGCCTCCTGAGTAGCCGGTATTACAGGTGTGTGCCACCACACCCGGCTAATTTTGTATTTTTATTAGAGACAGGGTTTCATCATGTTGGTCAGGCTGGTCTCAAACTCCTCATCTCAGATGATCTACCTGTCTTGGCCTCCCAAAGTGCTGGAATTGCAGGCATGAACCACCATGACTGGCCTAAAAATTTATTATTATTATTAGAGAGAGAGTTTCGCTGTGTTGCCCAGGCTGGAGTGCAGTGGCATGATCTTGGCTCACTGCAATCTCTGCCTCCCATATTCAAGCGATTCTCCTCCTCAGCCTCCTGAGTAGCTGCGATTGCAGGTGCATGCCACCATGCCCGGCTAATTTTTGTATTTTAAATAGAGATGAGGTTTCACTATGTTGGCCAGGCTGGTCTCCAATTCCTGACCTCAAATGATCTGCCCACCTGAGTTTCCCAAAGTGTGAGCCACGACACCTGCGCAATTTTAATTATTTATTATTATTATTATTATTATTATTTTTTGAGACGGAGTGTTAGGTAGAAAGGGCCCATTCCCCATGCCTGGGACCCACATCCAGCGGACCGCCTCCGGAGCCCATCCCCTCTTGCCACATGGCTCTTCCTTCTTCTTTGTTTAACCTCCACCAATCACTCCATAACACCTCACCTGTACTCCCCACCTTAGCCCGCCAAAGTTAAGCCAATCCCTGCACTCCACAATACTCCCCCTTCGCCCATGCCCAACCGCCACCAATCACTTCACAACACCTTGCCTAAACAGGCCGCCGCCCCTATAAAAACCCTCTCCGGCAGCTGCTGGGTGCAGCTCTTCCCTCTCCCGCTCGAGTTGCCCGTAAACCCCAATAAACCTGGACTCGGCCCAGCGGTTCCTTGGACTGAATTATTTCGGGAAGGGTCTCTACGGGTCGCACATTTGGTGCCGAAACCCGGGAGGTGTGGGCGGCTGGTCCACCAGCGGCCCCCTCCCTCCGGCGACCCCCCTTCCTCTGAATTGGCCTCCACGCTCCGGATAAGGTAAGTCCATTTACTTGCCTATCTTCCCCGCGGTGCGTGTGGTGGCCTCTTTTCCTTTTGCGTCTCCCCTTCCACGGATCCCTCGCCAAGCGCCGGCCGGCCCGAGAGTCAGATCCTCCAACCAGGCTCCAGGAGCCTTGGAAGTGATCAGACGAGGGACGCCTCCTCTGGTCCTTCCCCCACTTCCACTTCCACAATAGGAACGGTCAGACAAGGGGACGCCCTTCCTGACTCTTCCTACCGTCCTCTAGAGGGGCCGTGGGACAGACGGGACGCCTCTTCCCACACCACTCTAGCCCAATCTCGCTAAAGGGAAGGTCCTGCCACACGCGCCATGGGGAACACGGAGTCTAAAATCCCTAGTAACACCCCCCTCGGGTGCTTACTCCTCAATTTTTCTAAACTGGGATATAAACAAACCTTGCGCAAGAAAAAGCTCATTTTCTTATCCCAGGTTGCTTGGCCCCAATATAAACTTGATAACCAGTCTCATTGGCCTCCGACTGGCACTTTCGATTCCAATGTGCTCCGAGATCTGGACAATTTTTGTCGCCGTTCTGGCAAGGATCGTGAGGTGCCTTACGTCCAGGCTTTTTGGGATTTGCGTTCCCACCCCGACCTCTGCTCCTCCTGTTCCACTCATCAAGTTCTCTTAGCTCGCTCCCCTCCCAAGGTCAGCTCTCCTCCTCCTTACGAACAGCAGGAGGAGCTGCCTGACCACCTATCCCATCCCCCTCCTGCTCACTTCAACTCCCTTCCTCCGCGGGTTGCAAACCCTGCCCCCACTCCCGCAGCTCCTCCTCCTCCTTCTCCGTCCCCCTCCCCTCCGACCGTAGCGGCGCCGCCCCCTTTAAGCTCTCCAGTTGCGGCCCGTACTAGATCCCACCCACCAGCTATCTTGGCTCCGCTCCGCGAGGTGGCCGGGACGGAGGGACTCGTCAGAGTTCACGTTCCTTTCTCTCTCCAAGACCTGGCTCAAATTGAACGCCGACTTGGATCTTTCTCAGCCGACCCCTCCACCTATATTAAGGAGTTTCAGTACCTTACTCGGGCCTATAGTCTCACTTGGCATGATATCCATGTCATCTGCACCTCCACTCTTTCCGCGGAAGAGCATGAGCGCATCCTAGCAGCAGCTAGGCATGCAGCTGACAGGGACCATGCTATAAACCCCAACCAGGTCCCCGTTGGAGCTGAAGCTCTCCCTAGCACAGACCCCCAGTGGAATTATCAGGAGGGGCCAGGATCCCACATCCCAGCTCGCGATCGCATGCTCCAATATCTCCTACGGGGCATGGATACTGTCTCCAATAAGGTAGTAAACTATGACAAACTCAGAGAAATAACTCAGAAGCCAGATGAAAATCCCGCTCTCTTTCTCAGCCGCTTGCAAGATGCCCTTGTCCGTTTCACCCGGCTAGACCCCGCGTCCCAAAACGGGGCAACTGTTCTCGCCTCTCATTTCATCTCACAGTCTGCCCCTGATATCCGAAAAAAAACTAAAAAAGGTTGAGGATGGTCCGGAAACCCCTATACAGGACCTGGTAAAAATGGCCTTTAAAGTATTTAACGCAAGGGAGGACACAGCCGAGGCTGCCCGCCAAGCCCAAATGAAACAGAAGGTCACTTTACAAACCCAGGCTCTAGTAGCGGCCTTGCGGCCGGCAGGAAACCGGGGCCCACAAAATACCGCTCGCACCCCTCCAGGTGCTTGTTTTAAATGTGGAAAGGAAGGACACTGGTCCAAGGCCTGTCCCCAACCTTGTCCACCCACCAAGCCCTGCCCCATCTGTCAGCTTATGGGACACTGGAAGTCTGACTGCCCCAGTTTGCCCAGGGTCCCGGTCTCTCCGGACCGACATCCTGGACAGCAAGGGGCTGTCACCGGAGGCCTGGAACCTGGTCGTGCCGCCCAGGGACCAGGCGCCCAGAACTCTCCATTCCCGGAACTTCTAGGGCTGTTAGACGACTAGAGGAGCCCTGGCTCCCCAACCCCGGTTACCCTTGCCGAGCCCAGGGTTGTGTTCAAGGTAGCGGGTAAAAGTGTCTCCTTCTTAGTCGACAAGGGGGCTACCTACTCTGTGCTTCCCTCCTACTTAGGACAAACTCTTCCTTCCCAGGTCTCTGTTGTGGGAATTGACGGGTCTTCATCCACACCGCGCAAAACCCCTCCACTCACATGCTCTTTTAACTCCTCCATTCCCACCCACTCCTTCCTCGTCATCCCCTCATGCCCTGTGCCCCTTTTAAGACGGCACATTCTAACCAAACTGCAGGCAACTATCGTCTTCCCACATACTAATGCCAGTATCTTCCTTCTTTCTCTGGTTACCAATCCGCCAGCCCCCCACCAGGCCGTCCAACTCCTTCCTAGCATTTGCCCACAGGTATGGGATACCAGTACTCCCTCCGTGGCCTCCCATCATCAGCCTGTTCGCATTCGCTTAAAGGACCCCTAACCTCCCAGGAAACTGTTAACCAGGCCTTTAATGCTCTCCTAAAAGCCTTATCCACAACTACCAGTCTAGCTCTACCTAACCCAAACAAGCCCTTCCACCTATACACAGACCAGAAGCAGCACACAGCAGTAGGTGTCCTTACTCAGCCAATAGGATCCACCCTCCTGCCAATAGCTTATCTGTCCAAACAATTAGACCCCACTGTACAGGGATGGCAACCATGCCTACGGGCCCTCGCAGCGGCAGTCAACCTCACTACTGAGGCCCTAAAACTCAATCTGCACCAACCCCTCCAAGTTTTCTCCCCACATCGGCTCACTGACCTACTTATTCACCAAGCTTTAACTCATCTCGAGCCCTCCCGACTTCAACTTCTACACGTACTATTCATCGAAAACCCTGCAATCACTCTTTCACATTGCTCCCCTTTAAACCTGGCTACCCTCCTTCCTCTCCCCTCGGAGCCTTCAACACAGCACTCCTGCTCCGAAATTCTTGAGCTCAGTCAGTCCCCGCACCCAGATCTGGCTGACCAGCCTATTCCAGCAGCCTCAATCACTCTCTACGTTGACGGTAGTTCAGCCCTCACCACCCCAGGACCCCGGAAAGCTGCCTATGCCATTGTTACAGACACTGACGTCATTGAAGCTCAGCCTCTGCCCCCACAAACTACCTCTCAACAAGCTGAGTTAATTGCCCTTACTCGGGCATTAATCTGGGCAACCGGAAAAGTTGTCAACATCTACACAGACTCCAAGTATGCCTTTCTTATTGCACATTCTCACTGTATGATCTGGAAAGAAAGAGGGTTCCTCACCACCAAGGGTACCCCGGTAATCAATGGCAAGCTTGTCGCTGGCCTCATCGAGGCCATCCAACTGCCCAAACAAGTAGCCATCATTCATTGTCGGGGACATCAGTCCTCGGGGTCTCCTGAGGCACTCGGTAATGCATTTGCCGACAGGACAGCAAGGAACACTGCGCAAAACTGTCCACCCCCAGCCAAAATATGTTTTCTATCTCATTGTTACAACCCCCAGTATTCTGACACCGAACTCCAAACCCTGCAACAAACCCCTGGTGTTGCCTTCAGGGATGGATGGGCCTTTAAGCATAACCTACTTATCCTTCCCCAGTCCCAGAAAACCACTATCATACAGGACATCCATAACTCGCTCCATATTGGACCAAAAGCCTTACTTCACTTCCTTACACCTCTGCTACACCCCAGTGGACTTGCTCAAACTATCCACCAAGTCCACGCAAGCTGCTCCACGTGTGCAAAGACCAATTCTCAAGGGGCGTGTCACCTCCGCCAGCAACTTCACCAACTTCGCGGGTTTCTACCGGGTCAGGACTGGCAGATAGACTTCACCCATATGCCTAAACACAAACGCTTTAAGTATTTGTTAACCCTGGTTGACACTTTTTCAGGATGGATAGAGGCTTTCCCTACCACCTCTGAGTCGGCTGACCAAGTAGCCCACCATCTGATCCAGGACATCATTCCTCGTTTTGGACTCCCGGCTACCATCCAGTCCGACAACGGTCCTGCCTTTATCTCCAAAGTCACTAATGCGGTCTCTACCTCCCTAGGAATCCAGTGGAAATTCCACGCGGCCTACCATCCTCAATCTTCTGGTAAGGTGGAACGGGCCAACGGGCTCATCAAGGAGCAGCTCACCAAACTCTCCTTAGAACTCCGACAGTCGTGGATCACCCTGCTTCCCTTAGCCCTTGCCAGGTTGCGGGCACGTCCACGGGGCTCATCACAGCTCAGCCCGTTTGAACTCCTTTACGGGCGCCCCTTTTTGCTGTCCACCCCTCCACCTCCAAACACAACCCCTTTAGAAAACTATCTCCCCTACTTCACCCTCCTCAGAAACCTCCTCAGGGAACACGCCAACTCCTCCATACCCCATCCCTCTAATTCTCCTACCAGTTCCAAGGGTATCTCCCCTGGTGACTCAGTCCTCATAAAAACCCTTACCCCAAAGCCCCTAGTTCCTCGGTGGGAGGGTCCTTACACAGTTATCCTCGCCACCCCTTCAGCCATTAAGGTCGCACAAATCCCGTCGTGGGTCCACCTGTCCCGAGTGAAGAGGTGCCCTGATGGCTCTCTCTCTCCCCGCTGGGAGTGTACTCCTACTGGCCCTCTATCTCTCAAGCTTACCAAAACTTAGCTCCTCTCAGTATGTCTGGAGATTCTTCCTTACTGAAAACTATACCAAAACACAACATATCTGTGACCCTCCCCCTTACTCTCACAATTATCTTCTAGCCACCACTGACTGCCCCACAACGGGGTGCTCACGCCCCATACAGCTCAACTTTTCTAGGTTTTACAATTCCAGGGTCCCCTTCCCTGTTCTCTGCTACCATTACAGACAACCTAAACCCTGTAAGACTTCTACCTGGCATTCTTGTCTGGGTTGTGTCTGGATGAACTCCTGTGCCCTGGAAAAAACTCTGAAAAAAGGCAGAAACAGTCTCTCACGTCTAACCAAAACTGACGCACTCAATTCCCAGGGCGCCCCTACGGGAGACGACCAATTCACTCTGCCCATTCCCGACCCTTGGGACCCAAGATGGACCAGCCCCCAAAAGGCAGCACTCTATGACTTCCCAGGGCAATCGTACCCCTCCTCACACCTTTACATATGGCGCGCTTATGTGCTCACTTCTGTAAGCGCCTCTATACAAAAGCAGGAACAAGTGCTAACCACCCAACTCCAATCCCACAATACTCCCTTTTCCTGGATAGCCCTCCTCAGGGAGGGGTTAGCACTTGCTAACCAGTCCGGACTTACTAATTTAACCTCCTGACTTCTGTGTGCCACTCTAGGACAGACTCCTCTCGTTGCGGTACCAGTTCCCTTTCCGCGTAATGCTCCGGGATCATCTATCCCCTTTACTCCCATTCCTAACGTACAACTCTATGCCTTACCTGAGTCTCAGCTCCCGGCCTGCTACTCCCTAGGCCACAACTATTCCTATTGTAACCACACCAAGCGGGTTTCAACCAGCCTAACCGCTCCAAGGGGCATCTTCTTTTGGTGTAATGGCACCCTAACAAAAACCCTGTCTTCCAGCCAGCCTCCAACCCTCTTATGCCTTCCAGTCACCCTAGTACCTCGACTCACTATCTACTCCCCGGCTGAGTTCCTCTTATTACAAGTCCCGCAGGCTCCATCTCATCGCACCCGAAGGGCAGCATTCCTCCCGGTGGCGGTAGGTCTGTCCCTCGCAGGTTCGGCGCTGGCCACAGGGCTGGGAGGTGGGGCTCTGCTCCACTCTCACCAAGCCCTCGCCCGACTCTCCTCACAACTTCAGGCAGCCATCGAAGACTCAGCAGCATCTCTCGCATCTCTCCAACGACAAATCACCTCGGTTGCCCAAGTAGCCCTACAGAATCGTAGAGCACTGGACCTACTAACAGCAGAGCGTGGAGGAACCTGCATCTTCCTACAAGAGGAATGCTGCTACTATGTCAACGAATCTGGACTGGTAGAAATGCGAATCGAAAATCTCCAAAAAATCAAAACCAGCCTCCAGAATTACAAGTTTTCAACAGAGGCCTCCGCATGGTGGTCATCTTCCATGTATACCCTCCTATCCCCACTACTTGGACCCTTACTAATTATCTGTCTTCTTCTACTCATTGCTCCTTGTTTTTTCCAGTTTCTCCAACGGCGGTTCCAAGAACTAACCCGAGTTACCATCAACCAGATGATGCTACAACCAGTCTTCCACGATAACACCATACCAACACCAGCCCCCCGAAACAATCACGTCACTTCCCCACCAACCTCCATGGAAAGCTACGCCCTTCTGCCCACTTCCCAAACCCCCTGAAGAAAATCAGATCCCTCCACTGCCCATTTTCAGCAGGAAGTAGCCAGAACGACCTCGTCGCCCTTTTTCCCTTTTTAGGGAGTCGGGAATGTTAGGTAGAAAGGGCCCATTCCCCATGCCTGGGACCCACATCCAGCGGACCGCCTCCGGAGCCCATCCCCTCTTGCCACATGGCTCTTCCTTCTTCTTTGTTTAACCTCCACCAATCACTCCATAACACCTCACCTGTACTCCCCACCTTAGCCCGCCAAAGTTAAGCCAATCCCTGCACTCCACAATACTCCCCCTTCGCCCATGCCCAACCGCCACCAATCACTTCACAACACCTTGCCTAAACAGGCCGCCGCCCCTATAAAAACCCTCTCCGGCAGCTGCTGGGTGCAGCTCTTCCCTCTCCCGCTCGAGTTGCCCGTAAACCCCAATAAACCTGGACTCGGCCCAGCGGTTCCTTGGACTGAATTATTTCGGGAAGGGTCTCTACGGGTCGCACACGGAGTTTCACTCTTGTTACCCAGGCTGGAGTGCAATGGCGCGATCTCGGCTCACCGCAACCTCCGCCTCCTGGGTTCAGGCAATTCTCCTGCCTCAGCCTCCTGAGTAGCTGGGATTACAGGCACGAGCCACCATGCCCAGCTAATTTTTTGTGTTTTTAGTAGAGACGGGGTTTCACCATGTTGACCAAGATGGTCTCGATCTCGTGACGTCGTGATCCACCCACCTCGGCCTCCCACAGTGCTGGGATTACAGGCGTGAGCCACCGCACCCGGTCTATTATTTTTTTTTATAAAGATGGGGTTTCACCATATTGGTCAAGATGGTCTCGAACTCCTGACCTCAGGTGATCCGCCCACCTCAGCCTCCCAAAGTGCTGGGATTACAGGCGTGAGCCACCGCGCCCGGCTGCCTGGGCAATTTAAAAAAATATAATAGAGACGAGGCGGGAGACGGGGGTCTTGCTATGTTCCCCAGGCTGGTGTCCAACTCCTGGTCTCCAGGGATCCTCCCACTTCAGCCTCTAAAAGTTCTGGGCTTACACGTATGAGCCACCGCGCCCGGCCGATAAACATTTTTGCTAACAGATTTAAACTATCCTCTCACGTACCCTTTTTCTAAACACCTGGACCCCGGGGCTGCAGCTCTGCCAGCCCAAGGTGGGACGCGGTCGGCTGCAGGGCCGCGCTCTGGGATGAAGTGCAGCGATTCCCGCCGCCGGGAGGGGGCGCTCTGCGGGCCTCCGTCTTGGCCTTTCCGGACGCCGGCGCAGGTCGGCGGACCACAGAGTCGGCCCTTAATAGCCCCCTCCTGGAAGCGCTAGGTCCCGAAGCTGGACTTCCCCCGGGGCCCATCTGCCGACTAATGTTTAACCCGGCCACACTCCACATTATCCACACTTGGGAGACCGCGGTGGAGTGGGGGTGGGGGCTGGGGGAGGTCACCTCCAAATCGCCGACTTCCGAGAGAGCCTTTGCTCCAGGCAAACGGCCTTCCCACAACCCTTCCAGGTATCAACCTACAGTTCCTGCGCACCTACTATGTGCCCATTCTCACAAAAGGTCACGGGCACCTAATCTGTGTCCATTAGACCAAAACATGAGCATCTATTCTAAGTCCACACCTACTATGTATGCATTCACTCACAACGTCCTGAGCACCTACTATGTGTACATTCTCTGAAAATACAATGAGCATCGATTGTGTGTCCACATAACCTACGATCACCTACTATGTGTTCATCTGGGCACTAGGCCATGAGCACCTACTATGTGCCAAGCCCTGTGCCAGGCCTGGATGCCTTGTGATCAAGAGCCACGTGCTTCGGGCTCTGGCCGGGACCTCGGCATCAAACGCACCAATGAAGACGGAATTAAAACAGGGTCAGATGCCTCACCTCTAGGGGATGGTGATTCTGGGATGCCTTTTTCGCCTCCTAAGCTCCTCAAGGCCAACTGCGCGGAGAAGGAGGGGTGTCCAACAGCAGGAGAGCTGTTTTTTTGAACTACAATCGGCCAGCATACAGCAGAGCAGCAAGAAGATAACAGGGTGGGGGGCGAAGGATTAGCCCAAACAAAACACACTCAAGAACGCTTCAACACGAGGAGGCAGAAAACAGCTGAGCCGGGTGCGGGGCTTCTCCCTCGCGTGTATCCGCTCACTGCACTCGCTGCCCTGCCCGCGGGCGCCGCGCAGGGTGCTGATATCCAGAAGGGATCTAGACCCCCACTTGGCGCTCGGGCTCGGAGACGCAGGTGGTCCCAAATGCTGGGACCAAGCTTGGAACCAAGCAGAAGCCCGGATTGCTGGGCATGCACCGGACCTCATCCTTATTCCACCGTGAGGGAAACTGAGGCCGAGGACAAGGCAGGGACCCGCCCGCCGACGGCCCAGCGTGAGGGGCTGCTCCTGGCCCCGAACCCTGGTTTGCGCCGCCCGGCCGGCAGCAGGAGCCGGGGCCTCTGCCCGCCGGGCGCTGCCTGCGCGTTCCTGGAACTGGGCGGGGCGGAGAAATCAGGGCCCGCGGAGAGGCATTCCAGTCGCCTTCCCCGCCGCCTGGGGCCGCGGGGGGCCTGGCCAAGGTGACCCCGGGGGAGGAGGCGAGGGGTCCCCTCCCGCTCGGCCGCGGCGACCTCCTCCATCTTCTCTGTCTTCGGGGTTTTTTCTCTGCTCCCTTGCGCCCGGCCCCCTCCCCGGGCTTCCCCGAGGGCGGGACATGTCGGGCTCCCCCGCCCCCCTAGGCCACCTCCCGGCCGTGTCCTAGCGCTGCCCTCGGGCCGGGGGCGGGGCTGCGTGGGGTGGGGGGCGTGAGGATGGGGCCAAGGAGGACGCGCGCGGCTCGGCGCCCCCGCTTCCCTCCCCGCCCCTCCCTCCCGGTGCCCGCTCCCCGCGGCCGCGCCGCCCTCCCCTCCCCCTCCCTCGGCCCAGCGCCGGGTCCCGCCGCCCCCTCCCCCGACGCGCACGCCCCGCCTGGCAGCTGGCGCCCCGGGCCTGGGGCCGCGGCGGCGAGAGGGGTTTGCTGGGAGGGCGGGAGCGAGTGAGCGAGGGGAGGGGTGGAGGCCGCCCCCCGCGCCCCTCCTCCTCGCCCTCCTCCGCGGCCGCCGGGCCCTCCTCCCGCCTCCTCCCTCCTCCCGCCAGCCCTCCCTCTAAGACATCCCCGCACGGCCCGGCCGCCGCGGCCACCTTCCCTGCCGGAGCTGCAGATGTGGCGGAGCGGCCGGGCGCCGGGCGGCCGTGCCAGGGGAGCCTGCGCCCCGTGAGCCTCGCGCCCCGGCCCCCGCCCGCCCCGGCCCCTCCCCCGCTCGGCCCCCCACGCCCCCCGACCGCCGGAGCCCGCAGCCCGGAGCCCGACCGCCCCCGCTGCCGAGGTAGGAAGCCCCCCGGGCGTCGCGCCGTGGGGACCGGGACGGGGCGGGGGGGGCGCGCCTGTCGCGCGGGGACTGCGGGGCCCGAGGGTCGCCTCCCCCGTCTGCATCCGCGCCCCGGGCCATTGTGAGCCCTAGCCTAGGCCCCCGCGTTCGCTCGCTCGCTGGCTCGCGCGCTCCCTCCCTCGCCGGCTCCCCGGCCGGGTCCCTCGAGCTCTCGGTCTTTCTTCTCTCTCCTTCCCTCTCTCCGTCCAGAGACCGGGCCAAGCCGCCGCCGGGCCCGGGGCGGGCGCAAACTTCAGCTGGGAAGTTGGGCGGCCGCGGTGGGGGCGTGCGGCGAGGTGAGAGGGGGGCACCCGGAGCCTGGGCACGAAGTTGTCCGGGGCAGCCGCCCCTCCTCTCGGCCGCGCCTGGGCTGCTTCTAGGAAGGGCTTTGGAAGGTGCCTCCTTCCTTGGCCAGGAAAGTCTCCCTGCTGCCCCTGGCAAGCCTGGGTCCTCCCTTGGACCACGGGAAGAGGCGTCCCTGGGGGGCAGGACTGGGAGCCGGGGACAAGTCCGGCACTTGTTTCTCCCCTGCCGTCTGGGTGGACGCAGGCGACGGGCCTGGCAGGGAGGAGATGGCAGGGGGGTTCCACACTCGCCGGAGGGCGGGTCTGGAGCGGGTGGAGGAAGGGGCGAGGCAGGTGCATCCCGAGGGAGGAGAAGCCCGCCCAGCTTCCCCGCTGGCCCCCTGGGATGGGGCTGGAATCCAGGCTGGCACCTGGAGGCCTTGGCATGCTGCCTTGCTCAGCAGGGTACTCGGGCCACAGCAGGGCAGCATGCTGCCTGTCTGCCTGTCCAGGAGGGCCCGCCCAGCCTAGCCAGAGGGTGGCCGGGAAGCAATGGTTTCAAGGAGCTGCCCAGCCCTGCCCTGGGGCCTGGGAAGCTGGAAGGGATGCTGGGAGGGGCCCTGGGCCCCCAGCCATCACAGCCCAGGATCTTGGCTCTGGAGGGAACCGCTTGACACTCAGGGGGCAGCCAGGCTGGCTGGGGACCTGGCCAAGGCCTGGGCTTGGTCTGGGCCATGGAAAGGGCCTGGGCCATGGTTCTGGGAGGCTGGCACCCTGGGTAGTAGGCCACCATCCTGCCTGTCCTGGCATCCTGGAGGGAAAGGTGGGGCCAGCCTGTGGCTGGCGAGGAAGCCCAGAGACACTGTGCTTCCGAGGGCCTTCCAGCCCCTAGGCTCAAGGGAGGGGAAACTGCCCCTTGGGTCACCCCTCCCCAAGCCCCATTCTGGTGCCACAGTGCTACAGCTGTCCAGGCCCAGCCCACACACCCCTCCCGGGTGACCTCGGACCTCCCCCTTTGCTTCTCCTTCTCCCTGGAGCCCAGGGTGGGCCTCCTAGCTGGCCTGGCCTGCACTGGGGGAGGGGCTGCACCTGGGAGGCCCCTCCCGGGACACCCCTTGCCAAGCTCCAGCCTGGCCCATTTTCCCTGCCCACCTCCAGCTCAGCTTGGCCCTGTCTGCAGCCAGCCAAGCAGGAGACAGTGCCGGGGTCTTGGGATGGCATTTTGGGGAGTATGGGGACCCTTTGGAAGCAACCCTGTTTTTCTCAGCCTTTTCTCCTCCCCCTCCTTTCCGGAGCTGCCATTAGCGCTGACCCCCTGACTCCCTGTGCCTGCCCGCCCTTCCCTGTCTGTGACCTTTGGCCTTTGGTGTTAAATCTCTCCAGCTGGGGCTCTTCGGCCCCTGAGTGACCCTGGCCCAGGCCCCCTGGGGAGTTCTCTCCTTGCTCCTGGCTCTCTATGCAGGGACACCTGCCAGTCCCTCCCTCACAAATGGGGAGGGGGGTGACTTGGGAAGCCAGACAGTGAGTCACCCCACTTCCAGGCACTGCTGCTTTTGGGGTCAGTGGCTTCTGGGGATTGGCTGGAACCCAGTCACAGCCTTGAGGGTGACCCAGGGGAAGCCCCTGGCCCAGGAGTCTTCTGCCCTGGGTTCAAGTCTTGGCTCGATCACCAACTTCCAGGGGTCCTAGGATCAGGCTCCTCCTCCCCTCTCCCTGCCTCATCTATGAAACTAATGGGTCAGACCAGGTGAGCTTCCAGAGTCCATGAGGAGCCTGGGGGTGGCGGGGTGGGGTGGGGGGAAGGAGAGAGGGTGTAAGGCCAACAAAAGCTAACTCTCAATTATCCGTGGGTGGAGCCAGGATGAATAACTGTATGCCACAGACATCCCAAAACCTCATTGCAAACAATGGTGTGAACCTCATCCCCCCAAAGCTTTTGTTTCTGAGAAACCCAGCTGTGACTGGGTAGCCACAGTGATTTCTTCCCCTGCCTGGGTTCCCCTCTTGGGGAGGACAAGTGGGGGGCTGAGGGTGAATAGGTGGGTGGGGGTAAGACAAAGGTCTCCTAGGGCCCCTGCTTGGGGCCTGGACCCCATTTCCAAGGCCCCCACCCTCCCCTCCACCCTCCTTCCCAGCTTGGCCTTGGCCCCAGGCAGTGGGAGTGTATTCTCACCACCTAATCCTCACAGGGTCTGGGTTGCAGTAGAGGAGGAAGAATGTATTTTCCCGACTGCAGTTACCCATGTGTATTTCTACACACCGGCTCCCTCCACTTGCCTGGAATCTGAATTCCCCAATTGGACCAGGGGGCAGGGGCCAGTGCCCGCCAGGGTTTGGGGCAGTCCCTGGATGAGGGAGGGTGTCGACAGCTGTGACTGGGGGACCAGATGTGGAGCTCTTGGAGGGGGCATCTGGGGTGGGGTTCCTGGGGAGGCATGCTGGGGCCTCCACAGTTTCCTGCCTCTCAGGGGAGGCCCAGGAGGCTCTGGCACCCAAGGAGGAAATTGATTCCATGGCAGAGGCCCTGCACTGGGTGGGATTGGGGTAGGGGTGGCTGCCGAAAAGTGTCCCCTGAATCCCTTCCTCTATTCAGAGCTATAATTGTTACTTATTTCACAGCAGGTAACTGTGGCCAGAGGAGAACCCCAGAAAGGTCCTGGATGGTTTTTCCTTCACCCAAATAAATGCCCTTCTCAGGGGTGGGGGCGTCCCTGGCTTGGCGGGAGTATGTATTGAGCAGTAAGAGCCCTCTCCCTGCTGGCTGTGGGGTCTCTGGGACCAGCCAGGAGGATGGGGCTCTCCACCCTCTGCTTAAGTTGCCTCCCCTCCCAGGGGCTGTGAAACGGTCCACAGAGCTGGGTTGAGAGCTCCATGTGTGTCTGGGGGTTCACGTCCCCGGGAACGTGCACCTTGCCTCCGCCTGCTGCCAGCCCTGGGTGTGGGGACCACAGCCCTAGCCAGTCTCCCAGGACACATCTGTCGCCCAGTGGTTTCTGAGGTGGCCACCTCTGCCCCACCCTGGTGAATTCTAAGTCGGGCGTGGCTGGGAGTGGGTACTCTGCGCTTCCGACCTGCACCTCTCGCGTTCTGCTGGGGGCCAGGGTGGGAGGCACTGCTTTGGTCCCTCGGACTGGAGAGGCCTTGCGGTGGTAATGGTGGTGGGTCTGCAGGGCACTGCCTGGGGGAGACCCAGGTTTCTCTCCTGGCTCTGGCTTAGCCCTGGGTGAGGCTGGGCAAGCACAGAGGCCGGGCACCTGCCTTCCACTCCCGCCCTCCCCCAGATGGGCTGGAGGGTTCTGGTTAACTGGTGGCTGGGCTGAGCAGGCCTGGGGGCCATGGAGATGGGAAGTGATTCCAGTTGAGGGGTGGGGGCTTCCCATCTGCTCCAGCAGGCCCTGTTGGGGGATGGGTGGGGCTGAGGCTCTTACAGTGGCGGTGGCTGGTGCGCGGGTGACTTGGGCTCCTCTCACCCTTTGTCTTCGATGTCTGAGAGGCCAGGTAGTGCCCACTACGGGGAGGGGCCAGCCTGTGAGCGTCACATGTTGCGTGCACACAGACTCCAGCCTTGGCAGATGGCTGCTGGGGAGGGGATGCACACCCAGCCCTGGCCCCTTCCTCCAGTCGTGGCCAAAGGTGGGTGGGAAGCCGGCAGAGGCCCCAGGAGACGGCTGGCTGAATGGCCTGAGTCAGCCCGTGGCTGGGAGCCTCAGGAAAACAGTCCTGCCCGTCACCCAGAGGGTCCCCACCATTGGCACAGCACTTTCCCAGGCCAGCCTCGATGGGACCTGGGAGTCAAGAGGCTGTCGGAGGCTGACGGGGGGAAACTGAGGCTCTGAGACATTCGAGGGTTTGGCCCGAGGTCACTCAGGATCTGGGAAGGACAGAAGGGAACTGGTGTCTAGGGCTGTCTGGTCCTGACCCCTGAAATGTCGGTTCAGCCTGGGAATCCCCCCAGCTCCGCTTCTGCCCCCCACATCCACTACAAGGGCCTAGTGAGGGCCAATGTGTCGGGAAGAAGCTTCTCTCCCTTCCCAGCATCGTCTGCCTGGGACTGTCTGGCGTGTCCCAGCCTGCCTGGGCCCGTTCTCCCCTGGGCCACTCCCTCCCTCATTCAGAGCCCCCCACTCTCCACCCCAACTTCCAGGCAGACTGACCCTGAGCTGGGAGGTCCCTTCCCCACAAGGCTGTAGGGGCCTCCATTGTCCTCCCTGTTCTGAAGTCCTCCCACCCTGTGCTGGCACCCGTCTCCCTGCCAGCGCAGCCCTCTGCCAGCACCCGCCAGAACAACTAGTGGTCACCCTGCTTGGTTCTGGGGACACTGGGCCCCGAGGGCCTGGAGCCGCCAGGTCTGGCAGACACTGCCAGTGGGTGTTTCCCTTTGGAAGGAGAAGGACTTCGATGGCTTTGGAGGCTGCCCCCGGCTTCTGGACTTGCTTTCTGCCAGAGTGGGAGAGCAGGGCGGGGCCCGTGGCCGGGGAGGAGGGCGTGGGCTGGAGTCCGGCGTGTGTGGTGCCCTGCTGGGCCTGCTCTTGCCCAGCTGTTCTGGGGCTTGGGGCCAGGGCTGAGTGGGAGTGGCAGGAGATGGAGCTGGGGGAAACGGCCCTTCTCACTATCCTAGCTAGCCAGGGCAGTTCCTACAGGCCACTCCACCCTTGTCCAGCTCTGTTCCTGGGTCCCTTGCCTGGGACAGGAAGGAAGAGGCATCTGTATCAGGAGACTAGGCCCTGCTTCTAGCCTTGACCTTGGTCAAGTCATATCCCTCTTTGGGTGTGAACCCCCCATTCCTAGCCCTACTCTCCACCTGGGGTGAGGGTGGGAATATCTGTTGAGTGAATGATTACATGGATGAGATGGACTCATTTGTGGAGTGCCAGGTGTTGGGATGTGTGAAGGGCAGGTGCCACTGTGCCATGGAAGGCGAGTGGGTGGGGCGATAGAGCTGCAGTTCCCCTCTCGGCAGGCCCCCTCCTTCTGTGGATGGGGAAACCAGGCCAGGAGCTGTGGGAACTGGGGCAGGGGTCTGCTGGTGACGCCTCCTCTTCTGTAGCCACAGTGGGTTCGGAGCTACCTGGGGTCCCAGACGTGTCCCAGCCCACTCCCAGCGTCCCTTCTTGGAAGGAGGCTCTGAAAGCTGGGGGAGGTCTGGGGCTGAAGGTCGGGGCCGTGCTCACAACACTGTGCATAGGTGATATTGTGGCTTCCGTGATGCATTGGCAAGGACCTGGACCAGGGCAGCTTGCCTCCAGCAGGGGTGGACAGAGGCAAGGCTTTGCCCAGCATGCTCTTGGGCATCTGGACGCACAGCCCATGTGCAGCTCCAGAGGCCGAGGTCGGGGAGGGTGAACCAGGGAGCACTTGCCAGAGGAAGGGGCAGAAGGGGATGGCGGCTGGAGAACAGGGGGGCATGGATGGTGGTGAGGGAGGAGCTGGCACCTGGGAGCATCAGGTTCTCGTGGGGCAAGGGATCCTGGGGAAGGGAGGTGCCAAAGGAGAGGCCTGTGACAGGAGGCTCTGGGCTGAGAGGGTAGGTGGCATTCCTCTATGTAGAGCACTCTGTGGCTCCCCAGTGCCCTCTGGGTTCTAGCCCAGCCTCCTTGAGGGGCCTCTTCCTCTCCTGCCTCCTCCTCCACTCCATGACTGGCAGGGTCACTGCGGGTCAGCCAGGCCATGCCTCTGGGCCTCTGTGGCATTGGGCTTTGAGGTCTGGAGGCGAACACAGCTGGCTCTGTGATGATGGCAGGTTTCCCCAAATGGAAAATGGGGAAGATGGTATCTGTTGGTGGGGTCATGAGGGTGACGGGACGGTGTGCAGCAGGCATGCTGACTGGGCACCGGCCCGCAGGGCTCCCACCACCCCGAGGCTCTTTCACCCCGTGTCCATGAGGCTAGCCCTATGCCTACCCCCCAGCAGGAGCAGCCGCCCCGACACTGTTTGTCCTCCGCAGACACTGCTTCTCACACCCCACCTCGGTCGGGGCACCCTCAAGGCCCGGTTTAATCTAGCAGGGCCTGGCGCTGGAACGCATGAATGCGTGGTTGGAGAACCAAGGCAGGAGGGCAGGCCAAGGTCCACCGCCTGCCGCACGCGCTCCTGCGCTCGGGGTTGGTGGGTGCTGCTCACAGTTGGCCACGGGCCTGCCCCGACCCCAGGACTTAGGAGCTCCTTGTCAAGATCTGCCTACAGCCAGGCTTGGCTTGGGAAGCACTGTGTTTCCTTCCCTCTGAGGACAGGGCCCCATCCCTACCTCTTCCCCAGAAGCCAAGGCTCCTGAGTCCTGCCCCTGTCACCTGGGCAAGGGGTTCCTGTCGTGTCCTTTGTGTGCTGCATTGGTGCACAGGTGTCTGTACACCCGGGATGCTGTGGGGATCCTGTGCAACACTGGCCATATCTTTGCTGCCCCCAGAACACTCTGGCTGGGTCCCCCGAGGACGGCAGTGCTGCATAGCAGTGCCTGGGCTGCCTGTGCCTCAGCCTTGCTGGGTGTACGTCCCTGTCTCCCTCCCTGGTGCCAGCCCCTCCCAGGGATTTGGGTGGCGGGGCCCAGTGCTGTGGTCCCTCCCCTCTGTGGGCAGGTGTGGGGGCTGTGGGGCGGGCTTTCCTCTGGCTGGGGCCCAGGTGCAGGCGGCGCTCATAGCTCTAAGCACCCCCCAAAGCTGGGCAGACAGGAAAATACCAGACATAGTTGTGCAAAGGTGCAGCAGCGGGCGGGCAGCAGGGGGTGGAGGCCGCTGCAGCGGGGCCGGAGCCACCAGAATGGGGAGGCCTCTGTGCCAGGCTGGCCCTGCAGCTGGACTGCCACGGCCATCTGTGTGAGTACATGTATGTGTGCCAGGGCTCCCAGAGCCCAGTGTCACCCTCCCTTTTGGCGCTGGAGAAGGAAGTGCATCTGGAGGGGCATTGCCTAGGAAGCCTGAGCTGGTGCAGGGCAGGGAAGCCGTCCGACGCGTCTTGCAGCTTCAGCTCTGCCTGAATTGTCTGGGTGACCTTGGCAGGCCCAAGTTACTGCACAGGGCAGCCCCAGCCTGGGGCTGGAAACAAGAATCCTCAGCGCTACCAGTAGCTAGCACCCTCTTTGTGGCAGGCATGGGGATGAGGCCCTCCCTCGCAGGATGCCCTGAGTCTCAGGGACCATTGCCGTGGTTCCTGTGTTACCAACAAGGAAACCGAGGCTCAGAAACTGCGGGGCCCTTCTGAGTTCCCACAGCCAGGGGTGGCACAGGGGGCGGGAACCAGGCAGCCTGGTCCTGGGGCTCACTCTGTGAACACGCAGAGCCAGGATCCCTGGCATGTCCCATCTTCAGATGCTTTCCTGAGGACCCCATGGCAGACAGCAGAGCTCAATCTGGCTGAGTCACCTGGGGCTCCTTGTGTTCCCACCGGGATGGGGGGGGTCTGCCCTTCCAAAAGGTCTGGGGGTGCTGGCTGAGTGTCTTGTCTTGGGAGGGGGAGGGGATGCCTACTGAGCCAAAGGTTCCCAGGGACGGTGAACCCCCTACCCCCACCCCCAGTCTTCCAGGAAGTGCCGTCTGCCCTGGCCCCTCTCCTGGGATCTGCTGGGCCCAGGCCTCAGGATAAGCTCCTCCCTCCCCAGTCTTGGGAGGAGGCCTTTCTGCGGCCAGCTCCTTCCAGAGCCGATCAGGCCTCCCCGGGGCCTTCTAGTGCTCTTTCTCGGATGCGGTCCGGCTCCGGAAGGTGCTTAGGGCCAGCTGTGGTCATGCCCCAAGAGGGAAGAGGCCTGAGGCTCTCTGAGGGGCATATGCTTGTTCAGGGGGCACACTGACTGGCAGGCGGCAGAGCCCAGGTCTCCTGGTTCCAGGTGAGACTGCAGTGTCTGTGGGCATAGAGGGGACGGACAGGCGCCACTCAGCTGCCCTCACGGCAGTAGACGGGCCAGAGGCTT
This sequence comes from Saimiri boliviensis, assembly GCF_048565385.1. Classification (NCBI taxonomy): domain Eukaryota; kingdom Metazoa; phylum Chordata; class Mammalia; order Primates; family Cebidae; genus Saimiri; species Saimiri boliviensis. The sequence goes on along the minus strand of NC_133460.1, from coordinate 7,485,171 downwards.
CGCGCTCATGCACGTTGGCGATGATTCATTCAACACATTTCATTAAGCACCTACTACGTGCCAGGCACTGTTCTCCGAAGTGAACGTGACACACGAATGCAAAGCACTCAGTGATTTGATGTGTGGCAATGCATTGGTGTCTCCCTAAAACCCAACGTGGGGGGGTCCCGTATGATCCCATTTGGGATGAGGGAGACAAGGCTCAGACTGCAGGGACGCCTGTGGAGGAAGCAGCAGAGGCAAGTGGGGCCCCAGGTTTGGAGCCTGCTCAGGAAGGAGGGCCCTGAGGGGATGAGGCCTCCTGCCTGGGGCCCCCAGCAGGCCCTGCCCCTGCCCTCCAGCCCCCACTGCTGGGCGGACAAAGAGGGTGGAGCTCTTGGCCGGAGCAGGAGCTGCAGCTGGTTCCCAGGAATTCGGGGCTGTGGGGCGGTTTGCTTTGGCAGTGGATCTGTCCTCGGCTCTCCAAGCCTCCGGGTGGGCCCCTCACCCCAGACAGCCCCTCTAGCGCCTGCCCACTGCCTGCTCTGCTGTCCCTCCTAGCCCCACAAGACCCTGGGCAGGGAGGGGGTACCAAGCCCGAGCCCCTGGCATAGAGGAAAGGCCAATGGTGAACTTGCCTTCTGGACTCACCTGGGGTTGAAACCCAGCTCTGCCACAGACAAGCTGTGTGACTCCGGATGGGCCACTTCACGCCCCTGAGCCTCATTTTTGCATCTGTAAAATGGGAATGAAACAGTACCTGCCGTCACAGGAGTGGCATGACTGTCCGCACCTGGCTGTGGGTACTGTCATCATGCTGTTCGCCCATGGCTTCCAGTCCTGGGTTTACCACCCATTTGTGTAGCCTGGGCTGGATGCCTCCACCTTCAGCCCTCAGTTTCCCCATTTGTAAGACCAGAGTGCTGAAGTGATGGTTCCAGTAATAGACTCAAGGACACACACAGAGCAGGGCTTCACTGACCGGGACAGGAGTTGTGAGGGACTCGCTTCTCCTTTCTGTTCAATAAGAAGACCATGGGCTGGGCGTGGTGGCTCCTGCCTGTAATCCTCGCACTTCAGGAAGCAGAGGCAGGAGGATGGCTTGAGTCATTTGAGCCCAGCCTGGATGACACAGTGAGACCCCATCTCTGCAAAATAAAAAACTTAAAAATTAGGCCGGGCGCGGTGGTTCAAGCCTGTAATCCCAGCACTTTGGGAGGCCGAGGCGGGTGGATCATGAGGTCAAGAGATCGAGACCATCCCGGTCGACATGGTGAAACCCTGTCTCTACTAAAAATACAAAAAATTAGCTGGGCATGGTGGCGCGTGCCTATAATCCCAGCTACTCAGGAGGCCGAGGCAGCAGAATTGCCTGAACCCAGGAGGCGGAGGCTGCGGTGAGCCGAGATCGCGCCATTGCACTCCAGCCTGGGTAACAAGAGCGAAATTCCGTCTCAAAAAAAAAAAAAAAACTTAAAAGTTAGCTGAGTATGGTGGTCGGGTCTCAGCTACTCTGGGGGCTGAGACAGGAGGATCTCTTGAGCCCAGGCTGCAGTTAGCTACAATCACGCCACTGCACTACTGCACTCCAGCCTGGGAGACAGAGCAAGACCCTGTGTCTTCACGCCTGTAATCCCAGCACTTAGGGAGGCCGAGGCGGGTGGATCATGAGGTTAAGATCGAGACCATCGGGTCGGGCGCAGTGGCTCGCGCCTGTAATCCCAGCACTTTGGGAGGCCAAGGTGGGTGGATCACGAGGTCAAGAGATCGAGACCATCCTGGTCAACGTGGTGAAACCCCGTCTCTACTAAAAATACAAAAAATTAGCTGGGCATGGTGGCACGTGCCTGTAATCCCAGCTACTCAGGAGGCTGAGGCAGGAGAATTGCCCGAACCCAGGAGGCGGAGGTTGCGGTGAGCCGAGATCGCGCCATTGCACTCCAGCCTGGGTAACAAGAGCGAAACTCCGTCAAAAAAAAAAAAAAAAAAAAAAAAAAAGATCGAGACCATCCTGGCCAACATGGTGAAACCCCATCTTTACTAAAATTCAAAAATAAGCTAGGCATGGTGGCGCATGCCTATAGTCCCAGCTACTCGGGAGGCTGAGGCAGGAGAACTGCTTGAACGCGGGAGGCAGAGGTTGCAGTGAGCCAAGATTGTGCCCTGCGCTCCAGCCTGGCACCAGGTGGTGGGTGAATCGCTTAAGGTCAGGAGTTTGAGACCTGGCCAACACGGTGAAACCCTATCTCTTTTTTTTTTTTTTTTTTTTTCTTTTGAGACGGAGTTTCGCTCTTGTTACCCAGGCTGGAGTGCAATGGCGCGATCTCGGCTCACCGCAACCTCCGCCTCCTGGGTTCAGGCAATTCTCCTGCCTCAGCCTCCTGAGTAGCTGGAATTACAGGCACGTGCCACCATGCCCAGCTAATTTTTTTGTATTTTTAGTAGAGACGGGGTTTCACCATGTTGACCAGGATGGTCTCGATCTCTCGACCTCGTGATCCACCCGCCTCGGCCTCCCAAAGTGCTGGGATTACAGGCGCGAGCCACCGCGCCCGGCCAAAACCCTATCTCTTAAAAAAAAAAAAAAAAAAAAAAAAAGGTGACCACATAGACTTCTGAGAGATGCATCTTGAGGCCTTGTCCTCAAGTCTTTAGCTAAATGGTCCCAGCTGACCAAAAGGGCACTTGCAAGACACTCCAAGGCAAGGGATGTCCCTCACATTGCCCTTGACAACTGCCACGCTGTTCACTCACCTGACCCTATGCTGCTGGGAGCAGGGCAGGGATGCAGCGCCATCTTACGGAATGGCCTGCTTCCCTCTACAAAGAAACCCAGTAGTGGGTGCACATGCCTGCCCCCACCATGCACCCTGCACTCCCACAGGCTCAGGGCCTGCCAGCCACCCTCCCCCAAGCAGGAAAGGAGGAGGCTTTTTTTGTTGTTTTTTGAGACGGTCTGGAGTGCAGTGGTGTGATCTTGGCTCACTGCAGCCTTGAGCTCTCCAGGCTTAGGTGATCCTCCAACCTCAGCCTCCTGAGTAGCTGGGACCACAGGTGCCTGCCTCCACACACAGCAAATGTTTGTATTTTTGTAGAAACGGGATTTTGCCATGTTGCCCAGGCTGCTGTGGCACTCCTGGGCTCAAGGGATTCTCCTGCCTCGACCTCCCAACGTGCTGAGCTTATAAGTATGAGCCACCACACCTGGTCTAGGAGATTTATTCAAAGCAAGACGCCAGTCAGCTCCCAATTAGCCCGCTGATCTCAAGCCTCAGTTTCCCCATCTGTGAGACCAGGAAAATGCCAGCAGCTACTGCCAGTAGAGGTTGTAGAGGGCTCAGTAAATCCTTGGAGAGATGGGCCCGCCACGTGGTCAAATGCTTAATGGTCCTTTACCCTCCTCTGTGGTATATGACCCACTCCAGGCCAAGGGGCCCTGGAAGAGGCTGCCTCTTCCGGGCCTCGGTTTCCCTGAGGGTGCTGGGCCGCCCGGTACCTTCCAGTAGGGAGGGTGGGGACAGTGGCAGGCCCCGCCTGCTGGGGGGGCGGGCTCCTCGGCTACCTGGCCTGACCCGCGCCTGGGGCCTGGGGCCTGGGGCCGGGGGCCGGGTGGCTCCGCCAGCGCTGCAGCTGGGGGCCGTCTGCTCTGGCTGCCGGCGGGCACACAATAGCAGCCATTGTCTCGGCCGGGGCGGCGGGGGGCCCGCCCAGCCCACCCTCCGGGTGACCCCCGCCCTGGGGGGGTGGGGAGGGCCGGGCGCGGTCCCCCGCAACCCCCGCCGCCCCGGTGGTCCCCGCGGCCGCCCCCGCGCGCTTCCTACCTCGCTGCAGCCGCTTCCTCCTGCTCGCCCCTCTCTTAATTAGTTCCTTTTGCTGCTGGAGGAGCCGCGCAGCAGCGCCTGGCTCTGCGACCACCGCGGCGGCCCTCACCCCCCACTGACACCCCCACCCCTCACCTAAACCCTGGGCCTTTGTGTGTGGGGGCACCACGCTGCGCGCATCCCGGGCTGGGCGCTCTAGTCGCAGCCCTGGGCTCTGTGCGCCCTCCACGCTGCGCTGTCCCACCAGGGGGGAAACTGAGGCACGAGAGGCTAGGCCAGAAGGCGCAGAGGATCGTGGAGCCTGCGGGCCTTGCACTGCGCCCAGGGAGCCCCAACGGGGTGCCCCCATCTGACCGACAGCCGGCTCCTGCCCTGGGGACCCCGCAGTAATTAGCGCCTGGGGCCTCTGGCTGGGCTTGTCCTGAACCAGGCAGCTGGCCTCATGCTGGGGAGAGCCATGGCCACCCGCTCTTGGGCTTCACTCTGGGTTCCTAGGTTCCAGGCCCGCGGCTCCCTGCTCCGGGCCTCCAAGGCTTTCAGGAGAGCAGGAACCTGGCTCTCGCCTGCCCCCTTCACCCAGCTGGGAACAAAGCTCGGAGCAGAGCCCAGAACTGGCTGCTGCCGGCGTGGTGGGGTGGGGGGTAGAAGGGGAGGCTTTAAGGTTGGCCAAGGTCAGGACTAAGGCCAGGTCTGAGACTGTCTCCCCTCTGGGGTGGGGCCTCCATAGGAGGGAAAATTCTGGGTGGGGAGGGCTTGGAACAGGGGTGCTGGGAGGTGTAGGACTAGTGGCAGTGCCTTCCTTTCATGGGGGTGGGGAGGCAGGCGCTGGGCTGGGCTCTGGCCTGCATTGGAATGAACCCGTCTCCCTGGCAGGACCCAGTGGCAGGAAGTGTGTGTGGGGTGTCCCTGGGGACTGGGCCTGCTGATGAAAGGAGGGGCACTGAAGTATCCCCTCTGGCTTTGGGCAGTGTGGCTGGCCCCACCCTGGGAGACAGGCTCCTCCTGGGAAAGTGTCCCCTGCAGGCCCTATGAACAAGGTGACCCAGGGCCCCTGGCTCCCCGCCGTCCCCATCTATCCTGGAGAGGCAGTGGGGCAGGTGCCAAAGGATGTTGCTTGGGCAGCGCTGCCAGTGAGAGTCCCCGTCAGCTGGAATTCCCAGTTCGCAAACCATCCTGCCCTTGTGGTCCCCTTCTCCGGAAGGGTGGGGGTGGGGGCGAGGACAGAGGCTGTGGGGAGGCCTGTGGCCCTGGGCCAGCTGAGGGACCAGGCCACCAGCCCTTCCTGGCTCCTGAATTCTTCATCAGCATAAATATTTACTTCCTTCCTCCCAGTCCAGGCTCCCAGCACAGAGGAGCTTCGGGGAGGCTGGACTGCGCCTGTGTCTAAAAATAAACAGGTAGAAGGACGATAGACACAGATAGACGGATGTAACTGGCGGGGGTTCAGGCCGAGGGCAGCTCCCTTTCCAGCCAGACAAACGATGGAGGGGACCCAGCTCCATCCATCACTGTCACCCAGCCACCTGCTGGCCAGGGTCTGGTCCCTACCCCGCCCCCCCATCCCTGAATCTCTGGGATCCCCTGGTCCATTCATGGCCTGGGAGGCAAATTCAAACAATCTGACCACTCTCACAGGGGCGAGTGGCAGACCTGGGTCCCACGGCCAAGTGCGGCTGCCCTCCCTGGTTTTTTTTTTTTTTTTTTTGAGACGGAGTTTCGCTCTTGTTACCCAGGCCGGAGTACAATGGCGCGATCTCGGCTCACCGCAACCTCCGCCTCCTGGGCTCAGGCAATTCTCCTGCCTCAGTCTTCTAAGTAGCTGGGATTACAGGCACGCACCACCATGCCCAGCTAACTTTTTGTATTTTTAGTAGAGACGGGGTTTCACCTTGTTGACCAGGATGGTCTCGATCTCTCGACCTCGTGATCCACCCGCCTCAGCCTCCCAAAGTGCTGGGATTACAGGCTTGAGCCACCGCGCCCGGCCGTGCCCTCCCTGGTTCTGAGGACACAACCCTGGAAAGGTGGGCAACCTCCCTGTGCTGAGACCCCCATGTCAGCCATGTTGGGGTGGGGTCTTAGGATGTGTCCCTAGAAGCACAGGGTCTCCAGTGAAGGGGGGACCATTTTGTGCCCTTCTTGCTTGGAGAGTCAGGGCAGAAGGGGAGCTTGTTGGGGTAAATGGATCACTGCGGCTCGGAACCAAGGGAAGGCTGGATCGAGGCCCCGAGTGGGGATGTGGGGGGCTGCCCTCCTGTCTTGACCCATGGGGAGCGTCCGGGCAGCTCTGCCACTCACAGCCATGCTGTGAGAATATCCAAAGTATTTCACCATGTAGTAGTTAGGTCCACCATGGCCGCCCTCTGGTACTGAGTAAATACCCTGATACAATGGGACCTCACAGTGTGATTGTGTGGCAGATAGATTTTCAAGGTATAGTCATCCCAGTGAACAAATGCAAGGAAATATCGTGTTTCACCTCTTGGGAAAAGACCCCTGCTGTGAATGTGAAGTCTGGGTTTAGAATGAAGCACTGACCTTGTTCTTGGGTCAGTGGATACTGATAGATCATTTGCATGTGAAGAAAATTACACCAGGCTGGGTGTAGTGGCTCACACCTGTAATCCCAACACTTTGGGAGGCTGAGGCGGGCAGATCAACTGAACTCAGGAGTTCAAGACCAGCCTGGCCAACATGGTGAAACCCCATCTCGACTAAAAACAGAAAAATTAGCTGAGTGTGGTGGTGTACACCTGTTAATCCCAGATACTCAGGAGGCAGGAGAATTGCTTGAACCCGGGAGGCAGAGGTTGCGGTGAGCCAAGATTGTGCCACTGCACTCCAGCCTGGGTGACTGAGAGATTCCATTCCAAAAAGAAAATGAAAATGACACCAGTGAAAAATGCTAAGAAAAATGATGAAATTGGGCCGGGCGTGGTGGCTCAAGCCTGTAATCCCAGCACTTTGGGAGGCCGAGGCGGGTGGATCACAAGGTCGAGAGATCGAGACCAACCTGGTCAACATGGTGAAACCCTGTCTCTACTAAAAATACTAAAAATTAGCTGGGCATGGTGGCGTGTGCCTGTAATCCCAGCTACTCAGGAGGCTGAGGCAGGAGAATTGCCTGAACCCAGGAGGCGGAGGTTGCGGTGAGCCGAGATCGCGCCATTGCACTCCAGCCTGGGCAACAAGAGCGAAACTCCATCTCAAAAAAAAAAAAAGAAAAATGATGAAATTACAGCATGGGAAGTTATATTAAGAGAATATTATCTCCAGTAAAAAAAAATAATTTCTACATATTTATATGTTAATCACCAAATAGAGCTGGTCGACTCTGCCAACCCTGCCCCAGCTGGCCTGGCCAGGCCGCAGTCCCCAGCTGCCCCCTGGTGGTGGCCTGGAGCCCTCAGTCTCCCTGGATTGCGAAGCCTCTCCTCCAGGCCTCTGCAAGGAGGGATGTTGGGCCCCTGGCTGTGCCCACTCCTCAGCTTGCCTGGTGCGAGCTCTCAGGCTGTTTTCTTGGAGGTGAGTGTGGCTGCCTGCTGGCCACTTAGGAGGATGCTCCTTGCCCCCTGGCCTGGTTCTAGATCTTTAGCGTCAAACAGGGTGGGAGTCCTGAGCATGGCTCCTGCTGTGTCAGAAATGGCTGTTGGGACTCTGCTAGCCAGTTCCTGGGAGATCTGGCTTCAGGCCTTGAATCTGATAGTTCTGGTACTTCTTAGCTCTGCCATGAGGGGATGCCTATAAAAGACTTGCCTCTAAAAGACTCAGTTTTGGCCAGGCGCGGTGGCTTACACCTGTAATCCTAGCACTTCCGGAGGCCAAGGTGGGCGGAGCACCTGAGGTCAGGAGTTCAAGACCAGCCTGGCCATCGTGGTGAAACCCCATCTTAAAAATAAATAAAAAGACTCAGTTTAGTCGAGTCTGGTGGCTCAGGCATGTAATCCCAGCATTTTGGGAGACCAAGGCAGGAGGATCGCTTGAGGCCGGGAGTTCGAGATCAGCTTGGGCAACATGGTGAGACCCCATCTCTACCAAAAAAAAAAAAAAAAAAAATTTTTTTTTTTAAGTCAGGAGTGGTGCATGCCTGTAGTCCCAACTACCAGGGAGGCTAAGATGGGAGGATTGCTTGAGCCTAGGAGGTTGAGGCTGCAGTGAGCTGTGATTGTGCCACTGCACTCCAGCCTGAGTGATAGAGCGAGATCCTATCAACAAATAAAATTCAGTTTCATGGCAAAATGGAGAACATGAGCTTTGTCTTCCCCAAGAGACTTGTGGGAAGTGGATGGGAAATCTCTGAGGAAGTCATTGGCTGTCCTCCCATGACAGCTGCAGGCCAGGTTCCTTGCAGGGTCTTCCTACCCAGGAGACAACCTCATACTGCGCTCTGCTCCTGCTCCTGTTAGACAACCATGAGTGCAGCCTGAGGAGAAGTCAGGGGTACCGGTGCCACAGCACAGCTCCTGTCCTTCCCCAGGTTCCTGCCTGAAGACCAGCTGGGAGCACCCCCCCTGCCTGCTGCCACCTCCAGCTCCAGCCCCCTCACCATGCACTCCTTGGATGAGCCGCTCGACCTGAAGCTGAGCATCACCAAGCTCCGGGCGGCGAGAGAGAAGCGAGAGAGGACGCTGGGTGTAGTCCGGCCCCGCGCTTTGCACAGGGAGCTGGGCCTAGTGGATGACAGCCCCACGCCTGGCTCTCCAGGTTCCCCGCCCTCAGGTACTGGCCCTGGGCAGGGCATGGGGACTTAGCTGCCCTGATCCAGCTATGGTGATGGGAAGAATGGCCAAGTGTGTCTACCAGCCTGTGGCTGCAGCCCCTCTCAGGTTCAGGTTGACAGGAAGTCCACGTGCTTGTCCTTCCATCCGCCCAGCAGTGTATGTCTGGAGGGGGGATGACAGCGGCAATGCCCAGTTCACGTGGCTGGTGCACAATGTAAACTGAGGCCTCAGAGCTGGCGCAGCTGCTAGGAAACCAGGCATTCAGAAGGAGTGGCAGAAGTCCCAGGACCTGCACCCTTGGCAGGAGAGATTGGGTCCCAGCCCAGCAGATGCCTCTCAGGGATGCCCAGCGTTCAGGCCCAGGGTGGTGTGCACTACGTCTGCTCTGCCTCCAAGTGCAGATTGAGCTGAGAACCAGATTCACTGCTTGTCCACCCAAGAAGCTGTGGGGAGCAGCCCGGCCTGAACCTGCCACTTTTCAAGAGGGAGCACTGAGGCTGGAGGGGCCTGGGAAAAGTTAGAAAGGTTCCTACCTGCCCGTCTGACAGGGACCCAGGGGCCCTGGGTTCAAGTCCTGTTCTGTTATTAACTTCTGTGCCAGACCAGTACCGTCTGTAAAGTGGACACTTCCCACTCCCGGCTCCTGGTGGCCAAGTTCTTGCGGCTGGTGAAGGTCAGAGGTGGTGGGCAGCGTCACACATCTGTCAGCTGTACAGGCTGCTCCTCAGATTCCAGGGCTCCAAGCTCCAAGCGTGGTCTGGGAGTGTGGCAGGTGTCTGCTCCCAAGGTCACAGTGGGGGGGTTAGAGGCAGGAAGACCTGGCCCCCCAAGGCCTCTGTGTTCCAGCTCTCCCTGAATTGTGCCTCTCCCTCAGGCTTCCTGCTGAACCCCAAGTTCCCTGAGAAGGTGGAAGGTCGCTTTTCAGCAGCCCCGCTCGTGGACCTCAGCTTGTCACCACCATCTGGACTGGACTCCCCCAACGGCAGCAGTTCGCTGTCCCCTGAGCGCCAGGGCAACGGGGACCTGCCTCCAGTGCCCAGTGCCTCGGTAAGGAAGGCTGAGAGTTCCAGGGAGAGGGGAGGACTGGTTTCCTGGGGCTGCCACCACCAAGTACCCCAACTCTGAGTGGTTTAAAACAATAGACATAGGCTAGGCATGGGGGCTCACACCTGTAATCTCAGCACTTTGGGAGGCCGAGGTGGGCAGATAATGGGATCAGGAGATCAAGACCATCCTGGCTAGCACGGTGAAACCCCATCTCTACTAAAATTACAAAAAAAATTAGCCAGGCATGGTGGCACACACCTGTAGTCCCAACTACTTGGGAGGCTGAGGCAGAATTGCTTGAACCCAGGAGGCAGAGGATGCAGTGAGCTGAGACTGCACCACTGCACTCCAGCCTGGATGATAGAGTGAGACTCCATCTCAAAACAAAACAAAACAAAACCAAAAAACCAAAACACCCAGACGTGTTACCCCCCATAGTTCTGGAGGCTGGAGTCTACCTGGAAAGCTCTGGGGGAGAACCTTCCCTGCCCCTCTCCTGGCTTCTGGTAGTGCCTGGCACTCCTACTCTGGTAGCTGCTTCACTCCAGACTCTGCCCTGTCTTCACACGGCCTTTGTCTGTCTGTCTCTGAATCTCTCTGCTTTCTCTTATAAAGACAGCAGCCATGGCCAGGCACCTGTAATCCCAGCACTTTCAGAGGCCAAGGTGGGAAGGTGGGAAGATCACTTGAGCGTAGGAGTTCAAAACTAGCCTGGGCAACATAGCAAGACCCCATCTCTAGTTATAATTTTTTTCTTTTTTTTTTTTTTAGAGAGTCTAGCTCTGTCACCCAAGCTGGAGTGCAGTGGCATGATCTTGGCTCACTGCAACCTCCACCTCTGGATTCAAGCGATTATCCTGTCTCAGCCTCCTGAATAGCTGAGATTACAGGCATGCGCCACCATACCTGGCTCCTTTTTGTATTTTTAGTAGAGATGGGGGTTTCACCATGTTGGCCAGGCTGGTCTTGAACTCCTGACCTCAAGTGATCCACCCACCTTGGCCTCCCCAAAGCGCTGGGATTACAGGCATGAGCCATGGCGCCCATATTTAATTTTTTTTAAATTAAGAAAATAAAATTTGCCATGCATGGCGGCTCATGCCTGTAATCCCAGCACTTTGGGAGGCCAAGGCAGGCGGATCACCTTCGGTCAAGAATTTGTGGTCAACCTGGTGACAGAGTAAGACTCTGTCTCAAAAAATAAAATAAAATAAAATAATTTTAAAAGACAGCAGTCACTGAATGTAGGGCCCACCATAATCTAATATGACCTCATTTTAACTTGATGACATCTGCAGAGACCCTATTTCCAAATAAGGCCACATGCACAGTTAAGGGCTAGGGAGAGGGGGACCTGAATGTTTGAGGACACCATTCAACCCACTGCAGATGGGACAGGGGAGCTCTGGGCCTGCGGGGCTCTGGGCCAGTGGGACCCTGACCAGCTCTCCCTTCACACCCCAGGACTTCCAGCCACTGCGCTATTTGGACGGTGTCCCCAGCTCCTTCCAATTCTTCCTGCCCCTGGGCTCCGGGGGAACCCTGCACCTGCCTGCCTCCTCCTTCCTTACCCCTCCCAAGGACAAGTGCCTCTCGCCAGACCTGCCCCTGCCTAAGCAGCTAGTGTGTCGCTGGGCCAAGGTGAGTGGGGGCCAGGAAGAGTGGTGTGGAGTCTGGGCAGGCCACCCTGCATGGGCTCAGAACCCTTCCCGGCCCCCACAGTGTAACCAGCTCTTTGAGCTCCTGCAAGACCTGGTGGACCACGTCAACGACTACCACGTCAAGCCCGAGAAGGACGCCGGGTACTGCTGCCACTGGGAGGGTTGTGCCCGCCATGGCCGAGGCTTCAACGCTAGGTGAGGGGGTGGAGAGAGAGGGGTGGAGGGAGGGCTAGGGTCATCAGCTATCTGAGCCACGCCCCCTGCCCTCCCCGGCACAGGTACAAGATGCTCATCCACATCCGCACACACACCAACGAGAAGCCGCACCGATGCCCAACCTGCAGCAAGAGCTTCTCCCGCCTGGAGAACCTGAAGATTCACAACCGGTCACATACAGGTAAGAGGCTGAGGCCAGGCTGGGCAGCTCAGCCCATGAAGGGTATGCTCAGCTGAGACCAGCTGGGCAGGGCCCCAGGAGGAGGGGACTATGAGCAAGGCCCAAGCCTCAGAGATGAGGGCCGTCCAGGGGTCCCTTTTCCAATGCAGTTTGCTGGGGGAAGCCTCCCCACCCAGCACATGCTCTTGGAGCACCAGTGCCATCTCCTGGGTCCTGTCTGTATCATCTGACTAACGCCACCTCTGTGATCGCCGAGGTTGGGTCGGCTTCACTCCTCATTACAGCCCAGGCCCACAGCAGTACAGCTCTGGCTGTTGGAGCCACAGACATAATCAATGCATAAAAAACAATAAAAAGAAATGGGTGAAATAACGGGTGCGGCGGCTCACACCTGTAAATCCCAACACTTTGGGAGGCTGAGGGGGGCACATCACCTGAAGTGGGAAGTTCAAGACCAGCCTGACCAACATGGAGAAACCCTGTCTCTACTAAAAATACAAAATTGGCCGGGCATGGTGGCACATACCTGTAATCCCAGCTACTTGAAAGGCTGAGGCAGGAGAATCACTTGAACCCAGGAGGTGGAGGCTGCAGTGAGCGGAGATCACACGACTGCACTCCAGCCTGGGCAACAAGAGCGAAATTCCGTCTCAAAAAAAAAAAAAAAAAAAAAAAGAAAAAGAAAAAGAAAAAGAAATGGGTAAAATTAATTGCAATATGGTTCACTGACCCCGGTATCTCCAACATTTTATCAATTCAGTATTAAAGACAAATCAGTGACATACTGAAGTTCTTCATTTCATGACAAAGCCTCAGGAAGCTGGTGTGTATCTTTTTTCCCCAGTGTTTATTTCACACTGGCAGCACATCTCCAGGTGGAAAGCCATGTGTCAAGGGGTCAGTTGCTACACGTGGCCCTCTGCTATGGCCAGGGTAGCAGCAGATGCCTGGTGAACCTTGAGCCACATTGTTGAGTGAGGGCGGTGGTGTCCAGGCATCATTCCCTGTGGCCAGGCCTGTGCTGGGCACCTTGTGCCAGAAGGTGATCTCCAAGGCCATGGTTTTTTTTTCTTTCTTTTCTTGAGACAGACTCACAGGCTGGAGTGCAGTGGCATGATCTTGGCTCACTGCAACCTCTGCCTCCGGGCTCAAGTGATTCTCATGCCTTAGCCTTCCAGGTAGCTGGGATTACAGGCATCTGCCACCATGCCCAGCTAATTTTTGTGTTTTTAGTAGAGACAGGGTTTTACCATGTTGGCCTAGGTGGTCTCAAACTCCTAGCCTCAAGTGATCTGCCTGCCCTGGCCTCCCAAAGTGCTGGGATTACAGGCGTGAGCCACTGGGCCTGGCCTCCGAGGCCATGTTCTGCTGGCCATGTTCTGAAAGGCACACCTTCTGTAGCAGAGGGTGCAGGGTGAGGCCAGGCAGAGCTAGAGTCAGCCAGGCTGGGTTCTCAGCCTCTGTGCCCTGCCAGGGGCAGATCTCATGCCATGTGCTGGGGATGTCCCCTGTCCCCAGAATTGGGGCATCTGTGCTCCCAGGAGTGTTTGGCCCGGGGGATGTTGAGTGCATGGGGATTCAAGGGAGACTCCCCTCACAGCGGCCCCACACTACCCTGCAGGTGAGAAGCCCTACGTCTGCCCCTATGAGGGCTGCAACAAGCGCTACTCCAACTCCAGTGACCGCTTTAAGCACACTCGCACCCACTATGTGGACAAACCCTACTACTGCAAGATGCCCGGCTGCCACAAGCGCTACACGGACCCCAGCTCACTGCGCAAGCACATCAAGGCCCACGGCCACTTTGTGTCCCACGAGCAGCAAGAGCTCCTGCAGCTGCGCCCACCCCCTAAGCCACCACTGCCCACCCCCGACGGCAGCCCCTATGTCAGTGGGGCCCAGATCATCATCCCTAACCCAGCCGCCCTCTTTGGAAGCCCTGGCCTGCCTGGCCTGCCCCTGCCCCTGGCTCCCGGCCCCCTCGACCTCAGTGCCCTGGCTTGTGGCAGTGGTGGGGGCAGTGGAGGTGGAGGGGGCATGGGTTCTGGGCTGCCAGGCCCCGTGCTGCCTCTCAATCTGGCCAAGAACCCGCTATTGCCCTCGCCCTTCGGGGCTGGCGGACTGGGCTTGCCTGTGGTCTCCCTCCTTGCTGGCTCTGCTGGTGGCAAGGGCGAGGTGGAGAAGGGGCGTGGGTCAGTGCCTGCCAGGGCCCTGGGCATGGAGGGCCGCAAGACGCCCCTTGAAAGGACGGAGAGCAGCTGCTCCCGGCCAAGCCCCGACGGACTCCCCCTGCTGCCGGGCACCGTGCTAGACCTGTCCACTGGCGTCAACTCCGCCGCCAGCAGCCCAGAGGCACTGGCTCCTGGCTGGGTGGTCATCCCGCCGGGCTCCGTGCTGCTCAAACCGGCTGTGGTGAACTGAGCCCACCCTGTGGACAACTATGACGGCCCTGCCGGCAGCTCCTGGCACTGCCCCCTGACGAACAGAAACTCTTCTGTGAAATAGCAATAATGTCCTACTGCCTGGGCAGCCCCAGCCTAGCCCACCAGGGAGTTAAGGATGGTGCTAGGTCATTCGTGGCTGGTCTCCTGGTCCCCAGGTGGGGCTGGCCTGCCATTCGGGGGGAGCTGTGCTCCTGGGTGCTGATGCCTCGCTCCCCTCTGGCTCCCCCTACCCAGCTCTCAGCTTCTGCGAGGCTTGTCCCTGCCCTTGTCTTCCCGTTTATCTCTCCCACCCTGGCACCTTTCTTACCCAATGACTACCCCTTCTCCAGCAGAGGGTGGGTGGGGCGGCATCTGCCCTCCCTGTTGGCACTAGGCTCCCCCTTCCTGAGAGGATCTCCCAGGGATCAGGAGCCCCCAGGGACCAGAAGCCCACCCATCCCTCCTAGGCTTACCCAGCCCCTGTCTTGGGGGCTCCTTGGACCCCTTTCTCTCTGACCCTTCCTCCAGAGGGAAAGCAAGACAGATGCGGGCCCTTTCAAAGCCCCAGGCAGAAGCATGCCCCCCAGGACAAGGCGCCTCCCGCTAGTTAGAAGGGAGGCCCTGCTCCCTGCTCCACAGCCGCCCTTCTCACCACAGGCCAGGCTGACAGCACTGCTCAACGGACGCCACCTCCAGACTGAGGGGATAGCTGGCCACTCCATCCCTGCACCCGGGGGCCTCCTTCCTCTACCTTGGGTCACCCTGGGATGGTGAGAAGCCAGTCTGAGGGCCCCTGAGCTGGCAAGGGGAGGTACCAGGCCAGGTGTGGTATCAGGACAGAGTGGCCTGGGCCCTCGCTCAAGGAGCATGTGGGGCCAGACCCATCGCCTGGTCTTCCTGCTTCCACCCCTGGTGGGCCTGGCCTGGGCAGTGCCCCCTTGCAGAGGCCTGTGGGCCTTGGTCCTGCACCAGGAGGGGGAGGCTGGCTGGGACACAGCCTCTGGTCTGGGGCTCCAAGTGACAACATGCAGTGGAGGGGGCTCCTGGCCAGTGCTGTGTTGGAACTTTCTGGAGGCTGTGGACTGAAGGCCTGAGGGAAGTGGTGGCTAGAGGACCACCTGTGACACTTGCTTCCTCAGGCTCTTTCCTTCTGAGCTGTTTTCTCAGAGGGGCTTCCCCACCCCTAATACCCATCGGGCTCTCTCAGGTTCTGTGCCACTCAGAAGGACCCTGGCATGGGCCAGAACCATTTAAGGGTGCTGGAAGGCCTTGTGCCCCGTAATCCCACCCCAGGACACCCTGGGGGATGGATGCACCCACGCACCCCCCATCTGGGGTATTCCCTCTGCTCCCTCTCCTGCCGGGTGGCTGGGAGTTCTGGCTTCTAGGCCTGCCCGTCACCAGGCCTTGGAATGGCCCGGCCTTTCCACCTCCCCATCTGTAGAACGAGGCAGCTGCCTGGATAGCACTGGTGTCCTCAGTGGCCCTGCAGATCCTCTGGCAGCTTAGCTGACCTCACCCTCTCCCAGACTGCCCTTCTGTCCCAGAGGGGTCACCCTGACCTGGCCTGCCCTGCCGCTGGGCTTCGGACTCCAGCCCTGACAGGGCCCCGCCGTACTGGCTCTGCCCCTCGAAGGGGCTATGAGCAAGGTAGGAGGGAGCTGGTCTCCTTTCTTCGGGCCCCATGCAGGCCCCAAGCACCCCCCACCCTTGTGAGGGCCCCAGGCCTTAAGTCCCTGGTGGGGTCATGGGTTTCTGACTCAAGCGGAGCGGAGGACAGGGCACTGGAAGGCCGACGAGCTCAGCATGCGATTCGGTGACAGACCAGGCTCGGAAGGGCCGGTGTACTTTTTGTGGTTGTCGTTGGTTTGTTGTTGCACATTCCAGGATATCAGTATTTTAACAGGTTCTAAGTGCCTTTCTATCGTAGCTATGTTTTTCCTCCTCTTGGCTCCATTGCTGTTAGCATAGAGTTTTAAAAAAAAAAAAAGAGATAAGCTAATGACTATAACAATATATTCCTCCATGGGAGAGGAAGTTTATAAAGAAACAATAAAAGTGAGTTGCAAAGATGGCTTGTGCGTCGTGGATGTGCACTGCCCCAGAGCCCCTGCCAGCCTGATCTTCCCCAACCCTGCAGGTGCCCTTTTCTCTCAATCTGCAACTGAGAGCAGGACCTGGAAGGCTGGGGAGGAGGTAGGTGCTGAGGGCACACAGGTGACAGGAGCTGAGACAGGAGATTCCAGACTGACCATCCCAAGGTTCAGGTCCTCGGCCCACTACTGCCCAGTGTGGCTCGGTAAGCAGTGGGTGGGTAGAGGCACCTCCTCCCCCAGCCGCATCCCGGGGTATTATGCCCAGATGACTGAGGTGCTAGGTTCAAACTCGCCCCAGGGACAGGGTGGCTGCCAACAGAGCTCTGGGGCCAGGGGACTGCCACGCTGTGGGAAGGGCAGGGGCACCTGATGGTGACTGGGAGCTGGGGTCTGGCAGGGTGCCACAGGAGGGAGCCTGGTGCTGGCGCGGGTGCTGTGGAGGCAGGAGCGGCTGCATCCTGTACGTGACTGGACTTGGCTGGGGCCCGCTGGCTGGCTGGCTGCCTGCCAAGCTTGCCCAGCCAGGCCCCTCTGGGCTATCAGGCTGCTGCCTCCCCAACCCAAGCACACACAGCCCTGTGACTGGCAGAGGAGCAACCTGCCTTCTGGAATCGACCCATGCACATGAGAAATGCAGAAAAGACATTTATTACCAAGCTCTAAATTAGAGGCTGCGGGATGGGTGGGGAGAGCCAAGCAGTCACGTGTGGGGTGTCCGTCCTTTTTCTCTGTCCTCCTGGGCCTGGATTCTGAGTTCCTCATCCAGGCGCTCCTTTGCGCGGACCACCTGGTAGGTCACAGATAATCAGGCTGGGAGGCTAAGCCTCTGCCCTATGCCCCTTGCCCACATGGGATAGCCTCTTCCCATCTGGCCCAGGTCCAGTTTTTTGGAGAGCAGTGGGTGGATACCAGTGCTTCCTTCAGCGCTGCCCCAGGGTCAGGGGTGGCCTGGGGAGACAGAGCCAGGCTGCAGGGCCCAGTGCATGCTGTGACCTCTGTGAGCTGAGAGCTGGTTCTAGCACCCCACCCGCTGGCGCTCCTGCTCCTTCCAAGTCCCAGCTGCTGGAGGGAGGGTGGCTGTCTGGAGTGACACAGCCTGAGTGGCTGGACCCTATAGAGCTGAAGCAGTCAGAGGGGTGGCAGTTCAGGGGACTCCGTGAGGCTGGGGCACCATGGGAAGGCCCGGCAGTTTTCTGTGTGCTGAGCCCTTAGCTGGCCACCTTTCCCCAGCCAGGAATCGAGTCCCTGTGACTTCCCTCCTTCCAGAATCAAAGACCACTCACCTTTGACTGCAGGTAAAAGGAGCCACCCACGGATTTGTCATTCACCTTAAATAAGTGTTCATAGTTCTGCGGAGGAGAGATGGGAGGGCTGCAGATTGCAGGTCAGAGATGCTGGGCAGGCTATGTGAGGTCACATGAGGGAAGCCACAGGACTCCTCTCCACCCTGTGTGCCACATGCAGCTGTTGTGGCTACTGAGAGGCAGATGTGGACAGGTACCCTGGAGGGTGACATGGCTGCTAAAACTGTCCTGCCTTGGGCCTAAAACGAGTGATAGCAAGCTGGAGTCCAAGCTGGCTATGACCACAGCATCCAAACTGGACCTCTCTGCCAGGCCTCCCTTCACTCTTCCTGCCCTGGCAGCCTCTCTCCCTCAGGCTTTGGGGCAGCCCAGTGGCCTTACCTTCTGGACCTCCTCGGGGCTCAGCTTGGACACGTTGAGAATTTGCTGTGCCTCCTGGAGGCTGAGGCCAGAGAGGTTGGAAGCGGCTGCAGACCGGTGTCCAGCGCGTCCTCGGGCATCAGCTGCGGCCCGGCTGGCTGTGTGGACATGTGGGTGATCGCTCAGTCCTCAGCAGCCCAGACTTCGCCCTGGGCCTTCCAAGTGGGTGGCTCACCCCTGCCACCGGCACAGGATGAGAGACACAGGGACAGAGGTAGCAAGGAATCTCTTCTCCAGGAGTGGTTTTTTTAGGGGGTAGTGGCTGGGACAGTGAGGACAGATGTGCCTCACTGGAGGAAAAGGGCAGGGTCTGACCACCAAACCTAGCTCCTGGTCCCAAACCTAGACCATGAGATGACAACCCACCTCCACATCCCAGGGCACAGCAAATTGTGGAGCTTTAGGCTCTGATGGGGACTGGACAGTGGAGCTGCGGGCATGAGAAGGCTCTGCAGGGGCCCGGCTGCCCACCGGTCACCTAGAACACCAAAGCCGGTGCCTTGGGTGACCTCTTCCCTTTCAGTGACCCCAGAACCTAGAATCAGGAGCTGGTAAACTTTCCCTAAAGGCTCGGAAAGTAGATGTTTTAGGCTTCTCGGGCTCATGAGCCTACATTGGGCCCATTCAACTCTGCCTTGAAAGTAGCCCGTGAGTGTGTCTGCGCTCCAATCAAATTTATTTATAAAACCAGGGCTGGGCACCATGGCTCACACCTGTAATCCCAACACTTTGGGAGGCTGAGGAGGATGGATCACCTGAGGTCAGGAATTCCAGAGCAGCCTGGCCAACATGGTGAAACCCCCTCTCTACTAAAAATACAAAAGTTAGCCAGGTATGGTGGTGGGTGCCTATAATCCCAGCTACTTGGGAGACTGAGGGAGAAGAATCACTTGAACCTGGCAGGCGGGACTTCCAGTGAGCCAAGATTGCCCCACTACACTCCAGCCTGGGTGACAGAGTGAGACTTCATCTCAAAAAAAAAAAAAAAAGTTTATTTGTACAAAACCATTTATTTTTATAAAACCAGGTGTCCAGATGGGACAGTCTGCCAGCTCCTGCCCTGGATGCTCTTGCAAACCAGGTCCCAATGAAAGATGCCTCTACTATGGGAAGTGCCCCAGGCCACCCACGCTGCAGAACCATCAGGCCTAAGGTACCCATGGCTACAGAGAAAATCTGACCTCGATAGGAGCTCCCAACCCAGAGGGGAGACAGGCCCATGCTCACCTGCAAACTCCTGCCGCAAGGCCCGTGCAAAGGCCCTGCCCACCACCTGCACACCCATCACGATGATCTGCGCCAGGTACTTGGCCTGTGGGCAAAGCAGGCACCTGGTTAGCAGACTGTGGAGACCTGAGGTCACGAAGCACAGAGCTGCTGCCCCAAGCCACCCCCTCCAAAGCACCCTGACTGAAAGCTTCCATGATGGGTGGCTTAGATACTCATTGGACAGGCAGGTGGGGGGTGAATCTGACAGAACTCCGAGAGATCCCCCCTCATCCTTCAAGAAAGGCAAAGAAGAGCAAAGGCAAAGTGGCTGCAGCCACCAGCTTCGGGAGGAAACACGGTGGCCTGGGAGCGAGAGCACAAGGACAGTACCAGACCTGGCAGTATCTCCCTCTCAGCTTTGGGGCTGAGATTGGTTTTCCTATGTTTCTGAGATCATCAGCTCCAAACTTTATTTTACCAATGGGGAAACAGATCCGTAGTAATTCTCCCAAGTCCCAACGATTTTAAGTCGGCTCCATTCAATAAAACAAACTTGCTAAGGGCCTACTTAGTGCAAACCCGTTTCCATCTTTAAGGAGCTAAAAGGCCACTAGGAGGGTAAACACACCACAGACCACATGATGAGGCAGGGTCAGGCTCGTCCATCTGTCATTTGTTCAGCCATTGGTTCACCCATTCATTCAAACATCTGCTGAATGTCTACTCTGTTCAGCACCTGAGCACAAAGCTAGCCTGGTCTCTGCCCCAAGTCGGGCACACTGCTGGCCTGCCAGCGAATCCCACTGTAGCACAGCATGCTGAATGTGCCTGAAGGCTGCATATGTGATTCCATGCCCCACAGAGGCCCTGGGGAAGACTCAGTAAGAGGTGACTGGAAGCACAGAGAGTCAAGATGGAAAACTTCCAGCTGAGATGGGGTTCTGTAAGAGGAGGGTGTTCTTTTTGGGCTGGGCTTTGCAGAGCAGGTAGAATCATGACGGAAATACTAGGGCTTTCTAAGTGGAGGGACTAGGTTGAGCCAAAACTGGCAGGAGAGAAGGCAGAAGGGAGTTCCTGTGAGCACACAACAGCCTAGGCTGGCCTGGGAAACTGGGAATCTGGCAGATGACATGGAAAGACGCACAGATCTTGTGTGAAACAAAGAGATTATATATAGACAGCATGTACAAAGGACCCAGTCACTGCGAAGCCATAGATGCGGGGGTGTGGTGTGGGCTGGAGTAGGCTTGGCATAGGCTGAGAGCTCATGTGGCACAGCCCAGTGACTCTCCCTTTCTTTCTAGTGCTTTTCCGTAGCTAGATTTCCCTTCAATCAACAAGTATCAACTAAGCCGGCACACCAGGCACAGTGCCAAACACGTTCAATTCATTGTGCCATTTAATCCTGACAACTCACGGGGGTTGGTGACTGGCCAGAGGACATACAGTGGGTACCTCGGAGGCAGATGGGAAACCCAAGGCTGGTGCTACCAGTCACGGCAGTCGCTACGAAGGGTCCTGGGGTCTGAAGGGAGGGCACCTGAGCAAGCCGACAAGTATCAAGACCCCAACCCCGAGGCTGGAGGGGCTTGCTCCACAGACTCCATTGCATTCCAGACTCCAGAACTGGCCTTGTTCAGCCTCTGAGGACCTGCACTTTCCTAACAGGCGGGATGTGATTATGGGCCATTGGGGGAATGAACAAACACAAGTGGGTTAGGATTTCACAAGTAGGTGGAAATTTCATAACTTCTGGATTTCACAGCAGAAAGCAGAACCCAGAGATGACCGTCCTGTGATCAAGGTGAGGGGTAGGGCTGTGGCTGCTGTGCTGCAGGTATGGGAGGGTCAGGGATGCACCTGCTGACACCTGTGGTCTCAGCTGACTTCACCACCTTTCTAAACACCCTCCTGAGTGGGACAGCAGGCTCAGGCATGGGATGCTGGTGCTGTCTGAAGGACAGAGGTGAAAGGCAGAGGGTCCCCTCAGCCTGGAACATGGCTCAGGTCTCAAGCTACCCCTCTCACCACATGGCCTTGCAATCACTTGTTTACTCTTCTGCCAAGGCCAACGACTAGACTATTGAAAAATAATGCATGTTAAGAGCTAAGCCCATAACTGGGGAGCTTCCCCAACCAACCCCTGCACACTTCAAACCAAAGCGGCATGGTGGCCTGTGGCTTCAGCTGCCCAGAGCTGCAGGGCACAGGGGGGCTGGCCTGCAGTTACAGCAGACTGGACTGCGCGTGGACGCCAGCAAGGTTCCTGCGAGAGGCATCTCCCAGAAGAGGCATTGTAGTGTAATGGCTACACCCGCAGGCTTTGGGATCCCCTGTGTGCCAATCCTAGCTGTGTGACTCTGGACAAGGTCTCAACTCCTGAGACCCAGTTTGCTTATTTGTAAAATGTGGTCACCGATAAAGCTGTCATATGGATTAAATGAGATAATGCCTGTCAAGTTCCCGGCACAGAGCCTAATGGTACAATAGGTGCTCAATAAACATTGGTGTTCACTCATTACTATTGTTTCACAAAACCTGACAAGGACCAGGCGATTTGAAGTAACAAAGCTTCTTTCAAAATTGCGGTTCATTTGATACAGGTCCTTTGCTTCCTCAGGGGTGAAGGCTGCAAAACACCGTACTACATTCCCTTAGGGTGCTGGGAAGCAGCGAGGAAGCAGAATGAGAACCATGCTGACCTGGGACCGGAACCCTAGCTTTGTTTCTCGATAGCTGTGTGCCCCTGGACAAATTACTCAACCTCTCTGAACCTGTTTGTTTTGTGTTGGCTTTTTTTTTTTCCTGAGACTGAGTCTCACTGTGTCACCCAGGCTAGAGTACAGTGGCATGATCTCGGCTCACTACAAACTCTGCCTCCCGGGTTCAAGCGATTCTCCTGCCTCAGCCTCTGGAGTAGCTGGGACTACAGGTGAATGCCACCACAGCCTTCTAATTTTGTACTTTTAGTAGAGATAGGGTTTCAACATGTTGGTCAGGCTGGTCTCGAACTCCTGACCTCACGAGAGCTTGCTCTCCTCAGTCTCCCAAAGTGCTGAGATGACAGGCCTGAGCCACCACACCCAGCTAACTTTTTTAAAGATGAGGCTGTGTTATGTTGCCCAGACTGGTCTCAAACTCCTGACTTCAAGTGATCCACCCACCTTGGCCTCCAAAAGTGTGGAGATTACGGGTGTGAGCCACCATGCCTACCCGTTTTTTTTTGTTTTGTTTTGTTTTGTTTTAAAGTAGAGTCCAACATCGTCGCCCAGGCTGGAGTGCAGTGGTGCAATCATGGCTCACTGGCAGCCTCAACCGCCTGGCCTCAAGACAGCCTCCTCCTTAAGCTTCCTGAGTAGCTAGGGCTATAGGTATATGCCACCACACTTGGCTAAATTTTTGTACTCTTCTGGAGAAGATGGGGTTTCGCCATGTTGCCCAGGCTCGTCTTAAAAATCCTGAGTTTGCCGGGCGCGGTGGCTCAAGCCTGTAATCCCAGCACTTTGGGAGGCCGAGGCGGGTGGATCACGAGGTCGAGAGTTCGAGACCATCCTGGTCGACATGGTGAAACCCCGTCTCTACTAAAAATACAAAAAATCAGCTGGGCATGGTGGCGTGTGCCTGTAATCCCAGCTGCTCAGGAGGCTGAGGCAGAAGAATTGCCTGAACCCAGGAGGCGAAGGTTGCAGTGAGCCGAGATCGCGCCATTGCACTCCAGCCTGGGTAACGAGAGCGAAACTCCGTCTCAAAAAAAAAAAAAAAAAAAATCCTGAGTTCACACGATCTGCCCTCCTCGGCTTCCCAAAGTGCTGGGATTACAGGCATGAGCCACTGCGCACAGGCCACCTCAGTTTTCTTAACTGCAAAATGGAGAGAATACCCTCCTCACAAGAGGACAATAAGGCCCTCAGGAGGCAATGCCCATAACACTATGTGGACAGACAGCGGCAGGTCCAGAACTAGATGGCATAGCCAAGCCTCTTACCCACCTAAGCAGTACCCTAAGGTCCCCTGAGCTCTTGCCATGGGTCAGGCTAGTTTCAGAGCTCATTCATGGGGACAGAGCTCTGCCAGGTGCAGCTACCATGGGTGACCAAAACAGCCACTGCCTGAGGCTCCTCCCAGAGGCTCTAAACATTCTATAGTCCACTGACTGACACTTGGGCCTGTGGATCCCAGGCAAGAGGACCTATCCAACTTCAGGCCATGCGGCTGTCAGAGAGCAGTAGTCAGAAGCACAGGACCCAATCCCGGGACGTGTAGGGGCAGCACATGCGTGTCCCTGCTGGGCAGCAACCTGGCCTGAGGCAGGACCAGAGCCCAGCAGCTGGGACCACAGACAGTGCTGTGGGAGGCACCCAGCAATGGGGTTTATACTGATTTGTGTCTTTGAGATTTGCTTGCAATGTGCCTTTGAGGCCAAGCCCCAGGCTCCAGGGAGATGAGCAGACAGCCTGATTCTCAAGGACACTCTAGTCACCCAGGGCCCCTGCAAACAGATGCTGGCATCACAACTAGGCAGAAGGAAGGTCAGGACCACAACTGTAGCATGTGCCATGGCAACCCGGGGCCTGGTCAGTGGCTGGCGCAGCAAGTGTCCCCAAGGTATTTGAATGAATATGGCTGTTCAGCTTTGGCTAACCTGCTGTCTCATGAACTCCATGTCCCCAGGCAGGGTTTCCAAGAGCCTCCTAACCCTTTCTGCTGGAGGGTTCTGGCCATCTCCCAGTGTACACACAATTCTCCACTGCTGCCTACACATTTGGTCCACTCCCCAGCTTGACATCCACGGTGATGGGTCTGGGCTCAACTTGTCACCTTTACCTCTCTCCCAACTGCAGCCACACCCTCTGCTCCTAGAGCTGCTCTCATGCTTGTGGACTCTGCAGGGTCTTTGCTGTTCTGAATTCCTCCATCATCAACATCCTCCCTTCTACCCTGATCCTGTCAAAATCCAACATCCTTCAGTACTTAACATCATCCGCCATCCCGAGTGAAACCTTCTCAGGCTCTCCCATGTATACCTTCTGAAAGCACTTTCTTTTCCTGTTAATATACCGTCACGCTGGATGTAGTGGCTCACGCCTATAATCCCAGCACTCTGGGAGGCCGATGCAGGAGGACTCCTTGGGCCCAGGAGTTTGAGACCAGCCTGGCAACATGGCAAAACCTCATCTCCATGAAAAATACAAAACATTAGCTGCTCATAGTGGAGCATGCCTGTTGTCCCAACTAGCCAGAAGGCTGAGGCTACTCGGGAGGATGGGGTTGGAGGATTACTTGAGCCCCAGGAGGTTGAGGCTGCAGTAAGCTGTGATCGCACCACTGTACTCCAGCTTAGGAAACCCATCCTGGACAATACGGCAAGACCCCATCTCTAAAAATTTTTTAAAAATTAGGGGTGCTGGCACTCACCTGTAGGCCCAATTACTTGGGGGTTTGTGGTAGGAGGCCCACTTGAGCCCAGGAGTTCAAGGCTGCAGTGAGCTAGGATCGCTGTACCTCACTCTAGCCTGGGTAACAGAGAGAGATCCTATCTCAAAAAACAAAGAAAAACATGAGTCTTGGGACACAGTGGGATGAATGACTGTGGAGGAGTCAAAACTGTCTGAGCCTCAAGTTTCTAATCTGTAAAATAAGAACGATGACAGCAGGACTTAATAAACACTAAATGAGACAATCTACATAAAGCCTTAGCTCAGGGGCTAGCAACTGAAAGCTGTTAGCTGTTACATTATTCTTATTACTATGTTAGTTAAGAAGTGCTTCCCGAACTGCTTGCAACAGAGTCACTTGGGGAACTTACATATGCAGAACCTCCAGGGATATCGCACAAGAACCTGTTTTCTCTCTCTCTCCCTCTCTCTTTTTTGACAGAGTCTTGCTCTATCACCCAGGGCTGGAGTGCAGTGGCACAATCTCAGCCGACTGCAGCCTCTGCCTCCCTTCAAGCGATACTCATGCCTCAGCCTCCCAAGCAGCTAGGATTACAGATGTGTGCCACCATGCCTGGCTAATTTTTACATCTTTTTGAGACAGAGTCTCACTCTGTCACTCTGGCTGGAGTGCAGTGGCGGGATCTCGGTTCACAACCTCTGCCTCCCAGGGTCAAGCAACTGGGACCACAGGCCCACACCACTCTACCCGGCTAATTTTTGTATTTTTAGTAGAAAGGGGGTTTTATCACATTGGCCAGGCTGGTCTCAAAATCCTGGCCTCATGATCCGTCCGCCTCGGCTTCCAAGAGTGTTGGGATTACAGGTGTGAGCCTGCAATTTTTTTTTTTTTTTTTTTTTTTGAGAGGGAGTCTGGCTCTATCACCCAGGCTGGAGTGCAGTGGCGTGATCTCGGCTCAGTACAACCTCCACTTTCCGGGTTCGAGCTATTCTCCCGCCTAAGCCTCCTGAGTAGCTGGGACTACAGGCGCACGCCACCACGCCCGGCTAATATTGTATTTTTAGTAGAGACAGGGTTTCACAATGTTGGCCAGAATGGTCTCGATCTCCTGACTTGGTGATCCACCCGCCTGGGCCTCCCAACGTGCTGAGATTCCAGGCATGAGCCACCGCGCCCAGCCGAGCCTGCACTTTGAAAGGTTCCCCACGTGACAGTGCGGCACAGGTCTGTAGACTGGCTCTACGAGACAATGCTATCACACAAACGCTCCGTGCTTGGTGTCTCGGGGCCCAGTTCAAGCCCCAGGTCTGCCACTTTCCTGGAAAGGCCAACTTTCCAGTAGGGATAGCAACATCGACTCTGCAGCGCTGTAAGGTTCCAGGGGAGGTGCTCACCGGCCAGACCCACGCTCCACCGCCGCCCACGGCTGCTCGCTCACACGCGGGCTAGGCACAGCGCGACCACGTTTTCCCGGCCTCTTCCATGCAGACGGCTTTCCCTGGCCCTGAGGCCGCCGCTGCCGCCACTGCTGGACTAGGTCCCCCTGGATGCAACGCTTCCCAGACCCTGCTTCCTGCCGGGCACGCAGGGGGCGCACGGCGCCCGCCGCCCGGCCCCCAGCCCGACTCGGCCTCCCTTCCTCGGGCTGTGCCCGACTCGGGCCTCACCATGGCAGCTGCTCTGCCTCGGGGACTCTGGCTCCGACTTCCTGGCCTTGCGGCCCCGGCTCAAGGGTGGCCGGCGGGTCAGAGGTCAAGGGAAGCCGCAGAGAGCGCTTGCGCGAGAAGGCGCTGGGCATGCGTATTACCTCGGCCCCGGGGCTGGGCGCCGGCCGCTTGGGGCGGAGTCGGAGGCGGGATTTAACACACGCCGGAGCCTGCTTCGGGCTCCGGACAACTGGGGCGGGCGTGGGGCGGGCGTGGGGGCGGGCGTGGGGGCGGTACCAGGAGCCTCAATGGCCTGCGTGCTTACGCTGGTGCGCTGGAGCAGCTAAGCACATAGGTCAGACCTGGGGCGATTTCTACCCTTGATTTCGTCTAAATATTTGGGAATGCAACATTATATGAAATCAACGAACCTATATGGAGTAGGCTCCCAAATTCTCAGGAATATTGAAAAAATAGGAAACTTTAAGATAGGTTTCATCCATATTCCTCATGCCTGGGACGTTCGTTCCCTCCTTCAAATAACTGCTCAAATGTCACCTCAATGAGGCCCACCTAGACCCCTTACAACGCCGTGACTTGCCATCCATGAATGAAAAAAGTAACAGCTTTACTGAGATATAATGCATACACTTGACATTTCATGATTGTCTGGAGCACAGTCCAATGCCTTTTATTCACAGAGCTGTGCCACTGTCCACTATTAGTTCCAGAACGTGTTCATCACCCGTTAATCACTCCCCTCCCCCAGCCCCCGTCAACCACTCATTTTTCTCCCTGTGGATTCGCAGGTTCTGGACATTTCACAGAAACGGAATCATACAAGCTGGGCATGGTGGCTCATGCCAGTAATCTCAACACTTCGGGAGGCCGAGGTGAGAGGATCACTTGAGGCCAGGAACTCAAGATCAGCCTGGGGAACATGGTGAAACCCCATTTCTACAAAGAGTACAAAAATTAGCCAGGTGTGGTGGCAGGCGCCTGTAGTCCCATTTACTCGGGAGGCTGAGAGGAGGGAGGATCTCTTGAGCCTGGGAGGTAGAAGCTGCAGTGAGCTATGATCATGCCACTGTACTCCAGCCTGGGTGACAGAGCAAGGCCCTGCCACAAAAACAAAACAAAACAAAAAACAGAAAAAAAGGAAAAAAGAAAGAAAGAAATTCAATCATACAATGTGCAACCTTTTGTGACTGGTTTATTTTCCCTTCTTGATAGTCTCTGTATTTTTTTGTCCAAGACTCTAACCATCCTCTACCATATAACATAATTTACTTATTTATTATTTTGAGACAGAGTCTCACCCTGCCACCCAGGCTGGAATGCAGTGGCACGATCCTGGCTCACTGCAACCTCCACCTCTCAGGTTCAAGCGATGCTCATGCTTTAACCTCCTGAGAAGCTAGTATTGCAGGCATGGACCACCATGCCCCACTAATTTTCAAATTTTTAGTAGAGACAGGATTTCGCCACATTGCCCAGACTGGTCTCAAACCGTTGGCCTGAAGTGATCCACCCGCCTCAGCCTCCCAAAGTGCTGGGATTAAAGGTGTGTGTCACCATGCCCAACCAATTTATTATTTTTTTCCTTTTTTTTTTTTTTTTGAGATGAAGTCTTGCTCTGTCACCCAGGCTGGAGTGCAGTGATATAATCTCAGCTCACTAAAATGTCCACTTCCTGAGTTCAAGTGATCCTACCACCTCAGCCTCCCAAAGTGCTGGGAGTGCCTATAAAGGCATGAGCCATCATGCCCAGCCCACACCTGGCCTTTTTTTTTTTTTTTTTTTTTTTTTTTTTTGAGACAGGGTCTCACTCTGTTGCCCCGGCTGCAACATATGATCATGCCTCACTTCAGTCTTGACCTTCCAGCATTTGAGTGATACTCTTACCTCAGGTTGCTGAGTAGCTGGGACCACGTGCCTGGTTAATGTTTGTATTCTCTGTAGAGATAAGGGTCCCCCTATGTTGCCCAGTCTGATCTCAAATTCCTAGGTTCAAGCAATCCTCACACCTTGGCCTCCCTTTATTTTTGTTTATTATTGAGAATCTGTTCTCTTCCACTAGAGTAGGAGTTCCTGTTGGGCAAGACTTTTCTCTCTCTGCTCTTAGATGTCAAGTGCCTGGTACGGCATCTGGCGCACAGCATTCGGCAAATGGTGGGATGAAAGTTGGGCCGCCTGGTACCACTACTCTTCTTCCCCCTCCTCCCATCCTCCACATTCCTTCCTCTGTGCCCACATTGTCCTTCCTTGCTTGCCTGGAAGCGGCTCTCTCCCTGCCTGGCTCCTCATCAGCCCTCAGGTCTTGTCTCAGCTCAAAGTCACCTTCTCAAGCCCTGAATCTCAGTCGCTTCCTGTTCTCCAGTTTCTTATATATTATATACATTTTTTGAGACGGAGTCTTGCTCTGTCGCCCAGGCTAGTGTGCAGCAGCATGATCTTGGCTCACTGCAACCTCTGCCTTCTGGTTTCAAGTGGTTCTCCTGCCTCAGCTTCCTGAGTAGCTGGGATTATAGGCACCCATCACCACACCTTGCTATTTTTTTTTTTTTTTTTTTGAGATGGAGTCTCACTGGCACCCAGGCTGGAGTGCGGTGGCACTATCTTGACTCACTGCAACCTCCACCTCCCAAGTTCAAGCGATTCTCCTGCCTAAGCCTCCGCAGTAGCTGGGTCTACAGGCGTGTGCCACCACACCCGGCTAATTTTTAAAAAATTTTTAGTAGAGATGAGGTTTCACCATGTTGGCCAGGCTGGTCTCGAACTCTTGATATTAGGTGATTCGCCTGCCTTGGCCTCCCAAAGTGCTTGGATTACAGGCATGAGTAACCACACACAGCCAGTTTCTCTTCCTTACTGCTGTCTTTGCACTCTATCTGCTTGCCTGTAGACAGTCTAATCCCCCTGCATAAGAAGGGTGTAGGAAGCTGAAGCTCCTTGCAAGACCTTGTCTGTCCTGTCCTTTACAGCATCCTGCCATCCAGAGCACTGCAGGTACCTGCGTGGTGAACCGAATGACTTCCAGCAGTGCGCAGCTGATCAGGTCCTGGGAGCAGAGTGAGGCTAAGATACAGGGAAGCCCAAGTCCAAACCCCTGTCACCCACATTCCTGTCCCCTTCGCTTGCCAACCAGCCCAGAGACCACAGCCGTATAAGAAGTGGCCAGCTTAAAAAAGTTTAATTGCTGAGAACATCCAGAGCAGGTGCGGGCCGGTCTTTGTGGGGCTCACAACCCCTTGTTGGACCATCAGCTCTGCGATGACTCCTTCTCCTGGCTACAAACCTGAGAAGCGGGGCAGCTGGTCCCAGGGCCCTGAGACTGGTGCTGCTCCAGAAGGCCTGGTGGGAGGCCAGCCCCCAAGGCCCTGGACCAGAACTGGGGCAGCAGGCAAGATGGGGCAGCGTGGGGTGAGCAAAGGTGCTGGATGAGGCCAGCCCAGGATGGGACCAGCCCAGAGCAACAGAAAGACCAGGGGAGACGGGGTACCCAGCGCCTGCCCAGGGACATGCTACTGACCCCCCGCCACTCTGCACCCCTGGCTACATGCTAGTGGGCAACTGATGAGCAGCAGCTGACCCCAGAGACAGCAGAGGTGAGAACAGTCCCTGGGAGCTGCCAAGACCCAGAAGCTGTGGAAGTGCCCACGGGAAGCCAGGGCTGCAGGGGTGAGAAGTGTCGGTGCGAGAGAGGCATCTTCCAGCCTGAGGATGAGCTGTGAGGTGTACACTAGGAGGCCGCAGCACAGGTTAGGTGGAGGTGACGGGGGCGCAGGCTAGTCCTGGGGCAAAACACCAAGAGGTGGGAGGGAGTCAGGAGGGCCTGGGAGGGCGGGAGGTGCGTGCTGTGGCATGTGCCAAGCCAAGGGATGGCGCTGCCTGCTGGGAAATGGGGCCACTTGCTACTCACCCACTCATCTTCGTCCACACCTTCAAAGGAGTCCTGGGGGAGCGGGTCGTCCCTGTTCCCCAGCTTTGCCACCATGGCATTCAGCAGCTGGGAGAGAAGGCAGGAGAAGGGTCAGGAAAGGCATAAGACTCCCTACTCCCACTCCAAGAACAACCCTGACAATGTTGTGAAAGAGCTTGTTTTTTGTTTTTAGAGAGACAGGGTCTTGCTCTGTCACACAGGCTGGAGTGCAGTGGTGCAATCATGGCTCACTGTAGCCTTGACTTTCTGGGTGCAAGTGATCCTCCTGCCTCAGCCTCCCAATTGGCTGGGATGACAAGTGTGTAACACCACACATAGTTAATTTTTTTTAGACAGAATTTCACTATTGTTGCCCAGGCTGGAGTACAATGGCATCTCAGCTCACTGCAACATCTGCCTCCCAGGTTCAAGTGATTCTTCTGCCTCAGCCTCCCAAGTAGCTGGGATTACAGGCATGCACCACCCTGCCTGGCTAACTTTGTATTTTTAGTAAAGATGGAGTTTCTTCATGTTGGTCAGGCTGGTCTCGAACTCCTGACCTCAGGTGATCCACCTGCCTCAGCCTCCCGAAGTGCTGGGATTACAGGCATGAGCCGCTGGTTAATTTTTTAAAATTTTTTGTGGAGATGGTCTCAAACTCCTGGCCTTAAGAGATCCTCCCTGCTTTGGCCTTCCAAAGTGCTGGGATTACAAGTGTGAACCACCACACCTGGCCAAAATAGCCATTTTATTTTATTTTATTTTTTACTTATTTATTTATTTGAGATAGAGTCTCGCTCTGTCACCCAGGCTGGAGTGCAATGGCTCGATTTTGGCTCACTGCAACCTCTGCCTCCTGGGTTCAAGTGATTCTCCTGCCTCAGCCTCCTGAGTAGCTGGGATCACAGGTGCGCGCCACCACACCTGGCTAAAATTTTTTATTTTAGTAAAGATGGGGTTTCACCGTGTCGCCCAGGATGGTCTCAAACTCCTGAGCTCAGGTGATCCACTCGCCTTGGCCTCCCAAAGTGCTAGGATTACAAATGCGAGCCACCTCACCCAGCCTCAGAACAGCCATTTTAATTAAAGCTCTAACAAAGCTGATGGGTTTCCACTGAAAAGGACACAAAGAAGAGATGGGAGTGAGAGACTGAGAAGCTGTGGCATACAGCACCATACACACGAGCCACTGTCTCTGCACATGGCCTCCAATGCTCAAAATGTACTCCAGGGTCCCAAAAGCACTTGGGCCCAGAACCTCCAGCTTGGGATGAGTTTGGCCTGGCCAGGGTGGGGCTCTAACTGCCCTCCCCCACTTGTCATGCCCTGTGCTTAGCTGCAGGGCTCTGGAAGGTCTCCCTACCCAGATCTGGTGTGAAGAGGATGTGACATGTGGTTGCTGTCCCAGTATGGGTCTGGGCTGGAAAACTAAGGGGTCATGGCCACGTGCAGCCAGGACTCTGTCACTTCCATATGGCTGCTCTCTCCCATGCCTACCTCCTCCTTCTTTTGTTGATCTGACTTCTCTTCCAGGTACTGCGCTGAGGAGGGGGCCCGACGGGCAGGGGTCTCTCGGGGAGCTTGGCTCACTGGGGCAGGTCAAGAACAAACATCAGAGAGTTCGCTTGGTGGGGGCTCCTTGGTGCCAAGCCCTAGATTTCTTTTCTTTTCTTTTTGAGATGGAGTTTTGCTCCCGTTGTCCAGGCTGGAGTGCAGTGGTGCGACCTTGGCTCACTGCAATCTCCGCCTCCTGGGTTCAGGCGATTCTCCTGCGTCAGCCTCCAGAGTAGCTGGGATTGCAGGTGCCCACCACCACACCCAGCTAATTTTTGTATTTTTAGTAGAGACAGGGTTTCACCATGTTGGCCAGGCTGGTCTCAAACTCCTGACCTCAGGTGATTCGCCAGCCTCGGCCTCCCAAAGTGCTGTGATTACAGGCGTGAACCACCATGCCATGTCAACCTAGGGGGTTTCTATGGCACAAACCCAACAGGTGGTGTTAAGAGTCAATGGCAGCCAGGCGTGGTGGCTCACGCCTGTAATCCCAGCACTTTGGGAGGCCGAGGTGGATAGATCACCAGGTCAGGAGATCAAGACCATCCTGGCTAACACGGTGAAACCTCATCTCTAAAATAAATAAATAAATAAATAAATAAATAAATAAAAAGAAAAAAACAGTCAATGGAGCCTCAGTGCGTAAGACGTGCCCTGGACACCAGGGTGGCTGGGTGTGTGTGTGTTAGGAGTAGGGACTTGCAATGAAAACACAAACCACAGGCACTGCCCTCCAGAGCCTCAGAGACTGAATGACACAGCCACTCCACCCTCGAAAAGGCCAGAGGATTCTGTGTACCAACAGGAATGGAACTTCAGCCTGGGCCTTCTGTCCCTTTCTCCAGCCCCCATCTCGCTTCCTCCCCACACCCAGTCCCACAGCGCACCTGGGCTCATGTCAGGAGGCTGCAGGCTGAGAAGCCGGGGTTGCCCAGTAGCACCCTGCAGCCAGGCCTTGGCACTGAGCACGGGCT
The DNA here is from genome assembly GCF_048565385.1 of Saimiri boliviensis. NCBI lineage: Eukaryota > Metazoa > Chordata > Mammalia > Primates > Cebidae > Saimiri > Saimiri boliviensis. The sequence continues at coordinate 7,452,600 of NC_133460.1, read as the reverse complement.
CCCAGCTCACAGCCGTGTCTGGGAACACGTCATCCTGGAAGAACTCTTTCTGCAGAGGGAGAAACAGTGTTTCCTGAAACAGGGCTGTCCTGAAACACTGACCCGGGGCCCAGGGCACACGGGCATCTGTTGGGGAGGGAGGAGGCAGACCTGGGACCTTCTCAGCAGCCTGGGGCTTCCGTGAGTTTCAGTATCTCAGTAGAAGTGGACAAAGAATAATGTCCCCAAAGAATAATGAGTGGGACCATTTGGAAGCAGGACCAGACAGGACCCAAAATCCCCTCTAGGCACTGAGAAGGAGATGGGCATCAGGGTCCCAGGGCCCCACCCTCACCCTCACCCGGACTCGGGGCAGCCGGAAGGCCACAGGCTCCAGGGAGGACTGACGCAGCCGCAGGCACCGCATGAACTCCACCTCCCGCACATCACACTCTGTCTTCGGCAGGAGGGCGAAGCCCTAGGGGAGGGAGGTAGTCGGAGCTGCCACTGGGACCTAGAGCTCATGGCTTGGCATGCAGTCTCCCCAGGGTGCCAGCATCCCTCACTCAGGACCATCATGACTGTGGCCTGTCCCTGGTCAGTAATGTGCTGACCATGTTGAACCACCTGCTCTCTGGAGGGAAAGCCCTGATTTATAGTATTTCCCTATTTCCACAGCGTACAAACTCCCACCGTGGCTGACTGCGAGATGCCAACTCCACTTCCTGAATGTGGTACTGGGATGAGATGCAAATAGCACATCATCCCGCATTTCCTCCATGCACTCTAACATGTGACCTCAACAGCAAAGATAACAGTAAAACTGTATACATTAATTAGGAAGTGATAAACTGGTTATGAATTTGGTTGTTAATATTCTTATTTTTAGGTTCATATTGTGAGTTCATATGGTTTAACCTTATCTAGTGTAATTGTTTGTTTTGTAAAGATGGGTTCTTGCTTTGTTGCCCAGGCTGGTCTTAAACTGGGCTCAAGCAATCCTCCTACCTCAGCCTCCCAAAGTGTTGGGATTTCAGGGAACTGTACCCAGCCTACACTGTAATTTTTAACAATGGTTGAATATGACAATGACTCTTAAAACTCCTAAATAGTTCCAGCACCAGCTCCTGCCAGTCACTGGGTACAGCCCCAGCCCCAGACCCAGCCCAGGACTCTGACCTTGACCCACAGGCTCCTGCACTTACCCATAAGACCACCAGGGGGCGGGGCAGCCTTGTGGTCCCATTGGGGACCTGGCACCAGGGTGGCCTCACCTTGTGGGGATCAGCTGACGTGAAGCTGTTGCACTCCAGGAAGAAAGGGGACTCGGGGAGCAGCTCATACAGGAACACGCGGGTGTCGCCCTTTGGGGAAGAAGGCAGGCCAGGGACCCTCCAGCAACACCAGCCTTCTTCCCACTGCTTCTCACCCGCCGCCCCACCCTCCAGCCCAGCCCACCTTGCCAGTCAGAAGCACCAGGCCCGTGTCTGAGTCATAGCTAGGCAGCAGGGTTGAGGGAGCCACATCCAGGCCCAGCACTGCCAAGGGGCCACCAGCCAGGCTTTCAGCTTCATATAGGAGCATCTGGCGCTCACTTCGGCTGCAGGGAGGTTTGGGGACAGAAGCAGGTGTTCAGAGCTGGAAGGGGCTGGGGCAGGACAAAGACTCCCACACGGCCCCTGCTCCATTCTGGGTTGCAGGCGAGGCCTAGCGTGGCCCTCAGAAGCACTGGCCCAGCCAGGCGTAGTCACACCCTAACCTGCCCCTCTGCTTCTGGGTCCCCTGCTGACTCTCTCCCCAACTCCTCACCCACCCATCCATCTCCCTCAGACCCCCTCATGCACTCCTGCATCTATGTCCCCCACCCCCTCACCCACCCCTCCATCCATCTCCCAGAGACCCCCTTACCACCCCCTCACCCACACCTGCATCCATTTTCCCCAGGCCCCCTCATCCACCCTTGCACCTATCTCCCCCCACCCCCTCACCCACCCCTCTATCCATCTCCCTCAGACCCCCTCACCCACCGCTCCATCCATCTCCCCCCACCCCCTCACCCACCCCTGCATCTATCTTCCTCCATCCCCTCGCCCACCCTTGCATCCATCTCTCCCACCCCCTTACCCACCCCTCTATCCATCTCCTTCAGACCCCTTACCCACCCCTCCATCCATCTCTCCCCACCCCCTCCCCTGCATCTATCTTCCCCCACCCCCACCCCTGCATCCATCTCCCCCCACCTAGTTTTAGAGACCCCCTTACCACCCCCCCACCCACGCCTACATACATCTCCCCTACCCCCTCACCCACCCCTGCATTCATCTCACACTTACCCCAAAAACACCCCTCCATCCGTCTCCCCTACCCCCTCATTCATCCATCCATCCATTCATCCACCTATCATTCCACTCATCCATCCACCCATCTATCCCCACATTCATTCATCCATCCATCCACCCATTTGCCCACCTATCCATCCACCCATCTACCTATGCATCCAATCATCTACCCACCCACCCAACCATCCAGTGAGGGGCAGGAATGGTTTCTGGAAGCCTGACAAATGTATGTGACTGTGGAGAAGGGGGACACAGGTGGCCGCTGAAGACTGGGGATGAGGGTCCCTGACTCCTCACCTGTCAAAGCCAGACACCAGCAGACAACGACCATCACACACCCAGACAACACGGGCTCCGCGTCCTCCCTCGGGCCCTGGGCCTTCCTGTTGAGATATATCTTGTGACGCCCAGCCAGGCGTCACCTGATCTGAGGCCACTCCCCAACCGGTGTGCTCACCTGCAGGGGCTCAGGGCTTCTCAGCGGCCTGTAAACCCGCACGCGCCCATCCCTGCAGACAGTGGCCAACTGCTGCCCATCAGGACTCCAGGCCAGGCTGAAGATCTGGGAGCAGGAAGGGATGTGAGACACAGTCTCACCTCACTGCGGGCCCCGCCCCTCCTCACTGCTGGCCCCGCCTCTACAGCACTCCTACCTGGTCTCGGTGGCCCTGCAGCTTCAGCCGCTCAACTCCAGCCTGAAGGTCCCAGATGCGAACAGTGAGGTCATAGGAGGACGAGGCCAGCACATCTGCTGCCAGTGGGTGGAAGCGCAGGGAGCAGATCTTCTCCATGTGACCTGGAGGAAGGCAGGGGTGACAGGGAGCCCTGTGGAGACACTGGCCACCCTAGCCCCATTCCAGAGCCTGCCTGACCTGTGAGCACAACCTCGGGTGTGGTGAGCACCTCTTTCAGGCCCTCTGGGGGCACCCGCCAAAGTCGGATCCTGGCGTCCTCACCACCTGCAGAGGACAGATGGGGGCTCATCATTGCTGGGCCCAAGACCGCTGGGCTCCCCATTGCCCATCCAGGACCCAGGAACCAGGACCCTCCCTCAAGCCTGAGCACCCAGCCTCCTTACCCACAGCGAGGCGATGGGGGTCAAAGGGGTCCCAAGCCAGATCAGTCACAGCTGCCCCATTCTGCAGTGTGGGCAGTGCAGTGTCGGGCAGGCGGCCAGGCTTCCGTAGCTGTGGGAGGTGCCCCCACCCCGAGGCCCATCAGTGCCAGGCAGAAGAGCCAGTCCCCAGGGGCTGCAGGCAAGCAGTGTGCCTGGGCCCCCACCTACTGCAGTAGAGGCTCCCACCACTGGATGGTCCAAGCTCTCTGCCCTGACCACCTTGTGCCCAGGTGCCAACCACAAGGCCCCAGAGAGTGAGGGGGCAGTAGCGTGAACAGGTGGGAAAAGCTCAGGCTTGGGGCTCAGGTGGCCTGGCTTTGGATCCCAGCTCCACCACTTACACAGCTGTGTGACCTGGATAGGTCACTAAACCTCTCTGGACCTCTTCTCCCTTATCTGTAAAATGGGGATAAAAGTGGCAGGCCCCACGGTGGGTGGCTGGGAGGACGATAGGACAGGCTGGCAGGGGCCTGACACACAGTTCGTGCTCCCTGTGCCGTGTGTGTGGCCAAGACCTCTGCATTCTTGCCACTGGCAGGGAACTGAGGGGCAGCCCTGGGGGGCAGGACCCTCACCTCAAGCACAGCCACCTGTCCCCCGCTGCTGAGCAGGGGCACGGCCACACGCAGTTTGTTGGCACAGAAGCCATCACATTCACCAGGTGTGGTGAGGTTAAGCCCCTTGAGGTTGGTGATGTGGCTGTCTCGGTGCAGGACGGTGCCCTGAGCATGGCGGAACTTGGAACTGGGGCCTGGCGGGTAGCAGGGACATGGAACCACGTGTGAGGATGCTGTCCCTGCCCACCCTGCACTCTGAAAACCCGCTCCCCTCACCCTGGGCAGGTGCACAGCGTGAACCTAGGCCCAGGCCTCTGTTAATTCAGTGGATGCAACTCGCCCAGCAATAATGTCTGGAACAAGACCCTGTTCCCTGATGGCTCTGAGGAATCTCGGTGGAGCCCCTGGGTTCCAGCTGCCGGTGGTCCAGGTCACCTTCCTGTTTTACAGGTGAGACTCAAGAGCCACACCCCAGCCCCCAGGACAAATGACTCTGCCAGGAGCTGTGAGTCTGTGTGATGGGGGGTGCCCTGCATGAGGCCTCTGCTCAGGGGTAGGGTACAGAGGAGGGTACAGGGGTAGGGTACAGAGGAGTGGGGCAGACAGGGCTCCCAAGGTAGGGGTGAGCTTGTCCTCCTCCCTTACCCAGCAGGCTCTGCAGCGACCTCAGACTGGGGCTGGTCCCGATGCCACTGGTGCTGGAGAGCGAAGGCCCCAGGCTGGAGGGCGTGGAGGGCGAGGTCAGCGAACTGGGAGGGGAGGAGAAGTCCTCCTGGGGAGGGGCATGGGGTCAGCCAGCCCATTCCTAGGTGTGCTGGCCAAAGAGAGGGAGCACCAGCCGACTCCAGGGTCACCACTCTGGGCCCCCTGTGGACTGAAGGAGCCTCCACTGTGGGCATGGAACAGGAGCAGTGGGGGGCACGGGCATAAATGCAGATGCTGCCAGTGCTGGGGTAACACATGGGGAAGCAGCTGAGCTTCAGACCTTGGGGACAGCAAGTGGCAGCTGCTGGCTCCCGGCCCTGTGGGAGGGTGTGCCCAGTGGGTTAGATCTGCCAATATTTTCAGGGGAGCCAGAAATCTAGATCTCTTTGAGAATTCTTGCTTTTTAAGTGTTTGCCCAATTTAGAAAGCACTGTGAAGTTCCTTCTTTATGCTCCACGTGTTTCTCAGTCTCTGCTACACTTTACAATCAAAGAAGGTTGGGGCTGGGCACAGTTGCTCAAGACTCTAATTCCAGCAGTTTGGGAGGCCAAGGACAGCAGATCATTTGAGGTCAGGAATTAGAAACCTGGCCAACATGGTGAAACCACTTCTCTGATAAAGATACAAAAAATCAATCGGACAGGCGTGGTAGCTCATGCCTGTAATCCAAGCACTTTGGAGGCCAAGGCGGGTGGATCACCTGAGGTCAGGAGTTCAAGACCAGCCTGACCAACATGGTGAAACCCTGTCTTTAAAAAAAAAAAAAAAAAAATTAGCAGGGTATGGTGGTGTGCGCCTGTAATCCCAGCTGCTCGAGAAGCTGAGGCAAGAGAAGTACTTGAACCCTGGAGGCGGAGGTTGCAGTGAGCCGATATCGTACCATTGCACTCCAGCCTGGGAGACAGGGTGAGATTCCATCTCAAAAAAAAAAAAAAAAAAAGACTGGGCAAGGTGGCTCATGCCTGTAATCCCAGCACTTTGGGAGGTGGCTGAGGTGGGTGGATCACCTGAGATCAGGAGTTCAAGACCAGCCTGACCAACATGGTGAAACCCTGTCTCTTCTACAAATACAAAAATGAGCTGGGCATGGTGGTGGGTGCCTGTAATCTCAGCTGCTCAGGAGGTTGAAGTAGGAGAATGACTTGAACCTGGGAGGCAGAGGTTGCAACGAGCCAAGATTATACCATTGCATTCTAGCCTAGGCAATAAGGGCAAAACTCCTCTCAAAGAAAACCCGCAAAAATTCGCCGGGTATGGTGGTGCATGCCTATAATCCTAACTACTCAGGAGGCTGAGGCAGAAGAATCACTTGAACCCAGGAAGAGGAAGTTGCAGTAAGCTGAGATCATGCAAATGCCACTCCAGCCAGAGCAAGAGAACAAGACTCTGTCTCAAAAAAAAAAAAAAGGCTGTTGGACCGGTAAACATGCAGGGCAGCCATTGTGGTGTCGCCAAGGTAGGATGGGGGCGGCCCTGGTACTTACGGTTGGGTCTGTATCGCCCACGGGTGTCTTCGTCACTGCAGGCTGGGTTGTGTCAGGGACAGGCTCCATAGGGGGCACCAGACTGGAAGTGAAGCTGGGGTGGGGCCGGCAGGCAGGGTTGAGGCTGACCTTCTGCACCTGCAGGGGGGCCAGCAGTGGGCGATGGGGACATGGGCTGCCTGGTCAGGAGGGACCCCATGGAAGGGTCAAATGGGTGGGGACAGGGGAGCACCCAGCAGGCCAGGCTGAGTTAGTACACAGCCAGACAGGGGGCTCCCAGGGGCTGGAGGAGGCCAGGAGAGGTGATAGGCTCTGGACCCACCTGCCGGTTGTCCCCAGCCCACCAGCTGTGGGGGTCAGAGGCAGGTACACAGCTGGCGGTGTCCGGGAACAGGTCCTCATGGAACTCCACAGCCTGGCCACAGACAAGCAGGCAGTCAGTAAAGCCCAGGCCCCCTTACTCCCCAGTCCCCTCAGCCCCTCACCCAGGTCCCCCTCACCTTGCGGGGCACATGGTAGCTGATTGGCACGATGGCTGTGTCGCTCAGCTGCAGGACGCGGAGTACCTCGCAGCTCATGACGGCCAGCACCTGCCGGGGCACCAGGGTGGCCCCCCGAAGCACACTCTCCAGGACACACTGGGTCACTGTTGAGGATACCACAGGGGGACAGGCAGGACAGATGGAGGAGTGGAGGGTAGGGGAGAGGGGGTGAGGAAGCAAGGCTTACCTGGGCTCAGCACCGGCTGCTGCAGGACCACCTCGTAACAGTACAGCTGCTTCTCGCCCTGAAATGAGTCTGAACTGAGCCCTGTTTGCTGACTGCACTCCTGGGGAGGGCCCAGGGCTGGAACCAGCTCCCCCAAGAACCTGAGCCACAGAACCACAGTGGCTGGCGATGGGGCCGCCTCACATGCTCGGTGCTAAACTGAGCCCTGGGCCAACTCTACGTCACTTGCTCAGCCTCACTGCGCATGGGGTGAGCACTGGGGGCGTACGTCAGAATTTACGGAGTACTGACTGTGTGCTCAGCCCGTTCTATTCTCGGTCTTGTTCTCAGGAAGGCCCCTGTTCTAGGAGAGCTGTAGTCACCTTGGCTGCACGGGGAGACACAGAAGCCCTGTCCTAGTTCCTCCTCTCTCTCAGGGAAGGCCAGGGGCTGGACTTCAGGGTGTGGATGCCGGTGGGAGCCCCAGCTTCTCACTCACCTTTCCTGCCAGGACCAGTAGCCCAGAGTCAGGGTCCAGCAGGGGCAAGAGACACCTGAGGGAGAGAGGGCAGGATGGCGGGTCAGGGCAGTGGGAGGGCAGCCAGCCTCGTGACCCCAGGTGGGAGCCCCGGAGAGGCGCCACAGTAACCGGGAGCCACTTGGCCATCCAGCCACATTCAGCCTGGTCCCCAGGAACCCTCTCCTTTTCTGAGCTTCCTACATGCCCCACACACCCACACCCCAGCTGCTCCTCCCTAGGCCCTCTACCTGCACACCTGCATCAGGAACCCCCTCCTCTTCCTGAGCTTCCCACATGCCCAGCAAACGCCCACACCCCAGTTGCTCCTCTCAGGCCTCCACCTGCACACCTGCGTCACTCCAGGATTCAGCTAGGCCTGGGCACAGGGGAGCTCGGGCCCAATCTCAGCCCCAGCTCTTCCTCCAAGAAGACCCCAGGTGCATTCTGTTCCCTTCCCACTTCTGACAGCCTAGACATCAGGCCAGCATTACCAGGAAAGGTGGAGAGGGGATGCCAGATGCAAGGAGCCCCCATTTCACTCAGCACTGCCTGTGGACAGGTAGTGTCTAGGAGCAGTGCAGCCAGCCCTGCCACTCCGGATCTGCACTAAGGTTTGGGGCCCTCTACTCGATTACCCCACCCTCCCTGGGACTCGATGATATCTTGGAGGCTCAGAGCCCCCTCCATGCTGACTTCAAGTTCCTGTGCCCAAATCAGAGCCAGGTGCCTGGGAGAAGGAGCTCCTTCGGCTGCTGGGCCTCCCTGCCCTCCTCAGGCCGTAGCCCTGCTGAGCCTGCTGGCAGGATGCTCCCAGGCCCTCAATGGTCTCAAAGGGGTAGCAGAACGGGGTGGCAGTTGGGAACAGAGTCAGCAGACTGGGAGCCCCTGCCACCCTATGCCCAGCTCAGCCTTGGCCAACTGCCCAGGGCTTTATGCCTCCCTCCAAGGGCCTTTCGGAGACCCCTGCACAGCCCCTCCACCCTGTGAGAGCTGCCTTCCCACTCCAGGGCCTTTTGAAGGGAGTGGGGGCCTGGGAGAACTCTTGGCAGATACCTTCCTGTGTTTCTCGATCCTGATCTTTGCTGCTGTTTTTTTTTTTTTTTTTTTTTTTTTTTTTTAGAGACAGGGTCTCCCTCTGTCACCCAGGCTGGAGTGCAGTGGCACAATCATTGCTCTCTGCAGCCTCAGCCTCCTGGGCTCAAGTGATCCTCCCACTCAGACTCCAGAGTGGCTGGGACTACAGGTGCACACCACCATGCCTGGCTATTTTTACTTTTATTAATTAATTAATTAATTAATTAATGTATTTATTTTTGAGACAGAGTCTCACTTGGTCACCCAAGCTAGAGTGCAATGGCAGTCTCAGCTCACTGCAACCTCCACCTCCCGGGTTTAAGTGAGTCTCCTGCCTCAGCCTCCCAAGTAGCTGGGAATACAGGAACTGGCCACCAACAATTTTTTTGTATTTTTAGTAGAGATGGGGTTTCTCAAACTCCTGACCTTGTGATCCGCCCACCTTGGCCTCCCAAAGTGCTGGGATTACAGGTGTGAGCCACCGTGCCCAGGCTTTTACTTTCATTTTTGTAGGAACAGGGTCTTAGTATGTTGCCGAGGCTGGTCTCAAACTCCTGGCCTGAAGTGATCTTCCCACCTTAGCCTCCCAAAGCGCTAGGATTACAGGCATGAGCCACTGCACTTGGTCTTGGTATCTTGTTTCCGGGATCTGCAGACAGGGATTCCCCCAACCCAGACACTGACACCCTCAAATAGAACCCCATCCCCACTGTGTTGCCAGGGTCAGAAGTCTCCCAGCTGTGGCAGCCTCTATCCCTCACCCCAGTGACAAAGGGCCCAGGCCCCCTCCACTGTTGACCCTCCCACCAGCTGGCCACTAAGCAGTCCTGCCCACCTCTCCTCCCCACTCTGCCAGGAGCCACAGAATGGCTGGGAAGCTGGGTGGGGTCCTGGGTGTCTCCATGACTTCCTGGAGTGCCTTGGGCTGGTCACCTGTGAGTAACACAGGCCCCTAATTACTGCGGGCCCAGCAGGCTGAGCTGGGCTCAGCAATGCCCTTTGCAACCTGGCCTGACCACTGCCTGTGGTGACAGAGGCAGAGGGTCGGACACCAAGGTGTGCGTGACCTGAGGTGGCCTCCACATGGACACCGGCTCCAGTGGGGCTGGAAACAAGTCCCCTTCAGCAGCTTTAACAGGGCTTTCACTCACTCATTCATTCATTCACAATCATTCATTCCTTTGATGAGGTGGTCTGTGCCTGGTCCTCGGCTCGACCTGCATGCAGGTATATCCAGAGGTGAGTCCAACAGACCCTGCCTCTGTCCTCAAGGTGCTCACAGCCTAGCACAAGAGGCAGACAGACACAATCCCATAGACAAACATGTGAAGGGAAGGCTCACCGAGGGCACGCAATGATGGGGCAGGGGGACTGGGCCTCAACTGTGAGGGAGGGGTTGTTCCCTCCAATCCCAAGGTCATGCAAAAATCAAATACCTCACAGGGAGAGAGTTTCAGAGAAAGTACAGCCTGTGCAAAGGTCCTGTGGCAGGTGGGTTTATGGCCTATCCGAGGAACAAGATGGGTGATGTGTCTGGCAGCCTGGACAGTGCGGGTGAGGGCTGAGGCTCAGGATGGGCAGTTGGGGGCTAGATGGAAGGGCTGGTGCATATCAGGAGGGGACTTCTGTCTCTAGTGGATGAGCAACAAAAAGGTAGCAGTGTGTTTCAAGCAAAAGAGGCTATGCCAGGCACAGTGGCTCATGTCTGTGATCCCAGCACTTTGAGAGGCCAAGGTGGGAGGATCATTGAGCCCAGTAGGTCAACACTGACCAGCCTGGGGAACATCGTGAGACCCTGGCTCTTCAAAAAATTAAAAATTAAAAAAGCCAGGCATGCTGGCTCATACCTGTAATCTCAGCACTCTGGGAGCTGAGGTGGGTAAATCACTTGAGGTGAGGAGTTTGAGATCAGTCAGGCCAACATGGTGAAACCCTGTCTCTACTAAAAATACAAAAATTGGCCATGTGTGGTGGTGCGTACCTGTAGTCCCAGCTACTTGGGAGGCTGAGGCAGGAGAATTGCTTGAACCCAGGAGGTGATGCAGTGATCTGAGACTGCGCCACTACATTTCAGCCTGGGTGACAGAGTAAGACTCCATCTCAAAAACAAAAAACAACAACAACAAAAAAAACAATAAAGAAAAAAAGATCACATCACCCTGCTCCAGCCTGGCCAACAGAGCAAGACCTTGTCTCAAAAAATAAAAATAGGGCTGGGCGCGGTGGCTCAAGCCTGTAATCCCAGCACTTTGGGAGGCCGAGGCGGGTGGATCACGAGGTCAAGAGATCGAGACCATCTCAGTCAACATAGTGAAACCCTGTCTCTACTAAAAAATACAAAAAATTAGCTGGGCATGGTGGCATGTGTCTGTAATCCCAGCTACTCAGGAGGTTGAGGCAGGAGAATTGCCTGAACCCAGGAGGCAGAGGTTGCGGTGAGCCGAGATCCCGCCATTGCACTCCAGCCTGGGTAACAAGAGCGAAACTCTGTCTCAAAAAAAAAAAAAAAAAGAAAGAAAGAGGAGGATAGGACCAGACTGGCATTGAGCAGGGATCACACTGCTGGGTACACAGGTTGGGAGGAGTGGAAACAGGTCTCAGGACAGAAGCTGAGGGCAAGTGGCCGGGGCAGGGCTCCCATGGCCCCTCAGCTGTCCTTATGAGAGGTGGGAAAGAGGCCCGGGTCCTCCTCATGGCATCAGAGGCTCACCTATGTGCTCAGCCAACTGCCTGAGGAAGACTGGCACTCAGCCTCCCTCACCCCCGTCCCATCGACCTAGCCAGCCAGCCACTGACTCAGGAGCTGCGGCTGAGGGGCAGGAAGTCCGGGAGGGCAGGGCTGGCTCCTCCGACAGGTCAGGCCAGTCTTTCTTACCTCAAGTCTTTCTCACCTGGACAACTCTGCCAGGCAGGAGCATCCTGCCTCCTGTGGCACGGGCCAATAAATGGGGTCATGGCACCCAGCCCTAAAGGTTGGCCAAGCACTGGCATGAGCCTGACCCCCAGGCCTTATAAAGAGAGCCAAGTTGGGGGCTGGGCACCATGGCTTATGCCTGTAATCCCAGCACTTTGGGAGGCCGAAGTGGGCAAATCATGAGGTCAGGGGTTCGATACCAGCCTGGACAACATGGTGAAACCATGTCTCTACTATAAATACAAAAAATTAGCTGGGCGTAGTGGCAGGCACCTGTAATCCCAGCTACTTGGGAGACTGAGACAGGAGAATCACTTGAACCCAGGAGGCAGATGTTTCTGCGAGCTGAGATCGTACCACTGCACTCCAACCCGAGCAACAGAGAAAACAACAAATAAAGAGAGCCAAGCTGGGTCTGGGTCTGGAACAGGTATGTGAGCCCCAGCCAGGCAGAGGGCAAGAAGTGGTAAGAGGTGTTGCCAGCACCTCTCCTGCTGGAATCTGGGCCTGCCACTGGGAAGGGCTCTGACGCTGACCCAGGTCTAGGGGTCTGTCCCAGGCATAAAGTTATAGAAGGTCGAGAGCCCAGATCTGTCCCCACTCCTCAGCCAGGTCCCAGGAGCTAGAAGACAACCTCAGTACCAACTGGAAGGTAGAAGCAGTTTCAGCCTCCAGATAAGCCCTATCAGCTCTCTGATTAGCACAGAGGGGAAGCAACAAGGGTGTGTTGCTGCAATGAGCAGCTGCAAGCCTCCTCCTTTGTCTTCCCCTCCAGCCCATCTCTCCCCATCAGGCCCCTTCCTACCAACCCAGACATTCTGCCATTGCCCCAGTCCAAAGCAGTCTGGGTCCCTTGGATCTGTCCCTGTCACCCAGCCTGGGGAGTTAGGATCCTTGGATCCCCACCCCCACACTCCCTAGCTCCCCCGCTGTATGTGGGCTGCTGGTAACCACGTTCTAAAGGCAGGTGGCGCCTTGAAACCATACGAGGCAATATTGGAGAAACTGAGAGGGGTCTCCTAGAAGCTTCCCTTGAGGCTCTGGGTGGATGGGGACCTGTGTAAGCCCAGGGCACAGGACTGGAGCAGGGGGTAGACATCACGCAGATGGGGTCCCTCTATCTGCAAGAACTGGCCACGGAGGCGAGAAGCTTCAAGGCCAGCAGAAAGTCCCATTCTTTGGGGAAAGTCAGACTGGAGGCTCTTGGAGCCCTCTTTGTCCCTCACCCTGGGCAACCGTGGATGCTTCTGAGGACTTCTGAGGACACAGAGCCAAGGGAAGAGGCAGGGAAAGTCTCACAAGAGGCCGCACAGCACTGATTGGAAGCTGAGATGGTTCTGAGTCCAGGCAGGAAGCTTGAGTGAGCGGACAGCTTGGTGGGAGGCAGCAGGGAACGGTGGGGACTGGGGTGATCCATGAGTGCACGCCTTGGCAGAGGCAGCAGCTGCCACTCAGCCCCAGCTGAGAGTTCCTGTTCAATGCAAGCTGGGAAGCCCCATTTTAATATGAAACCACCTGATTTTTCAATGTTGGCAGGGTCTTCAAAGTTGTAAAAACTTCCATAAAGGCTGTACTAAATGCATCCAAGGGCCACCCCTGACCCAGGAGCAGAGGTCTGCAAGCCATGCCCTAATCCATGTAGACTGAGAAATGTGTGGGGTGTGGAGCCCTGCCAGCCCCGGAAAGGGGCACTGTGGGGAGAGGGTCCTGTGGAGGGGAGGTCTAGAAGGTGACTGTCCCAGCCAGACCCTGCTTAGTCCTTGACAGCTAGACAGAGGCCATCCTGCCTTCTGGAGATAACTGAGTTCTCCAGAGGCTACAAAACCCTCTAGCTGGTGTGGCCCAGCTTCCTGGGGATAAGCATTCAGGCCCCCCAAAGACTAGAGCTAGCCCGGCCAAGAGCCTTGGCTACAGGCCGGGCTGGAGAGAGTGTGGGTGTACAAGGGCTCTCCGGAAGTCAGGAGCTGAGCTGGGCCCCCAAAGGCTCTGAGGCATGACTGACCACAAACGCAGAGGGGGAGGAAAGTAGAGTGTTTTCCTGGAATCCTCCAAGGCAGGGGATTTTTCTGGACTAGTCCAGCCCCTGGCACCCGCCCCCTCCTGCCCAATCAATGGCCACTGTCAACTGCAGCCCAGGCCCCACCCACTGACAGTGACTGCCTCTATGCCTCCACATCCCAGGCTTGAAGCTGCCAGTAACTGTGGGGCTGTGGGCAGACCACCACTGCCCTCCCTGACTCAGCCCCTTCATCTCATAATGTGGTACGAAGAGTCCAGGGGTGCTCACAGCTCTGAAGGCTGTCATGGCTAAGAGGACCCTGAACTTGGATTTGGCATTGGAGTCTACTTAGGAGGCTCTTGAAAGGGCTTTCTGTGGGCTGCCAGGAGTTTTTTCAAATTGGGATTAGCTACCAACAATAACACATTGAGAGATTTCACCTAAAAATCTGGATTTCCAGTTTCTCTTCAAAAATCCAAAGCTCTAGCAGGCCTGGGATGGTCACGAGGACTGAACCCTTATCAGCCCCACTCCCGCCACCCCATGTGTCTAGGGCCACCCAGGCCCTGGAGTGAACTTCTAACATTTATGTCACCTGCCTGGTGCCTCATAGGCATCTGGGCTGTGACTCTTAGGATTCCTCAATAGTCTCTTGCTTTTTACACAAAAAGCAGGAACCAGCCCAGTGTCATCCAGCAAACCCACGCCAGGCAAGGTTTGTCCACCAAGGTCGGAAGGCCGCAGGGTGAGGACCAGGCCATTCCAACCCAGGAGCCCCTCAGTGGGGAAGGGGCGTGCCTCCGGGCGGCCCCGCCCCGGCCAATGGGGAGAGGCCCCGCCCCCTGCCGCGGCGGGCCCGCCCCCTCGGGGCTCTTAAGGCACGACCTGCCTCCCGCAAGCAGACTCCGGAGCCCGAGCCCGGGGCGGGTGAACACGGACACGAACGTGGCTGCCTCAGGACCCAGGAATCCCTCCTCGGGCCGGCCGGCCAGGAAGGACTGAGGCCGCGGCCTGCTCTACCCGGCTCCCTGCGCCCCTGCTGCCGCCTCCCGGTGAGTTTCTGCGGGTCTGGGGTGCTGCGGGCGGGGACAGGGGCACCATGGCCAGGCTGTGCACACGCGCGGTTCACGCGCGTGGACCACCGCCGCGCGCACAAACGCACTCTTGGGCGGGAGCACAGCACAGTCGCCGCACGGTCACCTGGGCCGCCCGGCGGGCAGGCCCTGTGCATTCCCTCCCTCGCAGCCCTGGGGTGCCAAGAGCCCCGCAGCCGGCCAGGGTGGGTGCCTAAGTGTGCGTTGAGCCCTCGAGGCTTCGAGCAGACAAAATAAACACCCCCTCCCTTGCTTCCTCCTCCCACGGCTGGGCCCTCCAGCATGAGCAGTTTTATGAATCAAACCCATCTGAGGGGAAGAGCCCAGCCGTAGGTGCTCCTGTGCAGAAGGGCTGCCTGGGGGTCCTCTGGACCCTTGTCATTCAAATCACAGCCAGCGGCCACAGATATGCAGCCCTGGGGAGGGCTGGGGAGTGGCTGGTGGGTGTCTGATGCCCATCCCTCCAGGTTGGGGATAGACCTGGACTAACCAGAGCTCTTAGTGCTCTGGGTATCAGGGTGCCAGGTCTCTGCCTCTGCCAGGGAAGGGGCTTTGCTTAGGCTGCAAACCCAGTGGCCTGGAGCCAGCCTAGTCCTTTGTGTCCATGGGCTGGCATTGCTGGGGCCCGAGGACTGCCGAGGTCCCCTGTGGTCACTGGCAGGCCAGCTGATTGGTGCCAACCATTCTGCCTTTCCCCCATTCGTTAACGATTACCACACCAGGGTCACTGGCCGCCTCTCCTGCTGTGGCCCAGGGATGGAGTGTGCATGGTGAAAGCAAGAGGTCCTGAGGGTCTAGGTGTCCCCCCACCTGCCTTTTTGCACCAAGGGCAAATGAGGCTCTGGAGGGAGGCACCAGGACCTAGATTCCCCTTCCCCAGGGTGAGAGCCTCCAGGGCTGGGAACTGGATAAAATCTCCAAGGTCTCTTCACACTAGACTGTATTCTGGGTGTTGAGGGCATAGAAGGGTGGCTGGGCTGGGGCTTTCCAAGCAGGGTCCATTAGAGCCAGCCCTGTGGGCATCAACGTCCAGGATGGGCCCAGCTATTGACAAAACCCAACAGAGCTGGGGCAAGCAGGTGGGGGATGGGGAGCAGTCCCCTGAGTTTACTCTCTTCTCCCAGGGGAGCTGGCCTGGAGCTTCTGTAAACAGAGTGTCAGAGGCAGGAAGAGGCTCTGGTGATGAGCAGCCCAGCTGGATCCCCTCCAGACCATTATCTAGCCTCCACTGGGCCTGGGGAGGGAGGATGTGCACACGTGTGCCAGCCTGGGGGCCGGGCACTGCCTGTCCCTACCTCCTGGTCTCCTGCACATTGGAATAGCTGCCCTGATACCTGTTGGTCCGGAGGGTCAGATGGGGGTGGGGCCAGGGGCTGCGGTCTCAGGGCATTTGTTCAGATGGCACCTCTCTCTCCACATCCTGGGAATGGGAGAAGAGGGTTCAGCATAAGGAGCTTCTCAGACACTGCCCAGACCTGTGCTTTCCCCAGGAATGCCCCTCTGGCCCCAGGGGCCAGGGAGATGGCCAGGGAGATGCCCCGGGCAGGAGATGGGTCCCCTGCTTCCACCTCCCAATACTGTCACCCCCATGGATAGCCCTGGGGAAGCTGGGACAATTCCCAAGTAAATAGAATCAAGTCGGCTTGTAAGTGCATGGGCTTCTAAGTGGGTCCTGGCACTGTACTTGGCAGCCTCTGGGAACAAGAAAGCAGGGCCCTGCTGAGCCCAGGAGGGAGCTCTCACCTCAGCAGGCCAGCCAGCCAGTCCTTCTGGCAGAGCAGAGGTGCACAGAGGGGAGGCTGCCCACAGAGCCATCCCTCACCAGCCCTGAGCTCACGGGAGTGCAGCAAGGCCACCTAACTCTGTTAGTGACCTCTTCTGGACCCCCTCATCAGCTGCCCTTACAGTCCCCTCCCTGGCTGGGGAGCCCAAGGCTCTGTGCTGCCAAGAAAACCAGCTCCCCTCACTGCTGTGGAATTTGTGAGTTCTTGAAGAAGGGGGAGGGTCCACGTGTGTGTGTGTGTGTGTGTGTGTGTGTGTGTGTGTGTGTCTATGTCAGCAGGAACATAGCCCAGTGGGTGTGTGTCTGTCATGGGCGTGTCTACATGCACGTGACTGGAGCAGGGCTGTGTGTTTGGGGGCAGGCGGGGGTGTTTGGGGAGCCTGCTTGCACCAGGAGGGGCAGGGCCTAAGCCTCCTTCCTTTTATCGGTTTCTACATTCCAGATTCCAGAGTCAGCCGGATTGCTTTCCCTCCTCACTGGGCTGCTGGCCTCCCCCGCTTTTCCTCATTCCAGCCTCCCTGGGTGTGAGGAGGCTGGAGGAGGCTCCCTCGAACCACCTCAGTTTTAGGGGGAGTGGGGGCAAGCGAGGGGCCAATTCTTCTCCAAGGTTAGAGACGGCCCCCACCGGACTCTTCATGGGGAATGTAATAAGGCTCTGACATTCCTCAGGGGCTGCCTGAGAGATTTAATTAAGTAGGGAGGAGGGAGCAGGCCTGCACCAGGAAGGGGCTGGGGCAGCCACTGGGGCCCCTGCTGGCCCTGGGCCCCGAGCCCTGCTGGGCATAGAGAGCAGTGTGGGGGCAGGGTTGTGGCTCAGTGGCCAGGTCCTGTTCTGCCTCCCTGAATCCATCCCGCCTGCCCATCGATCAGCTCACAGACCCCAGGGGCACCATTTCTGCCACAGGGTGGCCAAGAATCCTGGGTGACTATAGGGATTCAGCATGGGGCGCTTTAGGAGGGCAAGACCCCTTCTAGGGCCTCTTCCTTCTCAGAATCCCTTGGCCCAGGGTGCTTAGGGCTTGCGGCCTTCCTTTGGTGACTGAGGTGTTCTTCTGGCAAGTCTGGTGTTAATTGCAGGTTAGGGCCTTACTAGATGGGTGCTTGGCCCTGGGTGGGGACAGGGCAGTGAGGGTGCCCCGTGTGAGGGCCCAGCCCTGGTGGCATCACACCTGCCGCGTGCCAACAGGGGCATCTGGACTGGCCCATTTCTAGTTGGGCTGCAGCCACCACACAGCTCCTGGGGCCACAGGTGTCCTCCCTGACAGGTTGCACCTCTTGTGACTGAGATGGCATGTCCCACCACCCCAGGGGCTCACTTGAACTGGGGCCTGGCCTTAGTCACTGGTCTCCCTGCCCTGGGCTAACAGGTCTGGCAGCTGCCAAGTCACCCACTGTGCCACTGAAGGCACCCACCTGGGGCCGGGCCAGGCTCATGGGTGGAGGAGGATGGAAGGCTCAGTGCCTGCTCCTCTCCCAGCCCTGCCAGCTGGGATCCTCCACACCTGCTCTGGGATCCAGAGCCCTCTCCCTGCACAGGAAGACGAGCTGACATCCTGACTATCCCCTTTGCAACCCTCTGCCTTGGTGTTCTGAACCCTGGTGTGCGGAGGACTCACTCAAGGAGCTTCTTCAAAATACAGCTCTGCCTGGGCCTCACCCCTAGAAATTCTTGTTTAATTGGCCTGGAGGTGGGGCCCCAGCATTGGTATTTTTCTGAAAGCTTCCTGGGTGATTCTGACGTGTAGCCTGGGGGGCAAAGCCCTGGCATCACAGGTGAGAGACAGAAGCCCAGAGAGGGGAGAGTGTTTGGGTGAGGTCACAAAGCATATGCATGCCTGATTGAGCTCCTGTCTGTGGCATTATCTGGGGAATGAAGAGCGCTGGCTTGGGGTAGTAGATGGAGTAAGAAAGAGACTGACACCAGCAGGGTCCCCGGCTTAATCACCAGCCAGGGGTCTGGCCCTGCCCCTAGAGGGAGGGCCCACCTGGTATAGCCCCTGAGGAACCTGAGGCCCAGCCCTCTCTGCCCCTTCTGAGAGCGCCCAAGACAGAGACCCCTGACCTCTCTGCCCTGCCCCTGGGACTGCTGTGTCCCAAGTAAGGGGAGACAGGGCGGACCCAGCCAGGCCCTGAGCCTCCTTGGACACGTCAGCGAAACTGGAGCCAGCCATCCTGGCCGTCGGCACAGTCCCGCCTGCCTGGAGGGGTTGGCAGACTCCCGGGGCTGGGCTGCTGCCAGGCCTGGCTGGCCGCACAGAGCCTCGGCAGGCCAGCACAGGGATCGGGGCCGGAGCCGCAGGGTCAGACCCAGAGCGCCTGTCCTGCACCTACTCTGAAGCATCTGGCACAGGACGGGGGCATGCTGGCCTCAGACAATCTGTCTGTCCAAGTCTGTACCCTTCTCAGCAGGCACACTGCCTACCCCAGGATCAGTGAGAGGTGGTCGCCAGGGCTGATGTGGTGACCAGATGCCTGGGTCCCACCCCAGCCATGCCACCCCCTTGCCCATCCTGCCTGACCCTGGGCATATGTATGTTGCACCCCCGGGGTGGGTGGGTGTCCCCCAGAGAGTTGAGATGACAAGTGCCTCATCCTCCTTACTCATAGGGCTCCTCCCTGAAGTCCTGTGCTGAAGGGGGCTGCCAAAGGACGGCTCACCCTCCATGTACCCCTTTCCAGAACTGGAGATACCCACCCCCCGCTCCCCAGTCCCCAGGGTGGTGGGCAGCCTCCGTGTGGGGGCCTTGACCCTGGGCCTCCGATTTGTATAAAGCTGGCTCAAAGCCCCCTCCTTCAGTAGCACTCGAGCCCAGTGTGGCGGGGTGTAGAGGGGGCAGGCAGGGTTCTGCATTTATAAGTACCACCCTCTGCAGCGAATGTTTACCCCCACTTAGCAGCACTGCACAAGGCTGAGGACTTGCGTGGAGGAAGGAGACCTTAGACCCTCGATGTTGTCTTCCCATCCCCAACACCCCTAAATCCCAGGGCTGCCTGCACAACACACCCTGCAGCCTTGGCAGAGGAAAAGGTCTCACCTCCCTGCCACGGCTAGTGGATCAAATATCAAAGCCCAGGTCCTGGGATCACTGGGTGGGAGGGTGGGTAGGCGGTGGCAACCGCAGCATGACTTGTAGACAGCCCCCAGCCCCAGGCACACACCAAGCACACACCCAGACCCCAGGCGGGCTGGACGGCTCCCAGATCTTGTTAAAAGAACTTCCCCATTTGAAAACAAACCGAACAACAGAAAACTACAACTCCAGAGGGCAAGGGACACGGCTGCTTGCAGTAACTCCAGATGTGAGAAACTGAGGCCCACAGTTGAGAAACTCTGGCCTCTGTCCCCTGCCACTCTGCCACTGTCCCCTCCATGGTCAGCCTTCCCCTGCTGGGTTCCTCCCGGGGCTGGCTGATGGGTTCTCAGTGCCAAGAGCCCCTGGTGGTGCCCTCAGAGCTGCCAGCCTGTAGCTTACACACTATGGGGTTTTCCAAAGCTCCAGTACTGCCTTCTCCCTCCTCCCTTTGCTGTGGGGGTAGAATTGGGACTCAGGCAAAAGAGTTCACCCCACATTTTATAGGGCTGGCAAGCAGGTTGGCTGCTGTCTGCTGGGTGGTCAGCCCAGGACCCCAGCCTGCAGTCCTGACCCAGCCCCCTGTCCTACTGACAGGGACACACATTCCACAGCTCAATACCAGAGGGCAGGAAAGCCAGCCTGTGGCCGGATGGACCCACAGGGTCCCCTCCCCCTTCATGACCTTGCTGATTAAAGACCCAACAGATTTCGGAGCCCAGAGCTATGGCTGGTTCCCCTCCTCAGTGCGGGGTGAAGAGCACGTGCCCCCAAGAGCCGGCCTGCACACCGGGCCTTGAGCGACTGAGGCTGCCGCATGCATCCCCCACTGCAGCCCTGAAGTGTGCAGATACTCAGATGAAAAAACAGGCGTGAGAGCAAAGAAGCTGTCTGCGGCCTCGCAGCTTGGACACCTCTGAGCCTAGGGCTGCCTGCCTGGAGTGAGAGCTCTTTACTGTGACCTTACATGAGGCCCAAGGGAAGCTGAGGCCACGGTGGTGGCCAGGCTAGCCATGTGTAGGGTCCCCTCCCACCCTGGAGCCTGGCTGCTCCCTTCCCGACCCTGGCCTGGCTCCACTGGGAGGGCTGATTCAGGCAGAGGTGGCCTCACCCCCCACATAGACATGGGGTGGGTGGGGGTCACTCATCCCACATCTGGAGGCCAGGCTGCACCCGCCATCCTCTGAGTCAGTGAGGGTGGAGCGGGTCCCATGGGGGAGGAGAAGGCTGGGGGTGTGGCCCCAGGGCCTTAGGTCATCAGACACGAGCCCCCCTGGGGTGGTGCTGGCTGGGCCAGGGACGCGTGCCTGGGGTTCAGTATGCTCACTTCTTCCAGTGCTCAGTGCCAGGCCCTCCTGGGCTGTTCCCTCAGTAGGGCTCAGTTAAGCAGGCTTGGAGACACCTATGGCAAAGGCACACCAGGTCTTGCCTCAGGGAGGTAAGGGGGCATGCGACAGCGACGGGGGGGGGGGGGGGGGCACCACTAGGTCAGGTACGCTTACCCTGCTGGCCTCTGAAGGGCGCTTGTTATCGCTAAGTGGCTAGGGTCTCAGGGTCAGTGGCTCCTGGGGAGATGACCCTGGCAGGAGGATACTACAGGTAGGCAGGGCCTGTGTGGGCCCAACCCGGGGGACAAGGCCTCCTTCCTCCACCTCGAGCTCACCGCACACCCCAGCGGCCACCTTATCAGTCACTTGTCTCATCTGTCCTGGGACCACCTGCTCCTCCACATTCTCACATTCCGGGAGCCCGAGTACCTCGGGGAGAGGGAGCCCCATGGACGGGTCCCCCCAGCCTGGGGCAGTGGGGTGGACTGCAGGCTGGGTAGGGTTCATGTTACCTGGACTACCTGCGTGGCTGGCCTGGGGGAAGGGGAAACCCAGGTTCCCACACAAAAGGCCCTTGTGTGAGCTGCAGGCGCCACTGGGCAGGACGCTTACCGGGGACAGGCTGCCACTCCATATGAGGTTCAGGGACTTCTAGGGGTGCCAAAGCGGGGAGGGCTGTTCCTGGGGATGGCCCCAGTGGTCCCCCCAGTAGTCTGGGTGATGGGGGCCAGCCAGAGACCTGCTTGACTCGGGCAGTGCAGCTAAGATCTGGAGCATGGAGTGGCTGGTGGGACTCCCTGCCCCCAGGGCATCTGGAGGGCATGCACCCGTCACAGGCGGCTGCTGCAGACCTGGGCTCTGGCTCGCACTTGCTGGCACTGCAATGACAGCGAGTCCATGCATCTCCATGAGCCCTGCTTTCTTCTGTCTGAGCTGACTGGCTGCTGGGGGGCTGCCTAAGGTGCTGGCAAACACTTAGTGGGAAGGACTTGCACCATCACTGCCAAAGGGATGGCTTCAGCTCATCTTCCTTGGTGCCTAGCTCAGGGCAGACCCCGAGAAACAGCAGATGAATGACTGGGGAGCTTTCCTAGGCCTGGCACTGCCCCTGGGGCTGCCATGCAGCCAGTGTCCCCACCTGAGCCCTGTGGCCCCCCAACTATAGCTCTGTCACCAGCCTAAGCTCCCCGCCTCCCTCCCTTACAGGGGACACCTGCCAATGCCTGTGGCCTCTGTCCCTCCTCCAGGAACCTCCCACTGGCCACTTCCTGGCGGCCCGCAGCCCCCAGCCTAAGTAGATCTGACTGCCCAAGTGGAAAAACACGGATCCCATAGTTTCCATGTGAAGTCTTCCCGCTGCAGTCCCTCCTCCAAGGAGGGAAGGACATGGAGCATGGCAGCAGGGGCCGGCGGCCAGGGCAGCCAGCTTCTCTGCTTACACACCCACCCAGCTGCCTGCTTGCCCCCTTCCTTCCAGACCCTGTAGGGAGGAGCTGCCACTCCAAGTCTCACGATTCTCTCCTTCCCTGTCCACCTCAGAGGCGGGAGCACCTAGGGTTCAGGAGGAAGCAGTGCATGGTCACTCCATGTTCAGTGGATGTCAGGCCGAATGCAGACCTCTGTATTCATTGGATATAACAAGGTCATACAGTAAGGGAGTGTCAGAGCTGGGACAGGACTCGGGTCAGGGGCTGTTGGGTTCTTTAGAATTTGGGGGAAGAAGGAGCAGTGAATTTCCTCTGGTTCTTCCTGGCATGGCTGCCCTCTAGGCCCCTGACTCAGTCTCCTTTCTGCCTCCTCTCTGATCCCAGGGACAGAAGATGTGCTCCAGGGTCCCTCTGCTGTGGCCACTGCTCCTACTACTGGCCCTGGGGCCCGGGGTGCAGGGCTGCCCATCTGGCTGCCAGTGCAGCCAGCCACTAACAGTCTTCTGCACTGCCCGCCAAGGGACCATGGTGCCCCAAGATGTGCCACCTGACACAGTGGGCCTGTACATCTTTGAGAATGGCATCACCACGGTCGACACAGGCAGCTTTGCTGGCCTGCCGGGGCTGCAACTCCTGGACCTATCACAGAACCAGATCGCCAGCCTGCCCAGTGGGGTCTTCCAGCCACTCACGAACCTCAGCAACCTGGACCTGACAGCCAACAAGCTGCATGAAATCACCAACGAGACCTTCCGTGGCCTGCGGCGCCTCGAGCGTCTCTACCTGGGCAAGAACCGCATCCGCCACATCCAGCCTGGTGCCTTCGACACGCTCGACCGCCTCCTGGAGCTCAAGCTGCAGGACAATGAGCTGCGGGCACTGCCCCCGCTGCGCCTGCCCCGCCTGCTGCTGCTGGACCTCAGCCACAACAGCCTCCTGGCCCTAGAGCCCAGCATCCTGGACACGGCCAACGTGGAGGCGCTGCGGCTGGCTGGCTTAGGGCTGCGGCAGCTGGATGAGGGGCTCTTCAGCCGCTTGCGCAACCTTCATGACCTGGATGTGTCCGACAACCAGCTGGAGCGGGTGCCACCTGTGATCCGAGGCCTGCGAGGCCTGACGCGCCTGCGGCTAGCTGGCAACACCCGTATCGCCCAGCTGCGCCCCGAGGACCTGGCCGCCCTCACCGCTCTGCAAGAGCTGGACCTGAGCAACTTGAGTCTGCAGGCCCTGCCTAGTGACCTCTCCGGCCTCTTCCCCCGGCTGCGGCTACTGGCAGCTGCCCGCAACCCCTTCAACTGTGTGTGTCCCCTGAGCTGGTTTGGCCCCTGGGTGCGTGAGAGCCATGTCACACTGGCCAGCCCCGAGGAGACGCGCTGTCACTTCCCACCCAAGAACGCTGGCCGGCTGCTCCTGGAGCTTGACTACGCTGACTTCGGCTGCCCGGCCACAACCACCACGGCCACAATGCCCACCACAAGGCCCATGGTACGGGATCCCACAACCTTGCCTTCTAGCTTGGCTCCTACCTGGCTTACTGCCACAGAGCGGG
Source organism: Saimiri boliviensis (assembly GCF_048565385.1). Classification (NCBI taxonomy): domain Eukaryota; kingdom Metazoa; phylum Chordata; class Mammalia; order Primates; family Cebidae; genus Saimiri; species Saimiri boliviensis. The sequence goes on along the minus strand of NC_133460.1, from coordinate 7,428,952 downwards.
CTACTGAGGCCCCCAGCACACCCTCCAGTGCCCCACCAACTGTAGGGCCTGTCCCCCAGCCCCAGGACTGCCCACCGTCCACCTGTCTCAATGGGGGTACATGCCATCTAGGGGCACAGCACCACCTGGCATGCTTGTGCCCCGAGGGCTTCACAGGCCTGTACTGTGAGAGCCAGATGGGGGAGGGAACGCGGCCCAGTCCTACACCAGCCACGTTGAAGCCACTGCAGCCCCTGTCCCTGGGCATCGAGCCGATGAGCCCCACCTCCCTGCGTGTGGGGCTGCAGCGCTACCTCCAGGGCAGCTCTGTGCAGCTCCGGATCCTCCGCCTCACCTATCGCAACCTGTCGGGCCCTGACAAGCGGCTGGTGACACTGCGGCTGCCCGCCTCACTCACCGAGTACACGGTCACCCAGCTGCGGCCCAACGCCACCTACTCCATCTGTGTCATGCCTTTGGGGGCTGGGCGGGTGCCAGAGGGCGAGGAGGCCTGTGGGGAAGCCCGCACACCCCCAGCTGTCCACTCCAACCACGCCCCAGTCACCCAGGCCCGAGAGGGCAACCTGCCGCTCCTCATCGCACCCGCCCTGGCCGCGGTGCTCCTGGCCGCACTGGCTGCAGTGGGGGCAACCTACTGTGTGCGTCGGGGTCGGGCCATGGCAGCAGCGGCTCAGGACAAAGGGCAACTGCGGCTGGGGGCTGGGCCCCTGGAACTGGAGGGGGTGAAGGCCCCCTTGGAGCCAGGCCCAAATGCAAGAGAGGGCAGTGGAGAGGCCCTGCCTGGCGGGTCTGAGTGTGAGGTGCCGCTCATGGGCTTCCCAGGGCCCGGCCTCCAGTCACCACTCCACGCAAAGCCCTATATCTAAGCCAGGGAGAGACAGGGCTAGCCAGGACCGGGCTCTCAGCCACTGAGACGGCCAACCCTCTTCTGCTGCCACACGACGAAGTTCTCAGTCCCAACCTCGGGGACATGTGCAGGCCGGGCTGTGTGACCACAGCTGGGCCCTGCCCTCTGTACCTCGGTTTCCTCATCTGTGAGATGCTGCGGCCCAGTGACGAGCTCTAACATCCCCAGAGCCGAGTGCCTATGAGAATGGCGTCCACCCCACCCTCCGCAACGTGCAATCCCTGGGCATGGCGGGCCCTGCCATGTGCTGGTAACATAGGCCTGGACCCTGCTGGGCTCTCCTATCCCAAGCAGACCTTGGGGGCCAGTGAAGGAAGCCCCCAAAAAGAGCAGAGGGAGGGCAGGTGGGCGATGGGGCTGTGTGACTCTAGCCTCGACCCCAGGAAGCGAAGGAACAAAAGAAACTGGAAAGGAAGATGCTTTAGGAACATGTTTTGCTTTTTTAAAAAAATGTATATATATTTATAAGAGATCCTTTCCCATTTATTCTGGGAAGATGTTTTTCAAACTCAGAGACAAGGACTTTGGTTTTTGTAAAACAAACAATGATATGAAGGCTTTTTGTAAGAAAAAATAAAAGATGAAATGTGTTTCTTAGGCTCAGTCCCAGGGTAGAAGGGCTGGGTGGAGGGATATGGAGAAGGGATGGCCCTCGCTGTGGGAGCTGGGGCCCTCAGTCAGCACCCCCTGGGCTTGCTGTGGGAGCTGGACTGCCTCTGGCCTCGGACAAGGACTGGTCAGGGAACCTTACCTTCCAAAGGGCCCATCTTCTGCCAGCAGGAGCTCTGGCCCATGTGGGGCTGGGAGAGTCTCATGGCAGACATGGGGCCAGGTGAAGTCCTCCTGGGTTGGTCTGAGGGGCATTTCACTGCCTGCCTTCCTCTGGGGACAGTGCCCTGGGCACTCTCATTCCAGGCCTCACGGGGATGGTCCTGGGACTAGGTGGCCTCCAGGACCTTCCCTACAAGGTCCCAGGAGAGCCAGATGATTTGCATGGCCCCAATTCTCGCCTGCCACCCCACTGCCCAGCATGGGTGCAACAGGAAATCCTGCTCCTTGCCTCCTGCCTGTCTGTAGCGAGGGCCTTGGTGGGAAGGGAAGTGTGAATCATCAAAGGCAGGGACCCCATGGACAGGCTGGGACCAGGACCAAATGGCCCAGGCTGGTTTGCAGATGGCGCCATGATTGGTGGCCTTGGGATGCCCCCTCAACCTCTGCACTAGGGATGTGCCCAGGCTTTCTGGAAACCCCGGAAACGGGAGTATTTTCCAGGAAGGCTGCATGCTGAGGTGGGGGCAGGGATGCTAAGTGTGGCTGTGACCTGGACTAGGTGCAGGGAGCTTGGGGATAGTGATGGACACACAGCACCTTTTCCTGTTACCCTCAGTGGGAATGAGAGGAGGGGCCCACTGGGCTACAGGGATGTCCTGAACATGCTGGAGTGAGCCTCCTGCAGGCCCCATGCCACTGTCCCACAGGTCATGGCCCCGGCACCACACCCCTGGCGGGACAGAGTCAGCCCAGCCAGACCCAGAGAGCAGGCCCCGCAGCGAGGGTGATGATTTCAGCACCAAGTCAGGCCCAGCCACGCGAGGCTCTGGATTCAATTAGCGGCTGCTGAGGGCTCTGGCAAGAGGAGGGAGGGGGTGGGCCGTGGGTCATGGCGGGCAGTGGGTGGTGGCAGTGGGCCTGGGTGGGGCCCCTTCTTCCTGAGGCAGCAGGGGCAGTCCAGGTGGATTTCCTGTAGGCCTGGGTCCCATTACGGGAGTGGCTGCGGCCAGGCCTGCCTCCCCCTGCCTGTGGCTGCCTCATCAAAGGGGCCTTTGTGGGCCTGAGGCCGACGCTGAACACAGTGGCTGCCGAAGAAATGTTTTCACTGCAAAGCGAACCTGGACGAGTGGGATGGTGACGGAGGGTAGGGGTAGGGGGTGGCAAGACCCAAAGAAAGGAAGTCTTCCGAGGAATGGTGTCTGGAGTGTGCCATCAAATTAGGGCTTTGGAGAGGGGCGAACACAGCCAGAGGGCGACCAAGCTGAGATGTAGCCTCAACCCAGGACGAGCCCGCTGACTCTAGGCCAGGGACCAGGGGCAGACCCGAGGGTGTGCAAGCCCCCATCACCGGGAGCTGACCGCAGCAGGCCCTAGGCCATGCAGGCAACACATGCTCGTTTTATGCCCGGTAACCTCGTCTATCGAAAGGAGTGGCCACAGGGAGGGAAGACAGCATGCTCACGGTAAGTGGAGACAGGACCCCAATACCTGCTCCCTAGCTACTGATAGGGCCGCCTACCACTTGGGAGGGCTTAGGGCCACTGTGAGCTGCAGACCCTACTTCTATGGAGGTAAGTGGAGTGATACAGTTCACCCAGCTCCTTCACAAGCATTCACACACTCAGCCCCGCTCAATGCCACCCAGAAGCATGGCACCCGAGACAGGTGTATTTCTGTGTCTCCAAGACCAAAGCATGAGCTGTTCCTTTGGTGTAGGCTGCTGGTCCTCTCGTTATCCCCACACCTCCACCCTGTGCCAAGCACGGGGCCAGGCACACAAAGTGCTGGGCAGCCCTCCGTGGACCAGCTGCCTCAGCAGAGACAGGACCTTGGCGTGCAGGGCTGGCCTGGCTCCCAGTCCCTGCTCCTTCCACTGTGGCTTTCCCTCAGGTATTCCATGAATGCCAAGGGGAGGGCATAGATGGGACCACAGAGGAGGCCCCTGGGTGAGGATGAGGAGGGGATGGGCGTGTACATGACCCCAGTCCTCCTCTAGCTCTCATAAGGGCACACACTGTTCTGCCCAAGCCAAGGTGGAAAATCTGTAAAACAGAACTCAAGGGTGGCGGAGTGGATGCAGTTGCCAACCTCCCCATCAGCTGTGCCCACAGTTAACACCCCAGAGTCTCCATGCTCAGCTCAGACTTGTTCAGCAGCCTCAGCACCCAAGGGAGTCAGTGGGGGGCTCTGGCTTCCAGGACACCTGGGGGTGCAGGGGACCCGCCACCTCTCAGAACAGCCAAGGAGTTGGCACACATCCTTAGCATCTGCCAGCTTTGTGGGGGCTGGCAGAGCAGGGGCCAGGGCTGGGGGACAGAGGGAGGAGGACCCTGGCCTAGCCACCCATCTGGGAGTGATTTGAGAAATTCCAGTCCTCACTGGTCCTTCAAGGCTATTCTTAACTGTGGTAATTACAGGATTAGCCTTGGCCAGTGGCACCATGGGGTCTGGGCATCATTAACTCCTCCAGAGGCCACACTGGGGCCAGGCAGAAGATGCTTGCAGGGGAGTGGGGGGACCCTGTCTCTGGGGACAGAGCCTGGAAAGCAGGAAGTGGTGGGTGGAAGTGACTGGTGCTTGGTCCCTTCACATCAATGCTTGGGGCCCGCGAGGGAAGGAGGGCTGACCTAGAAAGGTCTAGAAGACAAAATGCCAGGCAGCTCTGGGCCCGGGGTCGGGGCCATGGGGCCAGATACTAGACGTGGAGTCTGAAGGCCAGGGAGCTCTGACTCCTCCAAGGGAGGGCAGGTTCCACCAACTCCTCCCTGAATCCCTGGTGCCCAGAACAGGCAGGAGGCTGAGGGCGGCCCTGATTCTGCCGCTCACCCTCCACGTGGCTTCAGGGAAGGTACTGAATCTTGCTCAGCCTTGCTTTCCTCATCTGTAAAATGGGCCTTGCCAGCTTCTCGGGCCCTCCCTGGGTGTAAGAGGATGGGAGAGAGTGTCACTGTCACCCTGACTGCTACCCTTCCTCTGGGAGGCTCTCAGCCTGGGGAAGCCCCTGGCAGGAACTCTCACTGGCACTCAGGTGGGAGCTCTTTTAGGGACTCCCAGGAAGATACCACAGCCTTTCTTACCCCCAGAGCCTGGACAGATCACTGTTGCCTGTGACTCAGTTTCCTCAGTTATGCAATGGAAGAAGGAACAAGCTTGCCAAGGACCAGCCCTTTCCTGGCTCTGACGTCCTCGGATCCCCCTGCCTTTGAAAGTTCCAGCAAGGCCCTCATGAGTCACGGCTGAAGCTTCAGAAGGGGGATGGAGTCCCTGCCTCTCCACGGCCCTGCCTAAGTCTCTGAACCACCCCCAGCCTCAGTTTCCCCAGCTGTGTTATTGGTGGTCACTCATAAAACCTCACCCTGGGCCTCATGGTGTCTGGCTCCTTAGCTGTAGTGGGCCAAGGCCATCTCTGCACAAAGCTGACCCCACCTGGCCAGGACCCCGCCAGTCACTGCCAAAAGCTCTCTCCACACAGTTCTGGGGGCGGATGGAAGGATGAGGTGCACTTGGAGCCCCCGAGGCTGCCTGGGCACCAGCCCCACCTGGGGACAGACCTCAAGACAGAACAGGACAGCCAGGTAGCTGGTGTGGAGTAGGCTGCGCATAAACTTCAGTGGGCCATATAAGCTGAGGCCTACCTCCACCTCCAACTGGCCAGGCTGCCCCATGTTGCCCACGTCCACCTGCCTATAATAGCCTGGGGCCTCCTTGGGCCTCAGCCCTGCCAGAACGTCCACAGAAAAATCAAGCGCATTCTTGTACTTCCAGACCATACCCTCTCCCTGAATGCCAAGCATATCTGTGTCAAGCCCCAGCTGTGACGCCTTTGGTGACCAAGAACCCACTCTGTTGCTAGGGACCAGAGGAGCACCTAAGCACCTGCTTCTGGTGACATCTGGAATCTCTAGGGGTACGGGGCCAGGTGTCTGTTGCAAGGCCTTGCAACCCAGCTCAGGGACCCCAGAATACCCTGAAGATCAGCCTGCCTCACGGATAGGCCAGATCAGGTGATCTCACCAGCAGCACCCTGGGTCCTCAGCCTCCCAGCCCACCTGTGCGCCTCAGCTCCTACCCGGGCGAGGTGTCCAAGGTGAGGGAAGCCAGGGCGCTGGAGAAGAGCCGCGTGTCCCACAGCTTCACTTCGTGCTCACGCATCTGCAGGGGGGGCACGAGAGGGGGTCAGAGGGGCCTGTCCCTCAGCCCTACCCGGGGGCTCCCAGGAAACCTAGCGCCTGAGGATGCAGCCTGGCATGGGGCACCTGCCCCAGAGCAGGACTTGGAGTGGGGTGGGAGTCACCCCAGGGAAAGAGAGTTTGGGTTTTCATGCTCTGCCCCTTTAAGAACCCTTAGGTGACAAAGGATGAGGGGCGGTTCCCCCCGTGGACTCAGTCCCTGTGGGGCCACCATGGCTCCTGGGGTCAGACTGAGCTATTGCAAATGGAATCTGCCAGTTTCCAGCAGCCGTCAGTCCCCTGAGGCTCTGAGACCCAGCCGCACAGCCAGGCCGTATATGGACAGGCCTGGAACTGACCCTCTGTCCCCTGCCTCCCAATGGCTTCATCCCCGCCCGAAGGGCTGGACGCGTTCCCACCTGGCTGTGCCCTGCTCCTCCAGGAGGAACCCCCTACCTGGTTGAATCCAGTGGACACGAGGTGCTCCTGGGTACCCATCCATGCCAGCCGGCTGTCCCTGCCGTTCTCATGGGCCTCCGTGCTCTGCAGGAGGCAAGGGGCAGACCTGAGCCACAAGGGCTGCTACTGGTGGGCGGGGCCCCCTAGAGTGGGCCTGAGCTGGGGAACTTCTGCTGCCCACCTGCCTGAACGCCTCACAGAGGGTGGGAAGGTCCGAAGCACCCCGGGGATCTGCCCCGCCTCCACCCCAACTAAGAGCAGCTCTGCATCCAGCGGCCAACCTGGCCACCGGACGAGGGCTCAGAGTCCCTCCTCCTGAGGAGAGGGCTGCCTCGCTCCCCAGCTCCAGACCCCTTCTCCACTGTGCCGAGGGCTAAAGGCACTGGCACTTTCTTGTGCCCATGAGCTGTGTGACCCTGGGGACGCCACACTCTCTCAAAGCCTCATTTTTCTTGCTTGTGTAAGGGGCTCACAGTGCTATGCCACCCACTTCCGAGGGCTGTGGCCATGTGGAAGGGCAGGGCCTGTGGCAAAGCACCGTGTAAATCGGGGGATTTCAGGGATCACTGCAGCCACCCCAGACAGGAGGTAGGGCCTGGGACCCACCTCTGGGCAATGTCCAGAGAGTGCCAAACAGTGCCTCTCCTGCCCTCCCGAGGAGCTGGAGTTGCCAGGAAGAAGGTTCCCAGCCCCTCACCACACCCCCAGCCCCCAGGAGAGGGAAGCTCACATGGTAGGTGGGACCCTGTCCTCCTGCTGGCAGGGGGAGCTAAAGGGGCCAGAGGAAATGCAAACAGCTCCTCCCAGTCACCCTGGCCCCTGGAGCCTGAGACGAAGGACCCTGTTACCAAAAATAGCTCACCCCAAACCATGGCCAGCTTCCTCCGAGCTTCCCACGATCTCCTTGGGAATGAATGAGGGAGGGAAGCAGCCTGTGAGGAGCTGGCCCAGGGCCCCCTCCCCAGCCCATGGTGGCTGACCCCAGCGTGGGAGACCATCAGAAACGGCTCCAGGTCCCGTCCTTTGAGGGGCTTTTCTCACTGTTCCCTTCCCACCAGGCCTTGGCCGGCACAGGAAGTTGGGACTGTAGCCTGAGAACCAAGGCCCTACCACCCTCTCTCCATGTAAGAGGGGATATCGGGTCAAGACAAGGGTTGGGCCATTGGCCAGCCCTGCCCCCCAGCACCCCAGAGAGGGTCACAGTGTCATTCAGGCTCCTGCCCTCTCGCTGGTGTTTGGTGTGCAAATATCCCTGGGTGTATAGCCCACCAGGTGTCTCCCAGCTTGTCCACAAGTCATTCATTCATTCAAGAAACACAGAGAGTTCTCAGAGAGAGGGCAGGTGCTGGTGAGGGGGTGGGCGGGGAAGCAGGGCCCCTCATTCATCTGTTCTCTTGTCAAACGGATATTTGACCTACACTGTTAGAGGTGACATGGTGAACAAAATGGAAAAGGTCCCCATGCCGGTGGAATAAACACGTTGGGGAGGCAGATGTGGGCCAAACAGAAATCTATACGTCATTCCCCGTGACTGTAAGTGCCATGGAGGAGCCGCATGGCGTCAAGGAAGCAAGCTCTGGAGTCGGACCAGCCTGGAGAGGCCCAGCCCGGCCACCTCAGCTACCCCCCACAGTGGGTTCCTCACCGGCTCTGTGCCTCAGTTTCTGTGTCCGTAAAAAGCACTGTAACAGAACCTACTTTTTTTTTTTTAACCTTTCCTGCCGGGCGCGGTGGCTCAAGCCTGTAATCCCAGCACTTTGGGAGGCCGAGGCGGGTGGATAACAAGGTCGAGAGATCAAGACCATCCTGGTCAACATGGTGAAACCCCGTCTCTACTAAAAATACAAAAAATTAGCTGGGCATGGTGGCGCGTGCCTGTAATCCCAGCTACTCAGGAGGCTGAGGCAGGAGAATTGCCTGAACCCAGGAGGCGGAGGCTGCGGTGAGCCGAGATCGCGCCATTGCACTCCGGCCTGGGTAACAAGAGCGGAACTCCGTCTCAAAAAAAAAAAAAAAAAAACGGCCGGGCGCGGTGGCTCAAGCCTGTAATCCCAGCATTTTGGGAGGCCGAGGCGGGTGGATCACGAGGTCAAGAGATCGAGACCATCCTGGTCAACATGGTGAAACCCCATCTCTACCAAAAATACAAAAAATTAGCTGGGCATGGTAGCGCGTGCCTGTAATCCCAGCTACTCAGGAGGCTGAGGCAGGAGAACTGCCTGAACTCAGGAGGCGGAGGTTGCGGTGAGCCGAGATCGTGCCATTGCACTCGAGCCTGGGTAGCAAGAGTGAAACTCCGTCTCAAAAAAAAAAAACAAAAACTATGCCAGGCATGGTGGCTCACGCCTATAATCCCAGCACTTTGGGAGGCAGAGGTAGGGGATCACTTGAGGTCAGGAATTTGAAACCAGTCGGGCCAACATAGCGAAACCCTGTCTCTGATAAAAATACAAAAATTAGTTAGGTGTGGTAGCAGGTGCCTGTAATCCCAGCTACTCAGAAGGCTGATAAAAATACAAAAATTAGCTAGGTGTGGTAGCAGGTGCCTGTAATCCCAGCTACTCAGAAGGCTGAGGCAGGAGAATTGCCTGAACCTGGGAGGCAGAGGTTGCAGTGAGCTGAGATTGCTCCATTCCACCACAGCCTGAGAGACAGAGTGAGATTCCATCTCAAAAAAATAAAATAAAATAACTCCCCCCTCCAAAAAAAAACCACAAAGTAGCTTGGCGTGGGGACACTTGCCTGTAGTCCCAGCTACTAGGGAGGCTGAGGCAAGAGGATTGCTCGAGCCTAGGAGGTCAAAGCTGCAGTGAGCCACGCTGGCGCCACTGCGCTCCTGCCTGGGCTACAGAGCAAGACCCGTGTGCTGGCCTTAGTAAGCCTCAGAGAACAGTCCTCTCCCCAGCTCCTCATTCTCCTGGGGAGGGGGCAAGAGCAGGGGCTGCAGCTGGGACCCAGGCATCCTATTACCCTGCAACCCCAAGAGGGACCCCACCACCTGGCTCTGAGAACAGGAGGGGCTGTGGCAGGGCAGTGGCAGCTGGGGGTGTAGGAGGGGAGGCGCATGCCCACCCTTTCCTCTCCATGGCAATATTGCCTGTACAAGGCAGGGTGGCTCCAGGAGCAGCCTGGCTCCTTGCTGGGGTGAGGGGACCTGCTTCAATAGTAAGATTCCTCCACTTACCCTCTTCCCTACTCTGAGGCTCACCACCACCCACAGGCCTGTCTGATGTACCAGGGTGCTCTGAGGGCTTGACCCAGGGCCCCCTTCTGCTCAGAGAAGGATCCTGAGGCCGTGACACTCATTTGGAGCTGCCACTTCCCTGGAACAGCCTGGGCTCCAGGGTCTCACCCAGTGCCAGCTAGGGTAGTTGTGCAGGGAAAGGGGTTACGGGGGGCTTGGGGGTTCTGCAATCAGATGGGCAAGCCTGCCTCTGCCACCCTGAGGTGGGACCCTGGAGAAGCCACAGAACCATCCAACCCTAAGGGTCTACACATCCAAGGAAATCAAATGTGCCAAGTACCTGGCATGTAACAAATGGTCACATGCACAATCTTAAGAATCAAGCAGGGGCATGGGCAGGAGGAGCCACCCCAGGGTCTTCTGCTCCAAGCTCACGCCTGAGGCTGGCTCCAACAAGGAGGACTCCCTGGCCCACTCCAGGCTCTGGGACAGCACCGGGGCTCAGGTGGGGTGGGGTGGGACCCACAGAAGACACAGGTTGGATGGAGGGCAGGCGGCCCTGTTCCCTGACCCCCAGCCACAGCCCACTAGTCAGGAAGCAGGATCACTGGGGAGGGCGGTCCCAGAAGGACTCTCCCTCAAGCCGGCCCGGCCCCTTGGCTCACACCGGCCCTGGCTGCCAGCAGTGGTTTTCTTAATAGAAGCCAGGTGTGGGCCAGATGCCCTGGGCGGAAGTGGGGGGCAGGGCCACACGGAGAGCGGCATTCCAGGCCTGCTGCCCCCGCACCAGGGCCCGAGCACAGGCCCCAGCCAGCAGCTGGAAGGGGTGGGAGCCACCCACGCTCTTCCCAGGTCTCCTTGCCCCAAAGCCCTATTCTCCAGAACCAGATCCCCTCTTCTCTCTTCAAGGAACTGGGAGCCCCCTTGGACAGCAGCCATTCTATCCCCACCTCGGCATCAGTCACCGCCCCCAGCCCTGCTGGAAGAGGAGAGAGGAGGAAGGCTGAAGAGAGGGGGCAGAGGAGGGGAGAAGAGGAAGAATCGCGTGGGCCCAGGAAGCTGGCTCAGAGCCGTGCCCGGTAGATCAGGTAGCAGAATAGGTGCCCTGGCAGTGCCCTGGGCTCTGGGGAGGAGAGTGCAACCTGAGAAAGTGCAGGGGGGCTGGGGGAGCCTCCATGGCACCTTCAAGCTGAGCCTGGGTCTTGCTTTCTAGGCAAACCCTTGGAGGTCAAAGAAAACTACCAAGTGAGGAGACTGCCCACACCCATACTGCCTTGAGACACAGATGCCCACCATCTACCAGGCCCAGGTCCCACATGATGAAGAGGTCAGCCAGCCTTGCCAGCAAGTATGACCAGAGTGTGGCCAAACCCGCTGTGCCCGCTAGTTCCACTGGTTAAACAGGCGACCTCTCGGCTGGACAGAAGTGGAACTGACTGGACCATTTGTGCTAAAAAGCTGCAATCTTTGATGTGATTGGGTTTCTCTCTTGAGTGTGCATGTGTAGTGGGCTCCAGGGCTTTGGGCTACCGATAGTTTGGTTTGGGCTGGTGGTTTGCCTTTGACCCTGGGGGGGGAAAAGTCCTAGAGATGGGGAGGGGGTGTCTGTGATGGGCCTAGGTCTTTGCTGAGGAGCTCCTCCCCTGAGCTGACAGGACCCTAAATTTTACCTTTCTCAAGAAAGAAGCCTCCTCAGCTTCTAGAAAGTTCTTTTTAGAAATATAAATCCACTCATCAAACTTCCTGCTTAAAACTCTCTAATGGCCTCCCACAGCCCAGATGACTGCGGGCCTGTATCTCCCAGCACGCATGCAGACTCTGGGGATGAGCCTGTCTTCCTCCAGGCTGTCTATGCCTGGCCTCTTGTATTACTCAGGCCTCCGCTCCCCAGCCAGTTGCTCAGGGAAGCACTAAACCAGCCCAGCAAGAGAAGCCCCCAGCAACCAACCCGGGGCAGGCCCGTCCCGGGGTAGTTGCTCCTGCCTACAAGGTCTCTGTAGGGCAAATGAACGGCGCCCTAGACTGAATGCCCAGGTATGAACTAGGTCCCAGCTTCCCTACTCAGAACTGAAACGGCCACGCACACTACATGCACAGACACAAACCAAAACACGCTCAGGCCTTGCACGTTTGGCAGGTCCCACCCAGAGTCTCCCTGCAGAGGGCAGGGGCTGTTTTTGGCTCCTCTGCGGCTGGTCTCTGCTGACCGTGCCAGGGTGAAGGTCTCAAAGGAGAGAAGGAAGTGGGAATCTCAGATCACTGCCTGAAACCACAGGGTGGCCTCCGCCAAGAGCCTGGGGGCAGCTTAGCTCTGCCCACCCTGTGATCAAAGCCAGGCCCTCCCAGGACCCAGAACACACTTCCCAGGAAAAACTCCCAGCAGTGACAGCCCACCTCCTGGGAACCCCTGGTGCTGCGGAACATGTCTGCCAGGAGCCCAGGCCTGCCCCTGCCTCTACCTGATAGAACAGGCATCCCCCAACTATGGCCCGCGGGCTGCATGCAGCCCCCTGAGGCCATTTATCCGGCCCCCCCCCGCCGCACTTCAGGAAGGGGCACCTCTTTCATTGGTGGTCAGTGAGAGGAGCACAGTATGTGGCGGCCCTCCAACGGTCTGAGGGACAGTGAACTGGCCCCCTGTGTAAAAAGTTTGGGGACGCCTATGCTAGAACCACTGGGTCCTCAGCCTGAGCAGAGGCCTCAACCCACCCCAGCTGCCCACACAACTCACCTGAGAGGCCTGCGGCTTTGCTCTGGGGTCAAAGATCCGCAGCTGCTTGTCCTGGAAAAGCAGAGAGGAAAAACGACTTGTAATTAGGGCCTGAGGGCTCCTGGGGGCCAGCCCATCCCCCACCCCCCCAAGGCTGGCATCACACACCAGGGGCTAGAGGGTCCCTGGGGTCAGCCTGTCCCCACACCCCGGCTCTGAGCAGACCACCCCCAGTACACAGGGCTGGCATTACACCAGGGCATCCCTCCTCAGCCCCACTGCTCCCTCTCAGCACAGCGGCAAGCACACCCAGTCCCCCAGAAAAGCAAGCTCAGTGAGTGTTCACCTTCTTGAGACCTACTGCACACCAGGCATACCAGACACCTGACCCCTCCTCGTTGTGCAACTACCCTGTGAGGTGGTGCTATCACCACCATGACCCCTCAAAGACAAACAGAGGTCCAGAACCAAACTCTAGGCTGTGACCACCACATACATGCTCAGCCCTGTGTTAGCTCCGGCATGCAGGGGCTCATACGATGACCTCATTTCTGCACTCACGGAGTTTAGCACCTAACCAGGAAGATGAGGTTATACCTGCTAACCATCCATTCAGCACAGTTACTGATTCAGATTGTCCAAAGGGAAGATGAAAAAAGACAAAAAAACAGAAAAAAAAGGACTGAAATAAAACATCCATGCTTTGTATAGAACCTTCTTTCTGTGGAACAATCTATGTGTATGTCCATGCACACGTGTGTATATGTGTGTGCGTGCACACAAACATGCACACATAAAGAACGAGGGCAGGGCCAGGCGCGGTGGCTCATGCCTGTAATCCCAGCACTTTGGGAGGCTGAAGCGGGTAGATTACCTGAGGTCAGGCGTTCAAGACCAGACTGGTAAACATGGTGAAACCTTGTCTCTACTAAAATGCAGAAGGGAAAAAAAAAAAAGAAAGAACCAGGGCAGAATCTGTATCCGCTGACTACTTAAAGGCTGGGTCATAATAATTTTTTTCTTTTCTTTTTTTGAGACAGAGTCTCGCTCTGTCGCCCAGGATGAAGTGCACTGGCGAGATCTTGGTTCACTGTAACCTCTGCCTCACTGGTTCAAACAATTCTCCTAAGTCTCCCGAGTAGGTGGGACTATAAGCTCGCGCCACCATGTCTGGCTAATTTTTTTATTTTCAGTAGAGGCGGGGCTTTCACCATGTTGGCTAAGGTCTTGAACTCCTAACCTCATGCTCCACCTGCTTTGGCTCCCAAACTGCTAGGATTACAGGTGTGAGACACGCATTGTGCCCGGCTTTTTTTTTTTTTTTCTTTTTTGAGACAGAGTTTCTCTCTGTCACCCAGGCTGGAATGCAGTGGTGCCGTCACGGCTCACTGCAACCTCCACCTCCCGGGTTCAAGAGATTCTCCTGCCTTAGCCTTCTGAGTAAGTGGGATTACAGGAGCCCACCACCAAGCCCGGCTAATGTTTTGCATTTTTAGTAGAGTTGAGGTTTTGTCATGTTGGGTAGGCTGGTCTCGAACTCCTGATCTCAGGTGATCTGTCTGCCTTGGCCTCCCAAAGAAGTGTTGGCATTACAGGCGTTAGCCACCATACTGGCCTTTTTTTTTCTTTTGAGACAGAGTCTCGCTCTGTTGCCTGAGCTAAAGTGCAGTGGTATATTCATAGCTCACTACAAAAACAACCTCCTGGACTCAAGCAATCATCCCACCTCAGCTTCCCAAGTAGCTGAGACCACAGGCACATGCCACCAGGCCCTGCTAATGTTTTCATTTTTCTGTTGCAGAGATGAGGTCTCACTATGTTGACCAGGCTGGTTTTGAACTCCTGGCCTCAAGCAATCTTCTGCCTCAGCCTCCCAAAGTGCTAGCATTATATGTGTGAGCCACCACGCCTGGTTTAAATATACATTTTAAAAATATGGCCAAGCGCGGTGGCTCAAGCCTGTAATCCCAGCACTTTGGGAGGCCGAGGCAGGCAGATCACGAGGTCAAGAGATCAAGACCATCCTGGCCAACATGGTGAAACCCCGTCTCTACTAAAAATACAAAAAATTAGTGGGACATAATAGCATGCACCTGTAGTCCCAGCTACTAGGGAGGCTGAGGCAGGAGAATTGCTTGAACCCAGGAGGCAGAGGTTGCAGTGAGCCGAGATTGTGCCACTGTACTCCAGCCTGGAGCCTGGCAACAGAGTAAGACTCTGTCTCAAAACCACACACACACACACACACACACACACACACACACACACACAAATGGCCAAAAAGCATTAAGAAAAGATGTTCGATATAATGCCTGCCTGTTATATTTTTTATTTTTATTTTTTTAATTAATTAATTAATTTATTTTTTTGAGATGGAGTTTCGCTCTTGTTACCCAGGCTGGAGTGCAATGGCGCGATCTCGGCTCACCGCAACCTCCACCTCCTGGGTTCAGGCAATTCTCCTGCCTCAGCCTCCTGAGTAGCTGGGATTACAGGCACGCGCCACCACGCCCAGCTAATTTTTTGTATTTTTAGTAGAGACAGGGTTTCACCATGTTGACCAGGATGGTCTCGATCTCCTGACCTCGTGATCCACCTGCCTCGGCCTCCCAAAGTGCTAGGATTACAGGCTTGAGCCACCGCGCCCGGCCAATTTATTTATTTTTTGAGATGGAGTTTCACTCTCGTTACCCAGGCTAGAGTGCAATGGCGCGATCTCAGCTCACCGCAACCTCCGCCACCTGGGTTCAGGCAATTCTCCTGCCTCAGCCTCCTGAGTAGCTGGGATTACAGGCACGTGCCACCATGCCCAGCTAATTTTTTGTATTTTTAGTAGAGACGGGGTTTCACCATGTTGACCAGGATGGTCTCCATCTCTTGACCTTGTGATCCACCCGCCTTGGCCTCCCAAAGTGCTGGGATTACAGGCATGAGCCACTGCGCCCGGCTATATTTTTAAAAAATAGCAACATGGGCCGGGTGCGGTAGCTCATACCTGTAATGCCAGCACTCTGTGAGCCCAAGGCAGATGGATCACCTGAGGTCAGGAGTTTAAGACCAGCCTGGCCAATGTGGCGAAATCCCATCTCTACTAAAAATACAAAAATTAGCCAGGCGTGGTGGCAGGTGCCTATAATTCCAGCTACTCAGGAGACTGAGGCAAGAGAATCGCTTGAACCTGGGAGGCAGAGATTGCAGTGAACCGAGATTGAGCCACTGCACTCCTGCTTGGCAACAGAGTGAGACTCTATCTCAAATAAATAAATAATAAAAATAAAAATAAAAAAATTAGCTGGGTGTGATGTCATGTGCTTGTAGTCCAAGCTACTCAGGAGTCTGAAGTGGGAGGACTGCTTAAGCCTGGCAGCTCAAGGCTGCAGCAAGCTAAAAAAAACAAAGAAGGTAAAGTTTATGATATGTATTTTTTTTACCATGATTTAAAAAAATAGCTATTAGAGCTGGGCGCAGTGGCTCACGCCTGTAATCCCAGCACTTTGGGAGGCCAAGGCAGGTGAATCACGAAGTCAAGAGATCGAGACCATCCTGGTAAACATGGTGAAACCCTGTCTCTACTAAAAATACAAAACATTAGCTGGGCATGGTGGCACATGCCTGTAATCCCAGCTACTCAGGAGGCTGAGGCAGGAGAATTGCCTGAACCCAGGAGGCGGAGGTTGCGGTGAGCCGAGATCGCACCATTGCACTCCAGCCTGGGTAACAAGAGTGAAACTCTGTCTCAAAAAAAAAAAAAAAAAAAAAAAAAATAGCTATTAGCCCACAAAAAGACATTGCTAAGTGAAAGAAGCCAATCTGAAAAGGCTACATACAGGCCGGGCGCGGTGGCTCACGCCTGTAATCCCAGCACTTTGGGAGGCCGAGGCGGGTGGATCACGAGGTCAAGAGATGGAGACCATCCCGGTCAACATGGTGAAACCCCGTCTCTACTAAAAATGCAAAAAATTAGCTGGGCATGGTAGCACGTGCCTGTAATCCCAGCTACTCAGGAGGCTGAGGCAGGAGAATTGCCTGAACCCAGGAGGCGGAGGTTGCGGTGAGCCGAGATCGCGCCATTGCACTCCAGCCTGGGTAACAAGAGTGAAACTCCGTCTCAAAAAAAAAAAAAAAGAAAAGGCTACACACTACATACTATATCATTCTAACTGTATGACTTTCTGGAAAAGTCCAGTATATAGACAACGAAAAGATCAGCTGTTGACAGTGAATGGGGAGGAGGGAGGAAGGGATGATAGGTGGAACCCAGGAGATTTTTAGAGCAGTTAAACTATTCTGTATTGTGATTACATTACATCATGCATTTGTTACAACCCATAAAATGTACAACATAGACTAAGCCCTCATGCAAACTGTACACTTTAGTTAATAATAATGTATCAGGCCAGGTATGGTCGCTCATGCCTATAATCCCAGCACTTCAGGAGGCCGAGGTGGTTGGATCACTTGAGGTCAGGAGTTTGAGATCAGCCTGGTCAACATGGTGAAACCCCACCTCTACTAAAACACAAAAATTAGCCGGGTGTTGTGGTGCACACCATTAGTCCCAACTACACGGGAGGCTGAGGCAAGAGAATCATTTGAACCCGGGAGGCGGAGATTGCAGTGGGCTGAGATGGTGCCACTGCACTCCAGCAACACAAATAATAATAATAATGTATCATGACTGGTTCATCAATTGTAACAATGTACTACACTCATACAAGATGTTTATCATAGACACTGGGGTAAAGATACAGAAAATCCTACTACTTGCTCACTTTTTCTGTGAACTTAAAGACTAGAAAATAGTCTATCAATTAAAATGACACAAAACAAAATGAAGGGAAAAATCAAGTGAATTCCTGCTGTGTGTGCAGCCCCTCCCTGGGAGATGGGTAGCCTCCCCGCTACTACCAAGCTTGAGGCTAAGTCCTGGACTCAGGGGCCTGAAGGTTGTCATGGGAAACCACAGGGAAGAACTTAGACCTGGTTGGCCAAGGACAAACAGAGCTTGTGCTGGGAAGAGAAAGGCATTCGAAGAAAGTAGAATAGCATGAGCAAAGAGGTGGAGAAAGGAGCTTGCTGTTATGCGGCGTTGGGGGAGGACAGGCCAGATAAGAAGGCAGATGGTGGGAAACAAGGGGGCTGTGGGCACATACATGGCTAGCAGAGGCAGGAGCCTGACTGGAGAGGGCCTCAAAAGCCAGGTCTCCCTGGTCTCCCTCTGCGCAGGCCCAGTTTTATGCCACTTCTGGCAAAGCCCTGCCAGCTGCAGTTTATCAAGCACCTGCTACATGCCAGGCAGGTAACAGGCATAGTCCAGGGACTGGCTGTTAACATCACGCTACTCCGCAGCCTTGGGTTCAGAGGGCCGTTGAGAGACACAGATCAGATGGATGAAGACAGTGAGAGGAAGAGGGACAGAGAGAAGGAAGAGAGAGAAGACAGAGACCAGAGAGGACAGCGAGGGATGAGACAGGACAGAGAGGGACAGGAACAGAGGACAATGACAGAGCAGGCCAGAGAGAGCAACTAGAAATCAAGGACAGAGAGACGGGACAGCAAGAGACAGGCAGGACATGAGGGACAGCAAGAGACGGAGGCTTGCCAGGTGCCGTGGTTCATGCCTGCAATCCCAGCACTTAGGGAGGCCGAGGCAGATGGATCATGAGGTCAGGAGTTCAAGACCAGCATGACCAACAGGGAGAAATCTCGTCTCTACTAAAAATACAAAATTAGCTTGACATGGTGGCACATGCCCATAATCCCAGCTACTCAGAAGGCTAAGGCAGGAGAATCGCTTGAACCTAGGAGGCGGAGGTTGCAGTGAGCTGAGAACGCACCATTGCACTCCAGCCTGGGCAAAAAGAGCGAAACTGTCTCAAAAAAAAAAAGAGACAGAGGGTCTCAGGAGATGAAGGGCAGAACATGATAACTGGCAGCCAGGGCTGCTCCTGCCCCACAGAGCTGCAGAGACTGGAGGCCTGTGTCCAGACGCCAACACCACCACCGACCAGCTATGACGTGGGCAGGCCCCCAAGTCCCCATTTTTGTTTTTTGTTTTTTATGAGACAAGAGTCTCACTCTGTCACCCAGGCTGGAGTGCAGTGGCTCAATCTTGGCTCCCCACAACCTCTGCCTCCCGGCTTCAAGCCGTTGTCCTGTCTCAGCCTCTGGAGTAGCTAAGATTACAGGCGCCCGCCACCACGCCCGGCTAATATTTTGTATTTTATTTTTAGTAGAGACTGGGTTTCACCGTATAAACCAGGATGGTATCTATCTCCTCACCTCGTGATCTGCCTGCCTCGGCCTCCCAAAGTGCTGGGATTACAGGGGTGAGCCACCATGCTGGGCTTTTTTCTTTTTCCCTTTTTTTTTTTTTTTTTGAGATAGGGACTTGCTCCGTTGCCCAGGCTAGAGCCCAATGGTCCAAACTGAGCTCACTGCAGCCTCGAACCCCTGGGCTTAAGCAATCCTCCTGCCTCAATCTTCGAGTATCTGGGACCACAGACCCGTGCCACCATGCCTGGCTATTTTTTTCTTTCTTTTATTTTTTATTTGCAGAGATGGGGCTGGCCTTGAACTCCTGGGCTGAAATGATCCTCCCACGTTGGCCTCCAAAAGTGCTGGGATTACAGGCATGAGCCTGGCCACCCGCCAGGCCCCGTGAATGGTGAGGATGAGGCAGCACCGCCCCTGGGCAGGGTTGGGGACTGGGCCTAAGGGTAGAACACACAATGCATACTCCATGTGAGCAGCTGGACCACCAGGTGCAGGATCTTAACACGGGGTCCAAACCAGGGTTCAGAGTGCACACTGAGGCCACTCTGGCGCAGCGGGGAGGAACTGGGCTGCAGAGACCACGTCCTCCTCGGCTTACCAGGCTTGACCAAGCAGGGAGCACGAGCACAGCAGGCCAGGCTGGGTCACCCGTGAGGAGGGCGCGCCCCCTAGTGGCCGCCTGCCCCTTCTCTCCCAGTCCTGGAGACACCTTTACCCAGTGGGAAGAGCTGGGAGGGAGCAGGATCTGCCTTCAGTGGTCCTGGGAGGCAGACCTGCTCCATTCACACAGCGGCGGGACAGGAGTGGAAACCAGAAGCAGGGAGGTTTCCCTGCCAGAAGCGAGATGGAGTGGGGGTGGGCGTGCATTCTGGTGGGAAGCCCCATAACCAGGCCCGCATCCCCATCACCATCAGGCAGCCCATGGCATGAGCAGCTCCAGTGCATAAACCGAGAATCATGTGCCCAGCCACTGCAAAGAGGGGGTCAGGCTCCCTCCTGCTGTGGGGTGAGCCCATCCATCAGCGCCAGCCACAGCTCAGGACAAGCCCTTGCCCTCTGCACACCCATGGGCATCACCAGCTGCCCTATAGCCATAGGCTGCCCCCGACTCCCGGCTCCATACTGCCAGGGTTTCTGGTATAGGATGCCCCCACCAGGAGGTACCCCTTTTACAGCAAAAGAAGAGGGCAGCAGACCCGGGGCTGAGGCACCCATTGGCCCTAGCCTGTGCTGACAGATGGAGCTTGGAGGCGATGCTGCATCCCCACAGGTGGAATTCCTAGGTCCAGGAACCAGGAGAAGTAGAGGGAGTCGTTCTACTAAGCATCACTCCCACGACCCACTTGGGAAATGTGTGCTTCTCATCTTTGCAACTTTAAGCTCTGGGTCTAGTGGGGGAAACTTGTCTATTGGTGAAGCAGCATGAGCTCCTCTGTGCTGACTCCTGACTCTTCCTGGCAAGACACCAGCAAACAAGGAGAAGTGGCCAAGCTGGTGACCCACAGGGCTGCTCACTGTCCTTCCCTGTACAACTGTGATGGTAAATGGGGCTTGGACTCCCAGGAGGGGGGCCTGGACCACCACACCAGTGACAGAAGGGTAGAGAGAGTTTGCCACCATCCCAAGGCAGCCATCCCTGAGTCCTGCTGAGACTGCCCAGGCCATCTGCTCTGCCTGGCATGCCTGTCCCCTCCTTCTCAGCCAGGGCTCATCCCTCAAGGACCGGCCTCAAGCTCACTCTGCCTGGGAAGCCATCCCCGGCAGGGTTAGGCTGGAGCACACATACCAGATCTCCTCCAGCAGAGGCTACCCCAGAGGCCTTATTGATGCCCAGAGCTCAGGCCAGTGTCCTCCGCTCAATGAATACCGCAAAAGAAAAACGGATCAAGACTGGGAGAGGCAGCTTCCACAAAAGGAGAGTACAGAAGAGAAAGCTGGACTAGGGTCCGTCCAAGTATGCAGAAACCTGGGGTGGGACACTCAGGTCTGGTCCACCTCCCCGCCCTGCCAGCTCCTGTCTGGCTCCATTCCCACATCTCTCAGCCTGTCTTCACGTGTCTTCAGGCCCAGCACACCTCCAGAAGGGCCCTGATGGGTACCCTTGTCTCCGGTGACCCCAGCAAGTCTTCAGAGACCCTTCATGGTGCCCAGGGCCACCTCCCTAGGGAAACCCTCTGACCCTGGTCTCGGGCCCCAGCCAGGTCCTGGCTTTCCTCCTCCCACCTCCTTCCCTCAGGAGACTCTTCTCATCCCCTCCTGGGGCAGCACTACATGGTCAGCAAATCAAACAATCTCGACCTTTTCACCTGCAGCCCTGACTCTGCTCAGAGCCATGCTGGGCCCAGACTCCACTGATACATCTAGGTACCACTGGCAGCTCAACAAGGCTGCAGCCAGCCCGGAGCAGCTCTGCTCGGAACATTCACACCAGGTGCCCCTCTATTGAGCACCCCCTCCCTGCCACAGTGCATCCCAGTCCCAGTGACAGGCCTCTCCTCCTACCTCAGGACCGCCAAACCTCTCACTCAACCCTTTTCAAACATTTGGCTTCCTCCTCCCAAAGGTGTCTCACCACCGGCCACATGTCCCTGGCCTGTCCAACCAGCTCAAAGCACCACGTCCCTCTTGCAGGGCCCGGGTAACGGGTCCTCTCGTCTGTAACTGTCTTTGATGGAAGTTGCCTCCCTAGCAGCTAGGGCCAGGCCCAGCACCTGTGTGCAGACACCACTTAACTAGAGTCTCATGGAAAGGCTGGTGGTTCAGATACAACAGACAGGTGGCCAGGGGAAGCTAGAGTGGGGACGTTACGGTGCAAACTAGGGACCAGGATGGGCTCCGACAGGGACCCAGGAGGGGTGGGGTCTTCCAGATGCAGGTGAGTGGGGGTGTCAGGGGCAGCTGATGAGCGGGGCACACAGATGCCCATCCTGACCTCAGTGCTCTGCTGTCCCCTAAACAGCAAGCCTGGAAGGCCCAGCCCAGGGGTCCCAGGCCAGGAGACCTGCACAGAGCCCCATAGGGGCTCCCTGCCTGCCTGCTCACCTTGCACGCCGTACCCACGAGGGCTCCGTCCCGGCTCCAGATGGCGCTCTGCACCAGGTCCCCATGGGCTGCCAGCTCTGCAAAGAAGCAGCAAAGGTTAGGCCCCAGGCAGTGAGGGCACCAGGGAAGTGGGTGGGGTGGGCCCTGCTGGGGCAACTCCCACAGCAAAGGCAGCAGCTACAAGGGTCCCTATCAACCAAGGGGGCAGGGGCAGCAGCTCCTCCCACACAGGCTTCCCTGCACCACGGCTGCTTCCTTCACCCCACCTCTGTGCAGCTATACATCACTCAACTACCTTCTGAGGCTCCCTGCTCCCCAGCTGTCTCTCTCATCCCTCCCAGGCTCACTTCCAACACAGGCCCCACTCCACAGGGTCATTCTCACTCTAAGCCTCTGCTCCTGCCATCTGTACTCTCCCTCACTAGTGTGAGATCTTAAAATACGTCTACATCCTCTGCAACTCCTCCTGTTCCAGGTTGAATTGTACTCCTCTAAAAAGATGGTGAAATCCTAACCCGCACTGCTTTTTGGAGTCTCACTGTTACCCAGGCTGGAGTGTACTGGCGTGATCTCAGCTCACTACAATCTCTGCCTCCCAGGGTTCCAGCAATTCTCCTGCCTCAGCCTCCCAAGTAGCTGGGATTATAGGTGCCTGCCACCATGCCCAGCTAATTTTTGTATTTTTAGTAAAGACAGATTTCACCATGTTGTCCAGGCTGGTCTCGAACTTCTAACCCCAAGTGATCTGCCCACCTCAGTCTCCCAAAGTGCTGGGATTACAGGCGTAAGCCACCGCTCCTGACCTAAGCCCCACTACTTAATGAAGGTGACCTTCTCTGACAATAGAATCTTCGCAGATGATCTAGTTAAGTTGAAGTCAGTAAAATGGGCCTTAATTCAACATGCCTGGTATCCTTATGAAAAAGGGAAATTTGAACAAAGAGACAGATGTGTACAGAGGGAAGACGATATGAAGACTCAGGGAGAAGGCGGCCGTGAACAAGCCAAGGAACGCTGAGGCTACAGAGGCTGGGACAGGCATGAATAGACACTTCCTCCCAGCCTCCAGGGGAGCCAACCCTGCCAGCACCTTGACCTCAGACTTCTGGACTCCAGGACTATGAGACAATCAATTTTTTTTTTTTTGAGACACAGTCTCACTCTGTCACCCAGGCTGGAGTGCAGTGGCTCGATCTAGGCTCACTGCAAACTCCCCCTCTCGGGTTCAAGCCATTCTCCAGCCTCAGCCTCCTGAGTAGCTGGGATTACAGGTGCCTGCCACCATGCCTGACTAATTTTTGTATTTTTAGTAGAGACAGCGTTTCGCCATGTTGGCCAGGCTGGTCTCAAACTCCTGATCTAAGGTGATCCGCCCACCTCAGCCTCCCAAGGTGCTGGGATTAGTAGAGACAGGTTTCACGATGTTGGCCAGGCTGGTCTCGATCTTTTGACCTCATGATCCACCTGTCTCAGCCTCCCAAAGTGCTGGGATTATAGGCATGAGCCACCACACCCAGCCAACAGTTTGTTTTCAAAACAAAAAACAATTTCAAGAAATAACAGTGTGGGGGCTAGGCATGGTGGCTCAAGCCTGTAATCCCAGCACTTTGGGAGGCCAAGGCAGGTGGACTGCTTGAGGCCAGGAATTTGAGATCAGCCTGGGTAGCATAGTCAGATCTCATTTCTGCGGGGAAAAAACAAGAAGCTTGGGTGCAGTGGCTCACGCCTGTAATCCCAGCACTTTGAGAGGCCAAGGTAGGTGGATTGCCTGAGCTCAGGAATTCGAGATCAGCCTAGCCAACATGGTAAAACCTCGTTTCGACTAAAATACCCACCCCCCAAAAAAAAAACTAGCTTGGCATGGCGGCATGCGCCTGTAGTCCCAGTTACTCTGGAGGCTGAGGCATGAGAATGATTTGAATCTAGGAGGCAGAGGTTGCAGTGAGCTGAGATCATGCCACTGCACCCCAGCCTGGGTGACAGAATGAGACTCTGTCTAATAATAGTATAATAATAATTTAAAAAATAATAGTCCAGGCACAGTGGCTGGGATTATAAAAGCGCGCCTGTAATCCCAGCACTTTGGGAAACTGAGGTGGCTGGATCATGAGGTCAGGAGTTCGAGACCAGCCTGGCCAACATAGTGAAACCTCGTCACTATCAAAAATACAAAAACTTAGCCCTGCGTGGTAGTGGGTACCTGTAATCCCAGCTATTCGGGAGGCTGAAGGAGAATTGCCCGAACCCGGGAGTCAGAGGTTGCAGTGAACCAAGATCATGCCATTGCACTCCAGACTGGGCAACAGTACGAGACTCCACCCCAAAAAATAAAAAAAAGGCTGGGTGCAGTGGCTCACGCTTGTTATCCCAACACTTTGGGAGGCCAAGGCAGGTGGATCACAAGGTCAGGAGATCAAGACCATTCTGGCTAACACAGTGAAACCTGTCTCAAAAATAATAGTAATAATAATAGCAGTGTGGGTCACGTCTGTAGTATTAGCACTTTGAAGGCTGAGGCAGGAGTATTGTTTGAGCTCAGGAGTTCAAGGCCAGCTAGTGTAGGCAACATAGCAAGACTCCATGTCAAAAAAATCAAAATAAAAGTGTAAGAAAGTTGTTATTCATCTGTCCTCCTGTTCCCACTGGACAGAGTACCCTCTACTGCAGCCAGCTATTATTCTTTACTTCGCTCAGAATCCATATTAACTTAGTTCCATATTTTCCTCCTTAGGTTTGTTCTCTTAATTCAGGGATCAGTATCTTTCAATACATCATAAATATGAAACATTTGGAAAAACCTGTATTAACAAAAAAGACTGGTGAGCTTTTGATAGGATTATGTGTTGTATCTTTTCACGTTACTATGTAGAAATTTGTCATCTTAACATGTCAGCTAGTAGACATAACTGAGACAGTGAATGTAGTCTATTCCATGAACTTTTTTTTGTTTTGTTTTTGTTTTTGTTTTTTTGTTTTTTGAGACGGAGTTTCGCTCTTCTTACCCAGGCTGGAGTGCAATGGCACGATCTCGGCTCTCCGCAACCTCCGCCTCCTGGGTTCAGGCAATTCTCCTGCCTCAGCCTCCTGAGTAGCTGGGATTATAGGCATGCGCCACCATGCCCAGCTAATGTTTCGTATTTTTAGTAGAGACGGGGTTTCACCATGTTGACCAGGATGGTCTCGATCTCTTGACCTCGTGATCCACCCGCCTCGGCCTCCCAAAGTGCTGGGATTACAGGCTTGAGCCACCACGCTCAGCTATTCCATGAATTTTTATGTAATTAACTTGTCAAAAATTTGTAGTTTTTAGTGTACATGTGTTTAACATCTTTTGTCAAGTTTTTCCTTAAGTATTTGATATTTTTTATGTTATTTCAATTTTAATTGTTCATAACTAGAATATAGAAAATTGATTTTTGTGTTAAAAAAGTTATTATTATTATTATTATTATATTATTATTTTGAGATGGAATTTTGCTGTTGTTGCCCAGGCTGGAGTGCAGAGATTGTTGCACAATCTGGGCTCATTGAAACCCCCGCTTCCCAGGTTCAAGTGATTCTCCTGCTTCAGTCTTCCAAGTAGTTGGGATTATAGGAACCTGCCACCACATCCGGCTAATTTTTTGCACATTTAGTAGAGATGGGGTTTCACCATGTGGGCCAGGCTGGTCTCGAACTTCTGATCTCAGGTGATCCACCCACCCTGGTCTTTCAAAGTGCTAGGATTACAGGCATGAGCCACTGCATCCAGCCGAAAGTTATTTTTTGTTTGTTTTTGAGACAGAGTCTCACTCTGTCACCCAGGCTGGAGTGCAGTGGAGCACTCTGAACTCACTGCAACCTCCACATCCCAGGTTTAAGTGATTCTCCTATCTCAGCCTCCCAAGTAGCTGGGACTACAGGCGCACACCACCATGCCTGGCTAATTTTGTATTTTTAGCCAAGATGGGGTTTTGTCACTGTTGGCCAGGCTGGTCTTGAAATCCTGACCTCAAGTGATCCGCCCACTTTGGCCTCCCAAAGTGCTGGGATTACAGGCGTGAGCCACTGAACCTGGCTATTATTATTATTTTTTGAGAGAGCATCTTGCTGTGTCACCCAGGCCAGAGGGCAGTGGTGTGATCAAAGCTCACTGCAGCTTTCACCTCCTGGGTTCAAGTAATCCTCTCACCTCGGCCTCCAGAGTAGCTGGGACTATAGGCACATGCCATCACACCTGGCTAATTTTTTAATTTTTTTATAGAGATTGGGTCTCACTATGTTGCCCAGTCTGTTTCAAAATCTTGAGCTCACAATATCCTCCCATCCGGGCCTCCCAAAGTGCTAGTATTACAGGTGTGAGCCACAGTGCCTGTTGAATAAGTTATTTTTTTTTAATGGGAAAAAAACAACAGCTATGAGGATGAAAGTGATGGCTATGGAGAGTGGAAAGAGATGGAGTATTTATTATAGCCCTGGAGAATCTGAAGACTTTTATACTATTGAAGTGTGAAACTTTGACACTTGATTTTAAATTTATG
This sequence comes from Saimiri boliviensis, assembly GCF_048565385.1. NCBI lineage: Eukaryota > Metazoa > Chordata > Mammalia > Primates > Cebidae > Saimiri > Saimiri boliviensis. The sequence goes on along the minus strand of NC_133460.1, from coordinate 7,402,914 downwards.
TTACTAAACATGCCAACAAAGAAACAAAGTGCTGTCCAGAGTGGGGCTGCCCTGGGAAGGGTGGCCTGTACCTGTCAGGGGCTGCTGCTTGGCCACGTCCCAGACCTTCACAGTGGTTCCTGATGCGCTCACCAGAACACCGTCCGAGGTGGGGTGGAACTGCAGCACCTCCACTGGGAGCTCCTCGGGGCCCAGCACCACCCCAGGGGCTGAGGGCATGGCCTGGCTGGGCCCTGGCAGTCGCCAAAGTTTTACCTGCAGGAAAGACCGAGTCCGTGAGCCCAGGGCTGGGGGCCTCGCTGCCTCGAGTCGGCTGCCGTGACCCCAGCAAGGTCCCGTGTTGGAACCAGGCTACTCCAGGAGACCACACCTTTGGCCTGTCAGTGACGGGAGTGCCCAACTGCCTCAGCTTGCTTGAGCCAGAGGCTGCATACCCCACAACCCAGAAAGGAGAGAGGGAATCTCAGCACCTAAGGCAAGGTCTGAGGCTGCAGAAAGATGAGAGAGTTCAGGCAGGGGCGCTGCTGTCTCCCGCAGCCTCCCTGTCTGCTGTCCTCAGGCTCTAGGTCAGGTCAGAGGTAGGGCTTCAGGCAAGCCCTTTGGAGACAGTGTGAGGCCAGCAACTCAGACCAGCCTGGGAGCTGGGTGGGAGCAGGGAGGCGCAGGACTGGGAGGGAGCCGAGTCCTGTGGGGGTGGGGGTGGGACTCAGAAGGCCCTGGACCACAGGCTGGGACCTGGAGTAGCTCTTCCAACTGGCTCCACTCACCGTCCTGTCGGCAGAGCCCGTGGCCAGGAGGAAGTCATCAAAGGGCGAGAAGTCCAAATCGGTGACCAGGTCTGTGGGAGAGGAATGGCTGAGCCCACCAGAACGTCCTGCTTCCAACCCAGTGTGATTCCCCCTCAAGGCCAGGAAGCAAAGCCCCGGGCTTCTGAGGTGACACCTTGTGCTCACACAGAAGTGGGCTGCAACTCTACAAGGCCCCTCCATACACCATGGGGGCAAACGCCAGAGGCCCCTCCTGTGACACATGTCCCTGAGGCTCTGCTGACCCAGGGTGACCCAAGGGCTCTGGCATCAGGAGGTTGGCAGAAAATGGGCAGGAAGCCCTTGGGTCATGAGGCACCTGCAGAAATGCAGCCACCTAGCCTGACCCCTCCTAGGGCAGCATAGCCCGCTGTTCCTTCAGTCGTGGAAGGTCCCCAGGAGTCACCTAATAAATTGCTTCTCGGTTAAGCAAGCTGGAATTGACTTTAGTACTTTGCAACCAAAGAACCTGAGTGTGATGGCTCACGCCTGTAATCCCAACACTTTGGGAAGCCAAGGCAGGCGGATCACTTGGGCTCAAAAGTTCAAGATCAGCTTGGGCATCATGGTGAAACCCCATCGCTTAAAAAAAATATAAAAATTAGCTGGGTGTGGTGGTGGGTACCTGCTACTTAGGAGGCTGAAGCAGGAAAACTGTTTGAACTCAGGAGGCAGAAGTTGCAGTGAGGGGAGATCATACTACCGCACTCTAGCCTGGGTGACAGAGCCAGACCTTGTCTCAAAAAATAAACGGCCAGGCACGATGGCTAATGCCTGTAATCCCAGCACTTTGTGGGGCTGAGACGGGCTGATCATGAGGTCAGGAGTTCAAGAACAGACCGGCCAACATGGTGAAACCCCACCTCTAGTATAAAGATACAAAAATTAGCTGGGGCATCGTGGCTTGTGCCTGTAATCCCAGCTACTTGGGAGGCTGAGGTAGGAGAACTGCTTGAACCGGGACCCAGGAGGCAGAGGTTGCAGTGAGCCAAGATCGCACCACTGCACTCTAGCCTGGGCTACAGAGTGAGATTCCATTTCAGAAAAATAATAATAATAATAATAAATAAATAATAAATAAGAACTTGAATGGCTCAGCTCCAGAGGTAGGGAGGGGTAGGTGGGGTGCACAGAGTGAGCCAGACCCCAGAGGAAAATGCAGTGGGTGGTTGGGGAGGTAGAGACTAGGTATGAAGGATGGCAAGGGTTGAGGGTGTGAACAGGATGGTCACCAGAGCTGGGAGCACAGTGACCAGCCCCTGCTAGCTGTCTTCCTCCTAGCCAGAGCAGAAGGAAAAAGACGGGACAGACATGGACAGGAACACCTTTGGATAGCCTTGGCCTGCCTACTGGCTGGCAGGACCACAACAGTCCTGGGCCTAAAGCTACAGAACCCCTGCTGCCCTCACTCTGGGGTGTCCTTGCTGGGCCCAGCAGGGCAAAGTAGGTCCCTAGGCAGGTGTAGCAGCTGGCACAGGTGGGCTGGCATCTCAGGCAGGAATGAGATATAATGATATAATCAGGTAATCTAAGTGCCCAGTGTGTGCTGGCACCACAGGTGCCCAGGACTTGACAAGCATAGACCTCACCAAATCCTCACAAGGGTGTAGCAGGTGGCATTGTGGCAGCATCCCCCACCGGAGGATGAGGACACCAAAACCCAGAGAGGGTAACTGCCCCAATTACATAGCTAAGAGACAAGGCTGGCTTCAGAACCTGTGCTGTTCAGCCTGACATGATGCTACCTTTCCTCACTGGAGCAGGCCCCCAGCTGCCACCCCACAGCCTGGACACCAGAAACGTGTCCAGAAGTTGCTCACCCTCTGCCCCCATGGCCACTGGGCTGAAGGGCAACAGTGGCCCTGAGCCGAGAGGCTGAAGGGGCCCCTGAAGGCAGGGCAGCAGCCAGAGCCTCGCCTGCTCATTTCTCCCCACACTGGCACCTATGAGGCAGGAAGGCACCTGGTACCTCTAGGGCAGGTTCCAAGGAAGCTGGAGCTCAGTTTTCTATGAGAAGCTTCCTGGCAGGGTTGCTCTTGCAGGCGAGGCTCTGATCAGTTGCAGGCACAATAAGGCTACAGACTTGCCCACAGGAGACTAGTCCAGTTTCTATCTGGAAAGCCCTAGTAGCAGGGGGCTCACCACCTTGCAAACACCATCAACTTGGGATGGCTCCCTCATGGGTAAAAAGCTTCAAAAAATCAAACATGAAGCCAGGTACACTGGCTCATGCCTATAATCCCAGCACTTTGGGAAGCCAAGACAGGAGAATCACCTGAAGCTAGGAGTTCAAGACCAGCCTGGGCAACACAGCAAGACCTCATCTCCACAAAAAGTAAAAAAAAGCAGCCCGGCATGGTGGTGTCTGCCTACAGTCCTAGCTACTAGAGAGGCTTTAATCAAACCCAAATATGGGCTCCTACAGACCTGGGTTCTGATTCTGGCCCTGCCAGAACAATCAGTAAGTTCCTTACCTTGCGGGAGTCTCAGTTTTCTTAGCTATAAAATGAGTTATTGTTTTAAAATCTACTTCAAAGAGATTTGAGATTAGATGAAAACACAGACTTGTTAAACAAGCTGCAACACAGATGGATCTCTAAAACATGCTACGTGAAAGATGCCAGATTCAAAAGACCATGTATTGCGTGATTCCATTTACATGAGATGCGCAGGAGAGGCCACTCGATAGAGCGGAGGTCAGTAAATATCTCCTGCAAAGGGTAAGGTAGTAAATACTCCAGGATTTCAGGGCTCAACAGTCTCGGTCACAACTCAACTCTGCAGTTGTTGCAAGAAAGCAGCCACAGACTACACATCAATGAATGGGTGTGGCAGTGTTCTAATAAAACTATTTACAAAAACAGGCAGCCAGCTGGATCTGACCGTGACAGTGGTTTGCAGACCTCTGCCACAGAGGCAGGAAGCAGATCAGATGTTGCCTGAGGCTGTGGTAACTGAGGTGGAAACAGATTAACTGCAAAGGAGCACAAGGGATCTTTTGGGAATGATGGAAATGTTCTAAAATTGGATGGCAGTGCGCATCATGACTTGGTAATTTTAATAAGAATTATCAGGCTCTTCATTTAAAACAGGTAATCCAACCAGCCTCAACACTTTGGGAGGCCAAGGCCTGAGGATAGCTCAAGGCCAGGAGTTCAAGGCCAGGCAGGGCAACATAGCAAGACCCTATTTTAGAAAAAATTTTTAGGCCGGGCACGGTAGCTCAAGCCTGTAATCCCAGCACTTTGGGAGGCCGAGGCGGGTGGATCACGAGGTCGAGAGGTCAAGACCATCCTGGTCAACATAGTGAAACCCCATCTCTACTAAAAATACAAAAAACTAGCTGGGCGTGGTGGCGCGTGCCTGTAATCCCAGCTACTTAGGAGGCTGAGGCAGGAGAATTGCCTGAACCCAGGAGGCGGAGGTTGTGGTGAGCCGAGATCGCGCCATTGCACTCCAGCCTGGGTAACGAGAGTGAAACTCCGTCTCAAAAAAAAAAAAAAAAAAAAAGCCAGGCGCGGTGGCTCAAGCCTGTAATCCTAGCACTTTGGGAGGCCGAGGCGGGTGGATCACGAGGTCGAGAGATCGAAACCAACCTGGTCAACATGGTGAAACCCCGTCTCTACTAAAAATACAAAAAATTAGCTGGGCATGGTGGTGCGTGCCTGTAATCCCAGCTACTCAGGAGGTTGAGGCAGGAGCATTGCCTGAACCCAGGAGGCGGAGGTTGCGGTGAGCCGAGATCACGCCATTGCACTCCAGCCTGGGTAACAAGAGCGAAACTCCGTCTCAAAAAAAAAAAAAAAAAAAGAAAAATTTTTTTAAAATTAGCTGAAGGGGGCTGGGCGCGGTGGCTCAAGCCTGTAATCCCAGCAATTTGGGAGGCTGAGGTGGGTGGATCATGAGGTCAAGGGATCGAGACCATCCTGGTCAACATGGTGAAACCCCGTCTCTACTAAAAATACAAAAAAATTAGCTGGGCATGGTGGCACGTGCCTGTAATCCCAGCTACTCAGGAGGCCGAGGCAGGAGAATTGCCTGAACCCAGGAGGCGGAGGTTGCGGTGAGCCAAGATCGCGCCATTGCACTCCAGCCTGGGTAACAAGAGCGAAACTCCGTCTCAAAAAAAAAAAAAAAAAAAAAAAAAAAAAATTAGCTGAAGGGGTGGTGGCATACACCTGTGGTCCTGACAACTTGGGAGGCTGAGGTGAGAGGATTGCTTGAGCCCAAGAGGCCGAGGCTGCAGTGAGCCATGATCATGCCACTGCATTCCAGCCTGAGTGACAAAGCAAGACCCTGTCACAAAAACAAAAACAAACAAAAAACAAGTAATATTGATTGGGCATGGTGGCTCATACCTGTAATGCCAGCACTTTGGAAGGCTGACTTGGGAGGATTGCTTGGGCCCAGGAATTTAAGGCCAGCCGGGACAACAAAGCAAGACCTCGTCTCTACATACATACTTTTTAGAAGTTTTTTTAAAGGGCCAGGCGCGGTGGCTCAAGCCTGTAATCCCAGCACTACAGGAGGCCGAGGCGGGTGGATCACAAGGTCAAGAGATCGAGACCATCCTGGTCAACATGGTGAAACCCCATCTCTACTAAAAATACAAAAAATTAGCTGGGCGTGGTGATGAGTGCCTGTAATCCCAGCTACTCAGGAGACTGAGGCAGGAGAATTCCCTGAACCCAGGAGGCGGAGGTTGCAGTGAGCCAAGATCGAGACATTGCACTCCAGCCTGGGTAACAAGAATGAAACTCTGTCTCAAAAAAAAAAAAAAAAAAAAAAAAAGTTTTTTTAAAAAGTTTAGATGAGAAAACTGAACTGAAGTACTTAGTACAGAGAGCACTCTCCATAAATCTTTACTGATGTTAGTAACTACCATCATTATCATCATCAGAACCCCTCCACCGCCCTGTACACCCAGCCTGAGGACCAGGCATCAATCGCCCTCCCTTACCCGAAGGCCTCCCAACCAGCAGATGGGAATGCAGGCCAGAAAGACTGGGCCCGTGGCCACCGTGGCGGGACAGGGAGAGGCGATGCCAGCTGGGCCGCTCTGCCTCCAACTGAGGAGAGCAAACTGTTCCCTCAAGGCAGGCAGGCTGCCAGGCAGGCTGCTGGGTGCCCCCAGAAGCAGCTGCAGCAGACAAAAGATCCCTTTGTGAGGGCCCATCTCCATCCCTGCAGCCCAGCACAGCCGCCTCCTGGGCGGCTGGGCTGGGGAGGATGCCTCGTAGACTGGGGGCTCCAGGAGATACAGGGCTCAGAGCCATCCAGTAAGGAGTCCTTGGTAGGGACAGGGAGCCAGCATCAGCCTGGACCCCAGGAGTGGCCACTGCACACTCCGCTCCAGCCAGCTCACAAGTGGAGCACACAGCTTCCCTCCTCTCTGCCCAGGACAGAATTCTACACCAGGATGAAGCCTTCTGAGCCCCACCGTCTCTCAGAGAATGCACAGACAGGGAGACAGGAGGGACCCGGAAAGCCATGGGGTGGTGGGACCAGGTGAGGATGAATTTCTGGCCCTGGGAAGGGAGGTACAAGTACCAGGCTTCACCCACTAGACAGGCACCCACTCACCTGAATGGCAGCCCAGGTGGGCCACGCATCGCTTGTCCTCTCCTTGGCCTTGCAGAGGCACAATGCCCAGTACACCTGTTAAACAAACAGAGGGGCTCTGACTTCAGGCCCCAGAGAATCACCAACCTTCCTGCCTAGGGCTCCCAGAGGAGATGAGACCCAGCAGCTCAGCCTCGGACCTTCCCAGAGCCTCCATCAATCACAAGATCACATCCTCTGCACACAGTGATGCCCCACAGGTAGGTTCTGGACCCATGCATGAACCATCCATTCCTCGGATGGATACAGAAGACGTTAGGCAAGGTCTTTTTTTTTTTTGAGACGGAGTTTCGCTCTTGTTGCCCAGGCTGGAGTGCAATGGCGCGATCTCGGCTCACCGCAACCTCCGCCTCCTGGGTTCAGGCAATTCTCCTGCCTCAGCCTCCTGAGTAGCTGGGATTACAGGCACGCGCCACCATGCCCAGCTAATTTTTTGTATTTTTAGTAGAGACGGGGTTTCACCATGTTGACCAGGATGGTCTGGATCTCTCGATCTCGTGATCCACCCGCCTCGGCCTCCCAAAGTGCTGGGATTACAGGCTTGAGTAGGCAAGGTCTTTTTTCACACAAGGTCCTCTCTTTTTCACACGAGTTGTACAAAAGGGAGTTTGGGGCTTTTGTATGGGGCTTATGGCTACCATTTGCCACTTTTCCCATCTTCACCTGAGAAAGAAGACAACACTTAAGGTGGCAGATGTGAGAGATCCAGAGAGGTCAGGGCCGACAGTACATGTGACCCTTTGGGTACCAATCTGCCTGAAACCCCTGACCTCTTAGTTAGGCTGAAACGTTATCCATTTTTTTTTTTTTTTTTTTTTTTGAGACAGAGTGTCGCTCTTGTTACCCAGGCTGGAGTGCAATGGCACGATCTCGGCTCACTGCAACCTCCACCTCCTAGGTTCAAGCAATTCTCCTGCCTCAGCCTCCTGAGCAGCTGGGATTACAGGCACGCACCACCATACCCAGCTAATTTTTTGTATTTTTAGTAGAGACGGGGTTTCACCACGTTGACCAGGATGGTCTCGATCTCTCGACCTCGTGATCCACCCGCCTCGGCCTCCCAAAGTGCTGGGATTACAGGCTTGAGCCACCGCGCCCGGCCAACGTTATCCATTTTTTTGCTTAAGCCAGCTTGAGGTCTGAGTTACCAGTGGCAATCAAGACAGTGCCAACCAACAAGTGGGCTTTTCAAAGCCTGTGTTCCTAGCCATCCAGGGCCCACAGATGAGGAGCAGGGAGCACAAGGGACAGCTGGAAATACAAGTGTCAGTCCCCTCCCAGCCCTCCTGGCCACGTTCTTACATGTGGTTTCTACACACATATGCCCTAATCGAAAGCAGATTACTGCATGTTTACCAGTTTGTGGGGTTCTAAGGCCTGACATGGGGTTCACCTGAGCCCCCAAAGGCTGTTCTGTTCCAAGTCTCCAACCACACTAAGCCTGCCCCTGCTCCCCACCCCATCTACGGTGACGATGACCAAATAGGTGAGCAAATTGCCACACTCATGGCCACCCCCCACCTGGACAGTCGGAGTTGAAGGCGATCAAGCTACAGCTTGATTTAATGTGGTTCCTGCATGAAGGGGCAGTTCCTGCTCGAATGTTGCTGATCCAGGCCTGAAAATCAAGAGTGAAGAAGTAAGTGGTGAGATCCAGGGTTCCACCTCCTCACATGCCTAAAGCAAGAGGTGGGGTATAATCCAGGGAATTCTAGCTCAAAGCTGCACCAAATTGAGATGCATTCCTTTATTTACTTGTTTTCTTTTTGGGACAGAGTCTCGCTCTGTCACCCAGGCTGGACTGTAGTGGTGTGATCTCAGATCACTGCAACCTCTGCCTTCTCAGCCACCATACTCAGCCGTGATATATTCCTTCAGATCAAACTCTGTCCCCACTCACAAAGTCCCTTAGAAAAAGCAAAATGTACACTGGACACGGTGGCTTATGCCTGTAATCCCAGCACTTTGAGAGGCCAAGGTGGGCGGATCACGAGGTCAGAAGTTCAAGACCAGTCTGACCAATATGGTGAAACCCTGTCTCTACTAAAAATACAAAAGTTAGCCAGGCTAACTACAAGTGGTGGTGCACACTTGTAATCCCAGCTACTCGGGAGGCTGAGGCAGGAGAATCGCTTGAACCCGGGAGGCAGAGATTGCAGTGAGCCGAGATCGTGCTACTGCACTCCAGCCTGGGCAACAGAACAAGATTCCATCACAAAAAAAAAAAAAAAAAAAAAAAAAAGGAAAGAAAGGAAGAAAACACAAAATGTGGGCCTGACGCAGTGGCTCACACATGTAATCCCAGCACTTTGGGAGGCCAAGGCGGGCACATCACCCAGAGGTCAGGAGTTTGAGACCAGCCTGGCCAGCACGGCAAAACCCCATCTCTACTAAAACACAAAAATTAGCCAGGCATGGTGGTGGGCACCTATAAGCCCAGCTACTGGGGAGGTTGAGGCAATCATTTGAACCAGGGAGGCGGAAGTTGCAGTGAGCCGAGATGATGCAACTGCACTCCAGCCTGGGCAACCAAGTGAGACTCAGTCTCAAAAACAAACAAAAAAAGGAAAACGCAAAATGTGGCCAGGCCTCCTCCAAGTACCAAGAGAAAAATCACCTAAGCTCAGAGAGGGGAACAGTCAAGGCCTGGCCTCATCAGGATACACCTCTCCAAAAAGTCTCCTAAGTGAGTGAAAGGCACACACCCCCACTCAAGGGGAGGCAAAGGAGTGCTTTTCTGAAACTAAGATCTGCAAGGTACACATATTTTCTGTTGTCATCAAAGCACCACTCAGCATTCTTTCCTGCCCTCAATGACAGAACACCTACGTTTCCCAATCCACCCATCCGTAGCACCCTGGAAACCACCTCCACCACCTGAAGTTTCTAGATCAACGTTAACCTGCTATGGTTAGAGTGTCAGTTCCACCCTATTATTTCTCCCTCCTGATTCGTGTTTACTGTATAAACACAATGACTGGAAATATCTCTGAAAAGAACAGATCACCTGTACTCCCACCTCCCAACATAAACTGTTTTAAGTTCTCCCTACAGTCTGGGGTGCCATACCTATTTGCTTATGTTGCTGGACTGAGGCCCACCCAGGAGCAGGAACCAGGGCCCATCAAGTATTCTCCAGACTCCTCCAAGCGGTACTTGAGTCACTGACTGTCTTGATGCAAACATAGGTACTTCCTCCTAACTTTTTTTTTTCTTTTTTTATACAGAGTCTCACTCTGTTGCTGAGAATGGTATGTACTGGCAGGATCTCGGCTCACTTTGACCTCTTCTTCCTGGGCTCAAGTAATCCTCCAACCTCAGCCTCCGAAGCAGCTGGTACCACAGGAATGAGCCACCATGCCTATTTTTTTTTTTTTTTAACTTGTTGTACAGAGGGGTTTTGCCATGTTTCCCAGGCTGGTCTTGAACTTCTGAGCTCAAAGCAATCCACCCACCCCAGCCTCCCAAGTACTAGGATTATCATAAGCCACGGTGTCCAGTCCCTCCCCCTAACTTTTCAATGGCTCTCCACTGCATTCAGAGTAAAACCCAACTTCTTCCGGTGGCCCTGGGATTCTGCAGGACTACTCTGGACTAATTTGTCCATGCTGTTCCAGCCACTCTGCTCCATTCACTGTGACTCACTTTCCATTCCTCCACAGGCTCTTTCGCAATTCTCACCCTTCTGTCCTCAGCTGAAATGCCACCTACTCCAGGCAGCCTTTCCTGACCACCCTACTGAGATTAGCCCCCTTCCCTCCATTCTCCATTCCAGCCCCTCAGGCGTGCTCTTTAATGTCCTTACGAAAACCTGCAATGCTCTGCTTGCTATCTCTCTCATGAGGCTACAAGTGCCACAGGGGAAGGAAAATGCCATTGTGTTCCCCGAGATGTCTCCAGCAGCTCAGTAAAGCATAAAGTAGGAGCAGAGGCAATATTATCCAGATGACAAAAACGGAGTCTCTACCCAGACTGCCCTGACTTGCTCTGGTTCCCTAATGGGGTCACTTGAGGTCAATTCCTAGGCCCAATTATCGGAGGACACTCCCAGTCCTTCCAAATAACACCGAAAGCGGCAGGGCAGAGCAGAGCTGACATCGTCTCTAAAGCACACCTCTCATCAGTCCTCCTGCCCTTCCGGGGGTCCGAAGTGTCTCCTGGCAACTGGCTCAGCAATTCTGTGGGGCTCCACCTGCTCAGGCTTCCCCAGGCCCTACTCAGCCGCGGCAGCATCACCGAGATAAGGGAAGAGGCTGCGCCAGCAGCGACAGGAGGAAGCGCCGGCGGAAACCCGAGGGAGGGGCGCGTGCTGCCGTGGCGCTCCCCCAGCCGCTGATACCCTCGGGCTCGCCGGGGCCCGGGAAGAGAAGGGCGTTTCCTCACAGTCCAGCCCGGGGCAGGGGCGACCCGGGGTGGCAGGGAGGAGGAGACAGGCGCCGGCAGCGCCCCGAGCCGCTGCTCCCGGCGAGGCCAACCGGAAGCTGGGAAGGCAGGCGGCCTTGCAGATCTGGGCGCCGACCAGGAGGGCTGCGCCGCCTCGGGGGTCCCAAGGAGAGGTGGGCGAGGCGGGCAGACCGCCGGGGTAACCGAGCGCCAGAGCGAGTCACCGGAGAGCCGGACTCTGCCCACTGGCGGCAACGAAACGGCCCAGACGCCGGGTCCCGGGCCTGAAGGAGGTTCCACGGGGTTGGAGGGCTCAGGGGTTCCAGGAGGCCCTGGCGGGTCCCCTTGCGGAGTGCCGGCAGGGGGAAGGGCAGCCAGCCAGGGCCCTAGGCGACAGCGCACTGTCCGCGGGCTGGACTTACTTCACGGCGGGGCGGCCGAGCCTCCGTGTGCCGGAACTTGGACACCTTGAAGCGGTTCATGGCGACGGCGACGGCGGCGGACGAGGCTTCGAGGACCCGGGGCGTCGACTCTCAGGTGCACGCCGAACAACTGCGACTCCCGCTGCCTCGGCCCCACCCGGGGCCCGGCGCCGCGGCCACACCTCCGGCACACCCTCTGCCAATCGCAGCCGCCTCCGGCCCGCTAGGCCACGCCCCGACCCCGCCTCTTCTTTCTCGCGCGCACCGCCGGCCCCGCCTCCCGGCCAATCGCGGCTCGGCAGCCCCGCGAGGCAACGCTCTGATGTTGAGGGGAGGGACAGGCGCGGGTGGGAGGTCACGTGGGGCGCAGCTGTCCGCCCACGGCCCCTGCGGTGCTTGCTCGCGTGGGATCTAGGCTGTAGCAATCGCGATTTCGTGTGCAGGATTTGCTGTGGAGTCTTTGTGGTGTGCCTAGCACGCCTTCCAGCACTGTTTACCTCTTCCCGCAGAAAGGGGAGAAATTAACAAGCTCCATTTGAGAGACAGGAAACGCCCGGCTCAAAGAGAGTGTAAACCGTTAGTCCCCAGGTCACACCAATGGTAAGAGGCAGAGGGGGAACTGGAGCCCAGATGTAAAGCAAATCCCTGTCCTCCGGGCCTACTCAAAAGCCTCTGCATCCGGCCAGGAGTGGTGGCTCATGTTTATAACCCCAGACTTTGGGAGGCTGAGGCAGGAGGATACTTTCAGCCTAAGAGGTAGAGGCTGCAGTGAGCTGCGATCGTGCCACTGCACTGAGGCCTGGGGGACAGAAATAGACTCTGTCTCTAAAAATAATTATAACTTTTAATTTGTCTGTATGTATGTATGTATGTATTTGACATGGAGTTCACCTCTATCAGCCAGGCTGGAGGGCAGTGGTGCAATCTCAGCTCACTGCAACCTCTGCCTCATGCATTCCAGTGATTCTCTTGCCTCAGCCTCAGGAGTAGCTGGGATTACATGCGCAAGCCACCACACCCGGCGAATTTTTTTTGTATTTTTAGTAGAGACGGGATTTCAACATGTTGGCCAGGCTGCTCTCAAACTCCTGACCTCAGGTGATCCATCTGCTTCAGCCTCCCAAAGTGCCAAAAAAAAAATGTTTTCAAAGTGCATTTTAACCGATAGTCACTTCAGGGGCAGATAAGAAGATCTAAGACACCTGTTGGCATTGAAGCCGGCCTCATTCATCCCTCTCCTCCAGAAATTGATTTGTGGAAATCACTGATTTCCCAGCAGATTAAGTGACAGCAGGTTGGAAACTTCTTTCCTTGGTATCACAGTGAAAAATTGGGACGCAGCCGGGCGCGGTGGCTCATGCCTGTAATCTCAGCACTTTGGGAGGCCGAGGCAGGTGGATCACGAGGTCAGGAGATCGGTACTGTCCTCGCCAACATGGTGAAACCCCGTCTCTACTAAATATACTGGGCATGGTGGTATGCACCTGTAGTCCCAGCTACTCGGGAGGCTGAGGCAGGAGAATTGCTTGAACCCATGAGGCGGAGGTTGCAGTAAGCTGAGATCGTGCCATTGCACTCCAGCGTGGGTAACAAGAGCGAAACTCCGTCTCAAAAAAAAAAAAAAAGAAAAAAATTGAGATGCATCATGAGACTTTTCCAGGCTTTTCTGCTGGTTTTTTGCCCTCTTTTTCCTCACTAGGCCCTTTTTCCTTCTGCTGTGATTTTCTTCAGTTGCATGAACAATTTTTGTGTTTTCCAGAATGAGGGCCTCATTACAAAGAACTCCCAAATTCTTGTTATTAATTATTCTTGAAAACAGGACTTGTGAAATCAAAATCACTATGCCATGCAGCAGGCTAACCAGACATTGTTGTGCTGGAATTTGACCTGCCATTTGAAGGACAGCCATTCAGGTTAGAAAGGTGTCTTCCAGTACCCTTAAGACAAAAACAGTTGAGTTGTCAGCATTACTAAGAGTGTAAAGAAACAAACTGGCTTTGCAGATGTCATCTGGAGCCTTGTCGTATCAGCCATCGTCAACCCCACCGTGTTCGACATTGCCGTTCACGGCGAGCCTTTGAGCCATGTCTCCTTCAAGCTGTTTGCAGACAAGGCTCCAAAGACAGCAGAAAACTCGTGCTCTGAGCACTGGAGAGAAAGGATTTGGTTATAAGGGTTCCTGCTTTCACAGAATTATTCCAGGGTTTATGTGTCAGGGTGGTGACTTCACACACCATAATGACACTGGTGGCAAGTCCATCTACGGGGAGAAATTTGATGATAAGAACTTCATCCTAAAGCATACAGGTCCCGGAATCTTGTCCATGGCAAATGCTGGACCCAACACAAACGGTTCCCAGTTTTTCATCTGCACTGTCATGACCGAGTGGTTGGATGGCAAGCATGTGGTATTTGGCAAGGTGAAAGAAGGCATGAATATTGTGGAGGCCATGGAGCGCTTTGGGTCCAGGAATGGCAAGACCAGCAAGATCACCATTGCCGACTGTGGACAACTTTAATTAAAGTTTGACTTGTGTCTTAACCACCAGACCATTCCTTCTGTAGCTCAGGAGAGCAGCCCTCCACCCCATTTGCTCACAGTATCCTAAAATCTGTGCTCTCGCTGCAGTTCCCTTGGGTTCCATGCTTTCCTTGTTCCCTTCCATGCCTAGCTGGATTGCAGAGTTAAGTGTATGACTAAGAAATAAAGATGAAATAACAATTTTCAAAAAAAAAAAAAAAAAAAAAGACACAAACCTGGTTTTCACAGGTTTGTGGATCGGAGGCCCTCCAGTTCAACTTTGCAATTCACCAAGTAATTTATTCCGCTTAAGTTCGTGGCAGCTGGCTCACTCTGAACTCTCAAGGAATCACTCTCTAGGCTTTCATGGATAAACATATTGTTGAAAAAAAAAGAAAACAGGAAAAGGGATCACTCTCTTCAGCCAGAAAGGATTTAAGAACACGAGACGAATGGTCACTCTCTGGACTCTGGTGATTATTTTTTATTATTTATTTATTTTTGAGATGGAGTCTCACTCTGTGATCCAGGCAGGACTCCGGTGATTATTTTTTATTATTTTTTACTTATTTATTTTTGAGATGGAGTCTTGCTCTGTCGCCCAAGCTGGAGTGCAGTGACACAATCTTGGCTCACTGCAACCTCCACCTTCCAGGTTCAAGTGATTCTTCTGCCTCAGCCTCCTGAGTGTCTGGGATTACAGCCACAGGCCACCATGCCTGGTTAATTTTTTTTCTTTTTTTGAAACGAAGTCCTACTCTGTCACCAGGTTGGAATGCAGTGATGCGATCTTGGCTCCCTGCAACCTGTACCTCCTGGGTTAAAGTGATTCTCCTGCCTCAGCCACCCGAGTAGTTGGGACAGGTGTGTGCCACCACACACAGCTAATTTTTATATTTTTAGTAGAGATGGGGTTTAACCATGTTGACCAGCATGGTCTTGATCTCTTGACCTTGTGATTCACCTGCCTCAGCGTCCCAGAGTACTGGGATTACAGGCATGAGCCAAAACTCAGGATCCCGTTTTTGTTTGTTTGTTTTTTGAGATGGAGTCACACTCTTGAGTCTAGGCGGAGTGCAGTGATGTGATCTCGGCTCACTGTAACCTCCGCGTCCTGGGTTCAAGCAATTTTTCTATCTCGGCCTCCCAAGCAGCTGGGATTACAGGCATGTGCCACCATGCCCAGCTAAATTTTTTTGTATTTTTAGTAGAGACGGGCTTTGACCACATTGGCCAGGCTGGTCTCAAATGCCTGACCTTGTGATCCACCCGCCTCGGCCTCCTGAAGTGCTGGGATTACAGGTGTGAGCCACCACACCCAGCCTGTTTGCTTTTTTTAAGACAGAGTTTCAGCCGGGCATAGTGGCTCATGCCTGTAATCCAAGCACTTTGGAGGCCAAGGTGGGCGGATCACCTGCGGTCGGGAGTTCAAGACCAGCCTGACCAACATGATGAAACCCCGTCTTTACAAAAAATAAAAATTAAAAAAAAAAAAGAGTTTCATTCTTGTTGCCCAGTCTGGAGTGCAATGGCACCATCCAATCTCACTACAACCTCTGCCTCCTGTGTTCAAACGATTCTCCTGCCTCAGTCTCCCAAGTAGCTAGGATTACAGACATGTGCCACCAAGCCTGGCTAATTTTAGTATTTTTAGTAGAGACGGGGTTTCACCATGTTGATCAGTCTGCGTGGTCTTGAACTCCTGACCTCCGGTGATCCACCTGCCTCAGGCTCCCAAAGTGCCGGGATTACAAGTGTGAGACACCTCGCCTGGCTAATTTATGTATTTTTACTAGAAATGGTGTTTCAGGCCGGGCGCGGTGGCACAAGCCTGTAATCCCAGCACTTTGGGAGGCCGAGGCGGGTGGATCACGAGGTCGAGAGATCGAGACCATCCTGGTCAACATGGTGAAACCCCGTCTCTACTAAAAATACAAAAAAAAATTAGCTGGGCATGGTGGCTCGTGCCTGTAATCCCAGCTACTCAGGAGGCTGAGGCAGGAGAATTGCCTGAACCCAGGAGGCGGAGGTTGCGGTGAGCCGAGATCGCGCCATTGCACTCCAGCCTGGGTAACAAGAGCGAAACTCCGTCTCAAAAAAAAAAAAAAAAAAAAAAAAAGAAATGGTGTTTCACCATGTTGCCCAAACTGGTCTTGAACTCCCAAAATGATCTGTGTACCTCGGCCTTCCAAAGTGCTGGGATTACAGGTATGAGCCACTGTACCCGGCCCAGTTTTTTTTTTTTTTTTTTTTTTGTAGAGATGTTGTTTTACTATGTTGCCCAGGCTGGTCTCCAACTCTTGGGCTCAAACAATCCTCCTGCCTTGGCCTCCCAAAACGCTAGGATTACAGGTGTGAGCCACCATGCCCAGCCATTTTGTCTTTAAAAGAGTTTCTTGGCCAGGCGCGGTGGCTCACGCCTGTAATCCCAGCACTTTGGGAGGCTGAGGCAGGCGGACCACTAGGTCAAGAGATCAAGACCATCCTGGCCAACATGGTGAAATCCCGTCTCTACTAAAAATACAAAAATTAGCTAGGCACGGCGGCATGCACCTGTAGTCCCAGCTACTCGGGAGGCTGAGGCAGAAAAATTGCTTGAACCTGGGAGGCGGAGGTTGCAGTGAGTCGAGATCAGGCCACTGCACTCCAGCCTGGCGCCTGGCAATGGAGCGAGACTCGGTCTCAGAAAAAAAAAAAAAAAAGTTTCTTGCATTTCTTTTCTTTTCTTTTTTTTTTTTTTTTTTTTTTTTTTTTTTGGAGGCAAGGTCCCGCTCCATTGCCCTCATTGTACTGCAGTGCTGCAATCTTGACTTACTGCAACCTCTGTCTCCTGGGCTCAGGTGATCAAACTTCCCACTTCAGCCTCCTGGAACTACAGGTGTGAGCCAACACTCCCAGCTAATTTTTTATTTTTTAATTTTTAAAACTTTTTTTTGAGAAGAGGTCTAATTCTATTACCCCGGCTGGTCTCAAATGAGACTCAAGCAATCCTCCCACCTTGGCCTGCAAAAGTGTGGGGATTACAGGCATGAACCAACGCGCTCGGCTGATTCTTGCATTTCTTTTTTTTTTCGAGACAGAGTCTCACTCTGTCACCCAGGCTGGAGTGCAATGGCACGATCTTAGCTCACTGCAACCTCCGCCTCCCAGGTTCAAGCGATTCTCTTGCCTCAGCCTCCTGAGTAGCTGGGATTACAGGCGCGTGCCACCATGCCCAGCTAATTTTTGTATTTTTAGAAGAGACGGGGTTTCAACATCTTGGCCAGGCTGGTCTTGAACTCCTGACCTTGCGATCCACCTGCCTCGGCCTCCCAAAGTGCTGGGATTACAGGTTGAACCACCGCGCCCAGCCGATTCTTGCATTTCTAAGGTTTGAAAAGCAATGCTTATATTTTATCTTAGTTTGGGCAGAAGTATATTTGCTTTGAGCCAAAGCCACTAGTGGTTTATTGAAAAGGTTTTTTGTCTGTTTGTTTTGAGACAGAGTCTCACTCTGTTGCCCAGGCTGGAATGCAGTGGTGTGATCTTGGCTCACTGTAGCCTCCACTTCCTGAGTTCAGGTGATTATCCTGCCTCAGCCTCCCAAGTAGCTGGGATTACAGGCATGCGCCACCATTCCTAGCTAATTTTTCTATTTTTAGTAGTAGGGGTTTCACCATGTTGGCCAGGCTGGTCTCAAACTCCTGACCACAGGTGATCTGCCTGCCTGAGCCTCCCAAAGTGCTGGGATTACAGGCATAAGCTACTGCATCCAGCCCAAAAACGTTTTTAGAAAATCGTCAGGACAGTGGTCCCACTGGATCCCAGGCAACCGAGACACAGATCATCCCCTTTCACAGGGAACTGTAGTGCTACAGACATCAGAGACCAGAACATCTGGAACACACATTCCTCACTCACTTGTAATTGTCCTATATTCTCTGTAAAGAAAATGCTACACTTAGAGAAATCATGCCCCTGAAGAGCCTGGCTCAAACCCTTCTGCCCTCCCTAAAAGAGCTCTGAGCTCACATGTGAGAGTTGCAGCCACTGGCAGCCATGAACTTGGCCAGTCCCATCACACTTCAAATGATCAGTGGTTTCAGCAAGAAATCATGCAGACCCTCTTCCCACCCGTTGCCTTTAGCCCAGTGCTTGGAGGAGCATCAGATATCTGTGAGACCTGGTCTCACAGATATCCGAAGCTCAGGAGATGAGGAAAGGGCTCAGTAGAAATGCTGGTCTAGTGAAATGAAAAGTGTGGAGGGAAAATGCTTATGACCTTGTGTGCCCTTTACAAGTAACATCTGTTTCTCCTTCCTTTTTTTTTTTTTTTTTTTTTTTGAGACAGAGTTTCACTGTTGTTGCCCAGGCTGGAGTGCAATGGTGCAATCTTGGCCTCCACCTCCCGGGTTCACAATATTCTCCTGCCTCAGCCTCCCAAGTAGCTGGGATTACTGGCACCTACCACCATGCCCAGCTAATTTTTTTTTTTTTTTTTTTTTTTTTTTGAGGTAGAGTCTCATTCTGTCACCAGGCTAGAGTGCAGTGGTGTCACCTTGGCTCACTGTAACCTCCACCTCCTGGGTTCAGGCGATTCCCCTGCTTCAGCCTCCCGAGTAGCTGGGACTACAGGCATGTGCCACCACACCCAGCTAATTTTTACATTTTTAATACAGACAGGGTTTCACCATGTTGGTCAGGATGGTCTTGATCTCTTTACCTCGTGATCCACTCACCCTGGCCTTCCAAAGTGCTGGGATTACAGGTATGAGACACCACGCCTGGCCAATTTTTGTATTTTTAGCAGAGATGGGGTTTCACCATGTTGCCGAGGCCGGTCTCAAACTTCTGAGCTCAGGCCCACCTTGGCCTCTTAAAGTGCTAGGATTATAGGTGCGAGCTACCATGCCTGGTCCATTTCTTCTTAAAACTCACATTTTTGGACTTCTGCCTGGAGAACACCGGGGCATATTCTGACTGGCACTGTGGACAGGTGTGGCCTGTGGCTTCTGCAGTGTTTGGCAACAAGCCTGGGATGGATCCATTTGTGTCTGGCCACAGCTGAAGTCCTTGGAAGGCAGGGCAGCAGTTTGCACCCATGGTTATAAATGCTGTCCTGCCTCTCTTTTGTTGTGAAAAGCAAATAAAAATAAGCATGAAAGGCTGGGTGTGGTAGCTCACACCTGTAATCCCAGCACTTTGGGAGTCTAAGGCAAGTGGATCACATGGTCAGGAGATCGAGACCATCCTGGCCAAGATGGTAAAACACCATCTCTACTAAATATAAAAAATTAACTGGGCATGGTGGCACACACCTGCAGTCAAGGCTACTTGGGAGGCTGAGGCAGGGGAATTGCTTAAACCCAGATGGCAGAGGTTGCAGTAAGCTGAGACAGCACCACTGCACTCCAGCTTAGTGACAGAGCAAGTCTCTGTCTCAAAAAAAAAAAAAGAAAAAGAAAAACATGAAAAAGTACTTCACAAATTCTTAAGGGCCATATGGGCCGGGTGTGGTGGCTCACGCCTGTAATCCCAGCACCCTGGGAGGCCGAGGCGGGCAGATCACAAGGTCAGCAGTTCGAGATTATCCTGGCCAATGTGGCTAAATCCTATCTCTACTAAAAATACAAAAATTAGCCAGGTGTGGTGGCGGGCACCTGTAATCCCAGCAACTCAGGAGGCTGAGGCAGGAGAATCGCTTGGACCTGGGAGGCAGAGTTTGCAGTGAGCTGAGATCGTGCCATTGCACTCCAGTCTGGGCAACAAGAGTAATACTCTGTCTCAAAAAAAAAAAAAAAAAAAAAAGCCATATGCCTCTGAGTTACTGATCACAATGACGTGACAGGCATGTGGTTTAAAGGAAAGAAAAACACATTTTTACTGTTAGAAGACCTGGGCTTGGGTCTTGATTCACTCATTTACTAGCTGTGCAACCTTGGACAAATCTTTTCATCTTTCAGAGCTTATTTTATTGTTGTGTTTTTCTTTGTAGGGGGACCTGTCTATGAAAATGGGAATAGTCCTCACCCTACCTACCTCACAGGGTTGTGCTCTTATCAAAATCAAAAACAAAGCCAGAGAACAGTGGCTTATACCTGTAATCTCAGCATTTTGGGAGGCTGAGGCGGGCAGACCACTTGAGGTTAGAAATTGGAGACCAGCCTGGCCAACATGGTAAAACCCCGTCTTTACCAAAAAATATAAAAATTAGCCAGGCATGGTGCCACACATCTGTAGTCCCAGCTACTTGGGAGGCTGAGTCAGGAAATCTCTTGAACCTGGAAGGTGGAGGTGGCTGGTCAAGTCAGCTGAGATTGTGCCACTGAACTCCAGCCTGGGTGATGGATATCCTGTCTCAAAAAAAAAAAAAAAAAAGAAAGAAAACAAGCTGGGTGCGGTGGCTCACACCTGTAATCCCAGCATTTGGGAGGCTGAGGTGGACAGATCACGAGATCAGGAGTTCCAGAACAGCCTGGCCAACACAGTGAAACCCCGTCTCTACTAAAAATACAAAAATTAGCTGGCCATGGTTGCATGCACCTCTAGTCCTAGCTACTCAGGAGGCTGAGGCAGGAGAATCGCTTGGACCCAGGAAGTGGAAGTTGCAGTGAGTCGAGATTGTACCATTGGACTCCAGCCTGGACTACAGAGTGAGACTCTGTTTCAAAAAAAGAAAAGTAAGAAAGCAGGCCAGGTGTAGTGGCACGTGCCTGTAATCCCAGTGCTTTGGGAGGCTGAGGCTTGGGGAGGGGAGACCCCATAAGTGCCAGGGCAGGAGTCAGAAGCCTCAGCCTATTCCCATATAAATAATGAAGAAGAAAATAACTAGAGATATAACATTGTAGTTATTCATAGGTGATCTTAGTTCTTTTACTAATGCCTCTCAGGTTGAGAAGTGTGAATCTGGGGTGACACTGTGAAAGGAATGACCCTAAGGCAAAACACTTTAAGCTCTCTCTCATGCCAGTGTAAGGGCTGCCGGAGGGCGCCTTGGCTGTGCATGGCAGAGCCAGAGCTGGGGAAGTGCCTGCTATTTAGCCAGTTAGGGAAGGAGACATCCAAGATGGCTGAGATGTCTCCTTCCTTGAGGGAGTTAGCAGAAAACTCTGCTCCTCCAACCTCTTGCCGTGGCTGACAGGGAAGCCCGCAGACATCCAGGGGCTTAACTGTCTCTATGTGGTGCTGGGCTTCAGTGGTCACGGTCCAGTGCTACCAACTAGCAAATCAGGGTGATTCAGGAACCACAGACCATGGAAGACCACTAGTGTTAAGATTCTGCCGCTGAGTAATTTATCCATGTTTACTAATTGTATCATTCCCTGCTTCTCTAATAAGGCCTAGCACCGAAAAGAGAGCAGGCATACGCCTAGGCTGCTCTCAGCAGGGAGTCTTTCCCATGTTTTTCTTTCTTCTGTGTGGCAGATCCCAAGGACTTTGTCCTTTCTTTTGGTAATTACCATCAGCCACTCCACTCCTTAGGAGTTCTCTGCTTCCTAATAAAAAATACTGGTTCCTGGCTGGGCGTAGTGGCTCACACCTCTAATCCCAGCACTTTGGGAGGCTGAAGCAGGGGGGATCACCTGAGGCCAGGAGTTTGAGACCGGTCTGACCAAAAAGACCGTCTCTCCTAAAAACACAAAAATTAGCCAGGTGTGGCTAAATTAGCCAGGTGTGGCTAATTTTACAGGCACATGCCTTTACTTGGGAAGCTGAGGCAGGAGAACTGCTTGAACTCGGGAGGCGGAGGTTGTGGTGAGCCAAGATAGTGCCATTGCACTCCAGCCTGGGCAGAAAGGGTGGAACTCTGTCGGAAAGGAGGAAGGGAGAGAGGAAGGTAGGGGAGGGAGGAAGGGAGGAAGGTAGGGGAGGGAGGGAGGGAGGAAGGTGGGGGGGGAGGGGGGAGGGAGGGAGGGAGGGAGAGAGGGAGAAGGAAGGAATGAAAGAAGGAAATACTGGTTCCTCAACAATGAACCTTCCTGCTATGCCTCAAAACAAGAACACACACACTCTTTCAATGTGGAGGATTTTTACTGTTTATCACTATGGGGAAATAGATGGGGGATAAAAGAAAATACAAAAAAAAAGGAGGGGAAGTTACAACATTGACAGTTTTCATATTACTGAGCTCCCCTCTAGTTCCTAACTCACCCTGAGGTAGTATATGAAAGTCCTTTGGCTCTTGTTCTCAGCTTCTATTTTTTTTTTTTTTTTTTTTTGAGATGGAGTTTTGCTCTTGTTACCCAGGCTGGAGTGCAATGGCGCCATCTCGGCTCACCGCAACCTCCACCTCCTGGGTTCAAGCAATTCTCCTGCCTCAGCCTCCCGAGCTGGGATTACAGGCACGAGCCACCACGCCCAGCTAATTTTTGTATTTTTTAGTAGAGACGGGGTTTCACCATGTTGACCAGGATGGTCTCGATCTCTTGACCTCGTGATCCACCCGCCTCGGCCTCCCAAAGTGCTGGGATTACAGGCATGAGCCATCGCGCCCGGCCTGATCAGCTTCTATTCTTGAAAGTTGTTCTCAACCAGCAATATTCCCCCAACCCCTATTTCCCCTAAGTTTTGGGCTCCCTGTGAGCAAGTAACTGTGTCTGAGTTCTTGGTATTCTCAGTGCTTAGCAGACAGCCTGGCACCTGGGGCTAATGCAGATAGAGCACTGGCTATGTATCAAGTACTGTAGGAAGCCTTTACATGATTATCTCAGTCAGATGACCCTTTGAGGTCATTACTTTTTTTTTTTTTTTTTTTTTTTTTTGAGACAGTCTTGCTCTGCTGTGCAGGCTGGAGTGCAGTAGCATAATCTTGGCTCACTGCAACCTCTGCCTGTCAGGCTCAAGCGACTCTCCTGCCTCCCCGGTAGCTGGGACTACAGGCGCCTGCCACCACGCCTGGTTAATTTCTGTACTTTTTTAGTAGAGACGGGGTTTCATCATGTTGGTCAGGCTGGTCATGAACTCCCGACCTCAGGTGATCCGCCCGCCTTGGCCTCCAAAGTGCTTGGATTACAGGCCTGAGCCACCACGCCCAGCCTTTTTTTGTTTGTTTGTTTCGTTTTGTTTTAATTGAAACTTCTTTGCGAGACTAACCAGGTCAAGTCTCCCTTCCTAGCTTTATTTCATCACATACTCTTACATTTAGGGCTTAAGCAAAGAAGGCAAACACTTTCATATCTTAAGACATTTGCTTCTGAAGTTCTGGCTACTCAGAATACTCCACCCCTACCTGACGCACTTTTCATCAAAGTCCAATTTGAATCTTACCTCCCAGAAGCCCTGACATTCCAAACTTCTTCTCTCTCGTTTTAGAAAGGGAATGATACCTTCGCCTTGTATGGCTTTCTTGGATAGCATTTAAGCTTGTCAGTTGCTAAGGAGCCTCTCTCTCGTCATTGTTTGCTCCTCCAGAGCAGAGACGGTGTATCGTGCATCATTGTATCCTGAATATTCTAGAACATGCATGACACACATCAGGTGCTCACAAATTTCACTAAGTTTTTTGGCAGCAATGCTCTCATTCTGAACCACCAAGTTCACTGCAGGTTTGGAGACGACTAACATGCTTAAGGAGAGAGTTGCGTCTTGTTAGAGAAGGATGGTGGGCAATCAGTGTAAGAGAAAGTGAGACTGCGGCCAGGCTTTGGGGATGACGGCGAAGATTTACCAGAAGCGCGCGGAGACAGCAGGGCAGAAGTTAAAGCTCACGCAATTCACTGAAAGTCTCAGGGTCAGCAGGAGGGAACCAAGCACTGCATGCTGGGAGCGGCGCTAAGGAGCGCCGCGTTGCATGCCGGGACCTGTAGTCTCGCCACCACCCCCTTCCCCGCCGGTACCCTCGGACCAATTACGTTCGGCTACATTCAACCAAGTCCTTACACACATAGCGTGCATTCATTGGTTGTCTACCACGAAACAACGAGGTTCTGCAGGGCAATTCTACCTGACAACACTTATCAGAGGAAAGCCGGATTCGCCGATGGCTAACCGGAAGACGCATTATGTGCGTCTGCGCGTGCGCAACGCTAGCGCCTCTACGCGCGCCCGCCGTTCCGGCGAGGCCCCCTAGAGTCGGGCGGCGCAGGCGCAGTGTCCCTGGGCCAAGATGGCGGCGCGGTGCTCCACACGCTGGTTGCTGGTGGCTGTGGGGACCCCCCGGCTGCCGGCTGCAGCGGGGAGAGGGGCCCGGCCGCCCAGGGAGGGCGTGATGGGGGCATCGCTGAGCCGCAAGCTGAGCATCCCCGCCTTCCCGTCTACCCTGATCGCTTGTGGCCCCCGAGCGCTGCTGACATTGAGACCTGGTGTCAGCCTCACAGGTGAGGGCAGGTTCCAGCGCCCGAGTGGCGGTTTCAGGGCCTACAAAGGAGTGAGTCTCCTAGCTGCTACCTACCTCTGTGGGCTTAGCGGGGTGGAGGGTGTCTTCCGACCCGGATGCGGAATTGCCGGAGAGTCAGGCAGGCAGGAGGCGGAGAGGCCCTAGAGGCTACTCAGCCTTCAAGGGAAGGAGAGAAGCGTGGAGCCCACGGCGGCAGTGATGAAAAACCCCGTAGACCGTGAACCTTTACCTCTCTGTCAACATTTCTGGAGGCCGCTGCTCTTCCTTTTCCCGTCTACCTTCTAGCCCGTAGCGGAAGGCAAGAGGTAACTGCCATTCGGGAAGGACTAGGGACTTTTTTACAACAACCCTGCAAGATGCTCATCTTCATCTTCATTTTAAAGAATGGGAAACTGAGGATTCACCAGAGGAATCTACCAGCCCAAGCCCAAGGTCATTAGGTTAGACTAGGAGTTGTCTCAAATCCAGAGCTGTCATGTCATAACTTACGCCCTTTCTACCACATGCCAATTGAAAGGCACAGTTAATATTTTTTACAAGTCCTTAAGTTGGTAATTGTAATAATAACACAGATGTTTATTGAGCACTTACTGTTGGTCAGGCATGATTTTCCCCTTAGATCACATTTCCACGTGATAGGCAGTGTTATTCCATTTGATAAAGATACTGAGGCTTAGATGTTAAACCACTTAGAAATGTCACAAAGAAGTGGAGCCTTGATTTGAAACTTGCCACCTTCCTTTGCTGACATGATACCAAATTATACATTCCTTGAAGTGCTTATTGGTGTTTTCCTTTCTTTTTCTTTTTTTTTTTTTGAGGTGGAGTCTTATTCTGTCACCCAGCTTGCAGTGTGGTGACTCGATTTCTCCTCACTGCAACCTCTGCCTCCTGGGTTGAAGTGATTCTCCTTCCTCAGCCTCCCCAGTAGCTGGGATTACAGGTGTCTGCCACCATGCCCTGCCAATTTTTGTATCTTTAATAGAGATGGGTTTTCGGCATGTTGGCCAGGCTGGTCTCAACCTCCTAACCTCAGGTGATCCACCCACCTCGGCCTCCCAAAGTACTGGGATTTATGGACATGAGCCACCATGCCCAGCAGCCATGTTTTCTCATGCTGTGTGTTTTGTGCTGTATGTTGTATGTACCTGAATTGTGCTAGTCGTTTTGTGTTCTCTAGGATTTGTCCAAATGACATTTAAGCTATTCATACATTTATAAAGATTAATTAAAGGGCCCTGACTGGATAATTAATACCAGGCAATTTCCTATTGCAATCCAGTTTTGTAATACTTACATAGTAGGCAACAAAGTATCAGTAATTGTGGTTACTTGATGCAATGTAAAGAAAAGAGCCTGGACTTCAGGGATGAACTTCCCCAGTGTGTGTGACCTAGGTGTGTTATTTAGTAGCCTTGAGCCTCTCTTTGAAAATTCATTCATTCACAGCAATTAATTGAGGCCTATTTTATGCCAACAACCATTGTGGGCACTGAGGAGACAGCAGAGAACAAAGAGATTGGATGTGTGTTTGATCAAGGGAATTATGGCTGGGCGTGGTGGCTCATGCCTATAATCCCAGCATTTTGGGAGGCCGAGACGGGTGGATCACAAGGTCAAGAGATGGAGACCATCCCGGCTAACATGGTAAAACTCCATCTCTACTAAAAATACAAAAAATTTGCCAACCATGGTGTTATGTGCCTGTAGTTCCAGCTACTCGGGAGGCTGAAGCAGGAGAATTGCTTGAAACCAGAAAACGGAAGTTGCAGTGAGCTGGGATCACGCCACTGCACTCCACTCTGGCAATAGAGCGAAACTCTCTCTCAAAAGAAAGAAAAAAGATAATGATTATTTACTTATTTTTTAAGACAGGATCTCCTCCTGTTGCCCAGACTAGAGTGCAGTGGCACAATGACTACTCACTGCAGCCTTGACCTCCCAGGCTTCATCGATCCTCCATTCTCCACCTTCTGAGTAGCTGGGACTACAGGCATGTACCACCACACCCGGCTAGTTTTTCGTGTTTTTTGTGGTTGAGGTTTTGCCATGTTACCCAGGCTGAACTCAAGTGATTCACTTGCCTCAGCCTCCCAAAGTGCTGGGATTGCAGGTGTCAGCCACTGCACCTGGCCAAGAGAATATTTTTTTGTTTTTTTGGGATGGACTCTGTCACCCAGGCCGAAGTGCAGTGGCGTAATCCTGGCTCACTGCAACCTCTGCCTACTGGGTTCAAGCGATTCTGCCTCCTGCTTCAGCCTCCCAAGTAGCTGGGATTACAGGTGTGTGCCACCATACCAGACTAACTTTTTATTTCTTGCTTTTTCTTTTTTTGCGATGGAGCCTTGCTCTGTTGCCCAGGCTAGAGCGCAGTAGCGTGATCTCAGCTCACTGCAACCTCTGCATCCCAGGTTCAAACAATTCTCCTACCTCAGCCTCCTGAGTAGTTGAGATTACATGCGCCAGTGACCATGCCCAGCTGATTTTTTTTTTTTTTTTTTTTTTTTTTTTTTTGAGACGGAGTTTCGCTCTTGTTGCCCAGGCTGGAGTGCAATGGCGCGATCTCAGCTCACCGCAACCTCCGCCTCCTGGGTTCAGGCAATTCTCCTGCCTCAGCCTCCTGAGTAGCTGGGATTACAGGCACACGCCACCATGCCCAGCTAATTTTTTTAGTATTTTTAGTAGAGACGGGGTTTCACCGTGTTGACCAGGATGGTCTCGATCTCTTGACCTCGTGATCCACCCGCCTCGGCCTCCCAAAGTGCTGGGATTACAGGCTTGAGCCACCGCACCCAGCCTGATTTTTGTATTTTTAGTAGAGACAGGGTTTTACCATGTTGGCCTGGCTGTTCTGGAACTCCTGATCTCAGGTGATCTGCCCACCTCTGCCTCTCAAAGACCTGCGATTATAGTTGTGAGCCACCATGCCCAGCCAGCGTTTATATTTTTAGTAGAGACAGGGTTTCACCATATTGGCCAGTCTGGTCTTGAACTCCTGGCTTCAAGCGATCTTCCCACCTGGGCCTTCCAAATGCTGGGATTACACAGTGCCTGGCCCGAGAATAAATTTTTTAATTCTGTTCCTGCATCTATGTACCTCATGGAAGGAGCAGTCCTCGTTCAGCATTCTCTTTCTTTCTTTCTTTTTTTTTTTTTTTTTTTTTGAGACGGAGTTTTGCTCTTGTTACCCAGGCTGGAGTGCAATGGTGCGATCTTGGCTCACCGCAACCTCCGCCTCCTGGATTCAGGCAATTCTCCTGCCTCAGCCTCCTTAGTAGCTGAGATTACAGGCACGCGCCACCATGCCCAGCTAATTTTTTTTGTATTTTTTAGTAGAGACGTGGTTTCACCATGTTGACCAGGAGGGTCTCGATCTCTTGACCTCGTGATCCACCCGCCTCAGCCTCCCAAAGTGCTGGCATTACAGGCTTGAGCCACCGCACCCGGCCTCGAAGTCTCACTCTTTGCCCAGGCTGGTGCAGTGCCTCTGTCTTGGCTTACTGCAACCTCCACCTCCTGGGTTCAAGCAGTTTTCTGCCTCAGCCTCCCGAGTAGCTGAGATTACAGGCGCCTGCCACCACATGCCATGGGCAAGTTTTGTATCAGGTTGTGTACACAGGTGAGAGGTGACATCTTTCAGGGTGCATTCTGTTTTCACATCTAGAGTCACCAAGTGGTCAGGCTGGGTGGCTCATGCCTGTAATCCAAGCACTTTGCTGGTGCTAAGGCAGGAGGATCACATGAGCCCAGGAGGTTGAGACCAGCCTGGGCAACATAGGGATATCCCATCTCTACAAAAAGATTTTTTTTTTCAGACAGAGTCTTGCTCTGTTGCCAAGCTAGAGTGCAGTGGCACAATCTTGGCTCACCTCAACCTCCGCCTCCCAGGTTCAAGCCATGCTTCTGCTTCAGCCTCCCAAGTAGCTGGACTACAGGTGCGTGACACCACTCTCAGCTTATTTATTTATTTATTTTTTTTGAGATGGAGTTTTGCTCTTGTTACCCAGGCTGGAGTGCAACGGCGCAATCTCGGCTCACCACAGCCTCCGCCTCCTGGGTTCAGGCAATTCTTCTGCCTCAGCCTCCTGAGTAGCTGGGATTACAGGCACCTGCCACCATGCCCAGCTAATGTTTTGTATTTTTAGTAGAGACGGGGTTTCACCATGTTGACCAGGATGGTCTTGATCTCTTGACCTCGTGATCCACCCGCCTCAGCCTCCCAAAGTGCTGGGATTACAAGCTTGAGCCACCGCGCCCGGCTCAGCTTAGTTTTATATTTTTAGTACAGATGGGGTTTCACCATGTTGGCCAAGATGGCCTTGATCTCTTGACCTCGTGATCCGCCCACCTCAGCCTCCCAAAGTGCTGGGATTACAGGTGTGAGCCACCATGACTGGCCTACAAAAAGATTTTTAAAAATTAGCTGACTGGGGCCGGGCAAGGTGGCTCATGCCTTTAATCCCAGCACTTTGGGAGGTGGAGTCGGGTGGATCACCTGAGGTTGGCGGTTCAAGATAAGCCTGACCAACATGGAGAAACCCCATCTCTACTAAAAATATAAAATTAGCCAGGTGTGGTGGCGCATGCCTGTAATCCCAGCTACTCGGGAAGCTGAGGCAGGAGAATTGCTTAGACCCGGAGGTGGAGGTTGCAATGAGCTGAGTGAAACATCATCTCCAGAAAGAAAGCAAGAGAGAAAGAGACAAAAGAAAGAAATAAGCAAGCAAGCAAGCTGATTGTGGTGGCACCTGCCTGTACTCCCAGCTACTCGGCAGGGTGGGGTGGGAGGATCACTTCAGCCTAGGAGGTTGAGGGTGCAGTGAGCCACAATGATGCTACTACACTCCAGCCTAGGGGACAGAGTATGACTCTTTCTTTGCCAAAAATTAATCAATAAATATAATCATCAACCAAGAAGCCATGTCGTAGTGAGCCTCTGTGGTCCTAGCTACCCAGGAAGTTGAAGTGGGAGGATTTTTGGAATCCAGGAATTTGAGTTTGGCCTAGGCAACATAATGGGACCCCATCTCTAAATAAAACCCCAAATTTAAAAAGGGCATCAACTCAGCTTCCAAACAGTAGTCTATAATCTTGTCTCAAATCCAGTGGTACACTTAGATGATGTAACAACACTTTAAATCTGAGTTCTCTTCCAAGCAGAAAGCAGTTGGTGACTAGGCATGGTGGCTCACGCCTATAATCCCAGCACTTTGGGAGGCCAAGGTGGGTGGATCACCTGAGATCAGGAGTTCAAGACCAGCTTGGCCAACATAGCCAAACCCCATCTCTACTAAATAGTAAACACAAAAAATTGGCCAGGCATGGTGGCAGGTTCCTGTAATCCCAGCTACTTGGGAGGCTGAAGCAGGAGAATCACTTGAATCCAGGAAGCAGAAATTGCAGTGAGCCAAAATCATGCCATTGCACTCCAGCCTGGGCAACAAAAGCGAAACTCCCCCCTCCCCCCTAAAAAAAGAAAAGAAAGCAGTTGTTGGACAGTGGGTTGGCCATTCTTGGAATGACTTGGAGGCTTATTCTTTTCTGGGTTGCTCTTTACTGGGCATATCTGGTAAAATAAATTGTCTGTTAAATGAACTCTAATTATTCTTAATCATTGATGACCTTTGGATAATGTCAGAAGTCATTAGACTGGGGATGGTGGCTTATACCTGTAATCCCAGCACTTTGGGAGGATGAGGCTGGCAGATCTCTTGAGGTCAGGAGTTTAAGACCATCCTGGCCAACATGGTGAATCCCCTTCCCTACTAAAAATTTAAAAATTAGCCAGGTGTGGTAATGTGTGCCTGTAGTCCTGGCTACTTGGGAGGCTGAGGCATAAGAATCGCTTGAATCTGGGAGGCAGAATTTGCAGTGAGCCAAGATCACGCCACTGCACTTCAGCCTGGGCTGAAGTCATTATTCCTGTAATTAAACATGATTTGTCTTTATCCACATGCAATTTTGTGCATTACTGTATTAATTCCAGTCCATGTTCTCTGCCCAGAATGTTGAAGCCACAGCTGCTACAGGCCACTTACTACCAGCGTCAGCCTTCTGGCATTGGAAGGAGTGCTGAGAGAGAGACTCAGTTGGGTCAGGGCAATTCCCCACTCCCAAGTCAAAAGCGGGTTAAGTCCAGGTTCAACAATAAGCCAGCTTTAGTGTCTTCTCAAATCTGACTGAAGAAACACAATAGTGGTCTGCTGACCCCTACTACTTCCAGTCTGCTTTTTATATTCTGAGGGTAGTGAGTATGCCAAACACATGGATTTATTTCCTATTTCTGATTTAAAGTATTCTGACCATTCCTACTCATTCTCCTGTCTGATTATGCTTTACCTGGCCTCCTGCTTGGATGTGCTCAACACCTGTGGTTGTGTTTTGTGCTCATTAACTTCGAGCAGTCTTCCACGCTTCCTTTCAGAGTTGTTTCTCGTGCAATCCCAGTCAGTTCTTTGTTTAATACTAGCAGTGGCTGCCTATTGCTCTTAGGATAAGATCCAGTCTCCTTTGCATAGCTCTAAGGCCCTTCTTATTCCTAGGCCATGTTAATTATTATCATCTCTAACCACCACTGCCACCGCACACAGTCTAGTTTAGTTACAGGCATTTATCTGTATGGATTCAAACTCCTCTTTAGCCTATTTCTTTATCTTTTTTTTTCCATGTCACAAGTTTATTTACAAATGTATCTAGTATGCCATGTAAGTTAAAGTGTTTGATTGATTGATTTATTTACTTTTAATAGAGACAGGGTCTCTCTGTGTTATACAGGCTGGTCTTGAACTCCTGGGCTCAAGCTATCCTCATGCCTCAGCTTCCAAAAGTGCTGGGATTGCAGGTTAGAGCCAATATGCTTGGGCTTATTTATTTTTTGAAGAGATTGCACCTCTTAAAACGCACTTCCAGGCCGGATGTGGGTGGTTCATGCCTGTAATTCCAGCACTTTGGAGGCCGAGGCGGGTGGGGCCGAGGCGGGTGTTTTCTTTTGTTGAGAACATCCCCAGAGTGATTTTCTTTCTTTTTTTTTCTTTTTAGGAACAAAACATTACCCTTTTGTTTGTACTGCCTTCTTCCACACGAGTGCCCCTTTGGCCAAAGAAGATTATTACCAGATATTAGGAGTGCCTCGAAATGCCAGCCAGAAAGATATCAAGAAAGCCTATTACCAGGTCTGTATGGAAGTCAGGTTTTGGTGACCAGATTGTAGAAGGCATGTTGTTGACCCCATCTGATCCTGATTAGCATAATGTATGTGCCCGCATGGATAGATCTTATGAGCTGATAGTATAGAACAGTATGTTAAGGATGGACTTTGCTAGACTGTTTTTCGGTGCACAAAACCGTAGAGGTTAATGCTTCAGAACAAAGAGGCAAGTCCAAACCAGAGATTTTATTTTATTGTATTTTTTTAGTCTGGTCTCTCAGTATCATAAACTAGAGATTTTAAGAAGTTTTTTTTCCAGAGCTGTTTTCATAATTAAATTTAATCTGTACCTTCTGAATCAGTAGGTATGATGGTCTAAGTTTGAGGTAGTTATTCTTTGCATTTGGATAAAAGTTTGTAGGTTTAGAATTACTTCCTTTCTTTACCTGGAAAACGTGAAATTCCCATTGTCGTAGCCCAGGGTATATTAGCGTAGTTAGCGTAGCTGAGTAAAGTTGTATGTGAGATGTCTAAACCACTGGTTCCCAGACTCCTGGTTTGCTCTGGCCAATAAAACAAAATTAGCATTGGAGACAGCAGTGTAGGATTGAGAGCTTTTTTTTTTTTTTTTTGAGATGGAGTTTCACTCTTGTTACCCAGGCTGGAGTGCAGTGGCGCGATCTCAGCTCACCGCAACCTCCGCCTCCCGGGTTCAGACAATTCTCCTGCCTCAGCCTCCTGAGTAGCTGGGATTACAGGCATATGCCACCATGCCCAGCTAATTTTTTGTATTTTGAGTAGAGACGGGGTTTCACCATGTTGACCAGGATGGTCTCGATCTCTTGACCTCGTGATCCACCTGCCTCGGCCTCCAAGTGCTGGGATTACAGGCTTGAGCCACCGTGCCTGGCCCGAGAGCTTTTTGTAAGTGCACACTTCACTGGAGTTGTGCAGCTGTCACTGCAATCAACTTTAGAACATTTTCGTCACCTCAGAAAGAAACCTTGTACTCATTGGCACTCACCTTCCATTTTTTCTCTCCCTCGTCCTTGGCAGCTACTCACCTGCATCCTGTCTCTTTAGATTTGCCTATTCTGGCTACTCATATACAGGGAATAGTACAATATGTGTCCTTTTGTGTCTGGCTTCTTTCATTCACATCATACTTTCAGGGTTCATCTGTGTTGTAGCTTGTGTCAATACTTCATCCCTTTTCGTGGTCAGATAATACTCTGTTGCATGGATTGATCACATTTTGTTTATTCATTGTTTGATAGACATTTGGATATTTTCCACTTTTTGCTATAATGAACAGTGCTGCTGTATACACATTCCTATGTAAGTTTTTGTGTAGACATGTTTTCATTTCTCTTGGATATTTAGGAGTAGAGTCATATGGTAACTGGATCTTTTTTTTTTTTTTTGAGAGTCTCATTCTGTCACCAGGCTGGAGTACAGTGGCACAACCTCAGCTCACTGCAACCTCCGTGTCCTGGGTTCAAGCGACTCTCCTTCCTGAACCTCCTAAGTAGCTGGGACTATAGGCACGTGCCACCACACCTAGCTAATTGTTGTATTTTTAGTAGAGACGGATTTCACCATGTTGGCCAGGATGGTCTCGATCTCTTGACCTCGTGATCCACCTGCCTTGGTCTCCCAAAGTGTTGGGAATGCAGGGGTAAGCCACCACACCTGGCAGTAACTGGATCTTTTTGTTTTTTTTTTTTTTTGAGACGGAGTTTTGCTCTTGTTACCCAGGCTGGAGTGCAATGGCGCGATCTCGGCTCACCGCAACCTCCGCCTCCCGGGTTCAGGCAATTCTCCTGCCTCAGCCTCCTGAGTAGCTAGGATTACAGGCACGGGCCACCATGCCCAGCTAATTTTTGTATTTTTAGTAGAGACGGGGTTTCACTATGTTGACCAGGATGGTCTCGATCTCTTGACCTCGTGAACCACCTGCCTCGGCCTCCCAAAGTACTGGGATTACAGGCTTGAGCCACCGCGCCCGGCCCAGTAACTGGATCTTTATTGAGAAGCTGCCAGCCTTTTTCAAAGCAGCTACACCATTTACATTCCCACCAGCCGCGTATGATGGCCATTATTTCTCCACATCGCAGTGAACACTTGTTATTATCATCCCTCTTTTTAATTACTACCCTAGTGAATGTGAAATGCTATCTCATTACCGTTTCAATTTGCTTTTTCCCTGGTGACTCATGATGTTGAACATCTTTTCTTGGGCATGTTGGCCATTTGTATGTCTTTGGAGTAATGTGTATTTGGATCCATTGCCCAATTTTAATTGGGTTGTGATGGATTCAACAGAGGCTTGGGGACAGGAAGCAGAGATGCTGTCCTGTGACCAGTGAATGGCCTGTCTCTTCCTGAGCTCAAGAGTCAGGTGCCTGATGCAAGAGTGGGAGAAGATTGAAAAGAGGGAGGTTGGACCGGACTCCCATGATAATTGATGTGAGGCCCTTAGTAAGTCCTAGAGACTTAATTTTTTTTTTTTTTCTTTTTTTTTTCTGAGACGGAGTTTCGCTCTTGTTACCCAGGCTGGAGTGCAATGGCGCGATCTCGGCTCACCGCAACCTCCGCCTCCTGGGTTCAGGCAATTCTCCTGCCTCAGCCTCCTGAGTAGCTGGGATTACAGGCACGAGCCATCATGCCCAGCTAATTTTTTGTATTTTTAGTAGAGACAGGGTTTCACCAAGTTGACCAGGACGGTCTCGATCTCTTGACCTCGTGATCCACCCGCCTCGGCCTCCCAAAGTGCTGGGATTACAGGCTTGAGCCACCGCGTCTGGCCTCCTAGAGACTTAATTTAAGATAAATTCTTAATTTAGGGAACCATTCAAGTTTTTAGATGTGGAAGTAAAAAGATCAGGTAAAGCTGTAGCAATCACTGTATTTTATGTACTAACAAAAATAACTGAAACAACAGAGACATCTATTTATTTAGTTATTTTCTTCTGTTTTTAAAAAACTTTTTCTTCTTTGAGACGGTTTCACTCTGTTGCTCAGGCTGGAGTGCAGTGGTGAGATCTTGGCTCACTGCAACCTCTCTCTGCCTTCCGGGCTCAGGCAGTTCTCCTGCATCAGCTGCCCCAGTGTTTATAACCTGCGATTATAGGTACGCACCACCATACCTGTCTAATTTTTGTATTTTTAGTAGAGATGGAGTTTCACCATGTTGGCCAGGCTTGTCTCAAACTCCTGAGCTCTGGTGATCCACCCAGCTTGGGATCCCAAAGTGCTGGGATTACAGACATGAGCCACTGTGTCTGGTGCCCTTTTTAAAAATTTGTTTCTCTTTTTTATTTATTTACCTGTTCTAAGCCATTCTGGATGCTAAGGACAAAGAGATACGTCAGAGTCAGTTCCTGCCCTCAAGTTAAGAGACTGAGACATTAAAACAGATCATTATTATTATTTTTGGCAGGGACAGAGTCTCACTTCATTACCTGTGCTGGAGTGCAGTGGCTCGATCTCTGCTCGCTGCAATCTCTATGTCCCAGGTTCAAGTGATTCTCGTGCTTCAGCCTCCTGAGTTGCTGGGACCACAGGCGTGCGCCACCATGCTCGGCTAATTTTTTGTATTTTTGGTGGGCAGGGGTTTCACTATGTTGCCCAGGCTGGTCTTGAACTCCTAAGCTTAAGTGATCTTTCTGCCTTGGCCTCTCAGAGTGCTGGGATTATAGGTGTGAGCCACTGCATCCGGCAGAGAGACAACTTTTATAAAGGAAACATAATTATGATTGGTATTTAGAGTTCTGTTACAATCATCTTACATATGAAGCAGTTTATCACGTTTTTCCCTTAGCTTGCCAAGAAATATCACCCTGACACAAATAAGGATGATCCCAAAGCCAAGGAGAAGTTCTCCCAGCTGGCAGAAGCCTACGAGGTAATATGACTTATATGCATGCAGTCACTGCTGTTCCGCTACATGTATGAGTCAGTTTGCATTGCTGCCTGCTACAGCCTGGTCTGTCACACAGTCCAGTGTGAAGGCCATGTCCCTGCACCAAGTCGTCTTGTTAAAAAAAAAAAAAGTCTGGTCCGATGGTAGTGGGTTATCAGAACTTATTAACATTAGTGTCGCTAAAGTTGGTATATAACCCCCCACTGCTAAATTTGACTGGCTTAAAAAAAAAAAAAAAGATCACACATGGTGACTCACACCTGTAATCCTAGCACTTCTGGAAGGCCGAGGCGGGTGGATCACGTGGTCAGGAGATGGAGACCATCCTGGCTAACATGGTGAAACCCCTGTCTCTACTAAAAATATAAAAAAACCTATCCGGGCGTGGTGGCATGCACCTGTAGTCCCGGCTATTTGGGAGGCTGAGACTGGGGAATCGCATGAACCCAGAAGGTGGAGGTTGCAGTGAGCCAAGATTGCGCCACTGCACTCCAGCGTGGTTGACAGAGCAAGATTTCATCTCAAAAACAAAACAAACAGAGCTGGGTGCGGTGGCTAACACCTGTAATCCCAGCTACTTGGGAGGCCGAGGCAAGAGATTCACTTGAACCTGGTAGACAGAGGTTGCAGTGAGCTGAGGTTGCACCACTGTACTCCAGCCTGGATGACAGAAGGAGACTCCCTCTCAAAAAAAAAAAAAAAGAAAGAGATTCCAGGCCAAGAATATTGGCTCACACCTGTAATCCCAGCACTTTGGGAGGCCGAGGTGGGCAGATCACTTGAAGTCAGGAGTTTGAGACCAGCCTGGCCAACATGGTGAAACTCTGTCTCTACTAAAAATACAAAAATTAGTCAGGCATGGTGGCAGGCACCTGTAATTCCAACTACTCAGGAGGCTGAGGCAGGACAATCGCTTAAACCTGGGAGGTAGAGGTTGCAGTAAGACAAAGATTGCGCCATTGCACTCCCGCCTGGGCAAGAGAGCCAGACTCTCTTATCAAAAAAACAAACAAACAAAAGTTGGTGTCTCACTCTCGCCTAGGCTGGAGTGTAATGGCAAGATCACAGCTCACTGCAGCCTCAAACTCTTGGGCTCAAGCAGTCTTCCTGCCTCAACCTCAACTTCCCAAGTAGCTGGGACTGCAGGTTCCCCACTGCACCTAGCAGATGCAGTTTTTAATGAGGGGGGTGTTATTCTTGTGAATGTATTTTTCCACATGGATAGTTGATTTGCTGTTTCTGCTGGGATGAGTTTTGGAGAGTTCTAATTCACTATTTTGCTGACTTTTGTCTCCAAGGGAGATTTTTTTTTTTTTTTCCAATTTTTTTTTTTTGAGATGGAGTCTCGCCCTGTTGCCAGGCTGGAGTACAGTGGTGTGATCTTTGCTTACTGCAACTTCCACCTCCCAGGTTCAAGCATTTTTCTTGCCTCAGCCTCCTGAGTAGCTAGGACTACAGGTGTATCCCGCCATCCTTGGCTAATTTTTTGTATTTTTAGCAGAGAGGGGTTTCACCATGTTGGCCAGGTTCCTGACCTCATGTGATCCGCCCATGTCAGCTTCCCAAAGTGCTATGATTACAGGTGTGAGCCACTGCACCGGACTGGGATGAGGGATGGCATTAAGAGGACAGAGCCTCAGAACCTAACAGCAGCAATTCCTCTGGAAGGGCTGGAACCAGGAGATAAAAGCCACCAGGAAGTCATGGTCTCCTACTTGCCTCCTCCTCTGCCAACCTTCTTTGTTTGCATCTTAACTGGGTGTCCTAAAAATTACCCTAGGCACCAAGCTGTCCTCCACATACTTTCTTAGTCCCCCTCCATTCTAGGTGGAAGTGTCTTTTCCTTTGGAGGAAGCATACTCTTTTCTGTTTGGCTTTAAGGACAGTGCCTTTTTTTTTTTCTTTTTTTTTTGAGACAGGATCTCACTTTGTTGCCCAGGCTGGAGTGCAACAGTGCGATTACAACTCACTGCAGCCTCAACCTCAACCTCCCATGCTCAAGCAGTCCTCCCACCTCAGCCTCCAAGTAGCTGGAACTGTAAACGCCACCATACTTGGCTAATTTTTTTGTATTTTTCGTAGTGATGGGGTTTTACCATGTTGCCCAGGCTGGTCCTGATCTCTGGAACTCAAGCAGTCCAGCTGCTTTGGCCTCCCAAAGTGCTGGATTTACAGGTGTGAGCCACCATACTCAGCCTAGGGCAGTGTCTTTTTAATTCAAGAAAAAAAAGTAAAACAAACGTGTGAAAAAGAAAGTGAATACTACATTTTTTCCTGCCCCTCCCTAATCCCCCTTTCTGAGGTAGTTAGTCCTTACAACAATTTTATGAGGCTGGGCGAGCTGGCTCACCCCTGTAATCCCAGCACTTTGGGAGGCCGAGGTAGGCAGATCACCTGAGGTCGGAAGTTCAAGACCAGCCTGACCAACATGGAGAAACTCCATCTCTACTAAAAATACAAAATTAGCCAGGTGTGGTGGCGCATGCCTGTATTCCCAGCTACCTGGGAGGCTGAGGCAGGAGAATTGCTTGAACCCAAGAGGCGGAGGTTAACCGAGATCGTGCCATCGCACTCCAGCCTGGGCAATAAGAGCGAAACTCTGTCTCAAAAACAAAAAACACAGTTTTGTGGGCCAGGCCCAATGGCTCATCATGCCTGTAATCCCAGCACCTTGGGAGGTAAAAGTGGGAGAATCGCTTGAGGCTGGGAGTTTCAGAGCAGCCTGGGCAACACTGCAAGATCGCCTCTACAAAAAGTTTAAAAATTTGCCAGGCTTGGTGGTATGCTCCTTTAGACCCAGCTACTTTCGGAGGCTGAGGTAGGAGGATTACTTCAACCTGGGAGGTTCAGATTGCAGTGAGCTAGGATTGCACCACTGCTGTTACTGCTGTTACTTCTACCTGCTACTCTGGTTGTTCTGGCTTCCAGAAGACATGTTGATGAAGGTAAGGGGAGGAAGCATAAATTCTCTACCAGGCAGTGTCTCCTGAGGAGAGAGGTGAAGTGTGAATCCGTGAAGAATCTGGGGTGCCTGTGAGGTTGAGTGAGGATCAACACAAACATTTCCCCAGCACACACGACCCCTAGGAGAGTTCATGAGACTTTTGGAAGCACTTCACACCCCACAGTTAGCATTCAGTTTGGTCAGCTCGTCCCTCTTCTGGGTGCTAGTCACAGGCCCACCCCAACCTTATAGGATGTCTTCCCACACAGGGCCGCTTAGTAAGTGTTATTTGCTATGAAGTCTTATCCATATTCCTGGGCCTTGGTAGACCTGGATGCCCAGTGGCTCTGCCTTTCACTGTAGGTTTTGAGTGATGAGGTGAAGAGGAAGCAGTATGATGCCTACGGCTCTGCAGGCTTCGATCCTGGGACCAGTGGCTCCCAGCAGAGCTACTGGAGGGGAGGCCCCTCTGTGGACCCCGAGGAGCTGTTCAGGAAGATCTTCGGGGAGTTCTCATCCTCTTCATTTGGAGATTTCCAGACTGTGTTTGATCAGCCTCAGGAGGTAAGCTCCTCAGTTTGAAGAATTATTCAGATTTTAGACTAAGTATGGGTCACAAATTTATCTATCAGTCTTGGTTTCTCAGCAAGGTGAAGCAGCTTCAATGGAATGGTCTGGAGGCTGCCATTGTAGTAGAAAATAATTTCAGTATTTGAAAAATCGTATAGGTAACAATGAGTACATCCATGCTTATGGTATAATTAACAGTTGCATAATCAGGTAGCACCTAAGGCTTTCTGAGCCCATTATTTGGGTGTGAGTGTTGTCTCTAAGCTGCTAAGGTATTCCAGGAGAGCTCCATCTGGTGGGTAGGCACTGCTGATCCTTTCTCATTATCTTTATAAGACACTGTTAGAGTGGAAGAGAGAGAGGAGATATTTATGATCTAAGTTATGATTGTGGATCATTCAGGCTGTTTTTAAGTGCCGTGTTACGAGTATTATCTGTGAACATTTTCAGGTATTAAAAGTATGTTTTCATATAAGTAATACATTCTCTCTTAAAAATCCCAAAGAGTAGGGCAGAATTGGTTCAGTGAGTCCCACCTAAGCTTATTTGGCAGAGTGCACGTGAGCACAGTGGTGAAAGAGTGGCTGAAACGTGGCCCGGCGCCCTCCTTTCCTTTTAGTGCCGAGCATCAGTTTTGGTGGTTGGAAACAAAAGATGACAGGTCGTCCCTTGGTTTCTTTAGTACATCATGGAGTTGACATTCAATCAAGCTGCCAAGGGGGTCAATAAGGAGTTCACCGTGAACATCATGGATACCTGTGACCGCTGCAACGGCAAGGGGAATGAGCCCGGCACCAAGGTGCAGCACTGCCATTACTGCGGCGGCTCCGGCATGGTAAGGGGCTGCCCGAGATCCCTCACTGCGTGGCTCTCACCACTGACTGTGAAAAGAGCTGCTTGTGTCACTGGTCCTGGAGAACTTGTGCTGGGAGTGGAAGGAGTTAGTGAACTCAACCCAGCTGTTTTTTCCCCCATGGCCCTAAGGAGATGGGCCTGTGCTCTAGATGGGCCTAACCCAGGCGTCCCCAAACTACGGCCCGCAGGCCGCATGCAGCCCCCTGAGGCCATTTATCCGGCCCCCCGCCGCACTTCAGGAAGGGGCACCTCTTTCATTGGTGGTCAGTGAGAGGAGCACAGTATGTGGTGGCCCTCCAACGGTCTGAGGGACAGTGAACTGGCCCCCTGTGTAAAAAGTGTGGGGACGCCTGGCCTAGAGCATAGCAACACTGGGGGCAGGGCCAGGGATTGCATCCAGCTGTCACTTTTCTTTATTTTCCTAATAACTGCATTTGTAATTCAAGGGGGAATAATCTTTTCTGAATGTACTGCTTAGCTCCCAGGAGTCTTCAGGTACTTCTGGATTGAGGCAGTATCTCATTTTTCAGTGTTGTTTGGTCAAGTTGATGATCTGGAGTGCAGAAGTTGCTGTGTTGTGAAAAATCAGATCAACAGTTTGAGGCCCTGCATCTGTGTTCCTAGGCAGTGTGTTTGAGTGCACATCCACATAAAAAACAAGTCTTGGCTGCGCACGATGGCTGAAGCCTGTAATCCCACCACTGTGGGAGGCCCAGGCAGGTGGATCACCTCAGGTCAGGCATTCAAGACCAGATTGGCCAAATTGGTGAAATCCCACCTCTATTAAAAATATAAAACTTAGCTGGGCACAGTGGTGGGCGCCTGTAATCCCAGCTACTAGGGAGGCTAAGGCAGGAGAATCACTTGAACCTGGGAGACGGAGGCTGCAGTGAGCCAAGATTGTGCCATTGCACTCCAGCCTGGGTGACAAAGTAAGACGTTGTCTCAAAAAAAAGCCTTAAAGAGACATTTTTCTTATGCACATTGTGGTCCCAGAACCATCCGTCAGTTTACCTGCATACTTACCAATTTTCTTGTTTTTAATCAGGAAACCATCAACACAGGCCCTTTTGTGATGCGGTCCACGTGTAGGAGATGTGGCGGCCGCGGCTCCATCATCGTAACGCCCTGCATAGCCTGCAGGGGAGTGGGACAAGCCAAGCAGAAGAAGCGAGTCATGATCCCTGTGCCTGCAGGTGGGTACTTGGGCCCTCCAGGCCCAGGGGCTTGGAGAGGGCAGAAAGGGCTGAGGCTGCTGCACTGTTACAACTTGGCCCTTGGTAGAAGTTAGGGTTGAGGCCCTGGAGCCCCAGGCTGGAGCAGAAACTAGAATCTTCTTGAATGTTTCTCTTTGTGCCTGTTATCCTTAAAATCTACACTTTGCATGTCACACTGGGGAGAAGAGACCTGACGTGCCTGCTCTGCTTCTTCCTGGTGAAGGAGAGCTGCCAAACCCTGGGCTCTTCTCTCTCCCCTGTCTTAGTCACCAAAGCCAGCATTGTCCCTTCTGCCACCCTGTCTACATCACCCCCACAGATCCCACCCCTCACTCCACCTCTGCTGTTCCCTTGCCTGAAACTCACTGTCTGCTTTCTTTTTTGAGTTAACTTGATTCATCTGGGAGATCCCAGCTTGAGTATCCCTTCCCCAGCAAGCCTCACACTCTCCTCTCAGTTCTTTAGATGTGCCTTTCTCTGGAGTTGTGAGCATTTCCCTTGAAGAACTTGTCTCTGTTTGTAGTTACACATTAGTGCTATCATGCGGTTAATACCTATCACTCCAATGAGACCATAAACCCCTGAGATACTACGTAGACCAGGCCTGAGGCAGGTGCTCAGTCATCAGGTGTTGCATGTTGCATCTCTGGAAAGTTACCCGTGTGCCATCTTAGAGAATTGCACTGTTCCTTGCTAATAAGAAAAAGGAGTGGGGAAGAAGTCATGGGTTACAAGGGGATCTTGGGTGGAAAGTGCTGTGGAAGGTCTCACAGTAACTGCTCCCTTTTGCACATTCCTCTAGGAGTTGAGGATGGCCAGACCGTGAGGATGCCTGTGGGAAAAAGGGAAATTTTCGTCACATTCAGGGTAGGTGCTGTGCCCTGTGCAGCTTCTGTTGGGCCCTTCTTATCTTCTGGTGGGTGTGGCTGAGGCTGCTCCTGTGCGGTCAAAGCTTCATGGGAACATGTCTCGCCATTGATGTCTCTCAGAAGTACAATGGCCACCTAGATGTGGCTTTTAGCTATCTGCTGCTTTCAAGGTTCTGTGCCTTGTGCAGTGAGAAGACAACTTCTTCAAGATGTTTACAAGTTAGAAATACAGGTCACATAAAAATACAGAAAACTTCCTGTGTTTTTATGAT
Organism: Saimiri boliviensis; assembly: GCF_048565385.1. Lineage (NCBI taxonomy): Eukaryota > Metazoa > Chordata > Mammalia > Primates > Cebidae > Saimiri > Saimiri boliviensis. The sequence goes on along the minus strand of NC_133460.1, from coordinate 7,361,046 downwards.
AAGATTGTTGATGAGGCATTGAGTGTGAAAGGTACAAATTGCATACCGTATACAGAGGCAAACTTTGGTTTTCGGTGATGGGGATACATTAATGAAGACAGTGTCTTCTACTGGCAATTGCCCTCCTGTGTACCTGAGAAAAACCCATGCAAGCCTAGCAGGCAACAGGTACAAAAGTGTGCATGAGAGTCCTGTCCATGGTAGCAAGATACTACCTTCCTCCAACAAGGGAATGGCTCAGTGAGCTGTCGTGGTCAAAGGCTGCTACAGGGCAGTTGGAGAGAAAGAATCAGAGCTGTAAGGTGCTCCAGGCGTCACAGGTACAGATGGCAGGGACGGAAGGCAGCTTTTCAGAGGCTGCAGGGCCTCAGAGACTATCTACGTAAAGTTTTCAAGCATGTGGCATGGCATTATGTATTACTTAGGGACACAGAAATGCATAGTAAAAGAAGCTCGGAGGAATGATAAATGCTAAATTCAGGATTGTGGTTAGCTAAGGAGGGCAAGACTCACCTGTGTTTATGATGTTTTTTTATATTATTTATTTGTTTTTATTTATTTATTTATTTATTTATTTATTTATTTATTTTTTTGAGTCGGAGTTTCGCTCTTGTTACCCAGGCTGGAGTGCAATGGCGCGATCTCGGCTCACCGCAACCTCCGCCTCCTGGGTTCAGGCAATTCTCCTACCTCAGCCTCCTGAGTAGCTGGGATTACAGGCACGCACCACCACGCCCAGCTAATTTTTTGTATTTTTAGTAGAGACGGGGTTTCACCTTGTTGACCAGGATGGTCTCGATCTCTCGACCTCGTGATCCACCCGCCTCGGCCTCCCAAAGTGCTGGGATTACAGGCTTGAGCCACCGTGCCTGGCCCAACATTCTTAATTATTCTGCCTTTTTGTTTGTTTGTTTGTTTGTGGGGAGACAGAGTCTTGCTCTATTGCCCAGGCTAGAGTGCAGTGGCATGATCTCAGCTCACTGCAACCTCCACCTCCTGGATTCAAACGATTCTCATGTCTCAGCCTCCTGAGTAGCTGGGACTACAGGCATGTGCCACCACGCCCAGCTAATTTTTTTTTTTTTTTTTTTTTTTGAGACAGAGTTTCGCTCTTGTTACCCAGGCTGGAGTGCAGTGGCGCGATCTCGGCTCACCGCAACCTCCAGCTCCTGGGTTCAAGCAATAAGCAATTCTCCTGCCTCAGCCTCCTGAGTAGCTAGGACTACAGGCATGTGCCACCATGCCCAGCTAATTTTTGTATTTCAGTAGAGACAGGGTTTCACCATGTTGACCAGGATGGTCTCGATCTCTTGACCTTGTGATCCACCCGCCTCGGCCTCCCAAAGTGCTGGGATTACAAGCGTGAGCCACCACGCCCGGCAATTTTTGTATTTTTAGTAGAGATGGGGTTTCACCATGTTGTCAGGCTGGTCTTGAATTCCTGACCTCAGGTAATCTACCCACCTTGGCTTCCCAAAGTGTTGGGATTACAGGCGTAAGCCACCATGCCCAGCCTATACGTTCTAATAAAGTCAGATTTAAAAAAAAAAAAAAAAAAAAACTTGAAAAGCCTGTTTTGTGTTTTTTCTCTTCCTGTTTATTTCCCTTCCTGACTGAATGGCTGGATCTGAGACTGAGGAAATCCAGGCATGCTTCCTTTGCGGTCTTCAGTGTATAGAACATAGGCAGTCTCCATTGCAGTGTTGAAACATATAGACATGTCATTCCTGGGCCCGCAATGGTGTTGCCTTGGTGGAAGGACAGTTCTTTCCCTCAACACTGTGCTTTATGTATGGAGTTTGTCAGGTCTGAGCTTGGGCCTGATAGGGCACACAGTTAGTATTTATTTTGCAGTGGACTTCTCTGGTGGGTCACATGCATCTGTCATGTTTGACCTTAGGTGCAGAAAAGCCCTGTGTTCCGGAGGGACGGTGCAGACATCCACTCCGACCTCTTTATTTCTATAGCTCAAGCTCTTCTTGGGGGGACAGCCAGAGCCCAGGGCCTGTACGAGACAATCAACGTGATGGTAAGAGGGTGTGAGAACACCTTTGTCATCTCTGTACTTTATTGCTCTTTTTCTCAAACGGAAAAGAACTGACTAGTGGCCTGGAGCCCATGAGTGACCAGCATGCCGGGGGGCACTCACAGGGGTGGACATGAGGAATTTTAGGCTGATCCTTGGGTGTGGACCACAAGCCTCAGGCCTTGACTCTGTAATCACATGGGAAGCAGTTCCTGGCTGGCATTGCTCCCACACTGGTTAACGGGGCTGGGGAACCGGGCGCACCCAGGACACAGAGATGTTCACCCTGTGATGTGCTCTCTGCACTTGCTTCTGTCCAGTATCTGCCTCCAAGAGCAGATGCCTCTTGGGCTGTGCAAATCCCTTTGGCCACAGTAGATGGCTGCCTGTGTGCTGCCTGCACCTGTCCCCTACCTCTCCCTCGACCTGCCCCTCCAGCTCCTCCAGGTCACATCATTCTCTGTATTTGCCTCAGAACCTTCTCCAGCCTCTTTGTGGGGAACCTTGGGGTAACTTCCACCAAGGAGGTAGGCATCCTGGGCCACAGCTTTCTCCTCCATATGGGGGCTGTTCCCTGGCTTCTCCATGGTCCTGTGAGTCCGAGGGCCAAAGAGTGACCTCAGCCACACACCCTGTATTGGTTTTTTCTGCTCCCCAGTTTTCCTGCTTTGTACCTTCCTGCTTCCAGAGCTCACTTCCTCAGAACTCCTGTCCCCTCATTCTAGTCACAGGCTCTGCTATGGGCAGACCCCAGGTTAGCTCATTTCCATGTGGCTGTGGTCAGGCTTGGCCCAGAAACCCAAATAACAGGTTTTTTTTGAGACTGAGTCTCACTCTTTCACCCAGGCTAGAGTGCAGTGGTGTGATCTCGGCTCACTGCAACCTCTGCCTCCTGAGTTCAAGCGATCCTCCTCTCTCAACCTTCTGAGTAGCTGGGATTACAGGCACACACTGTCGTGCCTGGCTAATTTTTGTTTGTTTGTTTGTTTTGTTTTGTTTTGAGATGGAGTTTCACTCTTGTTACCCAGGCTGGAGTGCAATAGCACGATCTCGGCTCACTGCAACCTCCGCCTCCTGGGTTCAGGCAATTCTCCTGCCTCAGCCTCCTGAGTAGCTGGGATTACAGGCACGCGCCACCATGCCCAGCTAATTTTTTGTATTTTTTTTTTTTTTTTGAGACGGAGTTTCGCTCTTGTTACCCAGGCTGGAGTGCAATGGCGCGATCTCGGCTCACCGCAACCTCTGCCTCCTGGGCTCAGACAATTCTCCTGCCTCAGCCTCCTAAGTAGCTGGGATTACAGGCACGCGCCACCACGCCCAACTAGTTTTTTGTATTTTTAGTAGAGACGGGGTTTTACTATGTTGACCAGGATGGTCTCGATCTCTCGACCTCGTGATCCACCCGCCTCGGCCTCTCAAAGTGCTGGGATTACAGGCTTGAGCCACCGCGCCCGGCTTAATTTTTTGTATTTTTAGTAGAGACGGGGTTTCACCATGTTGACCAGATGGTCTCGATCTCTTGACCTCGTGATCCACCCGCCTCGGCCTCCCAAAGTGCTGGGATTACAGGCTTGAGCCACCACGCCCGGCCTGCCTGGCTAATTTTTGTGTTTTTAATAGAGATAAAGTTTCACCATGTTGGCCAGGCTGGTGTCAAATTCTTGACCTTGTGATCTGCCTGCCTCAGCCTCTCAAAGTTCCAGGATTACAGGTGTGAACTACTGTGCCCAGCTGTGGCAGTTCTTTTCAAGGAATTTCTATTAAGATGGTCTTCGCATAGTGAAAACTTTTTATTTGAGCAACTGGGGACCCGGGGAAACCACAGATTACCTTTCTTTTTAGATCCCTCCTGGGACTCAGACAGACCAGAAGATTCGGATGGGTGGGAAAGGCATCCCCCGGATTAATAGCTACGGCTACGGAGACCACTACATCCACATCAAGATACGAGTTCCAAAGTAAGTGCCCCACTACACCGTAGCCACGCCCACCTGGTCCTGCAGTGGCACCGCCTCAGGAGCTCTGTGGCTTGGGCAGGTCACTGCTCCTGGTAAGTCAGGTGGTTCCTGCCCAAGTTCTCCATGTATAAAGTGGAAATAACAAAAAGGTCGACTTCCGGGAGTTGTTGGGAGAATTAAATGAACAACATGTAGGAGTTGCTTTGCTAATGCTGCTATTGTTGATTTTCTTTTTTCTTTTTTTTTAAATTTGAGGAGTCTCTCACTCTGTTACCCAGGCTGAAGTGCAGTGGCAGGATCTCGGCTCACTGAAACCTCCACCTCCTGGGTTCAGGCAATTCTCCTGCCTCAGCCTTCCAAGTAGCTGGCATTACAGTCTCCCACTGCCACACCTGGCTAATTTTTGTTTTTTTTAGTAGAGCTGGGGTTTCACTGGCCAGGCCGGTCTCAAATTCCTAACCCCCATGATCTGCCCACCTTGCCTCCCTAAGTGCTGGGATTACAGGTGTGAGCCAGCACTCCTGGCCCATTGATTTTATTGTTGATGTCATTAGCACTGTTGAAAGCTGGAGAGGCGGCCTGAGCAGAGTGCTGTGGGTACCTAGGGCAGGACATGCCTGACTTCCCTCGGGAGCACCATGCTTTCCATTAATTAGATAATTTTTTTTCTTTTTTTTGAGTCGGAGTCTTGCTGTGTCTCCAGGCTAGAGTACAGTGGCGTGATCTTGGCTCACTGCAACCTTCACCTCCTGGGTTCAAACAATTCTCCTCCCTAAGCCTCAGTACTGGGATTCCAGGCACGTGCCACCATGCCCGGCTTATTTTTGTATTTTTAGTAAAGACAGGGTTCTACCATGTTGGCCTGGATGGCCTCGATCTCTTGACCTCATGATCCGCCCGCCTCGGCCTCCCAAAATGCTGGGATTACAGGCGCAAGCCACCATTTCTGGCCCTAATTAGGTAATTTTTTATCACACACACACTTGTAAAATCTGTTTCTCCTCCAGTAAACTGTATTTAGCATAGCCACAGTGACACTTGTTTAAACAACTAAAGAGTGTTTCAGGAGATTTTCTGTACAGAATCTGTGAAGGCATGGGCCTTAGGTTCTCACCACTGCACTGATACAGGCTTTGTGCCCCTGCTGGGGTTGGGTCCCTTTCCCACATGCTGTGAGGGCGCTGGTCCCCTGTGTATTCTTTCCAAAGCTTCCCAGCGGAAGCCTTGGCCTCTGAATCTGTTTGGTCCACAGGAGGCTAACAAGCCGGCAGCATAGCCTGATCCTGAGCTACGCCGAGGACGAGACAGATGTGGAGGGGACGGTGAACGGCGTCACTCTCACCAGCTCTGGTAAGCGGTCTAGAGATGACTACATAGCAACACCTGGGGGCCTCAGAGCCCCCCAGAGTGTGGATGATTCAGGGCAGCATGTTGGGATTTCCACTTGGGGTTCTTCATGAAGAAGCGGGGGGCTGTAGGCGTGAACAGCAGGTGGGGAGCCACAGCCCCCAGTTCAAGCTTCTCCTCTCTCTTCGTGTTTCTGTGCTGAGGTGAGAGCACCAGGGCGCTTCCTGCCAGGCAGTTCTGTGTGTCTCAGACCCAGTGTTCTGAGTTCTATCCTTGGTTCTGCCACTTGTCCTGTGACCTCGGACACATCCCTGAGAGCTCCTGACAAAAGTTTAAGGAGAGGGTGGATTGGAAGGATTTGTGCATTTCCCACCCAGGACACTCTGCCAGGATTTCAGAGTGTCTTATAAACAACAGCAGCCGGCCGGGCGCGGTGGCTCAAGCCTGTAATCCTAGCACTTTGGGAGGCCGAGGCAGGTGGATCACGAGGTCAACAGATCGAGACCCTCCTGGTCAACATGGTGAAACCCTGTCTCTACTAAAAATACAAAAAATTAGCTGGGCATGGTGGCGCGTGCCTGTAATCCCAGCTACTCAGGAGGCTGAGGCAGGAGAATTGCCTGAACCCAGGAGGCGGAGGTTGCGGTGAGCCGAGATCGTGCCATTGCACTCCAGCCTGGGTAACAAGAGTGAAACTCCGTCTCAAAAAAAAAAAAAAAAAAAAAAAAACAACAGCAGCCACAGCAGTGGAGCCACAATCAGAGGACTCAGTCCATCTCTTTAGAGCAGGACTCACTCTGAATTCGTTTAGCCGCAAACACATGCGCCATTTACCCTGAGCTCAGACATCATGCTAGTGAGTGGCTGAGTGTTAGCGATCGACACCAGAATACCTGCTGTGGGCGCTGTAGCAGCAGCACCCCAGCCGCAGCCCCTCTTCCTGTGGGAGGCGGGGCCTCTGTTTCCTGGGACTCCTGCTCAGGGCAGGGCTGGCTGTGCCCAGGGGGTGCTTGGCTCAGGCTGCCGGTGTTTCCTCCTCATTGCATCATTTGTTTTTGTCTGGATCCTGGGTGGAGTTCTCAGCACTTGAGTGGCCTTAGATGAGTGCATGGTAATTCATAGCTGGTGTTTGGAGCTGGGGACAGATTTTCCAATAAAGTGGAGGATTTGGAGCTCCAGGGGGATTTCCGTGAAAGTCCCAGGAATTTCACTGAGCTCCTGTTGATCCTAGGGGACTGGAAGTCCTCTGTTAAACAGCAGCTGCCAGCTGGGTGTAGTGGCTCATGCCTGTATTCCAGCACTTTGGGAGGCCGAGGAGGGTTGATCACTTGAGGTCAGGTGTATGAGACCAGTCTGGCCAACATGGCGAAACCCTGTCTCTGCTAAAAATATAAAAATTAAGGCCGGGCGCGGTGGCTCAAGCCTGTAATCCCAGCACTTTGGGAGGCCGAGGCGGGTGAATCACGAGGTCGAGAGATCGAGACCATCCTGGTCAACATGGTGAAACCCCGTCTCTACTAAAAATACAAAAAATTAGCTGGGCATGGTGGCACGTGCCTGTAATCCCAGCTACTCAGGAGGCTGAGGCAGGAGAACTGCCTGAACCCAGGAGGCGGAGGTTGCGGTGAGCCAAGATCGTGCCACTGCACTCCAGCCTGGGTAACAAGAGCGAAACTCCATCTCAAAAAAAAAAAAAAAAAAAAAATATATATATATATATATATATATATAAAAATTAAAAAAAAAAAAGAAAAAAAAAATATATAAAAATTAGCTGGGTATGATGGTGCACGCCTGTAATCTCAGCTGCTCGGGAGGCTGAGGCAGGAGAATCGCTTGAACCCAGGGGAGGTGGAGGCTGCAGTGAGCCAAGATTGTGCCATTACACTCCAGCCGGGGCGACAGAGTGACTGTCTCCAAAAAAAAAGCAGCTGCCACAAAACTCTGTAGCCCAACCAGGTTCTGAATAGCACTTATTTTAATGGTTTGGTATTTTGTTTTTGTCTCTCTTTGAGCTAAAAAAAGAGGTGGTTAATAGAGTAACTCTTCCACAGAACTCTTATCAGTGCATCTATGGCTTCTCCTTCCTAAAACCCTGCAATCACATAACATGTGAGATTGGTTCCATAGACAGCTGTCCTTCCCTCCTCCCACCCACTAAGGTAGCTTGAGGTGTGCTAGGGCTGGGCCCTGGGTGGGGGGGTCATGGGTATTTCTCACTCTATTGGAGGTTGGGTATTATTGGTCACCAGTTGATGTTTTGAGCCCCTCTCTGAGAGTGCAAGTTGAGAATTGATTCTGCCAACAGCTGAGTATCCATAGAGTCTTTATCACTTTCATGGTTCTTTGTCCTGATTGCCAGTTCCCTCACTCAGCCAAGATTTCTTGTCCCATGTGCAAGACATTGTCAGCTCTTGTAAAAATCTTGATGAGGGCCTTCAGTCCTGGAGAGCTGCAAGCCCTGTAGGCTCTTAGGCTGTTCGTAATAAATAAATAAGTAAGTAAATAAATAAATAAATAAATAAATCTCTTGGTGAGGCCGGGTGCAGTAGCTCTCAAGGAGACACAGTATGTCTCCTTGTTAGTTTTTCTTTTTCTTTTCTTTTTTTTTGAGACAAGAGTCTTACTCTGTCACCAGGCTGGAGTGCAGTGGCACAATCTCATTTCACTGCAACCTCCGCCTCCTGGGTTCAAGCGATTCCCCTCCTTAGCCTCCTGAGTAGCTGGGACTATAGGCACGAGCCACGATGCCCGACTAATTTTTGTGTTTTAGGAGAGATGGGCATTCACCATGTTGGCCAGGATGGTCTTGATCTCCTGACCTCATGATCTGCCTGCCTTGGCCTCCCAAAGTGCTGGGATTATAGGCGGGAGCCACCATGCCTTGCCTTTCTTTTTCTGAGACCAGGCCTCGCTCCATTTTATGTAGCCTGCCCCACCCCTTCCCAGGGACCTGTGGCCCCAAGCTTTGGACCTTTCAGTAGTGAAGACACCATCTTACTTAGCTGTTACTCTGTTAAGCACTGCGTGGCCTAGGTCTCTGAGCACATTAAAAATGCACTCTAGGCCGGGCGCGGTGGCTCAAGCCTGTAATCCCAGCACTTTGGGAGGCCGAGGCGGGTGGATCACGAGGTCAAGAGATCGAGACCATCCTGGTCAACATGGTGAAACCCCATCTCTACTAAAAATACTAAAAATTAGCTGGGCATGGTGGCGTGTGCCTGTAATCCCAGCTACTCAGGAGGCTGAGGCAGGAGAATTGCCTGAACCCAGGAGGCGGAGGTTGCGGTGAGCCGAGATTGCGCCATTGCACTCCAGCCTGGGCAACAAGAGCGAAACTCCGTCTCAAAAAAAAAAAAAAAAAAAAAAATGCACTCTAGGCCAGGTGCAGTGGCTCATGCCTGTAATTCCAGCACTTTGAGAGGCCGAGGTGGGTGTATCACAAGGTCAGGAGTTCAAGACCAGCCTGGTCAAGATGGTGAAACCCCATCTCTACTAAAAATACAAAAATTAGTTAGGCGTGGTGGCGGGTGCCTGTAATCGCAGCTACTTGGGAGGCAGAGGGAGAGAATTGCTCAAACCTGGGAGACAGAGTTTGCCATGAGTCGAGATTGTGCCACTGCACTCCAGCCTGGGCAACAGAGCAAGACTCTGTCTAAAAAAAAAAAAAAAAAATGTACTTCACAATTAACATGCTGAGTTCAGGTCTATATTCTAACTCAACAAACGTGTGTACTCCTTGTCTGGTGGTTGGCAAATCTGTAACACATTTGTGCAAGAAAGTACCTCTAGGTGGTATTAGCCTGGACCCTAAAGAAACAGCAGCACAGCTTCCCTAGGTCAAGAGCACTTAGGTTAGGTGCCCCAAATGGGGACAGCTTGCTCAGGGAGACACAGACTGCTGATGTGAGGGATGAGATGAAGTACGTATGACAGAGGATTGTGTGTGATGACTCTAACGTGGACTGGTCTGCAGGGTCTTTGCACACGCAGCAGCATGGAATCTGGTCAGTTGGTCTAGAAATAGGGTTTTTTTCTTGGCGTTAGTTATTTACCTTCTTCTGGCCAACAGCATGGTGGTTGAGAGCCTAGGCTTTGGAATCAGACTGCTTAGGCTTGCGCTAAGTCCTCCCTCCTGCTTGTTGGCTCTGAGGCCTTGGGTAAACCACCTAACCTCTCTGTGCTTCCTTTTTCTGTCTTTTGTTTTTTCGTCTATGAAATTTACCTCTAAGGAAGTGTGTAGCCTGGCCTGGGAGGTGCCTGGCACTGACTGTGTTTTTGTCACTGTTGCTCAGATAGAGGCAGCTGTCATGGTCTGTTTTTATTTCTTGTTTCCCTTCTGTGGGTTCATGACTCAAAGAGTGGTTGGGAGACCCTAAGGCTCTGAGTGGCCTGTTCGCTTCCATTGTTTGCCAGGTGGGGCAGCCCGTGGCAACTTAGGAGTGGCCTCTACTCTTCTTGAGGTGGTGCTTGGCCGCTCCTTGAATGTGGGAATCTGGGTGGCCAGACAGGGGTAGGTGGGGCCTGGGATGTGACCGTGAAGGTGCAGGCCCCTGACGCCAGTTCTTTCTGCTGTTTGTGCCCAGGTGGCAGCACCATGGATAGCTCCGCAGGAAGCGAGGCTAGGCGTGAGGCTGGGGAGGACACGGAGGGATTCCTTTCCAAACTTAAGAAAATGTTTACCTCCTGATATCCCACCCGAGGTAGGAAAACCCTAGAGATTTTTTCCCTTTGTTTTCCTCGTGAACTAATCCTGGTTTTCTCCCACTTTTACAAATATTATGCCCCCACCCCCAGGAGTTGGAACAGGTGCCAATCTAAGGTATGGTAAACCTAGCTCCACTAGGAGCTGCCTCTCATCCTAGGGAATAGATGACGTGGCAGTCAGCCTGTAGTGCAGGACTGGCTGGGCTGCCGCAGCCAGCCTCTGGCTGTGTCCTCTTCCTGAGGAGGTGGTGATGGGGGGGCTGTTTTACAGCCCCCCTGCAGTGGTGGGTCCGGCTTGCCCATGGTCACAGAGGGTGAGTAAGGCAGAGCCAGGCCTAGAACTCAGATCTTCTCACATCCTGCCTGCTTGGAAGCTGCCCGCCTCCCTGGACAGCGCAGGGCTGTGTATGCCTGGGGGCTGCTCCAGGGGTAGCGCTTGCTCACCTTGTCGTCTTTGGACCCACTTTTATTTGTTATGCTCATCTCAGCGGCTGGGGTTCTCACCCTTCTCTTGGCATAGCTACTTTCCAGAGATTAACAGATGCTCCCCACAGGGGTGTGTTGCCTTAGGATGTTGAGTGTAAGGTAACTGCCTGTCTCTTTGGCTCAGGAAAAAGATCCACTGGAAACTAGGCCGGAAAGCAGCAGCCCCTCCCTGTGGCCAGGGCATCTCGGAGACAGGAGGATTCCAGAACAGCAGCGCTGAGTTCCCACCTGCAGCGCCTCTGGACTGCCTTGGCAACCGCAAAATCATCGGACAACTCATCTCTCCACGGAAAGGTCACAATGGACAGCCCGGGCAGTAGGATGCAGCCCCAAAGGCTGGTGGGAATTTCCTGTCCTGGCTTAGGAGAGGGAGACGGTTACTCTTTCTTGCAGGGCTAAAACTCTAATTTGGAATTGAATACTGTGGAGATCTTAAAGAATTAAAGGCCATGCTTACAGCTTAGAAATGAAGCCTTAAGCTTCATCAAGTTATGAAGTGATTAATTTCCTTCTCAGCAAACTTCCGGGAGGTTCTAGAATGAGTTCTTCCTGACAGGTTGTCTTCACTGGGAGCCTGGGACCCCCAGGCCCCACCAATACCATCTTCCCCTGATGAGGGGCCCTGCCAAGGTGTCAGCTGCTCTGCTCAGTTAGTTTTTATTCCCGGGGAACCAGGCAACTGTGCAGTGGGAGCTTGGGAGGCACATGGAGGCCCAGAGGGTCCCTGGGAGTTCTGCTCCTGACCACGTGGGTGATGATCCTTGTCAGGATGGACAGTCCTTGTCCCCACCTCATCCAGAATGGCTGCTCGTCCCTGACCATCAAGTCCTATTGTCGTAAGCCAGGCATGGAGGTCTCCTGCCCTTCTGTTGAGCCACAGCCTGCTGCAGCCACTATGCCAGGCAGACTTTAGCTGCCTCGGGAACTGAAGCCCTGCTGCCGTTGCTAGCCAGGGGCTTGGTTCTCCCATGTACACTGTTGACATCTATTTTCTGAAGTGTGTTTAAATTATTCAGTGCTAATCACTATTTTTTCCTGTGTAAATGTTTATTCAGAAAGGAAAGCGCACGCTAAGCAGTTGGAGGTTCCCCACCGTTCAGCCAGAGCAGAACCCCGCATTCCCCAGCCTCTGCTGGTAGCATGTCGCAGTTTCCATGTGTTTCAGGATCCTCGAGCTAGCATAAGACAGGTTAATGAAGAACATTTCTCAGTACTTTCCTTTTGTTTTCCTTTATAATTCACTAAAATAAAGCATCTATTAGTGTCTGATTTAAGAATGTAAAATGAATCTGTATTAATGTAAATAAGATTATCTATTGTAAAAAGATATTAAATTGTGGTCATTTCTTCTTTGAAAGAATTCAGAAAGGCTCTGCAACAGCCTTACGGGGGTTACAGGAGACTTGGCTGGCCTCATCCTGTGCTCACGCCCACCCAGGGCACATACAGATAGACAGGTCTGGGGTGCCGACAGTGCTGACCCTCACCAAGATTCCAGAGCAGGGTGCTTGCCATGACATGACAGTCCCATGTGAGTGAATGTTCTAGAATCTGGATGCAACTTTTTCCTTAGGAGCGCGTGCTGTGACAGCTGGGCAGCCTCGCTGGGTCCCTGCATTTCACTCTTCCTCACTGGATTGTTTTCTCTCTGTTCTTTTCAGAGTCTTTACATCTTTTACATTCAATTTTTTTTTTTTTTTTTTTGAGACAGAGTCTCACTCCATTGCCCAGGCTGGAATGCAGTGGCACTGTCTGCTCACTGCAACCTCTGCCTCCTGGGTTCAAGTGATTCTCCTGCATCAGCCTCCTGAGTAGCTGGGACTACAGGCGCCCACCACTGTGCCTGACTAATTTTTGTATTTTTAGTAGAGGCAGGGGTTTCACCATGTTGGCCAGGCTGGTCTTGAACTCCTGACCTCAAGTGATCCGCCCGCCTCAGCCTCCCAAAGTGCTGGGATTACAGGTGTGAGCCACCATGCCTAGCCAAAATTTTTGTGTATTATAGTTTGGCTACTCTGGGTTTGCAGCTGAGCTCTATGCCTGGCATGACTGGAGGGTACCTGATGCACAGCTCGGTCCACCCTGGCTTTCCGGGCTGAGCAGAGTGAGCTGAGAGCACATTTGCTGGGTCAGGTGGAGAAAAGACTTGGGAAAGAGCTGATGGACAGGAAAGGCTCAGCAGTGACATTCTGCTCATCTCAGATACTTCCCAGTGTTTTCATCAACAAAATATTTACTGCCTGCCAACTGCAGACACTCAGTATGGACCAGGTACTATTCTAGATCCTCTAGATCCTGGGGATACAGCAGTGGGGAGCTAGACTGTGTCTCTTAATGAAAGCTTGGGCTTACTCCTAGAACAGTCACTCGGAGTCTGATTCATGTCCTGTTGCTTCAAAGCAGAAGTCTAGAGAAAGACTTTGGAAGAGAAAGGTGGATTTTCTTGCTAAAGAGAAACCCTGTTGTGTTGACGAATCCTTCAATCAAGGGATTAGAAGGTGGCTGTACAACAGCTGTAGAATTCAGTGCCCCTTCCAAGGTTGGGTTTGGTTTATTTCCACATGTGGTCCTGACACATTTGTTACCAGACTTTTTTTTTTTTTTTTTTTTTTTTTTGGAGACGGATTTTCACTCTTGTTGCCCAGGCTGGAGTGCAATGGTACAATCTCAGCTCACCGCAATCTCTGCCTCCCAGGTTCAAGTGAATCTACCTCAGCCTCCCAAATAGCTGAGATTACAGGCATGTGCCACCACGCCACGCCCAGCTAATTATGTATTTTTAGTAGAGACAGTTTCTCTATGTTGGTCAGGCTGGTCTTGAACTCCCGACCTCAGGTGATCTGCCTGCCTTGGTCTCCCAATGTGCTGGGATTACAGGTGTGAGCCACCACACCCAGCTTCATACTTCTTTATAGCTTCTGAGTAGGAGTATGTATTTAAAAATACAAGAAGTGGGCCGGGCGCGGTGGCTCAAGCCTGTAATCCCAGCACTTTGGGAGGCCGAGGCGGGTGGATCACGAGGTCAAGAGATCGAGACCATCCTGGTCAACATAGTGAAACCCCGTCTCTACTAAAAATACAAAAAATTAGCTGGGCATGGTGGCACGTGCCTGTAATCCCAGCTACTCAGGAGGCTGAGGCAGGAGAATTGCCTGAACCCAGGGGGCGGAGGTTGCGGTGAGCTGAGATCGCACCATTGCACTCCAGCCTGGGTAACAGGAGCGAAACTCCGTCTCAAAAAAAAAAAAAAAAAAAATACAAGAAGTGGCCGGGCACGGTGGCTCAAGCCTGTAATCCCAGCACTTTGGGAGGCCGAGGCAGGTGGATCACGAGGTCAAGAGATCGAGACCATCCTGGTCAACATAGTGAAACCCCGTCTCTACTAAAAATACAAAAAATTAGCTGGGCATGGTGGCGTGTGCCTGTAATCCCAGCTACTCAGGAAGCTGAGGCAGGAGAATTGCTTGAACCCGGAGGCGGAGGTTGCGGTGAGCCGAGATCGTGCCATTGCACTCCAGCCTGGGTAACAAGAGCGAAACTCCGTCTCAAAAATAAATAAATAAATAAATAAATAAATATAAAAATAAAAATACAAGAAGGCTGGGCACGGTGGCTCACGCCTATAATCCCAGCACTTTGGGAGGCCAAGGCGGGTGGATCACTTGAGGTCAGGAGTTCAAAACCAGCCCGTCCAACATGGCGAAACCCCATCTCTAGAGATAAATAAATAAATACAATACAATACAATAAATAAATAAATAAAAATACAAGAAAAGGGCCAGGCATGGTGGCTCACACCTGTAATCCCAACACTTTAGGAGACCAAGGTGGGAGGGTTGTGAGCCCAGGAGTTCAAGATCAGCCTGAGCAGCAGACCCCCATCTCTAGAAAACAATTTTTTTTTTTTTTTTTTAGACGGAGTTTCGCTCTTGTTACCCAGGCTGGAGTGCAATGGCGCGATCTCGGCTCACCGCAACCTCCGCCTCCTGGGTTCAGGCAATTCTCCTGCCTCAGCCTCCTGAGTAGCTGGGATTACAGGCACACGCCACCATGCCCAGCTAATTTTTAGTATTTTTAGTAGAGACGGGGTTTCACCATGTTGACCAGGATGGTCTCGATCTCTCGACCTCGTGATCCACCCGCCTCGGCCTCCCAAAGTGCTGGGATTACAGGCTTGAGCCACCGCGCCCGGCTAGAAAACAATTTTTAAAAAATTAGCTGGGGGTGGTGGCTTGCATCTGTAGTCTCGGCTACTCGGAAGGCTTGAGGTGGAGGACTGCTTGAGCTGAGGAGTTCAAGGCTGCAGTGAGCTCTGATTGTGTCACTGCACTCCAGCTTAGGTGGCAAAGCCAGATCCTCTCTCAAGAAAAAAGAGTATCTCTAGGCCCTTGAGTCTGTGGGAGAGGCATGTTTGGCACGTGCTTCAACATTAGGAGGGTGGACAAGGCCAGCTTTCAGGCACTGATCCTCAGCCCCTTCCGCACCTCAGGTCTGGGCTTGGGTTGTTTCCAACCTGAGCCCCCTCCTCACTTAGAGTCCTTTGGTTTCTAGTGGACTGGCCTTTGTTTCCTTCCCTGTCATCAAAACCCCACTCAGTGTGCAGGAATCCTCTCTAGGCCCACAGGCCTCCACCTGCCCCGCCCCTTTGTGTTTGCAGCATTGCAGAGCTGGCTCTGATGTGGACGATGGCAGCTGTCCGGCTCCTGCAAGAGGCCTGTTTCACACCCTGGCTTGTTAATGAGTACTACGGTGCATGTCTTACCTTTTTTTTTTTTTGAGACTGAGTTTTACTCTGTTGCTCAGGTGGAGTGCAGTGGCGAGATCTCGGCTCACTGCAACCTCCGCGTCCCAGGTTCAAGAAATTCTCCTGCCTCAGCCTCCTGAGTAGCTGGGATTACAGGCACATGCCACTACACCTGGCTAATTTTTGTATTTTTAGTAGAGACGGGGTTTTACCATGTTGGTCAGGCTAGTCTCGAACTCCTGACCTTGTGATCTGCCCGCCAGCCTCACAAAGTGCTCGGATTACAGGCATGAGCCACTGCACCCAGCCGTCTTATCTTTTAACTAGAAGTTCTGCTTATTTCTCATGACTCTTGAAGGGTCACAAATGGGCTAGGTGGGAACATAAAAGACGAAGTGGGTCCACAGTCACGTGGTCAAGGGGCATGGTCCACAGACCTTAGCTACTGGTCACCTCTTCCCATGCTGTTCCTGTCCCTGTTTGTTATTTATCTTTCCTGTTTTGTTTTTCGTAGCTCTTATGTCAATTTGTTTATTGGGATTTTTTTTTTTTTTTGAGACGGAGTTTCACTCTTGTTACCCAGGCTGGAGTGCAATGGCGCGATCTCGGCTCACCGCAACCTCCGCCTCCTGGGTTCAGGCAATTCTCTTGCCTCAGCCTCCTGAGTAGCTGGGATTACAGGCGTGCGCCATCATGCCCAGCTAATTTTTTTGTATTTTTAGTAGAGACGGGGTTTCACCATGTTAACCAGGATAGTCTCGATCTCTTGACCTCATGATCCACCCGCCTCGGCCTCCCAAAGTGCTGGGATTACAGGCTTGAGCCACCTGTTTGTTTTTTTTTAAGAAAGATTTTCACTCTTCCCCTGGCTGGCCTGCGGTGGTACAATCACAGCTTATCACAGTCTTTACCTCCTGGGCTCAAGTGATCCTCCCACCTCAGCTTCCTGAGTAGCTGGGAGCACAGGCGCATGCCACCATGCCTGCCACCATTTCTTCTGTGTTCTTTTGTTTTTGAGACAGAGTCTCCTTCTGTTGTCCAGGATGGAGTGCAGTGGCACAATCTCGACTCACTACAACCTCCGTCTCCTGGATTCAAGCGATTCTCCTGCCTCAGACTCCCGAGTAGCTGGGATTACATGCGCCCACCACCAGACCTGGTACACTCACAGGTACACGCCACCACACCCAGCTGATTTTTGTATTTTTTGGTATAGACAGGGTTTTGCCATGGCCAGGCTGGTTTCAAACTCCTGACCTCAAGTGATCTGCCTGCCTTGGCCTCCCAAAGTGCTGGGATTATAGGCATGGGCCACTGTGTATGGCCTTCGTAGAAACAGGGTTTCACCATGATCAGGCTGTTCTCAAACTCGACCTCAGGTGATCACCCACCTCAGCCTCTCAAAGTGCTGGGATTACAGGCGTAAGCCACTGCTCCCAGCCTTAAGCCACAAGCCACTGTGCCCGGCCTAATTTCTTTTTTTTTTTTTTGAGACAGAGTTTCGCTCTTGTTACCCAGGCTGGAGTGCAATGGCGCGATCTTGGCTCACCGCAACCTCCGCCTCCTGGGTTCAGGCAATTCTCCTGCCTCAGCCTCCTGAGTAGCTGGGATTACAGGCACGCACCACCATGCCCAGCTAATTTTTTGTATTTTTAGTAGAGACGGGGTTTCACCATGTTGACCAGGATGGTCTCGATCTCTTGACCTTGTGATCCACCCGCCTCGGCCTCCCAAAGTGCTGGGATTACAGGCTTGAGCCACCGCGCCCAGCCAATTTCTTTTTTTTTAAATGTTTTAGTAAAGATGAGATCTTGCTATGTTGCCCATGCCAGTCAAACTCCTAAGCTCAAGCGATCTTCTACCTCGGCCTCCCAAAGTGCTGCGATTATAGGCATGAATTCATAACTATTTATTGTGTGTTTCTATCAGGCTCTCCCACTAAGTATAAGCTCCGCAAAGCAGGGAGCATAACTTTTTTTGCTACATTATAGTTAGGGCCCAGCACACCGGTAAATTGTCAAAAAAACATGCTTCAATCAATGGATAGAATTAATTTTTGTGCCTGGGGGTACCAGAGCCAGGGTGGGCAAGTAAAAAAAAATTGTGATGGTGGTCACACAAACCCAGACATGCTGAAATTCGTAGAACTGCTGGGCTCAGTGGCTCACACCTGTAATCCCAACTACTCAGGAGGTAGAGGTGGGAAGATCGCTTAAGACTGGGAGTCAAGGCTGTAGTGAGCCATGACTGCACCACTCACTCCAGCCTGGGCAACAGAGCGAGACCTTGACTCTTTTTTTTTTTTTTTTGAGACAGAGTTTCGCTCTTGTTACCCAGGCTGGAGTGCCATGGCGCGATCTCGGCTCACCGCAACCTCTACCTCCTGGGCTCAGGCAATTCTCCTGCCTCAGCCTCCTGAGTAGCTGGGATTACAGGCACGCGCCACCACGCCCAGCTAATGTTTTGTATTTTTAGTAGAGACGGGGTTTCACCATGTTGACCGGGATGGTCTCGATCTCTCGACCTCGTGATCTACCCGCCTCGGCCTCCCAAAGTGCTGGGATTACAGGCTTGAGCCACCGCGCCCGGCCACGAGACCTTGACTCTTAAGAAAAAAAATCACAGAGCTGCCACAGACTGCTGTCAGGCAAATGACTGGTCTCTCAGCCTCTGTCCTTCTTCTCTGTGACCCACACCAGCAAGCAAGGTGGGCTTTTCTCTTTCAGTTTTGCTTCCCAACCTTTGCCACAGGCAGCGTCACCTTTTCCCAGCCTTGTCCAATTACTGTGCCCTGTGGGGCAGAGCTCTGCCACATCCGTTTTTCCTTTTTCCAGCCTGTTTGAAGGTCACCTAAGTCCTGGAAGACACCCGAAGGTGGGCTCCTCCCAGGACAAGGATGAGGCGGGAAAGGGGGAGGCCTTTGTCTGCCCCCACCTCCTGCAGCACCTGTCCCCAGCTTACATGTGCAGCTGGCCTCACTAGCTCTGGAGAT
Organism: Saimiri boliviensis; assembly: GCF_048565385.1. Lineage (NCBI taxonomy): Eukaryota > Metazoa > Chordata > Mammalia > Primates > Cebidae > Saimiri > Saimiri boliviensis. Next base: position 7,342,786 of record NC_133460.1, on the reverse strand, counting down.
GAAGGGGATGTGTCAGAAGCACTGCTCCTGGGGCTCCTCTGTGTCCTGTGCTATGTCCCTGTCTGTGAATGAATTTCAGGTATGGTGGGAACAGAGGCTGCTGATCAGAGCCACTCTACTAGCTGAGGTCAGATTGGGCGACTTCACACCTGTTTGACTGAACACACGTTTAGGTTGCTCATCAGTCACCAAGTGATCCCTTCAGCCTTGGACGCCTGCTTACTGCTGTGTTGGTACCCAGCTACCACCCCAGCCAAATCCTGGAAGAAGAGTCCTTTCCTCCTGGAAGCCATCTGGGAGAAAACTGGCTTTATTCAGAAAGTTTTTTGGTAACATAGGGAAGGATGATGGTGCCTCTACCCCTCTGGTACGCCCCCAACCCCCACAAGGGGCTGCAAGGCAGGCAGGTCACAGCAGGGCGAAGTCCCCTTTGTGCTGTTCCAGCCACTGGTCCAGCGTCAGGGCCTTGGGGTTGAGTCTCAGGGTCAGCTCGATGTCACGGTCAGGCCTCAGGGCATAGAAACGGAACATGTTGGCCAGGTCCTGGGCCCCAGGAAAGCCAAGCTTTTCGTAGTCCTCAGGAGTCATCTGGAAGTAGAGGATCCCGTCGTGGCTGGCGTCCTCCAGTGCCCCAGGAGGTGGCGTGGGGAGGCCAAATGGGCTGGGATCTCCTGACCTGCTACACCCAGATCCACTATTATCTCAGTTGCTGACTGAGGTCCTCAATACAAGGTCATTTGAAAACTTCTACTAAGAGCTCAAAGTTCAGAAACCACTGCTCTTGTGAGCTGCCTGGCATTTTAGATCAGTTTAAAGACTGTTCTTGGCCAGGCGCCATGGCTCATGCCTGTAATCCCTGTACTTTGGGAAGCCGAGGCGGGCAAATCACTTTGAGGCCAGGAGTTTGAGACCAGCCTGGCCAACACAGTAAAACCCTGTGTCTACCAAAAATACAAAAAATTTGCCAGGCATGGTGCTAGGCGTTTGTAATTCCAGCTACTTGGGAGGTTGAGGCAGGATAATTACTTGAACCCAGAAGATGGAGGTTGTGATGAGCTGAGATCACACCACTGCACTCCAGCCTGGGCCACAGAGTGAGACCCTGTCTCAAAAATGAATAAATAAATAAAAAGACTCTTATTTTCAGATCATGAGATGAAAACATCTCAATCCCTTCCAAATCAGAGACCTGCCTGCATCACTTTCTTGCTCAAAAACCCAGACATGGTGGTTCACTCTCTCATCCCAGCATTTTGGGAGGTGGAGGTGGGAGGACTGCTTGAGCACAGTTCAAGACCTAGGCAACAAAACAAGACCCCTTTGCCAGGCACGGTGGCATGCACCTGTAGTCCCAGGTACTTAAGAGGCTGAAGTGGGAGGGTTGCTTGAGCCTGGGAGGTTGAGGTTGCAGTGAGCTAAGATTGCACCACTGCACTTCAGCCTGGGCAACAGAGTGAGACTGTCTTAAAAACAACATACATACACACACACACCCCCCCCAAAAAAAAAACAAAAAACAAAAAAAAAACCCAAAGCTGTTCCCGTCCCTACTAAGCTGAATCTTAATCCCTCAGCTCCCCCAAATCCTCCATGACCTGGCTCAGATCTTTTACTTCTTTTTTTTTTTAAGCAACACAAGTCATTTAGTGCATATTTTTGAGGTGTTAGGCATATCACTAAAATAAAGTTTTGCATTTTTTCATTTAAACCTCACAACAAACTGAAGGGGTGTATACTATTGATACACCCATTTCACAGATGAGGAAACTGAGATGGGGGGGTCAAGGAATATGCCTAAGCCCACATGTTGGCAGGTCTCAATGGCTGGAATCAGATCTCAGTCCAGGAGGCTGACCCACTTGAACCCTGAACCTTTCCATGCCATGGCCTCTTCCCATTACTGTTCTGGGCCTCGGTGAGGCTCTATGGGTGACTTTTTTCTTTTCTTTTCTTTTCTTTTTTTCCCTGAGACAGAGTCTTGCTTTTTTCCCCAAGGCTGGAGTGCTATGGCGCAATCTTGGCTCACTGCAACCTCCGCCTCCAGGGTTCAAGCAATTCTCCTGCCTCAGCCTCCCGAGTAACTGGAATTACAGGTGCACACCACCATGCCTGGCTAATTTTTATATTTTTAGTAGAGATGGGGTTTCACCATATTGGGCAGGCTGGTTTTGAACTCCTGATCTTGTGATCCATCCACCTCAGCCTCCCAGATTACTGGGATTACAGGCGTGAGCCACCGCGCTGGCCCAATTTTTGTCTTTAAAAGACTCCAGTGTTTCCCGGATTCTTTTTTCTTTTCCCCGGCGAGATGGAGTCTTGCTCTGTCTCCCAGGCTGGAGTGCAGTGGTGTGATCTTGGCTCACTGCAACCTCCGCCTCTGGGGTTCAAGTGATTCTCCTGCCTCAACTTCCTGAGTAGCTAGGACTACAGGTACATGTCACCACACCAGGTAAATTTTTGTATTTTTAGTAGAGATGAGGTTTCACCACGTTGGCTAGAATGGTCTTGATCTCTTGACATTGTGATCCATACACCTCCACCTCCTAAAGTGCTGGGATTATAGGTATGAGCCACGGCACCCAGCTGATTCTTCTTTTTTTTTTTTTTTTTTTTTTTTTTTTGTGGGAGTCTTCTTCTGTCTCCCAGGCTGGAGTGCAGTGGCGGGATCTCAGCTCACTGCAACCTCTGCTTCCCAGGTTCAAGCGATTTTCCTCCCTCAGCCTCCCAAGCAGCTGGGACTGCAGGTGTACACCACCACACCTGGCTCATTTTGTATTTTTAGTAGAGATAGGGTTTCACCATCTTGGCCAGGCTGGTTTCAAACTCCTGACCTCAGGTGATCTGCCTGCCTTGGCATCCCAAAGTGCTGGGATTACAGGCGTGAGCCACCGTACCTGGCCTCCCAGATTCTTTAATGAGCAGGTCTTACTTTCCTAATGGTAATGATAAACATTAGAAACCAGGTACCCAGGAGTCTGTCCAGTGGGCTTCCTGCCCACCCAGCCAAGCCAGTGGGAGCAGGGGTTGGGCCTATCTTTCCAGCCTCTTTCCCTCCCTATCACCTCCCACAGAGGAGCCCAGCAGAGCCTGCATTTTCATCCCTCCTCGCCTTGGCTCCTATGGTCCCCTCTTCCTGGAAGCTTTTCTCTCTACTTGGTCAAAACATCTAAGCCAGAAATTTCACTCCGTGACCAGAAAATAAACATTGCAGGAAATAAACACTGACAATGAACAAACGAATTTAGATGCATTGCCCAGAGGAGCGGGTGGCCCTGGATACACCCTCCCTATTGGAGTTAGAAAGCCCTGACGAGGCTGCCCGAGTCCCCAGGGGTGGGAGGCCCACCTTGGTGTTGTGCACGACCTTGCGGGTGTGCTTGGTGAGCAGGGCAGCATACTCCTCGGCTGTGTGTCTACAAGTGCTCAGCCCGATGTTCTGGCCGACGTATTTTTCTGGCATCTTCAGCAGGCTGAGCACCACGGGACCCAGGTCAGACACGGACATGCCATCCATGGGAACGTCACCTGTGGGCAAGCCTGTGGGGTAGACACAGGAGCTAGCTCTCGTCCCGAGAGCAGACACGGGCAGGGCCAGAGCCCATCTCCAAAGGGTCCAAGCTAGTTTTTCCCAGCAGTCAGCTGCACATGCCAGCACTAGGGCATGGCTAAGACATGTCTTGCTCTTTGTGGTAGCACAGAGGCAGCAGTGGCATTGAGTCAGGAACGGATGGAATCCGAGTGCTGCCACCTGCAGCAGGCTGCTGAGGCTCTCTGATCCTGGGTCACTGCCTTCCTAGAACCTGGGCCTGCCCAGGTCTCTCAGTGCTAGGACGATGGACAAGGGACAAAGGAAAGGGACTTTGAAAGCTGCTATGGATAGTGTGGCTGGAGCCCAGGGTCTCCGCTGATCTCGAGGCACCAGCCCTGAAGTACTGTCATATCCTAAGTTCCTGGAAGCTGGAATGTCCGCCTCTGGGTGGATACTCTAAGTAGCAACTCACTTACTAGGAATCCTGGTTAACCAGACACCAGGCCTGGCCCAGAGCAGCACATCCAGGATAAATCCTGAATGAGGGCCGGGCGCGGTGGCTCAAGCCTGTAATCCCAGCACTTTGGGAGGGCGAGGCAGGTGGATCACGAGGTCAAGAGATCGAGACCATCCTGGTCAGCATGGTGAAACCCCGTCTCTACTAAAAATACAAAAAATTAGCTGGGCGTAGTGGCGCGTGCCTGTAATCCCAGCTACTCAGGAGGCTGAGGCAGGAGAATTGCCTGAACCCAGGAGGCGGAGGTTGCAGTGAGCCGAGATCGCGCCATTGCACTCCAGCCTGGGTAACAAGAGTGAAACTCCGTCTCAAAAAAAAAAAAAAAAAAAAAATCCTGAATGAATGAATGACTCAACCTCCCAGGCTGAGGTTTTATAGACGGGGAGGCTGATGAGTGTCTGGGTGTGGCCCCAGGAATGTTTGGGTCCCATCTCCTTACCTAGAGACAGGAGCCAATGCAGCTGCCTATTCAGATCACCCGGGAGTTTGAGGGCACAGAGCTCAGAGACCGGAGCAAGGAGTATCCCTGACTGCAGCTTTACAAACTAGAATAGACGGTGGTACCAAGGGTCTACCACTACCACCAGACTCAGCTCGCCAGGTAGGCAGAACTCCCCTAGGCTATCTTACAGCCCTGCAGGCCCTTATGCTAGGGTGACCTGGCATTCACATAAAGGGTAAGGCGTAGCCAGCCAGAGGCACTGGACTTCCTGTCCTGATCACTGAATGAACGGCAGGACACAGGTTGGGTGTGTCCTTCTTCTCAGCCAGGGCCGGTGCACCTAACCAGTTAATAGACTTGCCACTGGGCACTGAGAAGAAAGAGCTTTCCTAGTTTGTGAAATCTGCAACTAAACCTCATTTTCCAAATCCTCTCCTCCTTGTCTTTTTGTTTGTTTGTTTGTTTGTTTTGACACGGAGTGTCGCTCTTGTTGCCCAGGCTGGAGTACAATGGCGCGATCTCGGCTCACTGCAGCCGCTGCCTCCTGGGTTCAGTAATTCTCCTGCCTCAGCCTCCCTAGTAGCTGGAACCACAGGTACATGGCCCCACGCCCAGCTACTTTTTGTATTTCTAGTAGTGACAGTGTTTCACCAGGTTGGCCAGTCCACTCTTGAACTCTTGACCTCATGTGATCCACCTGCCTTGGCCTCTCAAAGTGCTGGGACTACGGAGGTAAGCCACTGCACCTGGTCCTCCTCCTTATCTTTGAAGGAGAACTGACAATCACTACGACCATTCTATAAAGTCTTCCAAAGGACGGAGCGACCATCATGTCACCACTGTCTCGGTAGATCTTGCCACCCATGCGAGTGTCAGTATAAAGCCCATCCCACAAAACAGGAAGCTGAGGTCCCACAAGCTGACAGGACGTGCTCAGTCCTGGGCCTAACGTGAGGAAGCCAGGGCCCAGACCCGGCACTAATGGCTTCACAAGGCAAGAGCTCTGCCTTACTGCACACAAGGAAGGGCACTCACTTAGCAAGTAGCTCTTTCCGTCTGGGGCTTTCTGGGGCAAAAAGTGGGAGAGGAAGTTCTCGAAATAGCAGGGCAGCCGCACACTGGTCATGGGAACGCCGATGTCCCGGAAATATTCCTCCACCTCCCCTTTGCCATCGAAGTGCGCGACGGTCAGTCTCCCAGCCGTCAGCTTCTTGATGTTCTCCAGCCCACTGTAGACCACATAGTGGAGGCCCAGGCACTTGGCCACATCAGCCAGCAGCTTTCCCTGGAGGGCAGGGAAGGAGAGATCACAAGGCTCAGAGGAAGGACGTCTGTCCCTGGTCACAGCCCCAGCGCTCTAATCCCAGAGCGGCCGCCATCTGCAAGGTTAATGGCCAGATCCCACTCACTCCGGAGGAGGCCCCCTTTCCTGGAATGATGTTCACACATGACACCACACCTGTTAACACAGCCCTACCTTCTACCAGCCACCGACTCTGGCCCACCATGTGCAACATGGGAGGGGCAGGCAGGTCAGCTACGGGGGACAGCTTGCACAGCAGCCCAGAGGACATGTCTGATCATCACTGATCCCAGAACTCCCTGCCCACAGAGCTCAGCCATCTTCCTCGAGAGCCCTGGGAGGCTAGAAAGAGGCGCCACAGCTGCTTAGGTTCCAGTGAGGCTTTGCCATGTACTAGCTGTGTGACGCAGGTCACGTGATGGGCACCATCTGACCTCGTTGGTTAAATGCAGACGACAACACTACCTGCTCTGCATAAGGTGATGCAGGGAGTCTGATGGCCTCCAAAAAGATACGCCGCATCCTGTCTCCTGGAACCTGTGAATGTGAGTTTATTTGGAAAAACGGTGGTGGCAGATGTAATTATGTGAAGGATCTTGTGATGAGAACATCTGGTACTAACTAGATGGGCCCTAAATCTAGTAACCAGCTTGCTTATTTATTTATTTTGAGAAGGAGTCTCGCTCTGTTGCCAGGCTAGAGTACAGTGGCACGATCTTGGCTCACTGTAACCTTTGCTTCCTGGGTTCAAGTGATTCTCCTGCCTCAGCCTCCTGAGTAGCTGGGTCTACAGGTACCTGCCACCACACCCAGCTAATTTTTATATATTTAGTAGAGATGAGGTTTCACCATTTTGGCCCAAGATGGTCTCCATCTCTTGACCTCGTGATCTGCCTGCCTCAGCCTCCCAAAGTGCTGGGATTACAGGCATAAGCTGCTGTGCCCGGCCCCATAACCAGGGTACTTATAAGAGATGGGAGAGGAGACAACTCCTGGAGAAGGCCATGTGAAGAGGGAAGTGGAGACTGGAGCTTTGTGGCCACAAGGCCAGGAATACCTGGAGCGGTGAGAAGCTGGAAAAGGTGAAGAAGAAACTCCCTCAAAACCTTTTTTTTGCTGGGAGTGGTGACTCATGCCTGTAATCCCAGCACTTTCGGAGTCCGAGGTGGGTGGATCACAAGGTCAGGAGATTGAGACCATCCTGGCTAACACTGTGAAACCCCATCTACTAAAAAAAAAAAAAAAAAAAAAAAAAAAAAGCCAGGCGTGGTAGCATACGCCTGTAGTCCCAGCTACTCAGCAGGCTGAGGCAGGAGAATTGCTTGAATTCAGGAGGCGGAGGTTGCAGTGAGCAGAGATCGGGCCATTGCACTCCAGCCTGGGTGACAAAGTGAGACTCTGTCTCAAAACAAAACAACTTTTTTTTTCTTTTTTGAAACAGAGTCTCACTCTTTTGCCAGGCTGGAGTGCAGTGGCTCCATTTTGGCTCACTGCAACCTCCACCTCCTGGGTTTAAGCGATTCTCCTGCCTCAGCCTCCTGAGTAGCTGGGACTACAGGTGAACACCACCACGCCCAACTAATTTTTTGTATTTTTAATAGAGATGGGGTTTCACCGTTTTGGCCAGGATGGTCTTATCTCTTCACCTGGTGATCCGCTTGCCTCCGCCTCCCAAAGTTCTGGGATTACAGGCTTGAGCCACCGCACCTGGACTTGAAATTATTATTTTTTTCCCTCTTTTTTTTTTTAGATGGAGTCTCGCTTTGTCACCGAGGCTGAAGTGCAGTGGCCCAATCTTGGCTCACTGCAACCTCTGCCTCCTCGGTTCAAGCAATTCTCCTGCCTCAGCCTCCCAAGTAGGTGGGACTGCAGGTGCCCGCCAACACACCCTGCTAATTTTTGTATTTTTAGTAGAGACGGGGTGTCACCATGTTGGCCGGGATGGTCTTGATCTCTTGACCTCACGATCTACCTGCCTCGGCCTCCTAAAGTGCTGGGATTAGAGGTGTGAATCCGGCCAAAATTATTTTTAGAAAAAAAAAAACAACTTGTAACATTTTTTATTTAAAAAACCAAACGGGGCAGGCATGGTGGCTCACTGAGACTGAGACTGACTCAAAGAAAAGTCACTGGATGAGAAAGCAACTGCGTCCACCTGCATCACAGCCTAGGGCAGGCAGACGAATGAAGAAGAGGGAAAGGCCTGCAGTGGTCGGGCCTCCCTGCAGAGTCAGAGGTCTTCCCAGATGCTCTGCTTCTAGCCTGCTGCGGCCTCCCTGCAGCTCCTGCCTGCCCTCACCTGCTTGACCTCCTGCTCCTGGCTGCAGTTCTCCCAGTAATTGGTCACGATGAAGGCGGCGTGAGCCCCAGTCAGGGCCAGTTCCATGCTGGCCCGGTCATCTTGATCTCCCTGCACTACTTCTGCACCTTGCAACCTCAGCTCCTTTGCTACCTTCTTCCTAGGGTTTCGGGTCACCACTCGAACCTTGAATGTCCCATCTTCCAGGAGCGTGTGGGCCACGGAGCCACCCTGGGCACCTGCAAAGAGTCAGAAAGACCTCCCAGGTCACACCTGCCTGAAAGTCCCACTAAAGCCTGAAGCCTGAAGGAAGTGCTTTACCACAGCAAGGAACATCCGGGAAACCTGTGAGGATTTGCATTCAACTTTTTATTTTATTTATTAATTATTTTTTTCAGGTGGAGTTTCGCTCTTTGTTCCCCAGGCTGGAGTGCAGTGGCACAATCTTGTCTCGCTGCAACCTCTGCCTCCTGGGTTCAAGCAATTCTCCTGTCTTAGCCTCCTGAGTAGCTGGGATTACAGGCACCCACCACCTGGCCCAGATATTTTTTGTATTTTTAGTACAGAAGGGATTTCACTATGTTGGCCAGGCTGGTCTCGAACTCTTGACCTCCGGTGATCCACCCACCTCGGCCTCCCAAAGTGCTGGAATTACAGGTGTGAACCACTATGCCCAGCCTATTTTATTTATTTGTTTATTTATTTATTTGAGATGGATTCTCACTCGGTCACCCAGGCTGGAATGCAGTGGCGCTATCTCGGTTCCGTGAAACCCAGTCTCTACCAAAAAAATACAAAAATTAACTGAATTTGGTGGCATACCTCTGTAAGCCCAGCTACTCGGGAGGCAGAGGCACGAGAATTGCTGGAGCCCGGGAGGCGGAGGTTGCAGTAACCCAAGATCATGCCACTGCACTCCAGCCCGGGGGACAGATCGAAAATCTGTATTTAAAAAAAAAAAAAAAATCTCCTTCCAAGCAAAGTGCAAAAAAAAAAGAAAAGAAAAGAAAAAGAAAAATATTTTTGATGTAATAAAGTAAAACAAAAAAGTAAAACACAAAACGATACTCAGATCTTGATGGTATTAGAATTCTTCCTGAAGTAGAACACAAAGCCATACTCAGATACACACCATATTCACATCTGCTCCAGAAGGACACAAAGGGTCAGATGTCGTGGCCCATGCCTGTAATCCCAGCACTCTGGGAGGCTGAGGCAGGCAGATGATGAGGTCAGGATATCGAGACCATCCTAACACGGTGAAATTCTGTTTCTACTAAAAATACAAAAAAATGTGCTGGGCGTGGTGGCATGTGCCTGTAGTTCCAACCACTCAGGAGGATGAGACAGGAGAATTGCTTGAATCTGGGAGGTAGAGGTTACAGTGAGCTGAGATCACACCATGGCACTCCAGGCTGGGAGACAGAGCAAGACTCCATCTCAAAAAAAAATAAAAGGACACACAACAAAATAGTTAACAGAAAGGAATACAAAAACTTACTCAGATCTCGATGGGAGCTTAGTTATGCAGGCAAGTGCATCTGTCAGATGTACCCTTAAGATTTTCTGCACTGCAGCTGGGCACGGTGGCTCATGCCTGTACTCCTGACACTTTGGGAGGCTGAGGCGAGCAAATCTCCTGAGCCCAGGAGTTGGAGACCAGCCTGAGCAACATGGTGAAACCCTATCTCTATAAAAATATAAAAATTAGCCAGGCATGGTGGCATGTGCCTGTAGTTCCAGCTACCATGGAGGCTGAGGCTGAAGGTAGCCCGAGCCCAGGAGGTTGAGGATGCAGTTACCCGTGATCACACCACTGCACAGCAGCCTGGGAGACAGAGTGAGGCCCTGTCTCCAAAAAAATAAAGAAATCTTCTGTACTTTATTAGAAGTAAATTTTACCTCATAATTTTAAAAAGTCTGTAAACAAATACTGGACACTAGCTACTGTTATGCATGCTTTTGTATGGAAGGGCAGTGTGCACATATCTGCAATTTACACAGAAATGCATCAAAAATAAGGACAGAGGCCGGGCATGGTGGCTCACATCTATAATCCCAACACTTTGGGAGGCCAAGGCAGGAGGATCATGAGATCAGGAGTTCATGACCAGCCTGGCCAACATAGTGAAACCCCATCTCTACTACAAAATACAAAAACTTAGCTGGGTATGGTTGTGGGCACCTGCAATCCCAGCTTCTCCGGAGGCTGAGTCAGGAGAATCGCTTGAAACTGGGAGGCGGAGGTTGCAGTGAGTGGAGATCGTGCCATTGCTCTCCAGCCTGGGCAATAGTGACAGGCTCCATTGCAAAAAAAAAATTAAGTGCTGAGGCCAGGCACAGTAGCTCATGCCTGTAATCTAAGCACTTTGGGAGGGTAAGGGGGTTGGATTTTGCTTGAGGCCAGGAGTTTGAGACCAACCTGGGCAGCAGGGCAAAACCTTGTCTCTACAAAAAATTAAAAAATCAGCTGGGCCTGTTAGCGCTCACCTGAAGTCCCAGCTACTAAGGAGGCTAAGGAAGGAGGATTGCTTGAGCCTTGGAAGTCAAAGTTGCAGTGAGTGATAATTGTGCCACTGCACTCCAGCCTGGGCAACAGAGAGATCCTGACTCAAAAAAAAAGTGTACACCAAGGGCAGGTGTGTGACTCACCCTGTAATTCCAGTACTTTGGGAGGCCGAAGTGGGAGGATTACCTGAGGTCGGAAGTTCCAGACCAGCCTGACCAACATAGAGAAACCCCGTCCCTACTGAAAAAATACAAAATTAGCCGGGTGTGGTGGTGCATGCTTGTAATCTCAGCTACTCATGAGGCTGAGGCAGAATAGCTTGAACCCAGGAGGCGAAGGTTGCAGTGAGCCAACATTATGCCATTGCACTCCAGCTGGGCAACAAGAGCAAAACTCTCTCTCAAAAAAAAAAAAAAAAAAAGCGTACACCAATGTTCATAGCAGCATTATTCATAATATCCAAAAAGTGGAAATAAATCAAGTAGCCATCCACTGATGAATGGGTAAACAGAATGTGGTCTATCCATACAGTGGAATATTATTCAGCCATAAACATGAGTAAAGCTGTCAGGAGTTCAAGACTAGTCTGACCAACATGGTGAAACCCCGTCTCTACTAAAAAAATACAAAATTAGCTGGGTGTTGTGGTACACACCTATAATCCCAGCTACTTGGGAGGGTGAGGCAGGAGAACTGCTTGAACCCGTGAGGCAGAGGTTGCAATGAGCCGAGATCATGCCATTGCACTCCAGCCTGGGCAACAAGAGTGAAACTCTATCTCAAAAAAAGAAAAAAAAAAAAAAAGAGTAAAGATGGTTGGGTGCAGTATCTTACGCCTCTAATCCCAGCACTTTAGGAAGCTGGGGTGCACAGATCACGTGAAGTCTGGAGTTTGAGACCAGCCTGGTCCACATGGCAAAATCCATCTCTACTAAAAATACAAAAACTAGGAAGGCATGGTGGCTCACGCCCACACCTGTAGTCTTAGCTATTCAGGAGGCTGAGACAGGAGAATCGCTTGAACCTGGGTGGCAGAGGTTACAGTAAGCAGAGATCACGTCACTGCACTCCAGCCTGGGCAACAGAGCGAGACTCTGTCTCAGAAAAAAAAAAAAAAAAAAAAAAAGTAAAACACGGACATGCACTACAACGTGAACAAACCTTGAAAATATGCTAAGTGAAAGAAGCTAGACAGAAAAAGCTGTATATTTTGATTTTACTCACATGAAATGTCCTGAAAAGACAAATCCATAGATACCAAAAGTAGACTGGTACTTTCTAGGGATTGGCTGAGAGAAGTAAGAATGGGGAGCAGGCTGGGCGCGGTGGCTCAAGCCTGTTATCCCAGCACTTTGGGAGGCCGAGGCGGGTGGATCACAAGGTCAAGAGATCAAGACCAGCCTGGTCAACATGGTGAAACCCCGTCTCTACTAAAAATACAAAAAAAATTAGCTGGGCATGGTGGTGCGTGCCTGTAATCCCAGCTACTCAGGAGGCTGAGGCAGGAGAATTGCCTGAACCCAGGAGGCGGAGGTTGTGGTGAGCCGAGATCGCGCCATTGCACTACAGCCTGCGTAACAAGAGCGAAACTCCGTCTCAAAAAAAAAAAAAAAAAAAAAATGGGGAGCAATTGTTCATGGGTTCAGGAGTTTTTTTTTTTTTTTTTGAGACAGCGTCTCACTGTTGCCCAGGCTGGAGTACAGTGGCACTATCTCAGCTCACTGCAACCTCTGCTTCTCTGGTTCAAGCATTCTCCTGCCTCAGCCTCCTGAGTAGCTGGGACTACAGGCATCTGCCACCACACTCAGCTAATTTTTGTATTTTTAGTAGAGGCAGGGTTTCACCATGTTGGCCAGGCTGGTCTTGAACTCCTGACCTGTGATCTGCCTGCCTTGGCCTCCCAAAGTGCTGGGATTACAGGTGTGAGTCACTGTGCCTAGCCTTTTTTTTTTTTTAAGATCAGGTCTCAGTCTGTCACTCAGGCTTGAGTGCAGTGGCACAATCAGGTCACTGCAGCCTCCACCTATTGGATTCAGGTGAATCCTCCAACATCAGCCTCCCCAGTAGCTACAGATGTCTGACCCTTGCCTGGCTAATTTTTGTATTTTTTGATAGAGATGAGGTTTTGCCATGTTGCTCAGGTTGGTCTCAAACTCCTTGGCTCAAACCATCTGCCCACTTGGTCCAATGAAAGTGCTAGGAGCACAGGGTTAAGCCATTGCACCTGGGCCGGAGTTTCTTTTTTGGAGTGATGGAAATTTTCTAAAATTGATTGTGGTGATGGTTGTACAATTCTGTGAATACAGTAGAAAACAGTGAGTTGACACTTTTTTTTTTTTTTTTGGAGATGGAGTCTCACTCTGTCACTCAGGCTGGAGTACAGTGGCATAATCTCAGCTCACTGCAACCTCCACCTCCTGGGTTTAAGCAATTCTCCTGCCTCAGCCTTCTCAATAGCTGAGATTACAGGAGTCCGCCACCACACCCAGCTAATTTTTTGTATTTTAGTAGAGACGAGGTTTCACCGTGTTCCCCATGCTGGTCTCCTACTCCTGACCTTGTGATCTGCCTGCCTCGGCCTCAAAGTGATGGGATTACAGGCATGAGCCACAGTGCCTGGCCGAGTTGACACTTTAAACAGGTGGATTGTATAGTTTGTGAATTATATCTCCATAAAGCTGTTATAGATATTAAATATGTATAAAGAAGAATAAACAGGAACAAAATCATATGCTATCATTTGAAAAAAATGACAGTATATTTATGTTATCTACTCTGGCAGGATGTTCAAGAAACTCGGTAACAGTGATGGATGAGGTGGAAGAGGGGGCTAGGAAGATTTAATTTTGTTATCATGATAAGTATTTCTATTCAAATACATTAAAGTAATTGATTTTTTTTTTAATTGAAAAGCAATTCAGGCCTTATTCCTGCCCCCACATCCCCAACCCGGGTAGGGGGTCCCAGTGATCTTACCCCTCCCTGCAGACCCCAGGGCGGGCGGTCTTCAGGGATGGGCGCCCTGGCTCTGTAGGAGCTCCAGTGGTCTGGGGTTTCGCTCACCTGTGCCTCCAAAAACCACCACCAGTTTCTTGTCCGCCATGAGGACGAGACCGGGACGAACGCGATCCGCAGAGATCTAGGGGTAGCGGAAGGCGTGGAGTTGGGGGTGGGGCCGGGTTCCCGCCGGGAGCCACAAGGGTGATACTCAAGTATCTGTCGAGTGGGGCGGCTGGGACCGCAGCAGCAAGCCGCTCATCCCGAGATCTCGGGGTCCCGCGACCCACCTTGTTCCTTTTGGGCCCGATTCTCTACTCCTTCCCGCCTTCCCCGAGTCCACTCGACTCCCTGGCCCGAGTTCTACCAACCGGAGTGACCTCCACGCCAGGCGCCCACCCGCTCCCGGCAGCTCCGGCCCCATCCAGCAGAGCGCCGCTACCTGCCGCACCGCGTCGGAGGACCAGTGGCTACAGCCTGCAATACCGAGGTAGCGGCCGAGACTCCACCCCTCCGCGCGGTTGGCTCCTCCAGGCTCCTGTGGTTCTCGGCGTCCTTTCTGGGCACGTGCACCGTGAATCTGTGTAAATCGAAAATGATCAAGGTGGAGAGCCGCTTAACGACTGGGAGGAGGAGAAAAATTACCTCTTTATCTTGCATGAACACCTGAATTTTCAGGTATTGGGTGTCAGGTAAAGATCATTAAAGCTATGTCTGGCTGGGCGCGGTGGCTCAAGCCTGTAATCCCACCACTTTGGGAGGCCGAGGCGGGTGGATCACGAGGTCTAGAGATCGAGACCATCCTGGTCAACATGGTGAAACCCCCGTCTCTACTAAAAATACAAAAAAATGCCGGGCGCGGTGGCTCAAGCCTGTAATCCCAGCACTTTGGGAGGCCGAGGCGGGTGGATCACGAGGTCAAGAGATCGAGACCATCCTGGTCAACATGGTGAAACCCCGTCTCTACAAAAAGTGCAAAAAATTAGCCGGGCATGGTGGCACGTGCCTGTAATCCCAGCTACTCAGGAGACTGAGGCAGGAGAATTGCCTGAACCCAGGAGGCGGAGGTTGCGGTGAGCCGAGATCGCGCCATTGCACTCCAGCCTGGGTAACAAGAGCGAAACTCCGTCTCAAAAAAAAAAAAAAAAAAAAAAAAAAAATACAAAAAAATTAGCTGGGCATGGTAGCACGTGCCTGTAATCCCAGCTACTCAGGAGGCTGAGGCAGGAGAATTGCCTGAACCCAGGAGGCGGAGGTTGCAGTGAGCCGAGATCGTGCCATTGCACTCCAGCCTGGGGAACAAGAGCGAAACTCCGTCTCAAAAAAAAAAAAAAAAAAAAAAAAAGCTATGTCTATGACTCTTATCCCTTGAGGCCTTGTCCGCTGGATTTCTTCTTTGCCTAACTCACTTATAAAATTTTTATTTTATTTTCTGTTTTTGAGACAGGGTCTCACTCTGTTCCTCAGGCTGGAGTAAAGTGGTACAATCTTGGCTCACTGCAGCCTCTGCCTCCTTGGTTCAAGCAATTCTCCTGCCTGTCTTCTGAGTAGCTCGGATTACAGGTGCATGCCACCACACCTAATTTTTTTTTTTTTTTTTTTTGAGACGGAGTTTCGCTCTTGTTACCCAGGCTGGAGTGCAATGGCGTGATCTCGGCTCACCGCAACCTCCGCCTCCTGGGTTCAGGCAATTCTCCTGCCTCAGCCTTCTGAGTAGCTGGGATTACAGGCACGCGCCACCATGCCCAGCTGATTTTTTGTATTTTTAGTAGAGACAGCGTTTCACCATGTTGACCAGGATGGTCTCGATCTCTTGACCTCATGATCCACCCGCCTCGGCCTCCCAAAGTGCTGGGATTACAGGCTTGATCCACCGCGCCCGGCCCACACCTAATTTTTGTATTTCTGGTAGAGACAGGGTTTCACCATATTGGCCAGGCTGGTCTCAAACTCAGCATTTTGGGAGGCCAAGGCAGGTGGATCACGAGGTCAGGAGTTCAAGACTAGCCTTGCCAAGATGGTGAAACCCTGCCTTTACTAAAAATACAAAAAAATTAGCCCGGGTGTGGTGGTGGGCACCTGAATCCCAGCTACTCAGAAGGCCGAGGCAGAGAATTGCTTGAACCTGGGAGGCCAAGGCTACAGTGAACCGAGATCAGGCCACTGCCTTCCAGCCTGGGCAACAGAAATGAGACTAGTCTCAAAACAAACAAACAAAAAACTAAAAAACAAACTAAAAAATGACCCTGGGCTTGGTGCAGCGGCTCGCCTGTAATTCTAGTGGTTTGGGAGGCCAAGGCAGGAGGATTGCTTGAGACCAGGAGGTCAAGACTGCAGTGAGCCAAAATCGTGCCACTGTACTCCAGTGTGGGTGACAAAGTAAGACTCCATCTCTTAAAAAAGGGAAGGGGACCATAATGAATATATTTAAGCCTTCCTCACATGGTTAACAACAATTCTGGACAGACATATAGTTATAATTAAGGACTAATCAGGCTTACTGTAGTTTGACCCCCTTTCTTGTAACTGAAAGTCACTGATAACTGACCTTTTGCCTCCCCATTGTTCCTATAGTTAGGATCTCTGACACTGGAATCATAAGCTCTTGTTTAAGAATTGCTTAAGATCGGCCGGGCGCGGTGGCTCAAGCCTGTAATCCCAGCACTTTGGGAGGCCGAGGCGGGTGGATCACGAGGTCAAGAGATCGAGACCATCCTGGTCAACATGGTGAAACCCCGTCTCTACTAAAAATTAGCTGGGCATGGTGGCGTGTGCCTGTAATCCCAGCTACTCAGGAGGCTGAGGCAGGAGAATTGCCTGAACCCAGGAGGCGGAGGTTGCGGTGAGCCGAGATCGCGCCATTGCACTCCAGCCTGGGCAACAAGAGCGAAACTCCGTCTCAAAAAAAAAAAAAAAAAAAAAAGAAAAAGAAAAAGAATTGCTTAACATATTATGAAAGCAGACAGTGCATCATAAAAAAAAAGATTGATTAGGCTGGGCATGGTGGCTCAAGCCTGTAAGCCCAGCACTTTGGGAGGTGGAGGAGCACAGATCTTGAGGCCAGGAGTTCAAGAGCAGCCTGGCCAACATAGTGAAACATGTCTGTACTACAAATATAAAAAGTTAGCCAGGTGGGGTGACGGGTGCCTGTAATCCCAGCTATTCGGGAGGCTGAGGCAGGAGAATCACTTGAAACTGGGAGGTGGAGGTGGCATTGAGCAAAGACTGCACCACTGCACTCCAGCCTGGGCAGCAGAGCGAGACTCCATCTCAAAAAAAAAAAAAAAAATATTAAAAAATAGAAATAGTCTGGGTGTGGTGGCTCACACCTGTAATCCCAGCACTTTGGGAGGCCAAGGCAGGCAGATCAAGAGGTCAGGAGATCGAGATTATCCTGGCCAACATGGTGAAACCCCGTCTCTACTAAAATACAAAAAAAATTAGCCGGGCGGTGTGGCTTGAGCCTGTAGTCCCAGCTGCTTGGGAGGCTGAGGCAGGGGAATTGTTTGAACCCAGGAGTTGGAGGAGGTTGCAGTGAATGAGCCAAGAGTGCCACTGCACTCCAGCCTGGGCGACAGAGCAAGACTCTGTCTCAAAATAAATAAATACATAAATAAATAAAAATAAAAAACAAATACAAACTTTAAAGAAAAACAGAATTGCTTGATATATTTTTCAGATTCCAAATTCCAAGACAAAAGGTGATGTCAACCAGGTTGAAGACCCCATGGAGGAACGGGGTCAGCATGAGAATATAGTTCCTTCATCTCTCTGCCCCAGTGCTTCATTCTGCACTCTTCCACCAATCAACAATCTCCACACTATGGCCCACTTCAAAATCCTTAAAAACCCTACCCCTAAACTCCTAGGGGAGACAGATTTGAGGTTTCCTTCTATCTTTTCATTGGGGGGCCCTAAGATTTATTTTTTAAAAGACAGAGTCTCATTCTGGTGTCCAGGCTGTAGTACAGTGATGTGGTCATAGCTCACTGCAGTCTCAAATTTCTGGGTTCAAGTGATCCTCCGACCTCAGCCTCCCCAGTAGCAGGGAATAAAGGTACACACCACCATGCCCAGCTCATTGTTTTTAGTTTTTGCAGAAATGAGTTCTGTGTTGCCCAGACTGGTCTCAAACTCCTGGCCTTAAGTCATCCTCTTGCCTTGGCTTCCCAAACGCACTGGGGTTTTGGGAAGGGGCACTGTATTTCGCTGGTGCTATTATTAAGCCTCTTTCTCTGCTGCAACCCTGTGCCTTGGTGTATTGACTTGCCATGCACATCTGGCAACAGACTATTATGGTTATATTATTTTCACCAAAATTTTATTATGAAAATGTGTAAACATAGAATGGTTGAAAGAACTGAAAGGTGAACCCCCATATATTTACCACCTAGATATATTTATCCATCTATCCACTTAACTAACTCATTTTATTTTATTTTCTTGAGATGGAGCGTCCCTCTGTTGCCCAGGCTGGGGCGCAGTGGTGTAATGCCGGCTCACTGCAACCTCTGCCTCCCGGGTTCAAGCGATTCTCCTGCCTCAGCCTCCCGAGTAGCTGGGATTACAGGCACGCGCCACCACGCCCAGCAAATTTTTGAATTTTTAGTAGAGATAGGGTTTCACCATATTGGTCAGACTGGTCTTGAACTCCGGACCTCGTAATCCTCCCGCCTTGGCCTTCCAAAGTGCTGGGATTACAGGTGTGAGCCACTGCGCCCGGCCAGCTAATTTTTTGTATTTTTAGTAGAGACAGGGTTTCACTCTGTTGGCCAGGCTGATCTCGAACTCCTGACCTCGTGATCTGCCTGCCTTAGCCTCCCAAAGTGCTGGGATTACAGGGTTTAAGATTATTCTGTCATTCTGGCTGCTGTTTGAGGAATGCGAATAATGGGGCAAGACCAAGTCAGGGAGATCAGATACAAGACTGGAAGCAGAGATGTCAGAGTTGAGACTCACGTTTCGCAGTGAAGCCTGCACAGGGCTGGTTAATGGATTGCACTGGCAAGGGACCAAGAGGTCAGTGCCCCGGTTAACAACCCTATTTCCTAAGAGGGTTAAACCACATTGGGCAAGAGAAGTGCTCATCCCTGAGGCACCCTCCCACACCTCGGCTCTTGTGAACACTAGCGTTCCTGCCGAAGCACCCGACATACCGCGCTGAACAGAGCCTGAGTCTGCAGCCTCCAGGGACCTGGACAAGGAGTATATTCCGCTTCCAGCCTCTCGCAAGGGCGTGTCCGCTACAAAGGGCGTGTCCTCCGCAGGCCCCACCCCGCGTTGCGTGCTCACGTCGCGCCGGTCTCGCGCCAGCCCGCTGGGCTGCGGGGACAGCGGCGCCTGAGGGATTCGCTGACGGGCGCGCTGACTGGTGGCCGGCGGGCGGGCGACAGCGACCTGCGGCAGGTGAGCGGTCTGCGCCCTCCCGGGACCTTCCTTCCGTTTGGCTCCTTGGGCCGCGCCGTGTCCTCCGGGGGCCCTGCCTCGATCCAGGCCTTCGGAGCTGGGCTCGGCCGGGCCACAGCCCTCCGAGTCTCCGATGCGGGCCTGAGGGGAGACCTGGCAGGGGGCGGCCGGAAGCCGGGTGAGGCCAGGCAGGCGGACGAGAACAGGCGTGGAGGGGCTGAGAGGGGAGGGCGAAGCCCCGGACGCCGCTCTTCAGAAGCCGTCTCAGAGGGCGCGGGGAGGGCTGAGCGTTTCCCCGGGGCTTCCCTGTTGGGCCCATCCCCTCCCAGCGTCACTGCTGTGCGGGGCGAGGTGACCCTCGTAGCTGGGGACGTCAGCGGTGCGGACAGCGGGTGCCGGCGGAGATTGGAGCCCGCCTTGGCGGCTTCCCAGGCTGTTGGCATTGGCCGTCGGCATCTGCCCTTCCTCCAGTGCCCCATCTCTGTCGGAAGTGCCCCTTGAGTCGGTGTGGTGACTTCACGAGTGAACCCTGGTACGCCTTGGAGCAAAGTCAGACTGGGAGGGGTCAGGTGTGGGGGCAGCCGGTTAGTCCGGACGCGGGTTTTCCTGTCACCTTCTGAGCGCAGTGCTCTGGCTGCATTGATGGTCCTGCAAAAGCTGCCGGGACCGCCTTGCAGCCTTTGCACGAGACCTGCCTGCTTCTGGGCCGGGCGCGGTGGCTCACGCCTGTATTCCTATCACTTTGGAAGGCAGGGGTGGGCGGATTGCTTGAGGTCAGGAGTCCGAGACCAGGCTGGCCAACATGGTGCAACTCCATCTCTACTAAAATACAAAAATCAGTCGGGCCTGGTAATGTGCACCTGTAGTTCCAGCTACTCGGGAGGCTGAAGAAATCGCTGGAACCCGGGAGGTGGAGGTTGCCGTGAGCCGAGACCGTGCCATGGCGCTCCAGCCTGGGCGACAGAGCAAGACTCCGTCTAAAAAACAAACATGCCGGGCGCGGTGGCTCACGCCTGTAATCCCAGCACTTTGGGAGGCCGAGGCTGTCGGATCAAGAGGTCAAGAGATCGAGACCATCCTGGCCAACATGGTGAAACCCCGTCTCTACTAAAAAAAAATAAATAAAATAAAAAATTAGCTGGGCGTGGTGGTGCGCGCCTGTAGTGCCCGCTACTCGGCTGAGGCAGGAGAATTGCTTGAACCCAGGAGGCGGAGGTTGCAGTGAGCCGAGAGTACGCCACTGCACTCCAGCCTTGAGCCTGGCAACAGAGCGAGACTCTGTCTCAAACAAACAACACCCTCTGACATGGCTTGTGGTGTCCATCCTTACATAAGGTGTTTTGTTGATGACGCTATAAACGAAACAAGGTGGAGTATGATTGAGAAAAGGAACACTGGCCGGGCTCAGTGCCTCAATTCTGTAATCCCAGCACTTTGGGAGGCCAAGGCAGGCAAATCACTTGAGGTCAGGAGTTTGAGACCAGCCTGGTCAATGCGGTGAATCCCAGTCCCTACTAAAAATACAAAAATTGCCTGGACGCGGTGGTGCGTGCCTGAAATCCCAGGTACTTGGGAGGCTGAGGCAGGAATCCCATGAACCTGGGGTGGGGAGCCTTGGCGATAGATTGAGACTCTGTCTCAAAAAAAGAAAAAGGAGGAAAAACAATGCATAATACTTTCCTCTGGAGGAAGCCCTCTCCTCTCAGCCCCTTGCAAAGCCTTGGGAGTTGTTCGTTTTTCCAAGTGTAAACGAGGTCAGTGCTAAGACTCAGCTTAGGCTGGGCAGAGTGGCTCACACCTGTAATACCACCACTTTGAGAGGCCGACGCAGGTGGATCACCTGAGGTCAGGGGTTCAAGACCACCCTGGCCATCATGGTGAAAACCTGTCTCTACTAAAAATACAAACAATTAAATGGTGGATTGCTACGTGCCTGCAGTCCCAGCTACTCCAGAGGCTGGGGCAGGAGAATGACTTGAACTCGGGCGACAGAGATTGCCGTGAGCTGAGATCATGCCATTGCACTCCAGCCTGAGTGACAGAGTGGACTGCCAAAAAAAAAAAAAAAAAAAAAGAAACTCAGCTGAAATGACCTGGCACAGATGATCTTGAACCTGGTGGTCTGCCTACAGACCTTCTGTTGTTTTCCAGAAGGAATTGTAGAGATTGGAAAAGGATTATTATTGGTAGTAGTATTTTTGAGATGGAGTCTTGGCTCACTCCATCCTCTGCCTGTCAGGTTCAAGTGATTCTCCTGCCTCAGCCTCCTGAGTACCTGGGACTACAGGCACGTGCTACTGCACCCAGCTAAATTTTGTATTTTTAGTAGAGGCGGGGTTTCACTATGTTGGTCAGGCTAGTCTGGAACTCCTGACCTCATGATCCACCCACCTCGGCCTCCCAAAGTGCTGAGATTACAGGTGTGAGCCACCGCGCCTGGCTAGGATTACGTTTAAGATGACTTCCTCCTTCCCTTAAACTGTCCTCTCAAATAGGAGGAAATAAGCTTACTTTTGAATTTCTAGTATAGTGTTAAAACACTGTTTTGATTAAAATTTTAACTTATTGAAAATTTTAGTGTTTCTTTTGGAAAGGAGGATAAGGAATATAAGTTAGTGAGTCTGTGGTTTATTAATTAGGTTTTTTTCAAGAATATCATGACAGCTTGGCATGGTGGTGCCATATCTCCATTCTCAGCTGTTTAGGAGGCTAAGGTGGGAGGATTGCATGAGCCCAGAAGTTCGAGGCCAGCCTGAGCAACATAGTGAGACCCTGTCTCCTTAAATAAATAAATAAATAAAATAAAATAAAATAAAAAGGCCATGCACTGTGGTTCATGCCTGTCATCTCAGCACTTTGGGAGGCCAAAGTGGGAGGATAACACTTGAGGCCAGCAATTCAAGACCAACCTGGACAACACAGTACAAACCTGTCTTTGCAAAAAACACAGAAATGAGCTGGGTGTGGTGGCTGGTGCTTGTAATCACAGCTACTGGGGAGGCTAACTCTGAAGGATCACTTGAGCCCAGGAAGTGGAGGTTGCAGTGAGCTGAGATCACATCACTGCACTCCAGCCTGAGTGACAGAGTGAGACCGTGTCTCAAAAAAGAAAAATATCACAAGACAAAATTTGTGCTTACCCGGAGTTCACAGTTAAACAGGACATGTAAGTTTACTTGGTGAAATTAGAAAAAGTTATCAAATACAATGCTTAGGTTAAAACACTGGTGAGGGTGTGGGAATTTGTGGAGCCTTGGAAACATACTCATTGAGTGACCTCATCTAACTGGGGATGTAAAGAGGGAAATCCTGTCATTTCCTCTATTGTCTGACTTGATTTCCTTTTCTCCTTTGCTGTGGCAATATGTTGAAATGCTATGAGTCACCAAAGTGGGGGAAAATGAGCAACTCTAGAAATGCAAGTGCCAATGAGTTACAGACAATAAAGCATTGACTGCCTTTGGCTCACCCCTCATCAAGTCTCTTGAAAATTTGTAAAATTGGACAGCCAGAGCTACCTTGATTTTTTTGTTTCCTTTTAACAGCTGACTCTTCCCAGGGCAGTTGGGCTTTACATCAGAATTGCATCTAAAACTGGAATATCACTTCTCCAGGAGGAAGATACTTAATTAGAATTGTGTATTTCAGTGTAAAATTTGAAATTCAGCGTCTTTTTTTTTTTTTTCGATACAGAGTTTTGCTCTTGTTACCCAGGCTGGAGTGCAATGGCGTGGTCTTGGCTTACCGCAACCTCTGCCTCCTGGGTTCAGGCAATTCTCCTGCCTCAGTCTCCTGAGTAGCTGGGATTACAGACACACGCCACCATGCCCAGCTAATTTTTTTGTATTTTTAGTAGAGACGGGGTTTCACCATGTTGACCAGGATGGTCTCGATCTCTTGACTTTGTGATCCACCCACCTCGGCCTCCCAAAGTGCTGGGATTACAGGCTTGAGCCACCGTGCCTGGCCGAAATTCAGCTTCTATCTAACTCCTTGGAGAGGACAGAGCTGAAAAACATGACCTAGGAAAAAACTTGATCTGGGCTGGGTGCAGTTTTTGGTGTCTTTGGATGTTGCTTGTTGATGTAAGGGGTTTCCAAACCTTCCTTTTTTTTTTTTTTTTTTTTTTTTGAGACACAGTCTTGCTCTGTTGCTCAGGCTGGAGTGCAGTGACTCGATCTCAGCTCACTGCACTCTCCACCTCGTGAGTTCAATTGATTCTCCTGCCTCAGCCTCCCTAGTAGCTGGGACTACAGGCGCCTGCCACCACGCCTGGCTAATTTTTTGTATTTTTAATAGAGACGGGGTTTAGCCTTGTAGCTAGAATGGTCTCTGTCTCCTAACCTTGATCTGCCCGCCTCGGCCTCCCAAAGTGCTGGGCTTACAGGTGTGAGCCACTGAGCCTGGCCCCCAATCTTTCTTTCTTGGTAAAATTGGGATTATGACTAGGAATCTGTGTTTTTAGCGTTTCCCAGGTGATTCTTGTTTGGGGTCCTTGTCTAAAGCACAGGCTGGAAAGAGGAGGGAGTGGACTGGCAGGGAAGATAGAGAGGTAAGTGAATAGAATATCTGGTGAAAATAAATGGCAGAAGAGGTGATTGTTGTATGGCGAACTGTGCTGTTAGTTTGTATGTCAGAGGCTAATGGGAAAAAATTAATTTTTGTTTCACAAATAGATTTCCTTCTCAGGAGTATCATAGGCCTAATTATTGTCATAGTTCTCAGTAACTTTAAAAAGATTGTGAGAAAGAGTGACATAACAGACCCGTGTCTTGTACCCAGTCTGCCTTTTTCTTGTTTTTTTTTTTTTTTTTTGAGACAGAGTCTTGCTCTGTCACACATGCTGGAGTGCAGTAGTATAATCTCAGATCACTGCCACCTCCACCTCCTGGGTTCAATCGATTCTTTAGCCTCAGCCTCCTGAATAGCTGGTATTACAGGTGTATGCCACCATGCCCAGCTAATTTTTGTATTTTTAGTAGAGATGGGGTTTCACCATGTTGGCCAGGCTGGTCTCCGACTCCTAACCTCAGGTGATCTGCCCACCTCGGCCTTCCAAAGTGCTGGGATTACAGGTGTGAGCCACCATGCCTGGCTTTTTTGTTTGTTTGTCTTGAGACAGAGTCTCGCTCTGTCGCCTGGGCTGGTAAGTGACAGCGCCATCTTGGCTCATTGCAACCTCTGCCTCCTGGGTTCAAGTGATTCTCCTGCCTCAGCCTCCTCAGGAGCAGGTGTGTGCCACCACGCCCAGCTAATTTTTATATTTTTAGTAGAGACGGGGTTTCATCATGTTGGCCAGGCTGGTCTCGAACTCCTGGGCTCAAGTTATCTACCGGCCTTGGCCTCCCAAAGTGTAGTACTGGAATTAGAGGCGTGAGCTACCATGCCCGACTGAGGGCCTACTGTGTTTTTGTTTTGTTTTGTTTTGTTTTTTGAGACGGAGTCTTGCTGTGTTGCCCAGGCTGGAGTGCAATGGTGCAATCTGGGCTCACTGCAACCTCTGCCTTCCAGGTTCAAGAGATTCTCCTGCCTCAGCCTGCCGAGTAGCTGGGACTACAGGTACGTGCTACCACGCCCAGCTAATTTTTGTATTTTTGGTAGAGACAGAGTTTCACTATGTTAGCCAGGATGGTCTCGAACTCCTGACCGTGTGATCCACCCACCTCAGCCTCCCAGAGTGTTGGGGTCACAGGCGTCAGCCACTGCGCCTGGCCTTTTTTTTTTTTTTGAGACAGAGTTTTACTCTTATCACCCAGACTGGAGTACAGTGGCATGATCTTGGCTCACTGCAACCCCCACCTCCCAGGGTCAAGCAATTCTCCAGCCTCAGCCTCCTGAGTAGCTGGGATTATAGGCGCACGCCACCACCCTCACCTAATTTTTTGCATTATTAGTACAGGTGGGGTTTCACCATGTTGGCCATGCTGGTCTTGAACTCCTGACTTCAGGTGATTCACTCACCTCGGCCTCCCAGAGTACTGGGATTACACCTCGCCTGGCCAGGCCTACTATATTTTGTTTGTTTTGCTCATGTTTACATTTCAGAGATAGAGGGCCTACTATTAAAGTACTGTGCTAAGGCTGTGAGAAGGTCCTAATGTGATTAAAACAATCTGGCATCATAATGCCATCCTGATAGGAGTTAACCTAGTTGGCTGGCTGGCCTCATAAGTAGCTGTGATGATCATAATTTTTATGCCAAACACATGTCATTGTCTGAGCTTACAAGTTTACTGAGAGAATTGGTGGAGCAGGATATTTGAAATCAGAATTGTTCTGGAAATTCAGGAATGTAAAGCTCTATCTTTAACACATTGTCTGTATTGCACAATTAATATTTATAAAATGGTGCACCTTATGTTATCTTTTTATTTTTTCAGCTCACTCTCTCTCTAGATTGAAAGGTTCTTGATGTCTAGAACAAGATCTTATCCTTCTTTGTAGTCACAGAACTCAAGAGGGTGATAAATGTTTGTTGATGATAGTGCAATGTCACCTGTCCAAGTGTAGCCATCGTCTTCAGTAGTTACTTGATCTACTGTTTTCTCTGGCGAGACCACTGTGTGCTGCTGCAGAGGGGCTGTTGTCACCTTGAACTATTTCTCTGGCAGTCTGGAGGAGGGTAGGAGAGGGAAGGGAAAGAATAAATGAGCAAAACCAAGTGTGGATAGTAGTGTTTGAAGGCATATGAAAAGGCAAACTTAGTGACGTGGGGCCTGGAAGGTCCTCTCACTTCTACCTAGAAGACATTAAACCTTCACTCCCTTCTTTTTATGTAGGAAGGGGGAGGCAAAGTTGCCTTCAGTCTGCTTGGTAATAGCAGGTATCCCGCTAATTAGAAAATAACTTTTAAAAAACTCAATTCTGCTTCCATATACTTGGGTATTTATCAGTCTCAGCAAACTTTTCAAATATCTGTGCTCAGTGTCATGTTTGTCCTGCTTTGTAAGATTTTTTTTGTGTTTATAGAAATGTAAATGGACCCAGAAGGGGAGAAATGTGCTCTGCTGAGAAACTAGCTACTATAGGTTATACTTTTCTGTCTTTGCATGTGGCTCTTCTAGTTATTTGAGAGAGGCAAAAAAACCCTAAGTATTTTTCCTACCCTGTTCCCACAGTCACTCAACACTACACTTCTTTTTTTTTTTTTTTTGAGACGGAGTTTCACCTTTGTTGCCCAGGCTGTAGTGCAATGGCGCGATCTCGGCTCACCGCAACCTCCGCCTCCTGGGTTCAGGCAATTCTCCTGCCTCAGCCTCCTGAGTAGCTGGGATTACAGGCACGCACCACCATGCTCAGCTAATTTTTTTTTGTATTTTTAGTAGAGACGGGGTTTCACCATGTTGACCAGAATGGTCTCGATCTGTCAACCTCGTGATCCACCCACCTCGGCCTCCGAAAGTGCTGGGATTACAGGCTTGAGCCACCGCGCCTGGCTAACACTACACTTCTGACATCAGATGTATGGGAGTTGTTTCCCCATGTACCAAGCAATTTTCTAATAACACCAGCGGGGTGTCCTTTAATTCAGTTAAATTCTGACCGTCTCTACCTGGAGATAGCGTTAGATTCTACCAGTTGAGGGCTCGATTCCCACAAAACTGTTCCACGTTGAGGCACTAGTAATAAGTAGTAGATTGTCACCTATACTTCTTACCTACCAGTTATAAATCAAGCGTTCTGACAGTCCCTCCTCAGTCTGCTAAAGTGGCTCATAAAACTCAGGGAAACACTTTAAACATTTAACCATTTACTATGAAGGATATTAAGGATACAGATGGCTTGGCGCACTGGTTTGTGCTTGTAATCCCAGCGCTTTGTGAGGCTGAGACAGGCGGATCACCTAAGGTCATGAGTTCGAGACGAGCCTGAGCAACGTGATGAAACCCTGTCTCTACTAAAAATGCAAAAAAATTAGCTGAGTATGGTAGTGCACACTTGTAGTCCCAGCCACTCAGGAGGCTGAAGCAGGAAAATTGTTTGGACGCCAGAGGGGGAGGTTGCAGTGAATTGAGATCACACCCCTGCATTCCAGCCTGGGTGTCAGAGTGGGGAAAAAAAGGATACAGATGAATAGCCAGATGGAAGAGATGCATAGGGTGAGGCATGTGGGAAGGTGAAGGGGCATGGAGGTTCTACACCCTCTCTGGAACTTTCCTGTATTCAACCATCCTGAAGCTAATGCAAACCGTGTGTGTGTGTGTGTGTGTGTGTGTGTGTGTGTGTGTGTGTATGCTTTAATTAATTAATTCATTTTTTGAGGCGGGGTTTCACCATGTGGGCCAGGATGGTCTCCATCTCTTGACCTCGTGATCCACCCACCTTGGCCTCCCAAAGTGCTGGGGTTACAGGTGTGAACCACTGTGCCGGCCGTTTTGTTGTTGTTGTTGTTGTTGTTGTTTTATGGAGGCTTCCTTACAAAGGCATAATTGAGTACATTATTGGCCACTGGTGATCAACTCAACCTTTAGACCTTCTCCCCTCCCCTGAGGTTAAGGGGGTGGGGCTGAAAGTCCCCAGGCAACCAGCCCCCATCCTGAGACTATCTAAGAGCCCACCAAGAGTTGCTTACTTAGAACAAAAGATGCTCCTATTACACAGGAAATTCCAAGGGATTTAGGCAATTACAAAAGTTTTAGGAGCTCTATGTCAGGAACTGGGGTTAAAGACCAATATCAGAACAAAAGATTCCCCTAGTGCCCCCATCTACAAAGGTTTTAGGAACTCTATGCCAAAGGGGAAAAAAAAAAGAAAGAAACAGAGGAACTCTATGCCAGAAAACTGGGATGCAGATCAAATATATCTAGACATCTTTTTGTTTGTTTATTTGTTTGTTTGTTTGAGATGGAGTCTCACCCTGTTGCTAGGCTGGAGTGCAGTGGCATAATCTCGGCTCGCTGAAACCTCTGCCTCCTAGGTTCAAGTCATTCTTCTGCCTCATCCTCCTGAGTAGCTGGGACTGCAGGTGCATGCCATCATGCCCAGCTAATTTTTGTATTTTTAGTAGAGACAGAGTTTCACCATATTGGCCAGGATGATCTCTATATATATATATTTTTTTTTTTTTTTTTTGGGACAGAGTTTCGCTCTTATTACCCAGGCTGGAGTGCAATGGTGCAATCTCGGCTCACCGCAACCTCCGCCTCCTGGGTTCAGGCAATTCTCCTGCCTCAGCCTCCTGAGTAGCTGGGTTTACAGGCATGTGCCACCATGCCCAGCTAATTTTTTATATTTTTAGTAGAGACGGAGTTTCACCATGTTGACCAGGATGGTCTCGATTTCTCGACCTCGTGATCCACCGGCCTCAGCCTCCCAAAGTGCTGGGATTACAGGCTTGAGCCACCGCGCCCAGCGATCTCTATATCTTGACCTCATGATCCACCTGCCTTGACCTCCCAAAGTGTTGAGATTATAGGCGTGAGCCACTGTACTTGGTCATTTGTTTGTTTTCTGAGGCAGAGTCTTGCTCTGATGCCCAGGCTGGAGTGCAATGGCACTATCTTGGCTCACTGCAACCTTTCCTTCCCGGTTCAAGCTATTCTCCTGCCTCAGCTTTCCAAGTTGCTGTGATTCAGGTGCATACCACCACGCCCAGCTAATTTTTGTATTTTTAAATGTTTTTTTGAGATGGAATCTTGTTCTGTTTCCCAGGCTGGAGTGCGCTGGCACAATCATGGCTCACTGCAACTTCCGCCTCCTGGGTTCAAGCAGTTCTTTTCTGCCTCAGCCTCCGGAGTAGCTGGGACTACAGGCACCAGCCACCATGCCCAGCTAAGTTTTGTATTTTTAGTAGAGATGGGGTTTCACCATATTGGCTAGGCTGGTCTTGAACTCCTGACCTCATAATCTGCCCACTTTGGCCTCCCAAACAATTTTTGTATTTTTAGTAGAGATGGGGTTTTACCGTATTAACCAGGCTGGTCTTGAACTCCTGACCTCAAGTGATCCGCCTGCCTTGGCCTCCCAAAGTGCCAGGATTACAGGCTTAAGCCACTATGTGCAGCCTCAAATGTACCTGTATATCTTGTTAAAAATTACAGTATCTCACGCCTATAATCCCAGCACTTTGGGAGGCCGAGGCGGGTGGATCACGAGGTCAAGAGATCGAGACCATCCTGGTCAACAAGGTGAAACCCCGTCTCTACTAAAAATACAAAAAATAAGCTGGGCATGGTGGCGCGTGCCTGTAATCCCAGCTACTCAGGAGGCTGAGGCAGGAGAATTGGCTGAACCCAGGATGTGGAGGTTGCAGTGAGCCGAGATCGCGCCATTGCACTCTAGCCTGGGTAACAAGAGCGAAACTCCATCTCAAAAAAAAAAAAAGAAAGAAAAAAGAAAAATTACAGTATCGTACCAGTGCATATGCTCAAATTTTAAAGGAGGAAACACATTCAAGTCCAAATGCCTAAAGGTAGAAGGATCAAGAAACAATAATATGAGGCTATTTGACAAGTATATACATTCATCCCTCAATATCTGTGGGGATTGGTTCCAGTTCACCTCAAAGGTACCAAGATTCATGATCCTCAAGTTTCTTATATAAAATGGTGTATAGTATTTGCATATAACCTATGCACATCTTCCATATTCCTTAAATCATTTCTAGATTATTTATAATACCTAATACAGTGCTATGTAAATAGTTGTTACACTGTATCATTTACGTGATCATGACAAGGAAAAATGTCTGTACATGTGTAGTACAGATGCAGCCATCAATTTTTTTCCCCCTAAATATTGATTGATTGAGATAGAGTCTTGCTGTGTCATAAAGGCTTGAGTGCAGTGGCAGAGTCTTGGCTCACTGCAACCTCCGCCTCCTGGGTTCAAGCAATTCTCTTGCCTCAGCCTCCCGAGTAGCTGGGATTACAGGTGCCTGCCACCAGAGCTGGCTAATTTTTATATTTTTGGTAGAGATGGGGTTTCACCGTGTTGGACAGGTTGGTTTCAAATCCCTAACCTTAACTAATTCAGCCACTTCCACCTCCCAAAGTGCTGTGATTAAAGGCATGAGCCACCATTTCAGGCCTTTTTCTGAATATTTTTATTTATTTTATTTATGTTTGAGATGGAGTTTTGCTCTTGTTGCCCAGGATGGAGTGCAATGGCGCCATATTGGCTCACCGCAACCTCCGCCTCCTGGGTTCAAGCAATTCTCCTGCCTCAGCCTCCCGAGTAACTGGATTACAGGCATGCGCCACCACGCCCGGCTAATTTTGTATTTTTAGTAGAGACGGGGTTTCTCCATGTTGGTCAGGCTGGTCTCAAACTCCCGAACTCCGGTGATCCACCCGCCTTGGCCTCCCAAAATGCTGGGATTACAGACATGAGCCACTGTGCCTGGCCTTCTGAGTATTTTTTTTTTTTTTTGAGACGGAGTTTCGCTCTTGTTACCCAGGCTGGAGTGCAATGGCGCGATCTCGGCTCACCGCAACCTCTGCCTCCTGGGCTCAGGCAATTCTCCTGCCTCAGCCTCCTAAGTAGCTGGGATTACAGGCACCCGCCACCATGCCCAGCTAATTTTTTGCACCTTTTAGTAGAGACGGGGTTTCACCATGTTGACCAGGATGGTCTCGATCTCTCGACCTCGTGATCCACCCGCCTCGGCCTCCCAAAGTGCTGGGATTACACTGAGTATTTTTAATCTGAAGTTGGTTGAATCCACAGATGCAGAGCCCATGGATATGGAGTGCTGACTACTGTGTTGAGCTTGAAAGCTGTACAGAGTATGGCATTGAGTGGATGTGCAGATACAATAACAAAACCATTATAGTCTTTATTTACTAGGAATTGGTAGTAACTTTGGGAAGATACAAAATTACTTTGTAAGGTGTATGAGAGTTTTGAGAGGCCAGGGAAGTTAAAGAGCTGAGAACTGGAGAAAATGGGAGAACTTCCACTGAACCCACTAGGACAGAGTAGGAAGAGAAGGGAAGGAAGAAGCCAAAGAAAGAAGAGACCCTTTTAGAGCACTCAGGGTCTTACTAAAAACATTACCCATAAAAATAGAATGTCACTGATAAAGAGACTCCTTTAGAACAAGAATTCTTAACCTGAAAGTCTGGGTCCACAAATGAACGTTGGAGGCCTGTGGTTGCTCTGGAATGGCACAGGCAACGTTTTGTTGTTGTTGTTGCTGTTGTTGTTGTTTTGAGACCAAGTCTCACTCTGTCACCCAGGCTGGAGTGCAGTGGCACAGTCTCGGCTCACTGCACCTCTGCCTCCCAGATTCAAGTGATTCTTGTGCCTCAGCCTCCTAAGTAGCTGAGATTATAGGCACATGGCACAATGCCCAGCTAATTTTTGTATTTTTAGTAGAGAGAGAATTTCACCATGTCGGCCAGGCTGGTCTTGAACTCCCGGTGTCAGGTGATCCACCCACCTTGGTCTCCCAAAGTGCTGGGATTACAGGCCTGGGACACTGTGCCTGGCCACAGGCAACATTTTTAAACTATATGATTGTCCTGGAGAATCTGAAGCCTTACTCTGATTCTGAAAGGGATTTGCAACCAAAAAAGCATAAGGATTGTTCTGACAGATACCCTTTCTTCCCATCTTCAGAAGTACACATCTCTGAATTTGTGTTTTCAAATGTGGAAGTATTTGAGTAAAGACAGAAACCCTAGAACATTCTTTTGTAAACAAACTGCCTTTTACCAAACACCAGCTGTCAAGGGACTTGCCTGAATACTTGTCCAAAGGACAGTATGTCCCCGTGTGTAGGCAATAGTCTAATCTGGTTCCTAGGAGAGTACTACTGAGGCCACAGCAACTTAACTGGCTAGTGTGGGTGAGGCAGAGGTGTTTAAAGCTCAAGGTCTGCCCTTAGGAACCCTATAGTCAAGGACAGCTGAATAGCGTATGTGCCTGTCCCTAATACAGGGTTAGAGCTAAGTACGAATTCTGGGGATGAGGTGAGTTGAAGACACATAAATCACGTGCTTTTTTTGGAAGGTCATGAAGTGTTTAAGGAGGTAATGGGCAATTGGAAATGATGTGTGAAAGAGTAGCGGGAGCTCTGGCCCAGCGGCCAGAAAGCTCTGGGCAGGTCAGTTCTGGGAACTATGGCTAATCCGGGGCCAGCTTCCCACTGCTGTTTGGGACATACAGGCTTAAAAGACCTTGCCCAGAGCCGCTGGTCATTTAGCACAGAGAGTGGGAGCAAATGTTTATCTTATGTCCTGTAGATCACACCTGAGCAAACTAGGCCAAGCTCAAGGTCCTGAGGGGACTGAGGAGTTGAGCTCAGTCCCGTTTGGCTCTTCTTTCTCTTTCCCTCCTCCTTTTAAGTATGAAAGCTTACTTACTTCCTTTATGTATTGGGCTTGTGTGTAGGGTTTTGTTTGAAGAAAGGCTTGAGGCTGGGCACAGTGGCCCACGCCTGCAATACCAGTAATTTGTGAGGCTGAGGAGAAACTCCGTCTCAAAAAAAGAGAAAAAACAAAAAGGCTTGAGTATACCTCTCACAGCCATGGAGAACCTACATTCCTGCCTGAGCTGTTGGACAGTTGCCCTTTTTATCTTGTCTGCTTTTTTTTTTTTTTTTTTTTGAGACGGAGTTTCGCTCTTGTTGCCCAGGCTGGAGTGCAATGGCGCGATCTCGGCTCACCGCAACCTCCGCCTCCTGGGTTCAGGCAATTCTCCTGCCTCAGCCTCCTGAGTAGCTGGGATTACAGGCACATGCCACCATGCCCAGCTAATTTTTAGTATTTTTAGTAGAGACGGGGTTTCACCATGTTGACCAGGTTGGTCTTGATCTCTCGACCTTGTGATCCACCCGCCTCGGCCTCCCAAAGTTCTGGGATTACAGGCTTGAGCCACCGCGCCCGGCCTTGCTTTTTTCTTTTCTTTTCTTTTTTTTTTTTTGAGACGGAGTTTCGCTCTTGTTACCCAGGATGGAGTGCAATGGCGTGATCTCGGCTCACCGCAACCTCCGCCTCCTGGGTTCAGGCAATTCTCCTGCCTCAGCCTCCTGAGTAGCTGGGATTACAGGCACACGCCACCATGCCCAGCTAATTTTTTGTATTTTTAGTAGAGACGGGGTTTCACCATGTTGACCAGGTTGGTCTCGATCTCTCGACCTTGTGATCCACCCACCTCGGCCTCCCAAAGTGCTGGGATTACAGGCTTGAGCCACCGCGCCCGGCTTGTCTGCTTTTTTCTAAAGTTATTTATTCGTTGTTGCTTAATCGTGTCCTCAGTCAATAGTTGATGTTCTAGACTATTTGAATTTCCTCTGAATAATGATTAATGGAGATCATGATGTTTGACCAGTTCTGGAAACTCTTGGGAATTAAAGGAAATAAACTCTTGGGCACTAAACTTCATTTTAATGTGTATATTTATGGGTGCTGCCTCACTGGAGAAGATTATAACAGGAAGTTACTCAGTTTTACAGCACATTTCTGGGATTTTTTATTTTTATTTTTTAATTTTCATTAAATTATGATAACTGTAGCATTTCCCTTTACAATAGTGATAACCTAAGGCCTTGGTGTTTCCTCCAAAATATGCATAGATACAGGATGTGGGCTTCTTACAAAGTTTTATAACTATTGCCTTTTTGTGGCTGACCCCTTCCCTAGAGAACAGCATGAAGAGACCTTCCTGCTGCTATGAAACCCAGACTCTAAGGACAGCTTGGGGACAGTGGATTTTTTTTTCACAGACGCAGACATCCAGGAGTCAGTGGTTTGTGTATGTGTTGAGTGGAGAAGACTGGCAAGCACTTGCTACTATGACTGTTAAAAATGTGCCTGCACATTTCTTTTTCTTTTCTTTTTTTTTTTTTTGAAATGGAGTCTTGCTCTGTTACCCAGGCTAGAGTGCAGTGACGCGATCTCGGCTCACTGCAATCTCTGCCTCCTGGGTTCAAGTGATTCTCCTGCCTCAGCCTTCCGAGTAGCTGGGACTACAGGTGTGTGCCACCATGCCCAGATAATTTTTTCCTTTTTTTTTTTTTTAGTAGTAGAGACGGTGTTTCACCATGTTAGCCAGGATGCTCTCAATTTCCTGACCTCGTGATCTGCCTGCCTTGGCTTCCCAAGGTGCTAGGATTACAGGTGTGAGCCACTGTGCCTATCCTACTTTTCTCTTTTTTTCTTTTTTTTTGAGATAGAATCTCACTCTGTCACCCAGGCTGGAGTGCAGTGGTGCATTTTTGGCTCACTACAACCTCCACCTCTTGGGCTCAAGCAGTCCTTCTGCTTCAGCCTCCGGAGTAGCTGGGGTGACAAGCACGTGCCACCATGCCCACCTGATTTTTGTAGAGACAGGTTTTTTTATAGAGATGGGGTTTTTGCCATGTTGCCTAGGCTGGAGTACATTTCTTTATATAAGGAGATGGCAGGTAACACAATGTTATGCTACCAGGGAGGCTTTCGGAGACCATAAAACAAAATCTAAAAGGTACACTCTCTGTAGTTGTATCTGTGGAATGTAAGGAAGCTGGTTTAAGACCAATGTAACGCAGCATTTTCCCTTCATATATGAAACAGTGAGTTATTTGAGCACAAAGCATCCAATGCTTCATTCCACCCACAAGGCCATTCTTATCTTTCACCAAATGTTTAGTCCAGGCGTCCCCAGACTGCGGCCCCCTGAGGGCATTTATCCGCTCCCCCCACCCCCCACCGCCGCACTTCAGGAAGGGGCACCTCTTTCATTGGTGGTCAGTGAGAGGAGCACAGTATGTGGCGGCCCTCCAACGATCTGCGGGACAGTGAACTGGCCCTCCGTGTAAAAAGTTTGGGGACGCCTGGTTTAGTCACTAGGCAGCCATCATTCTCCCTCCCTCCCTCCATCTTTCTCTTCCTCCCTTTCTCCCTTCCGTCGTTCCTTCTGCGGTGGCACACTCATGGGCTCAAATGTTTCACCTCAGCCTTGTGAGTAGCTGGGACTACAAGCACTTACCACCACATCCAGCTAATTTTATTTATTTTTATTTATTTATTTATTTTGGAGTCAGAGTCTCGCTCTGTCACCAGGTGCCAGGATGGAGTGCAGTGGCACGATCCTGACTCACTGCAATCTCTGCCTCCCGGGTTCAAGCAATTATCCCGCCTTAGCCTCCCAAGTAGCTGGGACTACAGGCACATGCCACCACACCCAGCTAATTTTTCTATTTTTTAGTAGAGACTGGGATTCACCATGTTGGCCAGGGTGGTCTCAATCTCTTGACCTTGTGATCCATCCCCCTCGGCCTCCCAAAGTGCTGGGATTACAGACATGAGCCACCGCGCCCAGCCCTAATTTAAAAGTTTTTTTGAGACAGAGTCCTACTCTGTCACATAGGCTGATCTTGCAGTGGCATGATCTTGGCTCACTGCAACTTCTGCCCCCTGGGTCAGGTGATCCTCCCACCTCAGCCTCCCAGGTAGCTGGGACTACCAGTGTGTGCCACCATGCTCTGCTAAGGTGGTGGTGGTGGTGGTTGTTTTTGTCCCTCCAGCTTAGCTTTACTGCATTAACTCTGCTAAGTTTTGTACTTTTTGTAGAGACAGGGTTTCGCCATGTTGCCCAGGCTTGTTTGGAATTCCTGTACTCAAGCTATCCACCTGCCTTGGTCTACCAAAGTATTGAGATTACAGGCGTGAGCCATGCGCCCAGCCTCATCCAGCTAATTTCATAAATTTTTTTTTTTTTTTGAGACGGAGTTTCGCCCTTGTTACCCAGGCTGGAGTGCAATGGCGCGATCTCGGCTCACCGCAACCTCTGCCTCCTGGGCTCAGGCAGTTCTCCTGCCTCAGCCTCCTGAGTAGCTGGGATTACAGGCACGTGCAACCATGCCCAGCTAATTTTTTGCACTTTTAGTAGAGACGGGGTTTCACCATGTTGACCAGGATGGTCTCCATCTCTCGACCTCGTGATCCACCCGCCTCAGCCTCCCAAAGTGCTGGGATTACAGGCTTGAGCCACCGCGCCCGGCCATAATTTTTTTTTTTTTTTGGTAGTAACAGGGATCTCCCTATGTTGCTCAGGCTAACCTTAAACTCCTGGCATCAAGTGATCCTCCTGCCTCAGCCTCCCAAAGTGTGTTGGGAATATAAATGTGAGCCACCACACCTGGCCTATTATTCTTATAGCTGAGATTCACCTTAATTGTTCTCTGTCATCAGCACTTTGAGAATGCCTCAATTTTGAGAACACCTTGTATTCTAGAAATCATTCATTTAGTCAACAAACTCTGACTGGTGTGTAGTTGAGCAGTAGGAGGCAAAGATAAATGAACTGTAATCTGGAAAACAAACATATAAACAGATAAATACTGTAACAAACTACAAGTGCTAGGCTAGATCATAAAAGGCTTAGGTAGTTGTGAATGTAATATCAGGTCTACAGTATTATCACTTACATTGTTTTTTGGATCTTATGTTTAGAAGCAGCACAACCTTTTTTTTTTTGGGAGGAACCATAGCAAGGAATAGGGGAGCTGTTCTGACTGAAGCTGGGTATGGGAGGCCCACAGCCTTTCCTGCTTTGCCTCCTGTTCAAAGCCATCCTCCCTGCAGTTTGCTGAGAAATGACTCAGTGGAGCTCCAAGGAGGTACTATAGCTAGCTGGTAGGAAACCTGGTAGTAGAAGTTAGTTCTTCTGATTCTTAGCTTGCTAGAGTGATAAATGGTCATCAGACTTCTCCCAGTTGTATGTTCCATCCCATAAAGAAGTCAATAAATACGTTTTTTATTTTTATTTATGTATTTATTTATCTTGAGACGGAGTTTCACTCTTGTTACCCAGGCTGGAGTGCAATGGCGCGATCTCGGCTCACCGCAACCTCCGCCTCCTGGGTTCAGGCAAGTCTCCTGCCTCAGCCTCCTGAGTAGCTGGGATTACAGGCACGCGCCACCATGCCCAGCTAATTTTTTGTATTTTTTTTAGTAGAGACGGGGTTTCACTTTGTTGACCAGGATGGTCTCCATCTATTGACCTCGTGATCCACCCGCCTCGGCCTCCCAAAGTGCTGGGATTACAGGCTTGAGCCACTGCGCCCGGCCCTCATTTTTTTTTTTTTTTTTTTTTTTTTGAGACGGAGTTTCGCTCCTGTTACCCAGGCTGGAGTGCAATGGCGCGATCTCGGCTCACCGCAACCTCCGCCTCCTGGGTTCAGGCAATTCTCCTGCCTCAGCCTCCGGAGTAGCTGGGATTACAGGCACCCGCCACCATGCCCAGCTAATTTTTTGCACCTTTTAGTAGAGACAGGGTTTCACCATGTTGACCAGGATGGTCTCGATCTCTTGACCTCGTGAACCACCCGCCTCGGCCTCCCAAAGTGCTGGGATTACAGGCTTGAGCCACCGCGCCCGGCATTTTTTGTTTTTGAGATGGAATCTTGTTCTGTTACCAGACTGGATTGCAGTGGCATGATCTTGGCTCACTGCCACCTCCACCTCCCAGGTTCAAGTGATTTTCCTGCCTCAGCCTCCTGAGTAGCTGGGACTATAGGCATGTGACACCACACTCAGTTAATTTTTCTATTTTTGTAAGAGACAGGATTTCACCGTGTTGGCCAGGATGGTCTTGATCTCTTGACCTCATGATCCACCTGCCTTGGCTTCCCAAAGTACTGTGACTACAGGCCTGAGCCACCGTGCCCAGCCAATAAACACATTTCTGTCAGGAGCTTCAGCCTGCCTGGCTTTGTTAGTGAGCTTGTTTTAATTGTTTAATTGAGTATAATCAATTACATCAATAATCCTAGCACTTTGGCAGTCTGAGGCGGGTGCCAAAGTCACGATTATTAGTCACGAGGTCAGGAGATTGAGACCATCCTGGCTAACATGGTGAAATCCTGTCTCTACTAAAAATACAAAAAATTGACTGGGCATGATGGCACACACCTGTAGTCCAGCTACTTGGGAGGCTGAGACAGGAGGATCGCTTGAACCTGGGAGGCGGAGGTTGCAGTAAGCCAAAATTGCATCACTGCGCTCCAGCCTAGGCAATAGAGCAAGACTCCATCTCAAAAAAAAAAAAAAAAAAAAAAAAAACAAAAGTAAAAATGTTTAGCTTTCAGAGATCCAAATACATACAAGTAAGGCCTGTTCCTGGGAAGGTACTGTAACCCTTTCCATTGTCATTTGTGGGCATTGGCAAGTTGCCTCCTACTAATAGCATCTTTTGTTTTTTTTGTAGAAATTCAGTTTCCTCAGAAATCTATGTTAAGGGATATTAGATAAAGGTGACAACAGTCTCATTTCTAAATTGATGAAGGGATGAGAGGGTTATTAGATTTATGTCCTCTGTATGTGGGGCTTGGTAACTCATGCTTGTAATCCAAGCACTTTGGGAGGTCCATACGGGTGGATCATCTGAGGTCAGGAGTTCAAGACGAGCCTGATCAACATGGTGAAACTCCATCTCTAAAAAAAAAAAGATTCATGTTCTCTTTTGAACGTGCACTGCTTTTGTGGATTAGCAGGGTTTCTCAGTGTTGATGCTGTTGACATTTTGGGCTGGATCATTTTGTGGTGGTGGAATGTGTGTATGTGTATGCTTGTATATGCAAGCATGTGTGTGTTTATGTGTGTGATTTCTGTTCATAATAGGACATTGAGCAATATCCCTGACTTCTGCCCACTACTGCCAGTAGCACACTCCCATCTTTCAGTTGTGACAATTAAACATGTCTGCAAACATTGCCATATCTCCAAATGGGTTCCTTGGGGGAAAAATTGGCCTCTGGTGAAGAAACGCTAGACTGGAGATTGGTTGTCATGAGATAAAAATGCAAATCAGATTTGTCACAGGATTAAGTAAATTTTCAGTTACCTAACTAAATCTTTACTTTTTACAAGTTGCTCTAAAGAAACAAAAGTGTTGACCAGGCGCGGTGGCTCACGCCTGTAATCCCAGCACTTTGGGAGGCCGAGACAGGTGGATCACGAGGTCAAGAGATCGAGACCATCCTGGTCAACATGGTGAAACCCTGTCTCTACTAAAAATACAAAAATTAATTAGCTGGGCATGGTGGCGCGTGCCTGTAATCCCAGCTACTCAGGAGGCTGAGGCAGGAGAATTGCTTGAACCCAGGAGGCGGAGGTTGCGGTGAGCCGAGATCACGCCATTGCACTCCAGCCTGGGTAACAAGAGCGAAACTCCGTCTCAAAAAAGGGGAAAAAAAAAAAAAAAAGAAACAAAAGTGTGTCCTGTCTTCCGTCCTGGAAGGGCCAGTTACTGGAAGGGCCTTCACCCAACTCATGTTCAGGATCTCTTTGAAGGAGTTAAACTAAAAGGATACGCTATCTTCCCTTAGGTCTTTTGCAAAATTTACTTTGCTAGGCTGGGCACTGTGGCCCACTTCTGTAATCTTAGCACTTTGGGAGGCCATTGCATCTGGATTTCTTGAGCTCAGGAGTACGAGACTCGCCTGGGCAACATGGTAAAACCCCATCTCTACAAAAAATATAAAAAAATTAGCTGGGCATGGTGTTGTATGTCTATAGTCCCAGGTACTTTCGGGTGGCAGGATCACTTGAACTCAGGAGGTCGAGGCTGCAGTGGGCTGAGATTGTGCCTCTGCACTCCAGCCTGAGTGACAAAGTGAGACCCTGTCTCATTAAAAAAAAAAAAAAAAATCATTTTGCTAGAAATTCCAACATTTTTCCTTTCTTTTATATTTTCTCAGCCTTCTAAGTAGATAGGACCACAGGTGTTTGCCACTCCCCCACACCCTCTTT
The DNA here is from genome assembly GCF_048565385.1 of Saimiri boliviensis. Lineage (NCBI taxonomy): Eukaryota > Metazoa > Chordata > Mammalia > Primates > Cebidae > Saimiri > Saimiri boliviensis. The sequence continues at coordinate 7,303,106 of NC_133460.1, read as the reverse complement.
GCTTGCCAGCTAATTAAAAAAAAAATTTTTTTTTTTTAAGAGATGGGATCTTCCTGTGTTGTCCAGGCCAATCTCAAACTTGTTGGCTCAAGCAATCCCTCTGCCTTGGCCTCTCAAAGTGCTGGGATTACAGACATGAGCTTTGGGCTCAGCCATTAATTTTAAATTGCAAGTGACGTTTTCTTTAGTTTATTAATGAATATCATATGATGTTACAGTTTTATAACTCATTTATCTCATTTAATTCTTGTACCTACCTTGTGGAATTATTATCACTGTCCTTTACAGATGAAGAAAGAAATTCCAAAAAATTAAGTAGCTGGCCCAAGTCTACCCAACTGGGATGGGCAGAACCAGGGTTTGCTCTTGGTTGTGCCTATCTAGAGCCTGTGCTGCTGTCTCTTGGCCGCTGTGTGGCCAGTAGATTCTCTCATGGCCAGGCTCATCTTAGTTAACATTTGTTGGGTGCCTACCATGGCTCAGGCTCTAGAGATCATTGTAAAATCCAGTCCACTGCCCCAGCTCCTCATGTGTCTTTTGAACACATTAGTATTGTGCTTTGTAGAAAGGACTTCTGTGCATATGCCTGCTGTTAGACTTGTTGAACTCATCTTCTAGAAACTTTCATTCAGATGGAGCGATTTGGTCTTCTTATCATAGAATATATACAGAAATACAATTATTTAAAATTATATCTGAATTAATAATCAGATTGCCATTTATACAGCTAGCAAGCCAAGTGACTGTTGTGATGGCAGGCCACGTCCTGGGAATTTCATGATAGTGAGGAAAGTAGAAAACATGGCTGTGTAAATTCAGCACATTGACTGGGTGGAGTAGTGCATGGTGATTTCTTTTCTCCACCCTACAGTCCCGAAAGGTTTCTTTGAAGAGCTGGAGTGTCTAGAAAGCTTTCCTAGAAAGCTAGTATACATTTTGCTAAGTAATCACTGTATCACTTCAATTTTCTGCTCTTTAAGTGTGATTAAGAGGTGTGTTACGAATAATTTGTTACTAACAATGAAGTTTATGAATGCTGTGCCTTTAAAAAGGATGCGATGGCTCATGCTTGTAATCCCTGCACTTTGGGAGGCTTAGGGAGGCAGATCGCTTGAGTTCAGGAGTTTTAGACCAGCCTGGACAACATGGTGAAACCCTGTCTCTACTAAAAATACTAAAATTAACCAGGTATGGTGGCATGTGCCTGTAGTCCTAGCTGGAGGATTACTTGAGCCTAAGAAGTCCAGGCTGCAGTGAGCTGTGATCATACCATTGCACTCCAGCCTGCATGAAAAAGTGAGACTGTCTTGAAAAAAACAAAAACAAAAAACAAAAAAGTTTGGCCAGGCATGGTGGCTCATGGCTATAATTACAGCTCTTTGGCAGGCCAAAGTGGGAGGATTGTTGAAGCTAGGAGCTGAAGACCAGCCTGGGTTTGACTGGGTTAAAGCTTGTCCTTGTAAGTTGGCTGCCATTCTGAGAGTTTGTTTAGAGTAGAAGACAGGGCTGCATTTACAGCTAATTGCTAGTAATTTCACGTCACCTGCAATATGTTTTCTGTATACTCTGTCCAACTACTCCTATGGGATGTTGTCATTCATGTGCAAATCAGGTCCCATATACTGAGGGAGGAAAACAGTTGAGGAACTCTATATTTAGGAAATCTTGGTGTCTTGTGCATTAAGATAGAGAGTCAGTGGGTAAGAAGGAAGCAGATTCCACTCCCCTTACCACTCCTTTGGTGTAGGTAGGGCCTGCTGGTAGTGCTGGGAAAGCAGACCATCCTCCTCTGAGCAAGTCCAATAGCTGCTGGTACTAGTTCCTTCCCACCATAGGCACAGTCTGTGTAGTATGAGCCAATCTCGTGGAGTTACTGGTTCTTGGCCTGGGCTTGTTTCCTTGCCCCAACTCTAGCCCCCACCAGAATCTGGGCAGTCATTGTGAAGAAGCCTAGGAATAATACCTTACTCTATAGGTCTGTGGAAACATGTAAAGATGCCTTGCAGGCCCAGAGTAAGAAACTGGAACTACCTTGTTCGATTGACTGAAGTCTTGTCCTATGGAATTGCTAACTTAACAAAAAGTTTATGTTCTGTCCATTGCACTACCATTTCTGAGGCACAGTATCTTTCACTAGGCAGAAAGGTAGGACTGCTTAGATTTTAAACACTCAATACATGCTTGACACAGTTTCATTGCAGTGGTGCGATCTTGGCTCACTGTAACGTCCACCTCCCGGGTTTAAGCGATTCTCCTGCCTCAGCCTCCTGAGTAGCTGGGACTACAGGCCCAAGCCAGCATGCCTGGCTAATTATTGTATTTTTAGTAGAGACGGGGTTTCACTGTGTTGGCCTAGATGATCTTGATTTATTGACCTGGTGATCCATCCATCTTGGCCTCTCGAAGTGCTGGGATCACAGGTGTGAGCCACTGCGCCTGACCAGTTTCAGGTTCTTGAAACCAGATAGTCTGTTTCTCTTTAGGAAATAGTTACTATAGCAATGGGTGCTATAGAGATGTGCAGACCCTATTGTGACCTTCCTTTGGTGTAAGGATGCCCTGGAGCCCCTGGCTTCATTGTCCACTAAGATCTGGCAGGTCTCATTGCCTCTCTTCAGGCACTGAGTGGTGGGGTATGCCATCCTCCCCTGCTGGAACCAGCATTGGCCTGCCCTGTTAGTCAACAAAAATAGATCTCACCAAGGAACAGTCTTCTCAGGTTGTCGTGTAATCTAAGTGAGCCAAGGTGAATGTTTTGGGGACAGGCAGCACCAGCTTCTGAATCTTCAACTGGGCCTGAGCAGTTATTTCTCAGAGATAATAGAATCTTGCTCACTTTTAAAAATTTATATGGAGTCTTGCTCTGTCGCCCAGCCTGGAGTGTAGTGGTTCAATCTCAGCTTACTGCAACCTCCACCTCCTAGGTTCAAGAGATTCTTCTGCCTCAGCCTCCTGTTTAGCTGGGATTACAGGCATGCCCCACCACGCCTGGCTAATAATTGTATTTTTAATAGAGACAGAGTCTCACCGTGTTGCCCAGGCTGCTCTCGAACTCCTGATCTCAAGTGATCTGCCTGCCTTGGCCTCCCAAAGAGCTGAGATTACAAGCATAAGTCACCTCTTGCTCATTTTTCATACTAAAACAAAAAATTACAGGTTATGGTTTAACCTCTACACTGTATGCATAAATGCAGTGTGGTATGAGTGCCTCTGTAGCTCATAACCTCAGTTTCCGTGTTGCTAGCAATCTGTGGTGACACCATACTAATCTCACACGCAGGAACCAATGAGGATTATCCTGGGTCACAGGAGGGGTCACCTTGCATTCAGAATAACTCAAGTTTAGTCTCAACTTGAGCATTAGCTCTCTGAGTAACCTTGCCCATGTTAATGCTTTTGATCTTAGTTTCTTCATAGCCAGTGAGACACTGCTTAAAAGTGACTTAGCCGTGTATACCCAGGTCTGTCAGACTTACAGTCTGGTGCTTTCTTGGGTGAACTTGAGGGCCTTCTTCCAGGACAGGAATGGCTTCTTTGGGGGAAAAAAATTATTTATTTTATTTATTTTTAATTAAATTAATTTTTAAAAATTTGAGACAGAGTCTTGCTCTTTCGCCCGGTGGAGTGCAGTGGTGCAATCTCAGCTCACTGCAGCCTCCGCCTCCCGGGTTCAAGTGAGTCTTCTGCCTCAGTGGAGAGAAGGTTATCCCGAGTAGATGGGATTACAGGCATGCGCCACCATGCCCGGCTAATTTTGTATTTTTAGTGGAGAAACGGTTTTTCTGTGTTGGTCAGGCTGGTCTCCTTGGCCTCCCAAAGTGCTGGGATTACAGGCATGAGCTACACACCTGGCACCCAGTTAATTTTTTTTTTGTATTTTTTTCGTATCTCTTGACCTCATGATCTCCCTGCCTCAGCCTCCCAAAGTCCTGGGAATACAGGTGTGAGCCACCGCCCCCAGCTAAAAAATGTTAGTTTATTTTATTTTTGTAGAGATGAGAGTCTCACTATGCTGCCTAGGCTGGTCTCAAACTCCTGGGCTCAAGTGATCCTCTGCCTCAGCCTCCCAAAGTACAAAGATTGCAGGTGTGGGCTACCAGGCCCAGCCTCCAGGAATGGCTTTTAAGGCTTCAGGCTGTTTGGAGACAGGAAAGCACCTGGAAGCTGATAGTACTCTCAGGTTTTCCAAAATGGCAGTTCCTAATAAGCACCTTAATCACCTACTTTTTTTCCCCTCCACTCCCAAATGCTATCCACAGTCCCTGTTTATAATAGAAGCTGAGACTTAAAGGTGACAATTTTTGTGCCTGTGTGAAAGGAAACATGACTGAGTCCACTTATCCACAAGATACCTTCTTTCTTTCTTTTTTCTCTTTTTTCTTTAAGATGGGGTTTCACCATGTTGGTCAGGCTGGTCTTGAACTGCCGACCTCAGGTGATCCACCCGCCTTGGCCTCCAAAGTGTTTGGATTATAGGCATGAGCCATCACGCCCGGCCAGGTACCTTCTTCCAAGGTTGTTCAATGTTGGAATAATTTTTGCTTGATGGTAACCTAGGGATGACCCTAGGTTTCATCGGCATTTCCTCTGTTTTTTTTTTTTTTTTGAGACGGAGTTTCACTCTTGTTACCCAGGCTGGAGTGCGATGGCGCGATCTCGGCTCACCGCGACCTCCGCCTCCTGGGTTCAGGCAATTCTCCTGCCTCAACTTCCTGAGTAGCTGGGATTACAGGCATGCGCCACCACGCCCAGCTAGTTTTTTGTATTTTTAGTAGAGACGGGGTTTCACCATGTTGACCAGGATGGTCTCGATCTCTTGACCTCGTGATCCACCCGCCTCGGCCTCCCAAAGTGCTGGGATTACAGGCTTGAGCCACCGCACCCGGCAACATTTCCTCTGTTAAAGCCAGTTCTGTGGGATGTGAAGCCTAGGCTCTGTCCCTTTAAAAATCCCATCAGTGCCGGGCGCAGTGACTCACACTTGTAATCTCAGCACTTTGGGAGGCTGAGGTGGGTGGATTAGAGGTCAGGAGATTGAGACCATCTTGGCTAACACGGTGAAACCCCATCTCTACTAAAAATACAAAAAATTAGCCGGGCATGGTGGCGCATTCCTGTAGTCCAAGCTACTCGGGAGGCTGAGACAGGAGAATTGCTTGAACCTGGGAGGTGGAGGTTGCAGTGAGTCAAGATCGTGCCACTGCACTCCAGCCTTGGGCAACAGAGTGAGACTGGTCTAAAAAAAAAAATTCCTCCAGAACCATTTTAGAATTAATTCAGGGCTTCACCCCTCCCCTTCCTGGTACTGCTTATGAGACTAAAGAATTCTTACCTTCCCAGCCCTGTTACCCATTGTCCTTATATAAAGTGAGGTGGCAGTCAGGGAACAGGGGCGAGTCTTAGGTTTATTTCAGTTATAACAGGAATAATAGGAAGACTCTACCAGGACTCACTGTTATACCAGCAGTAGTAGATTCCAGGCCTCTTCTTTGAACTCTTTCCAGTGTTTCAGGTTATGCCCTTGGTGTCCTGCCGTCTCAGTTGTATTTGAACTGCTTGCTCACTTTTCTTCTCTAATCAGAAAAGCCTGCAGTCCGGAAGCGGTGGCTCATGCCTGTATCCCAGCACTTTGGGAGGCTGAGGTTGGGGGATCATGAGGTCAGGAGTTTGAGACCAGCCTGGCCAGCATGGTAAAACCCTGTCTCTACTAAAAATACAAAAGAATTATTAGCCGGGCACAGTGGTGCGAGCCTGTAGTCCCACATACTCGGGCGGCTGAGGTAGGAGAATTGCTTGAACCCAGCAGGCGGGGGTTCCAGTGAGCAGAGGTTGTGCCATTGCACTCCAGCCTGGTTATACTCCAGCCTAGCGACATAGCAAGACTTAGTCTCAAAAAAATAAAAATAAAAAGCCTGCAGAAAAAGTCTTGACTTCTCAAACTGATATCAGTTGGGTTTTTTTTTTTAATTGAGTATGTTTTTTGAGATGTGGGGGAGTTTCACTTTGTTGCCCAGGATCGTGTTGAATTCTTGGCCATAAGTGATCCTTCTGTCTCAGCGTTCCAAAGTGCAGAGATTACAGGCTTGAGCTTCCGCATCTGGTCTGTTGTCAGTTTTTGAGGTTACTTAAGAGGCTAATGCCTTTAGATTAGTTTTCAGTTGTTTTGCTCTCTGCTCCCTTCTTGCCCAAACGTGCAAGTGCTTATTTACTAAATCTGAGTCAGGTGCTTTGTGTCCCCAGAGTCCTCACTTTTCCAAGATTCACTGTCTTTTTTTTTTTTTGAGACAGAGTCTCACTCTGTCACCCAGGTTGGAGTGCAATGGCACTATAGGCTCACTGCAACGTCCACCTCCTGCATTCATGTAATTCTCATGCCTTAGCCTCCCAAGTAGCTGGGACTACAGGCACCCATCACCACACCTGGCTAATTTTTTTTTTTTTTTTTTTGAGATGGAATCTCGTTCTGTCGCCAGGCTGGAGTGCAGTGGCACAACCTCGGCTCATTGCAACCTCCTGGTAATTTTTGTATTTTCTTTTTTTTTTTTTTTGAGACGGAGTTTTGCTCTTGTTACCCAGGCTGGAGTGCAATGGCACGATCTCGGCTCACCGCAACCTCCGCCTCCTGGGTTCAGGCAATTCTCCTGCCTCAGCCTCCTGAGTAGCTGGGATTACAGGCACGCGCCACCATGCCCGGCTAATTTTTTGTATTTTTAGTAGAGACGGGGTTTCACCATGTTGACCAGGATGGTCTCGATCTCTTGGCCTTGTGATCCACCCGCCTCGGCCTCCCGAAGTGCTGGGATTACAGGCGTGAGCCATCGCGCCCGGCCAATTTTTGTATTTTCAGTAGAGATGGGATTTTTTACCATGTTGGCCAGGAAGGTCTCGAACTCTTGACCTTGTGGTCCACCCGCCTTGGCCTTTCAAGTATTGAGGTTACAGGCATGAGCCACTGTGTTCAGCCCCAGCTAATTTTTTAAATTTTTAGTAGAGATGGGGTTTCACCATGTTGGCCAGGCTGGTCTTGAGCTCCTGACCTCAAGTAATCTACCCACCTCGGCCTCCTAAAGGACTGGGATTACAGGCGTGAGCAACCACACCCAACCAGACTCAGCCTTAACTTGCTGGGGGTTTGTTTGTTTGTTTTGTTTTTTTTGAGTCTCACTCCCTCGCCAGGCTGGAGTACAATGGTGTGATCATAGCTCACTGCAGCCTTGAACTCCTGGGCTCAAAGGATCCTCCTGCCTCAGTTTTCTGAGTGGTTGGGACTGCAGGCATGTGTCACTACACCTGGCTAATTATTTTATTTTTCATAGAGATGAGGTCTGGCTGTGCTGCCCAGGCTAGTCTTGAACTCCTAGGTGATCCTCCCACTTTGGCCTCCCAAAGTGCTGGAATTATAGGTGTGAGTCACCACACCCAGCCTGGATTTGGTCTTTTATCAAGAGGTTAATAGTTATTAATCCATTCAGTGAACTGTGGAATTGAATGCCCCAGTGATTGAAATGAAAGGGCTTATATATAAGATTTCCTGAGGAGTGGCAGTACCAGAGGTCAGAGGAGACCTCAGGCCATTTATTCTATAAACTCAGAAGCCATGGTCCTAGATGATGTGGCTTCTTCAGCGTGTTGAGAAGCCTCTTTTATCTAGTGTCTTACTGGATAAGAACTGATTCAGCTCTGTCTGCTGCCCCAAACATGTGGCTCAGCCAGTCTCTAGTGGCATCTGCAATGTGGTTATTCTAGCCTGCAGTGGTCACATGGATCATGTTGGAAAGGGCAGATATTTCTATTTCCTGACGCTGCTGGAGAATGAGGTCTGAGTCAGAAGTCCTCAGGTGTGACCTGCCCAGAACTATCTGTGAATTTGCTGGATTTCTTGTTCTTCCTCAGTGTTTAATAATCACCCAGTTGTTCATTCTCACCAGCGACTTACTCAGGAAGAGCTCAGTATTTGAGGTGGTGCTGCATTTCATCAGACATTCATACATGTTAGCCCACTTAGTCTTCACAGCACACAGTGGATTAGTGGATTTTTAAAAGCTAGTATTTATGCATAATGGAATACTACTCAGCCATAAATAAGAAGGAAATTCTGTCATTTGTGACTACATGGATGCATCTAGAGGACATTATGCTAAGTGAAATAAGCCAAACAAAGACAGACAAATGGTGCATTATATCACTTATATGTGAAATCAGAAAAAGTCAGAGTTGTAGGAGAGTGTAAAATGTTGGTTACCAGAGGTTGGGGCAAGGGAAAGGTGGGTGTGGAAAGGAGAGATGTTGGTCAAGGGGTACAAGATTTCAATTAGGAGAAATAAGGTGTGATGATCTGTTTTACAGCATAGTGACTATAGTTAATGTAGTTAATATATAATAGTATTGTATATTTTAAAATTGCTAAGAGTAGATTTTAAATGTTATCACCACAAACAAATGATAAGTATATGAGCTGATGGGTATAATTAATAACCCAATTTGATTATTCCCCAATGTATGTGTAAAAATGTCACATTGTACCCCGTAAATGTCAGTTAAAAACTTAGAAGAGTATCTGACTTAAAAAACAGATTTCATATAATTTAGAGACATAGGACCCAATTAAAAATTTGTGTTTCTTTACTTGGTATTTTAGAATTTGACTGTTATTTTCTTGTTACACACATAGGCACAGGCACAGAAATCCTTCATTTAACTGGCTTTTTCAGTAGGAACTCCATCTGTGTATTTGCCACAGCTGTACCTTAGGTTGGACCCTCCCAAGGATGCTAGGCTGTAAGTCATATTGGACCCTCATCTGAGTCTGAGGGAATCTTGATCTCTCTTGTAGGAAGCTTTTGGTTTAACTGGGAAAACAGGATGACAGTCAGTTGTGGAAGCTGAAGAGTAATCACCTCATATTAATATGGTGTCAGTTCTATACAAGAGTGAACTCTGAGCTACAAACAGCCTTCTAGAAAACAGGCAAGGGGCCCTCATCCAGGGCCATGGTAGGAATCCTGATGGTCAGCTGCAAGGTGTTCAGGAAGGAGGGAGCATTGGCAGAGTCCCAGTGCAGAAGTCTCTGGGCATCAAGAAAGAGATGTTCAGAAATATCTTAAAAAAAAAAAAAAAAAAAAAAAGTCTTTGAGCAGCCACTTAGCTTCCCTGTGCATGTGGGATAACAATCCAAGTTCATGTTGTGGGCATCTCATGCAGTGCAGTAGCTGGTCACTGTCGAGTGTCACTATTTCATTGAGTCAGAAGCCTGCAGAATTGTTCTCATTCCAGGGAGTGGGGTCACTCTGCTGTTCCTTCCCCTAAGTGTTGGCTGAGCTCAGCAACCTGCTCCCTTCCTTCACTTGAGGTTTCTCCAGGACAAAGAGGTCTTTATTGTTCCTTTCTGTATTACCAGATGGGAAACGAATTATAATATAGTCCTTAGATTATATTCCCACCTGGCAGCAATGCACTGAGTTACCTGACCTGAAATTTGTTGGATTTAGTCTCCATAGAGGAGGATTTAACATCTTTGTCTGTCGTCTCAGAAGTCCTAGTAGTGCCTTGTACCAGCAATTTAGCAGGAGCAAAAGCTTTGAGACAATGTTCTGTGTCCGCTGAGCTGGTCTAAAGGAATCTCTTTTGCTTGACTTAACTGTGATAGGAACTTTGTTACTGTTTCTGTTAGTTCAAGGGTTGGAATGAAAATCAGCAGCTGATAAGGTGAACAGTTTGGAGTACTGGAAATATGGAGTAGTGGAGGTAGATTTTATAAACAGAGGGTCAAAGTTTTTTGGAAATGGGAAAGAGAGAGGGCAGATTGGCCTTTCTAGAATTTGTAATAGAAAAGTAAAGAGGTCCCAGGAACTTCCATTGACTAGTTAGTTAATGCAGTGCAGGATCTTAACTGGTTTGCTTGATGCAATTCCTGTCTCTTGGTTTTTTTTTTTCCTTTCCCTGCCTTTCCCTCCCTCTTCCCTTTTTCTTTCCAAGAGAATTGAGTCACTTTTTATAAAAGCAGCACCAGTTGGCTAAAAAGTCCAACAAAAAACAGTATTTGTAGTTCTCCAAATTTCCTGTTTGTCATTGTCAGTATACTTGTAAAATTTTGCACACAGTTGTAGTCAGTGTTTGGGTCGGGTCCTTTTTAAAAAAAAAAAAAAAAAAAAAAAAGTTTCTGTAGGCTTTTCCATGCACGAACACAGCTTACCAACTTGTCCTGGCAGTGTCAGGATTCCATTGTTTACTGTCGTTTGAGCAGTCATGCCCTTTGTTCTTAGGCTATGTGTTGTTTTTTTCCTAGCATCATAGTATGGCTGTGTATTATTTTGATACCAATTAGGATAACTATTACTATTTCTTGAAGCGTATTTCCCAGAGTGGAATATTTTAGGATCTTTTTTTCTTCTTTTTTTTTTGGAGAGGGAGCAGGTTGGGAATGTGTAGCTTCTTGATGACAGTAGAGATCGAAGTCTAAAAAGGTTCTATATTTATGATTTGGCCCCCAATTTTCTAGAGATTCCAGTGGTTCCTGCAAAGCTTAGCATTCAAGTGTAGAAGTCAGCCAGACTATGTCTAGACATGTAGATTTTCAGAAAGTGAAAAAAGTTCTGTTTCTGCCATTGCAGGGTGGCCCCTGAATGACTCACTGTGTGGCCACTCCCTTGAATGATGGCTAGGCCACAGAGATGGACACAGGTCGCCTCCCCTGGCTCCTGTGTTGAATGTGCTAACTGAGCCTTCCCAGAAGCCTCCTCTGTCCCCAGCCCTCAGCTCTGCACAGATGGTACTGGTTACTTGCCTTGAGGACTCAGAATTCTTCTTGTTAGCTTTCTTTCAAATTAAACTCAGAAAAATGTTGAAGTCATGGACACCAGATTACTTTTTCCTGTTTTTAAAAAATTGCATATTATTGGCATCATGCACGAGATATTCTCCTTCCTTCCTCTCACCACAGCCCTGTTTTTTTTTTTCTCTCTGTTGGATGTCTTTATTCAACAAGTATTTATTGAGAATCTAGTATTTTTTAGACCCTAGAGCTATAGCAGTGGAAAAGACGGCTCTGGTCCAGAGTTTGGCTTCCCGTGGGCTGGGAGGACAGGAGTGAGGTTAAACTGGGTGCGCCCAAAGGGAGATAAAGCAAGTAGAGTGCTGCTGAGAAATGCCCAAGTGGGTACCAGAGGAAGTAGCTTTCTCTTCCCTTTTTGTATTTTTAATTTGTTTTTTTGAAACAGAGTGTTGCTCTGTCTCCCAAGCTGGAATGCAGTGGCACGATTTTGGCTCTGCCTTTGTTTGTTTGTTTGTTTTGTTTTGAGACAGAGTCTTGCTCTGTCACCCAGGCTGGAGTCCAGTGGCTCGATCTTGGCTCACTGCAATCTCTGCCTCCTGGGTTCAAGTGATTCTCTTGCCTCAGCCTCCTGAGTAGCTGGGATTACGGGCACAAGCCACCACACCTGGCTAATTTTTGTATTTTTAATAGAGATGGGGTTTCACCATGTTGGTCAGGCTGGTTTTGAACTCCTGACCTCAGGTGATCCACCCGCCTCAGCCTCCCAAAGTGCTGGGATTACAGGCATGAACCATTCCCCCAGCCATTTGTTTTTTTTTTAGATGAAGTATTGCTCTGTTACCGAGGCGGGAGTGCAATGGTATGATCTTGGCTCACTGCAACCTCTGCCTCCTGGGTTCAAGCGATTTTCCTGCGTCAGCCTCCTGAGTAGCTGGGATTATAGGCACCTGTCACCATGCCTGGTTAATTTTTGTATTTTTAGTAGAGACGGGCTTTCACCATGTTGGCCAGGTTGGTCTCGAACTCCTGACCTGAGATGATCCACCCACCTGGGCCTCCCAAAATGCTGAGATTACAGGTGTGAGTCACTGTGCCCTGCACCTTTTTGTATTTTTAAGAGAAGCAAAAGGACTTGTTGCTTAATTAAGCAAGACTACACCCTCCCAGAACATGCAGTTATTACTGAGTAAAACACAGTTAATGAGATTTAATCACATATCACTGTTGTGCAGCATGATCATTAGGTGCAAATGGCAGGATACATACTCAAGATACTGGTAACCTGGGCCATGAATTTCACTTGTCTTTGCTTCATTTTGCTTGTAAGGAGGATGGGGCCTGTGGTCCCTCGGGTACCTGGGGTGTGCCCTCAGCCTGGTCCTTTGCTTCCATCACTGTCTGGAGGCTCTGGGACCCTTTACTGCACCTCTCCCACCTTTAGACAGCTCAGTGCTTTCTTCCCAGCACCTTTTTCTCTGCTCCCTGAGAACTGAGCAGCCAGAAAGAAATTTTGGATCTTAAGGTCCTCAAGGGTGTACAGCAAAGCTGTTCTTATTTTTTTATTTATGTATGTATGTATTTATTTTTTAATAAAGGTGGGGTTTCACCATGTTTTTCAGGCTGGTCTCAAACTCCTAACCTCAGGTGGTCTACCTGCCTTGGCCTCCCAAAGTGTTGGGATTACAGGCGTGAGCCACTGAGCCTGGCCTGTATTTATTTATTTTTAATTTAATTTAAAAAAAATTTTTTTTTAGAGAGTCTTGCTCTTCTCAGCCAGGCTGCAGTGCAGTGGCACGATCTTGGCTCACTGCAACCTCCATCTCTCGGGCTCAAGCAATTCTCCTGCCTCAGCCTTCTGAGTAGCTGGGATTACAGGTGTGTACCACCACACCTGGCTAATTTTGGTAGTTTTAGTAGAGATAGGGTTTCACCATGTTGGCCAGAATGGTCTCAAACCCCTGACCTCAGGTGATTTGCCCACCTCAGCCTCCCCAAATGCTAGGATTACAGGGCGTGAGCCACCGCACCCAGTCACTAAAGCTGTTCTTTAAAAAAAAAAAAAAAAGTATAAATCAAGGTCTGAAGGCCATGTAGGGCTGCTTCTGCTGTTTGCAAAGCCTGTCTTGGCCTCTTGGTAAGCATGGGCAGCCTAATACTGTATCTATGAACTGCCCATTTCTGGCTTTCTTTATATTATTCCCTGGATCTAGAGCCCCTCCCCAACCCCTGCCCCAAATCCTGTCTGTGTTGAGGGTCCTTCCCCAGGAAGCCCACTGCATACTGTTCCCTCCATGTGATACCTGCCTGCTTTCACCTTCTTCTAGACTGTTCTGTGCACCATACAGTTCATCAGCATTATTTCAGAGGAGAGTGTCTCTGATTTGGAGTCAAGAGAAGGTTCCATTTTTCTTTACATCCTGCTGTTTATTTTCTGAGTGTTCTCAGACATCACTAAGCCTCAGTCAAAATAAAGTATAATCATGATGTAACATTCATTGAGTGCTCACCACATGGCAGGCATTGTGCTATATGAATTATTACTTGACTTCCTAAAATAATCCCAGTACAGATGCTAAATCTAAAGATGAGAGAGATGGTTCAAAAAGGCCACAATAAGTAAACCATGTGTTATATAATATCCTAAAAAATAACAACAAAATTGTTACTAGCTCTAGAGGAAACTTAGGAAAGATATGTACCCTGAGCCTTTCAAGGACCATTTCTTTTTTTCTTTTTTTTTTTTTTTAGACGGAGTTTCACTCTTGTTACCCAGGCTGGAGTGCAATGGCGCGATCTCGGCTCACCGCAACCTCCGCCTCCTGGGTTCAGGCAATTCTCCTGCCTCAGCCTCCTGAGTAGCTGGGATTACAGGCACACACCACCATGCCCAGCTAATTTTTTTTTTGTATTTTTAGTGGAGACGGGGTTTCACCATGTTGACCAGGATGGTCTCGATCTCTTGACCTTGTGATCCACCCGCCTCGGCCTCCCAAAGTGCTGGGATTACAGGCTTGAGCCACTGCGCCCGGCCAAGGACCATTTCTTATACTTCTTTGTTCCTCTTGACACCTGTCGTTTCTGGATAGCACACATAGAAAATGCTCAGTAACTTAAGTTCTTTTTCCTTGGCCCAGTTTGGTGTGATTTGGCCCCAGTGTTGGTAGTTCTGTCTTCGTGAGTTACTTTATTAGTTGTTGGTGCTACTGTGCTACTATGCATGTGGAAGTTTCCCCAGATAGGGCTGTGCCTTCCTAACATTGCCTGAGCAGAAGCCCCCAGGGATGGAGGATCAGCTTGCCTTGTTGTGGGACTGTATTTCCCTGGCTGACGAAGGCTCAGCCCTTGCAGCAGGCAATGGGAACTGATTGACCAGCTTATTATTTCCTTCACCTTAGCAAAGTCCTGAGTAGGCTAAGGACAGTCTGCTTTTTTGGTAACTCCTGCAGACTGCACAAGGCACCCAGCCTCTCACAGGTAGGATGAGCTGGCCTCAGCACCCTTCCAGAGGGGTGGAAATGTGTGTTACTTGCCACGCTTTTTTTTCCCCTAAGCTTTTTGAGGTTTTGTTTTTGGTAACTTTTGATACAGTTGTTCTTTTTGTTTTTTTTTGAGAAGGAGTTTCACTCTTACTGCCCAGGCTGGAGTGGAGTGGTGCGATCTCAGCTCACTGCAGCGTCTTCCTCCTGGGCTCAAGCGATTCTCCTGCCTTAGTCTCCCAAGTAGCTGGAATTACAGGCACACACTACCATGCCCAGCTATTTTTTGAAATTTTAGTAGAGATGGGGTTTCACCATATTGACCAGGCTGGTCTTGAACTCCAGTCCACCTTGGTCTCCCAAAGTGTTGTGATTACAGTGTGAGCCACCACACCCAGCCTTGATACGGTTTTAAGCGTACAGAAAAATGGTAAGAGTAGTACAAAGAACTCTCATATGTTTTCCCCAGATTCACTGCTAGCATTTTCCCATGTTTGCTTTTCTGACTTGCCAGTGTCCCCTGCCCTGTAGCCTATGCACGTGCACACACACTCTTCTGAACCATCTGATGGGGGAGTTACAGGCAGCGTACCTTTACTTCTGAATAACCCAAAGTGTATTTCTTAGGAACAAGGACATTCTCTTATGTAATCACACTACAATTATTTAAAAAAACCAGAAAGCTTAATGTCAATACAATGTTATTACCTAATACATTGTTCATATTCAGATTTTTTTTTTCCATATTCCACTATGGTCCCAGTAATGGCAGAACTTTATTTTAAAGAAAACAATTCTGAGATGTGTGGGTGTCACCTTGGTTACATTGGCTCCAAGGAGAGCAGAACCGGCAGGTATTTGGGGAAGTTACTGCCGTGGGTGCCACATTACCAGCTCCTTGTGTCTCTGCAGGACCAGAGGAGCGATAGCAGCAAGAGCCACACCCAGCAGCAATGTCAGCGGAAGTGGAGACCTCAGAAGGGGTAGATGAGTCAGAGAAGAACCCTGGGGCCTTAGAAAAGGAGAACCACATGAGGTGAGCCATGGGGGCTGGCTGCACTGAGTCGGGTGTGCCCAGCGCCTACTGTGCTCAGCACACCTGGTTTCGTGTGCTGGCAGCACTGGGGAGTGGCCATGGGCCATGACCTGTGGACCACTGGGTACCTGCTTGGCCCTGCAGGGACAGCATACAGCTTCAGCTGCTTAGGACTCTCCCCACTGGTCCATTGTCTCATCCAAGGAGGCAGGACAGGTGCTGCTGCTGGGAGTGCTGATAGGATTTGATGGTCGTCATCCTTTTTTCTTCTTAGAAACTTAAGTGTTTTCTCATCTGGGTTGAGAAAGGGTAAACGGAGGCAAAGCTGGCTCTGTTCACAGTCTTTTACCCCATAAAATGTTGGAATAACTCTGCAGGTCAGGCTTTCCTTACTCTGTATAAGGACAGCTCATGCTAAACCTGAGCTACCAGGCCTTATTCTGCATCATTAGCCTCTCATTATAGCCCTATCATTGTCCAAGTTTGTTTTTTTATCCCTTGAAATAATTGCTAATAATAAACTGTTTTTCAGAACATGGGAGATACCAAGCTAATCTCCCAAAGAAGCCAGCAGAGGACAGACCATGATAAGGCCAAATTTTTCTTACTCTTGTAGACAGACTGTGTGGACACATCTAAGACCCTGCCCAGGTGCCACCATCTTTAGGATCACACGTTTTTTAACTTGTCCATCCATCAGCACACCTTTATCCTGTGTAATTTCATTAAGTGGCACAAACGTAAGGTCCTGGCCCCAGCCTCTTTTATCTCCCTTTCATCCCTCCGTGCTTGGGCCTAGTCATGTATAGTCCCAAAGAGGCTGTAGGTCCAAGGTGGGAGGAAGGCAGCAGGGCCGCCCCAGGAGACCCGCAGTCACAGCCTTACTGAGGTGTGTGGATTCTAGGAGACACATTCCAAGGCAGGCTGTTCCTGGAGAAGCCAGCAAACGCTTATGGGAGTACAGATGCGTGTCTTCTCAGCCACCAGGTGGCAACAGAAGCAAAGCATTGCTCTTTTGGGTGGGTCCCAGCACAGACACATAGATGTGGGTACTATATTAAGGAGTAGGCCACAGTCGTCCCTTGTGTCCTGAGTCCTGGGAGCCGACTGTCAATGTCTGCTTGCCCTGCATTCCCTGACAAGTCCCTGCTATTCATGTTGGAGTGAAGTGTCTGAGCAGCCCCAGCCTCCAGTACAACAGGTGGTCACCCTGGGGTCTGGACTCAATTTTCCTCCTGTGGTCCTTTCTGGGGAGCTGGGAGGGGCTAATTGACACACAAATGCCTCCCATCTCTCCACAGAATGGTCGACCTCTCCGAGCTCCTGAAGGAAGGGACCAGGGAAGCACATGACCGGGCAGAAAACACCCAGTTTGTCAAGGACTTCTTGAAGGGCAACATTAAGAAGGAGCTGTTTAAGGTTTGTGCCCTGCATTGGGTTCCAGACTGTTGTATGGGGTTGGGGTGGGGGATTTAGTCCCATGAGAAAGGTGCTCCTGGAGCCACTCTGAGGGAAAAGCTGGACTTTTCTCCATACTCCATTCTTTCTTGACGTTAAGCTGTGGCTCTCCGCTGAGTATGGTGGCTCATGCCTATAATCCCAGCACTTTGGGAGGTTGAGGTGGGTGGGTCACCTGAGGTCAGGAGTTTGAGACCAGCCTGGCCAACATGGGGAAAGCCAATCTGTACTAAAAATAAAAAAATAAGGAGAGGCACGCACCTCTAGTCCCAGCTACTTGGGAGGCTGAGGCAGGAGAATCGCTTGAACCCAGGAGGCAGAGGTTTCAGTAAGCCGAGATTGTGCCACTGCACTCCAGCCTGGGCGACAGAGTAAGACTCTGTCCCCAGCGGGCAAACAAAACAAAACAAAACAAAACAAAAAACGGTGGCTCTCATGGTTTAGATGGAATAACATAGTGGTGTCAAGGAAGCAAAAGTATGTATGTTCCACAGATTCCTTTAAGCAACACAAAATCTCCGTGTGTTAAATAATTAAGTACATTAAAATGGGCCATAGGGTTGGGTCTTCGGGGTTGGGGGTTGTCACTTGAGCCTCTGCATCCAGCTGCTGGGATGTGGTAGGCTCAGGCATTGCCAGCTTCCTCCTGTCACTTCCACAGCTGGCCACCACTGCACTTTACTTCACATACTCAGCCCTCGAGGAGGAAATGGAACGCAACAAGGACCACCCAGCCTTTGCCCCCTTGTACTTCCCCATGGAGCTGCACCGGAAGGAGGCGCTGACCAAGGACATGGGGTATTTCTTTGGTGAAAACTGGGAGGAGCAGGTGCAGTGCTCCGAGGCTGCCCAAAAGTACGTGGAGCGGATCCACTACATAGGGCAGAACGAGCCAGAGCTACTGGTGGCCCATGCGTACACCCGCTACATGGGGGACCTCTCGGGGGGCCAGGTGCTGAAGAAGGTGGCCCAGCGTGCACTGAAACTCCCCAGCACAGGGGAAGGGACCCAGTTCTACCTGTTTGAGAATGTGGACAATGCACAGCAGTTCAAGCAGCTCTACCGGGCCAGGATGAATGCCCTGGACCTGAACATGAAGACCAAAGAGAAGATCGTGGAGGAGGCCAACAAGGCCTTTGAGTACAACATGGAGGTACTATTGGGGCTGCCAGATGCCAGGGCTGAAGAGGGAACCTTTGACAGTGGTAGAAGATCCAGAGTGGCCTTGGAGGGTACATGTGGCATTAGGACAGATGATCTGCAGGGTGCCAAGAGGAAGGTGGCCACCAGAGTTCATGGGCCCAGTGGGGGGTTCCCAGCATGGAGGCCTGGTTTGGTAGATGCCAGTGGGTAATGTTTTGGGAAGGGTGAGTCCTCCAGCACGTGGAGGAGTCTAGGAGAATGGAGCTGGCTCCCTTCCTCATTGCAGGATACTGGTCTTGAAGAATGGATAATTTTCTTTTTAGTAAGCTTTGCTCTGAAAAGCCCTGCTTGGTAAGTTCAGAGACAGCCAGTGTCACCAAGGAGAGTAAGCTCTATTTACAAGTAGCCTTTCGACGAGGCTAAGACTGGGGAGACTTACTCTGTCCCCAGATCCTGTCAGCTTCCAGTGAGGCCTTCCAGGGCCACTCAGGATGGGTCTTCCCTGCCACAGCATTAGTCTCCCACTTTCCAGTTCTTCTGTTGCTTCCTGCTAAAAAATAACCAGCAGCTAGAAATGGGACATACTCACGCCCTCATCTATCTGTGCTGTGGTAGTTTCAGTGGCTTGAGCCACCTCAGAGAAGGCAAGGCATGGTTGCATGTCTGGTCACTTCCTAGGGGAGACCCAATAGTTGGTAGCCTTCTTCTTGGGGTACCAGCATCCACACTTCCCAAGAGCTCATGCTAGGGAGGAGCATCAGGCAGTGTAGCTGCTGCCCACTAGGGCTGCTAGCTGTGTAGTTGGCACTCCTAAACAAGCTCACCTGCTCCAGCTCACTCTTATCAGGAGGGAGTCCTCTAAAAGCAGAGTGTGGCTGGGCGCAGTGGCTCATGACTGTAATGCCAGCACTTTGGAAGGCTGAGGCACAGGGATTACTTAACCCCAGGAATTGAAGACCAGCCTGGGCAACAAGGTGAGACACCATCTCCATTAAAAGATTTAAAATTAGCCAGGTATGGTGCTATACACAGGTAGTCCCAGTTACTTGGGAGGCTAAGGTGGGAGGAGCACTTGAGCCTAGGAATTTGAGGCTATAGTGAGTTAGCCATATTCAGAGCACTGCACTCCAGCCTGGGCAACAGAGACTTCATCTCAAAATATATTAAACAAAAAAAAGTGTGGGCAGCCCAAAGATGGCTCAGTTGGTCCTCTGCTTCTGCAGATATTCAACGAACTGGACCAGGCCCGCTCCATGCTGGCCACAGAGACCTTGAAGGATGGGTTCCCTGTACACGATGGGAAAGGAGACATGCGTAAATGCCCCTTCTACGCTGCTGAACAAGACAAAGGTAGGTCTGCGTGTCCTAAGCTCCCCTTCTGGGGCATGTGTAGCAGCAGACTCCACTGATGCCATGTCTTTTATTGGTGCTGCCATACAGGTGCCCTTGAGGCCACCAGCTGTCCCTTCCGAACAGCCATGGCTGTCCTGAGGAAGCCCAGCCTCCAGTTCATCCTGGCCACTGGTGTGGCCCTGGCTGCTGGATTCTTGGCCTGGTATTACATGTGAAGGACCCATCCTGCCACACCGGTACCCTCCTCCCGACCAACCACTGGCCTACCCCTTTTTTTTACCCTTGACTAAACTACCACCTCAGGTCACTTTTTAAAAAATGCTGGGTTTGAGAAAGCAGGCAACCAATAAAAGCCAGATGCTAGAGACTCTGCCTGACAGCATTCTCTCTATGGTCCATTCTGCACTGGGCACAGGCTGTCACTGTGGGAGCAGCTGGCACAGTGCAGCAGGCCTAGCCCCCTGACCCAGCTCTACTGCAGTCTTCCATACCTCTGGGCCGTAGGCTGCTTCTGGTAGTTCGTATTTTTGCAGTATATGGATGACTATCTCCCCCTGCTGGAGTTGAGCAGCTGGTAAGCCCAGGCTGTGGGAAAGGGCCCTTGCTGGATGCTACTGTTCAACTTCTGGGCCTCTCCTCGACCCTGGGGGTGAGGGTGGGTGTGGGTGGAAGCCTCAGAGGCCTTGGGAGCTTATCCTTCTTACCTGGAATCCCTCTAGCCCCTTGGGTGAGGTCTTCTCAGCCCCAGCTTGTCTCTTCCTCTGCCCTGTGTAAAGGCTCCAGCACTCAATAAAGTAGGCTCTGCAAACTGCCTCTTTCCCTCCCTCCTGGCAAAGGATGGGTCAAGCCACCTCCCCATAGGAGAGTCCCTCAGAAGCAAGAGCATGTTATGTCTTTGTGGGGAGTGGACATCCTCCATGATGGCCCCCAGCAGCCACCTCCCGCCCTTGGTCTACTCTCCAGCACCCCTCATCTCCAAAGCAAAGTCAATCTGACCATCCTGCAAAGATCTTTAAAGTGTATCCAGCACTGTGATTTTTTAGCTCAGAAATACTTTGGAGGTTCCTACTTAAAAGGTTTAAAATATTACATAAGGGTTTTTAAAAAGCATATATTTGTATTTAAACAATTCATTGTCTAAAAAGAAACATGAACTTAAATACTTTTATTAATAGAATCTACTATCTGTAAAAGTTTTATTTCAAAAAGGATTAAAAGGTAGGGAAACTCTTAAAACTACTGATCAAGCCTGCCACCTTCATAATTCAGATGAGTTAGTGCAGAGACGGCCAGGGCCAGAGCTGGCTCAGAACCTGGCTGTGCAGACTGTGCCGTTAGTCTTCAGCCTATCAGCCTCTGCCCAGTCTGTCTTAAGAGTGCGCCTGCGCAGGGCTGGATGCTGCTGCTGCACTCAAGCCTGCAGGTAGGAAGGCTCCAGCTTGCAGATCCCATGTGTGGATGCTGTGGTGTGTAGATGGTTGAAATCAGCATCAGAGGAAGGAAGGCGACCTTACAGCCACTGCCAAGGCCAACATGTGCCCTGGCCCAGTCACAGCTGGAATTCCTAGGGCTGGTTTATATCTGACTCTAATCTGATTTAATTAGGTCCTTACATGTTGGTGGTGTCCTGGGCAGTTGGCATGGCATCAGCACTAAGGATATGAGATTCTGAGGACTCAGCCTCCCGCCCTGCCGTTAGACTGACTACAGTCCCACCCTCTTTCCCTCAAAAAAGAAGGAAGCCAGGCAAGAGAGCAGAGGCCCAGGGCGGGAGAGTGAAAGGGCCAATTTAATGAGGAACTACAAACTGAGACTGGGCCACGATTCACAGTGACAGGAGGCCATGCAGTGGCAGTGCGAGACCAGGAAGGACAGTGGCAGGATACAGCGGTCCAGATGAGCAAGTTCACAAACAAACCATTCGGGAAATAAAGACAGGGCAGGGCTGGTGTCCACCCAGGCAGTTCTACCTTCCTTACCCCCAGCCCAATGTGCCTGCAGGAGCAAGTGTGAGCAGGCACAGCAACAGACTGTCAGCTGGGGCGAGGGGCCTGCGCTTATTAGGAAGAAAACTCATGGAGAGGGCTCTTCACATCCAAGTGCACCCACAAGGGGGAGCCTCTGTCATCTCTTGTCCCAGCTGGGACACACCAGCCACTGGGCAGAAATCACATCCACACGCAGTGAGGACACAGGGCAGACAGGAAGGGGCTAGGCTCAGGGGCTCCTTCCGGCCCCAGCATACAGGGTTCACAGAAGCATGGCCAAAAAGGGGGTCTGCACACTGACTCAAAGGGACAAGTTCTTTTTTTAGCTACCAGGGTCTGATCACTCACCCAGGTACAGTGTCCTCTTTATCTGACACCAGGCAGCTCTTGGGCACTGGGACAGGGTATTAGACATCCTAGGTTTCTATACCTGAGAGTTCTGAGGGCCAGAGTTGGCAGTCTTTACTTCTGACCACCATGCCCCACCTCTAGCACCCCAGAGGTGCAAAGTACCCAGAAACAAACCCAGGCTTTGTGACCCTGTCCTACCTGGGTCCACCTGACTCCACACAACTTACCCATTCTCGGCCCAGCAGGTCAGAAACAACCGTGGCTATAGGCCTAGGCAACTAACTGGTCACTGCTCTAGCTGCTTTTGGTCCCAGGGAGAAACAGTCTGGACTGAACCTGTACCTTGTTTAGAAATGGAGGAATGAGGACCCCAGCAGGAGACCCCTCCCAGCTTATCTTCCTGATCACACACACCAAGCAGACCAATACCACCACAAGCCCAGTGCTAGCCCCCTGCCATCCACTGACCCTTGGCCTTAAATCCCAACAGAATTTTTGCCAGAAGAGTCAGCTGCTCAGGGTAGGGCAAGGTGAAGAGGACAGGACTTCTAGGGGATGGTGGTACGGCTCCCAGCCCCAAGTGGGAGCGGGAAAGTGACCACCAGGTGCAGGGAGCAAAGCACAGGGGGCCAGACTGACAGGCGGGGGAGTCCTGAGTCCCAGCTCCGTTAGCACAGGCGCTTGTACGTGTAGATGTAGGCTTTGCAGCTGGGGCACGTGTGCGTCACATCCTTGAAGTCATTGATGAGGCAGGGGATCAGGCAACAGCCCAGATCACATCTGAATCAGAGACAGGGAAAAACAGGCTGAGGACTGCTGTGGAGGAGGCAGAGGCAGCCAGTTGACCCTGGTGCAGCTCCCACCCTACCAGTGCCCATACCACCTACCCCATGAAGCAACAGAAGAAACCCAGCACGAAGTTCATCAAGCCGATCTCATAGGAGATCTTGGTGGTGATGGCCTGCTGGCAGTGGGGACACACCGTCTGCACGGGCGCGCCCTCGAAGATCTCTCCCTGTAGCACTGTCACCGTGGTGGCAGCTCCTGAAGGGACCAGGACTGTGGCTGTGTGGCCCCCAGGGCCAGGGTAGGGCCCTGGTGTGTAGGGCCCTGGGGGGTAGTAGCCCATGGGTGGATGGGTGCCTGGAGGAGGGTAGAAACCTGGAATGGCAAAGAAGATGGAACGGAGAGGTCACTGGCCTGCCACCTGCCCTAGACAAAGAGATTGGGGCAAAGCCCTACAGTCCACAGTGCCCAGGGTGCAAGGTTAGGCCTCAAACTTCCTACTGCCCACCTATTGGGCCAGTGAGAGGCCTTGCAGCTGGGGCCCTAAGTCAAGTGGGGCCATTCTCCCAGCCCTTCCGGTTCCCCACCCCTTGGGGGTCCTGACAGATATGGCAGAGAACCAGGCACATGGCCAGGTACCGCTGCTCCTGGGTGTCTCTGGCATGCAGGGACAGGGCATTCAGCCTCAAGCCCATGACCAAGGGAGGTAAAGCCTAGTGGGTCACACGCCCCTCTCCTGCACACAGGGCATCCCTCCCTACCTGTGTCAGGTCCTGGTGTGCCAAGGACCAGCCCTGCCTAAGCAGCCTAAGTAAGAGCAGTCCCACCTTCCCATACCTACAATCCCTCTCTACACACAGCCTGAGCTCCAGGCCAGAGTGGGTTGGGCGTGTTGGAGTCCCTGCCCTATAGCAGATGCTCACCTGTACTGAGGACAGCCAGTGCAGCCCAGACGGCAGCCAGGAGCTCCCTATGCTCCCCTCAGATCCCTTCCCTACTTACCTGGAGGCATGTAGGCGCCATCTGCACTCATGTGTGGGGGGATGAAGCCAGGCTGGGGCATTGGGTGACCTGGCGGCTCATAGGGTGGGGGGCCAATGTCCGCAGGCGGCAGTGGCATGCCTGGAGGGGGCTGCATCACAGCTGGGGAGGAACGGCCTGGACAGAGAGAAGCAGAAAGAAGGAGACAGCTGTAGTCTCTGCATGATGAGTTGGACCAGAGACCACTGCTTTGGGACACAGATGGGGCCCAGGATGACCCTGGAAGAGGCATCACCACTTAGAGAGTCCCAACCACGACATGGGGGCAGGGGGCTGCAACAGGGAGACTCAGGAGCGGTGACCCCCTACCTGGGGTGGGCGGGGCTCCACTTTTCTCCTCCAGAAGTGGGGCTGTGGGGCCCCCAGGATAAGGAGGGGGCGGCTCGTTGGACATCTTCACTGCTTCTCCTGGACATGAAGGGAAATCCCAGACATGAACTAAGCTCCCAGCCAGGCTCCTTCCCCCTTTAGCCCTAGGGGTGGCCGAGGGATGCTGGACAAGGCATATGACCATCCTCAGAAGGGGCTGCCTCCAGGAACCAGGGATCCCCCACCTTCCCCAGGGCCACCTAGCCCAGAGCCACCATCCTCACCTCTCAGCGGTCACCTGCTGGAGGGCAAAGACAGAACCAGGAAACAGGGCCTAGCGAGGTAAGGTCCACCAGGGAGCCTAACTCAACCCTTGCCGCACAAACAGCAGTTTGGCACCGAGTCCTCCCCTCCCCAAATGTTTAGGGGGCACTAAGGCAGCCAGGGAGAAGACACTGGACTGATCTCTGCCAGTGGGCTGCGAAGGGATTCTGGGGGACTTCTTACCTCAAATCCCTGCTACTCAGAGAAGAGAGGCAGGTGAGACTCCAGCTGCTGGCCTGGACAGACAGGGAACAGGCAGTGCTCTAGGAGCTGTTTCAGGGGAAGGAAAGGCAGGGCCCTCAGCAGGAAGCAGAGCCTGCTGAGCCAGGGCTGGGCCCAGGGACCTGGGCACACCATGCAGTACCACCCCTCCCCACACGTTGAGCTTCTCCCTGGCTGCCACCCCACGCCATCCACATACCCGACCACCAGCCCTGTCACAAGTCTGCTTCTTCCCTCACCCAAGACTGTTGTCATCCAAGGGCCACAGCTGGGCCCTCTGCATCCCCTCCCACCAGGCCTGAGGTCCCATGCATGAGGACTGCCAGGCAAGCTGTGCTCTGGCCTGTGCCCTTCTGGTTTGTTTGTTTGTGGGGTGGTGGGAAGGAAGAGTCAAGTGAAACCTTTTCCCTCATTTCTATCACCAAACTCCCTGAGCACAGTTCGGAAAGCTGGGAAGCTTTTGCTTTTACTTAGCATCGTAAAGGACTTTCGAAGTGGAGTTCAGTTACCTTTGCTGAAAGTAATAAAATGAGATGAATCAATTTCAAGGGAACAAAAGGATACAGGGAAAGGAGCGCTTCCCAGAGAGCCCGGCACCCATAGGGGATGGAGGGCACATAAGTTTGAATATGAAGTTTAACAAATCAGGAACAGGGCCAGAGGAACCAAGTCCAAGCTCTCGGGTTCGACTATAAAGTAACATGGCAGTTTGAAAAACTAAAAGACAGGTATCAAAAAGCTCTTAGAAGGAAATGCAGGAATCAAGCTATTTATGACCTTTGATTAGGCAGTGGTTTCTTAGATATAACACCAAAAGCAAACCAACAAAAGAAAGAAAACTTAAACTGGATGTCATCAGAATGAAAAATTGCTGTGCTTCCAAGGACACCATCACATTTTATAATTCATATATCTGGCAAAGGACTTACATTAAGAACATAAAAAGAACTCTTTCAACTCAACAGAAAGACAACTTAATTTTTAAAATGGGCAAAGGATTTGAACAAAGACTTCTCAAAAGAAAAATGGCCAGAAGCACATGAAAAAATACTAAGCGTCTTTTCATAAGGGAACTGAAAACCAAAACCACAAGGAGGCTACTTCCTATCTACCAGGAAGACTAAAATTTAAAAAGACAGTACTAGGCATTATGTAGAGAAACTGGAACCTCAATACACTGCTGGTGGTGGATAGCCCCTGCCAACCTTTTGAGGAACTGCCAGCCTCTGTTCCCCTTTTGAGGAACAATCTTACAGTTCCTCAAAAGGTTAAACCTAGAGTTACCAGATGACCCAGCAATTCCACCACTACTTATCTACCCAAAAGAAACAAAAGCCTATGTCTACACAGACACTTGTACACAAATGTTCACAGCAGCATGACTGTAATAGCCAAAAAATGGAAACAACCCAAATGTCCGTCAACCAAGAGTGGATAAACAAAACTGTGGGCTTGCCACACAATGGAAGACTACTCAGGTATAAAAAGGAAGCAATGATACAGCACGAACCCTGAAAACATGCTTGGTGAGAGAAGCCAGACACAAAAGGCCACAAACTGTATGATTTCACTTACATGAAATGTCCCCAGTAGGCAAACCCAGAGACAGAAAGTGTATTAGTGGCTATTTAGGTCTGGGGGAGAGGGGGAAGTGGGGAACATGGAATCTCCTGGGGTAACAAAAATGCTCTGAAACTGACTGTGGCAATGGTTGAACAATTCTGTGAATACACTAAACATGACTGAATTGTATGCTTTAAATGGGTGAATTGCATGGTATATAAACTGTAAGATTAAAAAAAAAAGAAAATTAGTCCTACCGCCCTACTACAGCCCATCTCCACATGTCCCTAGTGGTCTGTATGCACAGGAACCTTTACTTTTTGGTTTGGTTCAAGGCTAGTCGTTTACTCCTGGCCTCAAACAATCCTCTTGCCTCAGCCTCCCCAAGTGTTGGGATTACAGGTGGGAGCCAACATGCCCAGCCCATACTTTTATATAGCTGCTGTCCTGACAGTTTTAAATCCTTTTAATGCTGTATCACACATACTCCATCTTACAAGACTCCATGACCAGCAATACTAATATTCCATAAAATGGGCCTATTTGACCAACCCCTGCTAAGGCATTTAGGCAGGCTTCTATTTGCTGCTTTCATGAAATACAGGGAACACCCCTGGCCACTGCTCTTTCCCTTTCTTGGATTATTTCCTCAGGCTAAACTTGTCAGAGTGAGGTGACGGCTCAAAGGACATGAGCATTTTATGCCTTTTTGAAAGGATGCCAATTTATAGTGACAGTTATTAATTGTAATATTAAAATATCACTTGGTTATTTTTATATGCATTTGACAATCAAGAGATAGGACATCTTCCCAAGTGTTCAGAAATTACACACCCACTCTTCTGAGTTGCCTTACTATCCACAGAAGACATGGAGGCCCGGAAAAGGAGGGGCAGGGCATAAGTCTAGGAGTGACTCTCCCACCCTCCTGCCTGCAGAGTGAATTCCAATAGCACAGGGTTAAGAACAGGGAGCAGTGGCCAGGTGCAGCCAGCCCATGCCTGTATTCTCAGTACTTTGGGAAACTGAAGCTGGAAGAAGGGTCGAGGCCAGGAGTTTGAAACCAGCCTGGTCAACATGGCAACACTCTGTCTCTACAAAAACAAAAAAACTTAATTAGGCAAGATACTGCATGCCTGTAATCCCAGCTACTGAGGAGGCTAAGGCAGGAGGATCAACTGAGCCCAAGATTCAGAGGCTAGTGAGGCAGCAGTGCCTCTTGGAGGTGGTCCTGAGGGCCCTTGCCCAGGCAGCTACTAGTCTGCCAGGTGTCCCCCTGCAGGGGAGAAGGCAGCCTCTCATGGGGCTTTACTTGAGTCTGGAAAACTGTTCCAATATGCGGAGTTGAAGTAGGTGCCAGCCCCTGCTACAAACTCGCAGATTCCCAGAAAATGCTCTAACATGCCTCTAGATGGCACCACTGTTCACCAAGCATCAGATCCCACAAGTTGAGAGCCCGTCACTGGTCTGCAGTGGTCTTGCTCACCAGGGAATGGGCCAGGCTCTGGAATGCTCTGATTAGACTGGGAAAATAAGTTGCACTATGCTTGGTGAGTCACTTAAGCACCTGCAGATTCCAGCCTGGGTCCCTTGCAGGGAACATGCATGCATGCGCATGTGCACATACCACATCTGTGACAATGGAGGTATTGCCTTTCTCTGGACCATCTTTTCATCAAAGTCAACAGATAATCCTAGTCTTCCAGAGTTCAAAATTCTATTTCTGGAATTGTACGTATAGCCTTGCCCATAACGATAGGGTGCAAGCCCGCAGGGCAAAAAGCCCTCCCTTGGTGTCCACCCAACCTGGGTAAACAGGATGCAGGCCACAGGAAGGGTTTAAACCTACACAGGGCTGCCTTGCAGACTCCACCTTCTCTTTGCTTTCCAGCTCGCTGGCCACACTAGACTCCACCTTCTCTTTGCCCGCTTGCCTGGGGCCACAGGGCCCTGTTGCTCCTCCGTGTCTTCCTCACCCAGAGCTGTGCCTGCCACTCACTGCTCCCTCTCACCCCTCCATATCCACATGCATCCTCCTGCTGCCTTCCTGAACCCCAGCAGAGACTGCAGGGTAGATCCTTCTCTACCAAGGAAGAGTATCTGAAGAACAGCTCATGAAGATTTCCTGTATTCAGACACCCATTCTCCCAGTGCCTTCCAATATAAAATCAAATATGCTGGCGAGGTGTAGTGGCTCACACCTGTAATCCCAGCACTGGGAGGCTGAGGTGGGTGGATCACAAGGTCAGGAGTTGGAAACCAGCCTAGCCAATATGGTGAAACCCCACCTCTACTAAAACTACAAAAATTAGCCAGGTGTACTGGCGGGCACCTGTAATTCCAGCTACTGAGGAGGCTGAAGCAGGAGAATTGCTTCAACCTGGGACGCATAGGTTGTACTGAGCCAAGATTACGTCACTGCACTCCAGCCTGGACAACAGAGTGAGATTCTATCTCAAAAATAAATAAATGTCCATTCCCACAAAACCATGTTCTATAGCGAGTTAATAAAAACAAGAATAGAATCTTTCAATCACACTATCAAAAGCAAAACAGTTTTCCAATGAAAATGAGCACTGTTCAAATTAAGCTACAAAATGCAAAATGTCTCATCTGAAAATGCAGCCCCAGCATCTCTTGCTGTGGGAAGGTGCTGGTCAGGGAAGGGGCTGGGAGACCTGGTGATCTGCTCAGTTCCCAACAGAGGAGGGAGACTTGGGGGTCTGGAGAACCCACTGAAGTCAACTTCCAGCCATTAGAAATCCAAGAAAGCCTTCTTGGCCTTCTTTTTAAATCTTGGGTTTATAAACTGCAAACAAATTAGGTGCCTGTTCGAAAATCTTTACAAGTCAATCATAGACTTAACAGTAAGTTGCTCGTCTGGGGGACCAGAGGCCTCTGCATTCCATCCCTCCACACCTTCTGGGTTCTGTGGCTTATGAAGGTATAGAGAAAAAAAACCTGTTTCTCCTCTGCTTTCACACCTTAACAGTCAACAGAGACTTCTGTGGCCAAACGTGGAGTTTCTCCCCACTAACAAGCAATGAGTCAATTCTGCAGCGGATACCAGCTGGACGTTTTCTAGTCGCATTCAAGTCTGATGCTACTGCATCAGATCCCACCACAGGTTGAGGGCTCAGTCCCAAGACTGTCCCCCACTTGTGATGTCAAGTGAAATTCCCAGCTTGCAACCTATGCTTCTGACAGACTGGCTATAGATCATTATCTTGGGAATGGATTCCTTATAAGAGGATTAGTCAGTCTTCTGTGGGTGCATTTCCCTGCTGCCCTTCCACCATGGGATGACAGCAAGAAAGCCCTTGCCAGATGCTGGCAGTGCCTTGATCCTGGACTTTCTAGCCACCACAGTTTGGTTGGATCCGTCCACTGGCAACAGGGCTTAATGGGCGGTATTTGGGTCATGGGAGGTGAATTCCTCACGAATGCCCTCCCTAGGGTGAGGGAAGAGAGACTTCACACTCTTGTTAGTCCCTCCACCTCAGCTGGTTGTTAGAAAGAGCCCAGCGCCTCCCCTCCCTTTCTCATTCCCTCTCTCACCATGTGATTTCTGCACACGGAGGCTCCCCTGTGCCTTCCGCCATGAATGGAAGTGGCCTGAGGCCCCCAACAGAGCAGATGTTGGCACGGTGCCATCCTGTAAAGCCTACAGAACCAGGAGCCAAAAAATCTCTTTATAAACTACTCCGCCTCAGATAATTTATAGCAACACAATGGACTAAGACACCAGCCTCCAGAACTGTAAGGAGATAAATCCCTGTTCTTTATAAATTGCCCAGTCTCAGGTATTCTGTTAGAGAAGCACAAGGGGCTAAGACTACATCAAGACTTGACAAGGGATAGTTTCTTAAAGGTTAGCTGCCAAAGGGAATTGGACTCCTTAATGATTTTTTTTCCCTAATCTGTTACATTAGAGGTCACTGGTGTACCTTGCATTTGGTATGGGTCTTTTACACATGCATGATTTCTTTTCTTTTTTTTTTTTTTGAGGCGGAATTTTGTTCTTGTTGCCCAGGTGGGAGTGTAGTGGCACGATCTCAGCTCACTGAAACATCCGCGTCTCAGGTTCAAGTGATTCTCCTGCCTGGTGTCCTGAGTAGCTGGGATTACAGGCGCGCTACCACGCCCAGCTAATTTTTGTATTTTTAGTAGAGATAGGATTTCTCCATGTTGGTCAGGACCTCAGGTGATTCGCCTGCCTCACCCTCCCAAAGTGCTGGGATTACAGGTGTGAGCCACTATGCCCAGCCAGACATGATTTCTTATCATGTGTGCGTCACCTGAAAATACTGGTTCTTGTAATGCAGATCTGACAATGTTGACACATCTCACTGAAAAACAAATATTTAAAAACTCACGTTGCTGGTATTGCCACCAATGTCATCATTAAAGTCTAAATATTGTTATGCCCATCATCATTTCAAAGCTTGAATTTCATCACTGGCAAAGCAGTAACAAATTTAGCAACAGCAACGTATGCAAAAATAAAAGGTTAGTTGTTTTCCTTGAAGTAGCAGGTTCACTTTGCTCATTTTTAAGAAACTGTACGCTAAATATCCAAATCTGAATAATCAGTTTGTGCCAGTTGTTCTTTAAGTGAAGATGGAATCCATGAAAAAGGCAACTAGTTCAGCCCACACCTCAAGCGAGTGCACGTGTGCTTTTCCTCACGACAGCATCAAACTCCATGTGACATACTTCATGTGTCCCTCACTTCATCAGATAGGATGTTAAAAAGATGTGGACTCGCCGGGCGCGGTGGCTCAAGCCTGTAATCCCAGCACTTTGGGAGGCCGAGGCGGGTGGATCACGAGGTCGAGAGATCGAGACCATCCTGGTCAACATGGTGAAACCCCGTCTCTACTAAAAATACAAAAAAAAAAATTAGCTGGGCATGGTGGCACGTGCCTGTAATCCCAGCTACTCAGGAGGCTGAGGCAGGAGAATTGCCTGAACCCAGGAGGCGGAGGTTGCGGTGAGCCGAGATCGCGCCATTGCACTCCAGCCTGGGTAACAAGAGCGAAACTCCGTCTCAAAAAAAAAAAAAAAAAAAAAAAAAAGATGTGGACTCATGGGTCAGGAGTTAATAAAGTTGACTTTTACTGCTTTTCTGACCTAACACTGGGGGGCATGTGTACAGTGTGTGTGGTGGTGAAGACTTAATTACAAGATCAGCATGCTCTCGTCTTGATCAGTGCAGACCCCACAGCTTCTTTCTCCACTGCTCCTGCATCATCGGCGCAAAAGCCATCACAACCAAAAAGGCACGGTAACAAATCATGGCTGTGTTATTATTAAAATAGTTCTGAGCCTCAGCTCCCCGAGTGGTCTCAGGAAGCCCCAAGGAGACTGCAGATCACATTTCAAGAACTGCTGTGCTAGAGGAACCCCCACTAGAAGTTAAGGGGGTCTGATACCAGCCAAGTATAGGGCTGGGACAGGGCTTCACAGCTAGGAAATCAAGAGTGGCCTGCGAATCTTGGAGTCGCTCCTAGGAAGTCCCTGAGTGTGTTGTTCTGGCAAGGCCCCACCGCACGGATGTGCTTGCCCCATGGAAGGCTTTAAATGAAGCAAGTAGTCAAGAACATGGGCTCTGGGCCGGGCATGGTGACTCAGGCCTGTAATCCTAGCACTCTCGGAGGCCAAGACAGGAGGATTGCTTGAGCCCAGTCGTTCAAAAGCAGCCTGGGCAACACGGTGAGACCATCATTATTACCAAAAATAAATAAATAAATAAATAAAAAGGGGCAGGGTCTGCATCAGATTAGTTCAAACCTAGATCATCACTTTTCAGCTGTGTGAGCTAAGCCTCAGTTTCTGTCTTTGTAAATAGAGATACTCATGCCTGCCTGAGGATGAGAACAAGGATGAAGACTGTGTGTGAAATGCCTGCAGCAGGAATGCTGGACCTAGCACACAAGAATGCCAATTAATGGAACCTGCTATTATTATGCTTCATTAGGCAACTTCCAACAGGGAGGAAAACAACAGGTATGGACACCTCTGCCATGGGGTGGCTTCTGATCCCCTACAATAAGGGATCCTGGCGCATGTTCACTAACATGACAAAGGGACACCTCTACAGGATTCTGGAGGGACGTGCAATCAAAACCCTGCCCTAAGAGCTCAGCTCAGCAGCGTTTCTTCACAGCACAGCTCAGCTGGACCACCTGCTCCATGGGAACCCCAGACAATCCTTTGGGAAGACAGAGACACTAGCAGTTCTCCAAGGGCCACCTCTCCAGGCAGGCTGCATGAAATGCCAGGGACCTGCAAGGGAGCACTCAAGGTTGGCAATGCCCCTGGAAGGGGGCTCCACCCATAGACCCTGGTGGCAGGGGCTCTGCAGCAGCTGCTGCCCAGCCACATTTCTCAGGGCTGGGCTGGCTTTGTGCTGCCTCCCCAGGAGGTGCTTACCCACACAGCAGCCATGGCACCAAGATGCCAGCTGGCCTCAGAGGGGCTCCTCTGTTCCCAGGAGGCAGATCCCAGGCACCCATCCAGGAACAGGGCTTTCTGCTTGGCTGGGAAAACTGAAAGGCCGCTTTCTGCCTCGCCTGAAGTTTCCATCTGATGAACAAATGAGGCGCCCACTGCTCCATGAGGAGCAGAGCCGAGGTAAAAGACAAATACTCTCTGTGCCCCTTGGGTCTGAAGAGAGAATGGCAAGGCCCAAACCAGGTCTAGGGGAAGAAGCCAAAGCAAGAAGCGAGCTGGAAGCAAGCAGGAGCTGATGTGGACCTCAGGGAAGACGCTTTCAGTCCAGGAAGCAGCACCCAGCAGGGACAGGGCAGTGGGGAAAGGAGAGCAGAGTCCCCGTCAAGGGTGCAGGCCCAAAGGGGACTCTTCCATGGAGGCTTGGCCCACGCTAGGCCTTTCCATCCTGTGACATCTCCATCCAACACACAGCCAGATTAGTTCACACCCACCTTGGAGGGCGGTGTGAGATTAAGTGGGGTGTGGATATAAAACTTCCTGAGGCTGGGCGTGGTGGCTCACACCTGTAATCCTAGCACTTTGTAAGGCTAAGGTGGGCGGATCACCTGAGGTCAGGAGTTTGACACCAGCCTGACCAACATGGAGAAACCCCACTTCTACTAAAAATACAATATTAGCCGGATGTGGTGGTATATGCCTGTAATCCCAGCTACTCAGGAGACTAAGGAAGGAGAATTGCTTGAACCTGGGAGGTGGAGGTTGCAGTGAGCTGAGATTGTGCCATTGCACTCCAGCCTGGGCAACAAGAACAAAACTCCATCTAAAAACAAAAACAAAAAAACTTCCTGAACTGCTATAACAGGCCATGCAGTGTGAGGGTTATTAGGAGGAGGGGTGTTACTTCCAAGGGATGGCCACTGACTCCCTGCACAGTACCATGCAGCTGTTCTGCCTGTTCTCCCAGGCACCCCAGGGCCAAGCAGAAGCAGTCTGTGAGATGACCATGTAACAGAGGCCCTGTGAGGGGAGGCTGGGGAATGGTGCTTCCTCCTGGATTTCCTTCTGATAGTTACTCAGCACATCCTCCGTGCCAGATACAGGCTGGGGATTAAAGACACATCCCTGGCTGGGTGCAGTGGTTCAGGCCTGTAATCCCAGCCCTTTGGGAGGTCAAGGTGGACAAATGACAAGGTCAAGAGATCGAGACCATCCTGGCCAACAGGGTGAAACCCTGTCCTACTAAAAATGCAAAAACTAACTGGGCATGGCAGCAGGTACCTGCAGTCCCAGCTACTTGGGAGGCTGAGGCAGGAGAATTGCTTGAACCAGGAGGCGGAGGTTGCAGTGAGCCAAGATCGCGCCACCACACTCCAGCCTGGCAACAGAGCTCATCTCAAGGAAAAAAAAAAAGACACGTCCTTGCCTTCCAGAAGCTCACAGTCAAGTGAGGGAGATGAGCATTAAATAATCACCGTCTCCACCAAAAACCCCAAACACAATTACATCTGTGACCAGTGGTGTGGAGAAAGCTTAGGGCACAGTAGACGGACAGCAAGATAGCCATTCTGGAACTCTTAACACTGTCTCTTCAAGCAAGCCTGGGAGGAGGTGACAGAACAGTTAATGAGACCAGCAGGGAAAGGGAGGGATGGGAACAGCAGAGGGTACAGTAAGTATACAAGACCTAAAGAAGGAGGGCTGTTCCCCTCAGGGTGGCCAGATGGCAGGCTGGGGCCCTCACAGTGACCCAGCCAGAGGTTGTTCCAGAGCTGAAATACCCCAGATGTCCCAGGACAAGGATGACAAGGCAGTGGGCAGTGTCCATGGCCTTCTCAGGCGTTAGGCTTCCCCAGGAGACCTCTGGCACCACTCAGCCTTGTTGCACTGTGGCACTTAGGAACAAAGACAGCAGCCTTCTTTGCTTACTGTGAATAGAATATTGGGACCCTGCCTCACCAATGATTGCCTGAAGCCCTGGACAAATTCCTCAACCTCTCTGAGCTTCAGTTTTCCCATGTGGAAAATGAGGTTCTTGGGAGGCTGAACTAAACCCCACATGTAAATGTCCAGGCTGTATGACTGCAGATGCCTTGCATGAATGACTATGCAGATAACATCACCCATACAGGGCTGTGCTGTGTTCCTCCACATCACACTGCAAAGGAAGAAGGCAGAATAACAAGATCTCGAGCAGCAATTTTCTGCCTAATGAACTATGGAGCGCAGACTGCCAGCTGCACCCAAATCCAGTCTCTCCCCCATTCTTGAATATGGAACTCCACTTTCACTCAGGGCAGCAGTCAGTCAGCCAAGACGGTCCTGAGCTTTCTTGCGGTGACAAAGCTCTGGCTGATATAGCTGTAGGCAGAAGTGTCCAGACCATGAGAAGGCACTCAAGGCAAGTTGACGCAGCCTTCATCCTTCCTGCCTTCCTCCCATCTGCCACCTTGAAGATGGATTCCATGGCTCCAGCAGCCGTGCTTGACCATGAGGGCCTTGGGATGGAGGCCAGTGCCTAGGGCAGCCATGGGATACCACATCAGCAACAAACTGGTCACCTCCCTTACCTTCCACCTGAGAAATAAAACTTGTTTTATTGGTTAATTATTGGTAAATTAATTTCAAGTCAAGTATTAACAAGGAAGAAAAACAAGTGTCATATACGGCACAGACAGGTGCAGTGGCTCACACCTGTAATTGCAGCACTGTGGAGGCCAAGGTGGGACAATTGCTAAGGCTAGGAGTTCAAGACCAGCCTGCACAACATAGCAAGATCCCGTCTCTACAAAAAAATAAAATTAGCCAGGTATGGTGATGGAACACCTGTGGTCCCAACTACTTAGGAGGTTGAGGTGGGAGGATTGCTCAAGCCCAGGGATTCTAGGCTACAATGAGCTATGTCACGCTAATGCACTCTACCCTGGGCGACAGAGTGACAGTGTATCCCACCTCCACCAACAAAATGTATCTGTATAGTTCCTTAGGCCTAAAGGAACACAAGTTCTCTTCAAGTGATCCATGATCAAAAGGATCATGGCTTTCTCTAGGTCACACAACACAGCCTCAGCCAGTGCAGAGGCCAAGGCATGGTGGGTACCCTCTGGCTGCAGGCTGGAGCAGATGCTTCCGTAGTTAAAACAGGTCCTAAGAGAAGTGAGCTGGTTACCTTGGAGCGAGGGCACATTATTCTGCAACCCCAGCGCTTGTTTCAGCATGACCACTGACTTGACGAGTTACAGAGAAGGATGATGGTGTGCAATGAATGTTAATAGAACATGCACTGTTTGGATGCAGGTGCCCAGCACAGAAACACAAAGGAGGTGCTCATAAGGGAGCCCCTGTTGTGAGACTGATCCTGGACCCCAAACCCTCTCCACTCCCCTCTTCACCAAGCCCTTCCCAAACCTGGGGCTAATCCAGCCACCCCAGTCCATGTGGGACCAGGCCAGGATTCCCTGTGGCCTTTCAGCCGCTGACTAGAGGGACCTTATTCCCAATGCTGGGTGAGGAGCAGGAAGGAGGAGGCCCTCCACAAAAGTCCACTCAGTTGCAGAGCAGCCTCTAGTGAGGCTGAGCCCTCCCAAGACTCAGGGAGGTTACCAGTATGTCCCCTTCTCTGGAACTGTTGTCCTCGGCTGCCAAGTTCCGGCACAGGCAGGACTGGGAAATCGTGAAAATGGCCCATTTTCCACTGTCCTGATGGAGGTAGGATGACAGAGACAGTCCCTCCCTGAGATAACATCACTGATAGCTCTGAACCATTTATTTATTTTTATACTTGAACATGGGAGTATCTGATGCCTTAGGAATTCTAAACAATTCAAAACGAGCTCAAGTCAAGTCACAAAAAGGACCACAAAACACATCTGGTTTCTGTGGGGAACGCTCCCGTGTGAGACCCCTAAAAGGCGTGAGTCTCACTATACGGTGAGTTTGATCCCAAACACAGTTTCCTACTGGAGGCAGTCGAGCTATCCGGAATATAGGAACTGAAAGATGATTGATCAGTTTCTAATATCAACCACAATATCTTTTGGGCCTAAAACTATGCGTTGCTGCTAGACCGAGTGACCCCCTACCAGCAACCAGTTCCTGCTTTTTAACCTTTTTTATGACTCTCTTTTAAGAATAAGTTTTAACCTTTTCTTTACTTACCTGACTGCCTAATGGTTTAACTGTTGCAAAGCAAATGCCACCATAAGGGATGGCTTTGATTCCTGACTCAGAGATTCCTGAATGGGGAAATTGAGTTAAGTTGAGTTAGGAGTAGACAAAGGAGAATCCGGTTAAAGGATATTCTGATGAGCAAAACCAAAAAACTTTTCACATCTCAGTTCTAAAACAAGATCAAACCGGAGATACCTGCAGCCAGGAGGAATAATGTCTGGATGCAAACAAGCTTTGTGATTACAGGAAATTCTATTACTTTTTACAACCACTGATTGTGTATCTGACTTTTCAATTGTATAGGCCATGTAAGGTATACATTTGCATTTCCTCTTGCAACCATTGTATATCTGATTTCTCTATTGTATAGGCCATGTGAGGCATACATTTACATTCCTCTTGCTATGACGTAAACCAGAGCCAAGAAAGTGTATTTATTCCTGGCATTTGAAAAATAAAATTTGCTGTTTAGGCACAGCCTATCAGCCCTCCAGACGCCTCGCTTTCTCTCTCTCTGTCTTTATTATTTTCTCAGGCGCACTCCCTCTTCCAGGTATTGGGACCCTCTTGCAGGTCGAGAGACCCCCGGGCAGACGTGCCTACCCGTCCGGACGGTCCACGACAGGTTTCCCCATCTGCCGGCTCTCCTCGCACCCAACCCTGTATGTTCCTCCTCGACAATGTTGTGTCTCAGCAGAGATAAAGACACCAGCCTGGCTGGGCCTGATGGCTAACGCCTGTAATTCCAATACTTTGGGAGGCTGAGGTGGGCGAATCACTTAAGGTCAGGAGTTCAAGACTAGCCTGATCAACATGGTAAAACTCGGTCTCTACTAAAATTACAAAAATTAGCCAGGCATGGTGGCAGGCACCTGTATTCCCAGCTACTTGGGAGGCCGAGGCAGGAAAATCGCTTGAACCCGAGAGGCAAAGGTTGCAGTGAGCCAACATCATGCCACTGCACTCTAGTGGGCAACAGTATGAGACTCCATCTCAAAAAAAAAAAAAAAAAATAGGCCGGGCACAGTGGCTCATGCTTGTAATCCCAGCACTTTGGGAGGCCGAGGCAGGTGAATCACAAGGTCAAGAGATTGAGACCATCCTGGTGAACACAGTGAAACTCCATCTCTACTAAAAATACAAAAATTAGCTGGGGGTGGTGGCATGCATCTGCAGTCCCAGTTATTTGGGAGGCGGAGGCAGAAGAATCACTTGAACCCAGGAGGCAGAGGCTGCAGTGAGCCAAGATCACGCCACTGCACTCCAGCCTGGCGACAGCAAGACTCTGTCAATAAATAAATAAATAAGACACCAGCCCAACCCCATAGCCCCAAACACCACTGTACCCTCCAACAGAAGCATGAGCCCTGTGTTACACGCAGAGCTGCAAGGGAAGAATCTTGCACCGAGTGGAGCACAGGCATCAGGTCCCATGGCCACTGCTCTGCCCTGCCACCTTACTCTCCAGTCTCAGATTTTTTTTCATCTGTGACATGGCAGCAGCAGCAGCCCCTTATCCAGTTGTGATGAGGCATGGTTGAGGCCATGGGTGAAGAGAACACCACTCAGGGCCTGCCACAAAGTATGCAGTAAGCACATGTCACTGCGCTTCATGGGGGCCAAGCTGAGCCTGAAAGAAGTAGTACACAAGAAAAAAGAAGACTTTGGGAGGCCGAGGTGGGTGGATCAACTGAGGTCAGGAGTTCAAGACCAGCCTGGCCATCATGGTGAAACCCTATCTTTTAAAAAATAATAAAATTAAAAAAAAAAAAAAGAAAAGAAAAAAGAAGACTGTTGCTCTGAAGCAGAAGCAAAATCAAAAGGCAGACAGGACTCAAAGAACAGTTCTAATCTCAAAAGTAGTAAGGCCTCTAGGAACTATGATGACGACAATTACTGTGCAGTTTACATCACGCTGAATTTTAGTCAAACCTCCTGGCAAACGACGCTCACTTGGTGACACACCATCATGGCACAGGGCCACAGCAGAGCGGATTGGTACAACTTTTCTGGACAGCTTTGCTACCTGGATACTCTTCTTTTTTTTTTTTTTTTTTTTTTTTTTGAGACGGAGTTTCGCTCTTGTTACCCAGGCTGGAGTGCAATGGCGCGATCTCGGCTCACCGCAACCTCCGCCTCCTGGGTTCAGGCAATTCTCCTGCCTCAGCCTCCTGAGTAGCTGGGATTACAGGCACGCGCCACCATGCCCAGCTAATTTTTTGTATTTTTAGTAGAGACGGGGTTTCACCATGTTGACCAGGTTGGTCTCTATCTCTCGACCTTGTGATCCACCCGCCTCGGCCTCCCAAAGTGCTGGGATTACAGGCTTGAGCCACCGCGTCCGGCCCCTGGATACTCTTCTTAACTCAATTTCATTTCAAGGTATTTGCCCTAGAGGTAAATGGATATGTGAACACAGATTCACAGGCAAAGACATTTATATGCACCACTGCCTTGATGTTCAAGAAAAGGGAACTAGTTAGATGCATGTAGTTATCTATATTAATGTAACTGTATTCAGCCCCTAAAAAATGATAGTTTTGTTTTTGTTTTTTGAGACGGAGTCTTGCTCTGTCACCCAGGCTAGACTGTGGTGGCATGGTCTTGGCTCACTGCAACTTCTGCCTCCCAGGTTCAAGCAATTCTCCTTTCTTAGCCTCCCAAGTAGCTGGGATTACAGGCGCCTGCCACCACGCCCGGCTAATTTTTGTATTTTTTGTAGAGACAGGGTTTCACCATGTTGGCCAGGTTGGTGTTGAACTCCTGAGCTCACGTGATCCGCCTACCTTGGTCTCCCAAATTGCTGGGATTATAGGCATGAGCCACTGTGCCGGGCCAATGATATAGATTTTTATTGACATAGATGGTTTTGATATAGCAGTGAGTGAAGAATATAAAAGCAGTATCACAGTGTGATTCTTCTTTAGATATATGTATTTGCACACATAACATATTTTTGTCTTTTTTTCCTTTTTGTGAAGAACGGGGTTTTGCCATATTGCCTAGGTGGGTCTTGAACTCCTGAGCTCAAGCTATACTCCTGCCTCTGCCTCTCTAAGAGCTGGGATTATAGGCATGAGCCACTGCACTCAGCCATACTACATATTAACAGTTTTTCTAGGCAATAAGCGTTTAGGGGATTTGTTTATATATAAGTGCACATGCAGGAACCTTCTATTGATGTAGAGTTTACTGTTTTTAATGGGGGACAGCACCTTTGCATAATTCCTTCCTCAAAATGTTTATTATAAGCCAGGCACAGCGGCTCTCGCCTGTAATCCCAGCTACTTGGGGAGCTGAAGAGGGAGGAACACTCGAGCCCAGGAGGTGGAGGCTGCAGTGAGCCATGATTGTACCACTGCACTCCAGCCTGGGCAACAGAGGGGAACCCTGTCTCAAAAAATAAAAATAAAAAAGCCAGCCATAGTGGCTCACACCTGTAATCCTAGCACTTTGGGAGGCTGAGGCAGACGGACCATCCAAGGTCAGGAGTCTGACCAACATGGTGAAACCCTGTCTCTACTAAAAATACAAAAATTAGCCACACATGGTGGTGCATGCCTGTAATCCAAGCTACTCAGGAGGCTGAGGAAGGAGAATCACTTGAACCTGGGAGGCAGAGGTTTTGCAATGAGCCGAGATCACACCAGTGCACTCCAGCCTGGTCAACAAGAGCAAAATTCTATCTCAAAAAAAAAAAAAAAAAAAAGGCCGGGTGCGGTGGCTCAAGCCTGTAATCCCAGAACTTTGGGAGGCCGAGGCGGGTGGATCACAAGGTCAAGAGATCGAGACCATCCTGGTCAACATGGTGAAACCCCGTCTCTACTAACAATACAAAAAATTAGCTGGG
This sequence comes from Saimiri boliviensis, assembly GCF_048565385.1. Lineage (NCBI taxonomy): Eukaryota > Metazoa > Chordata > Mammalia > Primates > Cebidae > Saimiri > Saimiri boliviensis. Next base: position 7,262,812 of record NC_133460.1, on the reverse strand, counting down.
CATGGTGGCGCGTGCCTGTAATCCCAGCTACTCAGGAGGCTGAGGCAGGAGAATTGCCTGAACCCAGGAGGCGGAGGTTGCGGTGAGCCGAGATTGCGCCATTGCACTCCAGCCTGGGGAACAAGAGCGAAACTCCGTCTCAAAAAAAAAAAAAAAAAAAAAAGTATACCCCTCCTCAATCCAGAAACATGCCTCAGACTATTATCTAGTTTCACCTATAGAGAAAATGCTCTGCAGAGCAAACCAGAGGCCTAGACTGGTTAGTCTCTCCTAGGCCAGCTCTTTATGGCTTTTACATAGGTCTCTTATGAGTTTGGCCAAACGAGTCAGTTCTGCCAGATCACCTCCCAGTACTCCAGGTAAATTGAAAGTCTAGACCTGTAAAGTTGGAATGTAATGACCCCAAGGTCCTGCTAGCCTGGGAGACCCTGACAGGAAAGCCAGCAGGAGGTCACCTGACTGAGAAGGCTGGTGACAAAGGCCCCATTGGATGCATAACAAGAACAAGAGTGATAGAGCCCACGCTGGGAAACAGCCCCGGCCTCCCAACTCGTCCAGTGAGCTCCTCGGGACTCTGAGCTGCCTCCCAGGCAGAACGCTGCTCAAGAGCTTGTTCCTGCATGTTCTCCTGCTGGCACAGAAAATGAAGAAACCACAGATAGGAGGGGAAATGTGGAGCAAAAGGAAAAAAAACACAGCGCAACCACAAGTGAATAAATAAGTCATCTGCACCTGTCCCACAGGCAGAACTTGGTAACTACAAGGCTAATTTTAGAAACAGCATGAGCCTAAGGAACCATCACTTAAGCACTCAAAATGTAGCCCTTAAAAAAAAAAAAAATCTTTCCATCTGCCTGTACTGAGGAGACACAAAATGGATAGTCTTGGGTTGACTTTATTCAACCAGTTGTCTTTTGGGTGAGATCGAGACACACCATTCCAATCTACAGAAAAGCACCAGGCTGGTAAGTGCAGGCAAGCTACATGGCCACTCACGGCTGGCCACTCAGGTGGAAGAGTCTTAATTCAGACACAAATGTCTCCTGGCCCTCCTTAGCCAGGGAGCTGGGCTCTGCCCTCAACCAGGCCTTGCCTTAGTCTCCCTATTCGGTAGTTGGCAGTGGGGTGTAACCTCTAGGCTTTCTTCCTCCAAATCTGTCAGTCACCATACATACCTTTACACTCCAGCTTCCCCTCCAGCAATTTTCCCTCAGAACAGTAGAAGAGTGGCTCATCCCTGAGACATTTCAATCTCTCATGTTACAGGGCTTTCTTTCAATTATTACGAAGAAAGTTATGCTGGGTGAAGAAAGCGTTCTAGGAACTGAGAGTGGGAATCTAATTAGTGTTTTATACTGCATCAGATGCAACAGTATATGAATATGGAAATTTTTATTTTTTGAGATGGAGTCTCATTCTGTCACTCAGGCTGTAGTGAAGTGGTATGATCTCGGTTCACTGCCACCTGTCTCCCGGGTTCAGGTGATTCTCCTGCCTCAGACTACCAAGTAGCTGGGATTACAGGCGCCCACCACCACACCCAGTAGAGATGGGGTTTCGCTGTGTTGGCCAGGCTGGTCTCGAACTCATGACCTTGTGATCTGCCTGCCTTGGCCTCCCAAAGTGCTGGGATTACAAGCATGAGCCACCACGCTTGGCCAGCATCTGGAAATTTAAGTTCCTATCACTCTTAGTTGTCATCTTACCCTAAGAATTCACTCATGCTGGTTGGGTGTAAAACAAACTGAATTAGTAGTTTATACTGCATTATGTCAAACAGTATATAGTAAGCCAGGCACAGTGGCTCAGGACTGTAATCTCAGCACTCTGGGAAGTCAAGGCAGGAGAATTGCTTAAGACCAGGAGTTCAAAGCTGCAGTGAAGTATGATTGTGCCACCGACCTCTACCCTGGGCAACAAAGCAAGACTCTACTGAAAGAAAAGAGAGGGGAGAGGGGGAAGAGGGGAGAGAGTGGGAGCACCTCTGAGCTAACAGGCAATTCAAGGACTTTAGAGGACAGTTTGACTAATGAGGTCTTTGCTCTGCTAGTTGACTTTAGAACCTAACCCACTGATGTTTACTGAAGAATTCAATCCTGCATGTGAAACAACACCCCAATTGCTCAGGGAACAACGGAGCACATGCAAACCATGGTCCCTGCGTCTTGGCTCTTAGGACGATGAGATGGTTGAAATGCAGGCATGGTACATCATTTTATTCAACCAGTAAGTATGGACCACACACTATCGGTAAGCCACTTCCTAGGCACTGAAGATGGCAGATCAATGTCTGTCTTAATAGTGTGCACCTTCAGTGGGGGGTTGAGTGGAGAGTGTAAAATACAGAAATAAAACATCAGGCCCCGCACATAATGATGTGTAGCACAGAGGAAGAAGAGCAGGGAAGGGGGTGCCACGGAGCTGCAGTTCTCACCAGGGACAGCTCCACTGAGCAGGGAATGCTCCCTGTGTTGGAGGAGGGGTGGGCCAGGTCCTCTGGCCATAGCAGGATGCCCACTTTTACTCTGATAAGCCCAGAGGCTTGCAGAGAGCTTGGGAAATCAGGTCGCCCTGCGATTCTCCATTTTCTGCACTCGCCTGCTGTGCTAATCCAGTCCTCCAAAGTCCTGATATCAAATAGGTGGCTCCTAGAGCTTGGGAGCTGGGGAGCCTGAGAGCACTCAGCCTCCACCTCCAACAGGTATAGTTCCTTTTGGGTCAAAATTTTACTGGGGCCACAGAGAAATGTGTCATGGAGAAATGTGCCACAGAGAAATGTGCCACTCTGCCTGCAAAGCAGCGAAACACACACCACAGAAGTTGAGCTTGACCACACTGGGGACAGAAACTAAGGCCTGAGGTCAGATGACACAGAATGCCTGGGGAATCCAAGAGCTGAGAGGTGCTCACTTGAGGCCTTCTCCCATGAGCAGGACAGGACTCTTTGGGTTCCAAGATGAGGCGGTTTCACTCAGCAGAGCCATTACCATCCACATTCCTTTCTCTCTTTTGTTTAAGTAACTACCTGTTTGAAAAGACTCATCAGACCCTCCATGGAGGTCACTCACCTCCTGGTCCCTGCCCTCAGAGAGCTGCAGATACACCTGCCAAGACAAGTGACACTTGAGAATTTATTTAAAAAACACATGGGCAGGCCAGGCATGGTGTCTCGTGCCTGTAATCCCAGTATTTTGGGAGGCCAAGGCAGGTGGATCACCTGAGGTCAGGAGTTCGAGACCAGCCTGGCCAACATGGTGAAACCCCATCTCTACTAAAAATACAAAATTAGCCAGGCATGGTGGTGTGCATCTGTAATCCCAGCTCCTCAGGAGGCTGAGGCAGGAGAATCACTAGAACCTGGGAGGCAGAGGCTGCAGTGAGCCAAGATTGCGCCACTGCACTCTAGCCTGGGCCACAGAGTAAGACTTCCTCTCAAAACAAGCAAACAAAACACACAGGCAAACTCAGCAGGAGCTATCACCTCTGTGACAGCAGGTGCTCTGCAGGGAGGTGGCCAGAGAATTCTAGGTCAGGGCAATAGTCATTCACAGCAGGCATAATTATAAAGTAGGGATTAGGACCGTCTCCCAGTCAGACCCATAGCTCCTGGAGGGCAGGGTCAGGGTTTGGGGCCAGTTTCTCCAGGGCACCGGGCAGCCTGTGCAACATGGGTGAGTGGGTGGATGGGCCGCAGCTTTGCTGCTGCTCCAGGCAGGGGCTCCACTCTTCAGCCTGAGGACCCTACTTCTGTTCACTTCGCTCCCATCGGCAAATTGGATGGCTGAGAGGTGTTCCAGACCTTTCTTGTCCCCTTAAACCATGACCAGTAAGCAAGTCCTACTAACTCCATGGTTTGAAGGCCCTCAGATCCACTATTTCATCTAACAGTCAAAGGGTGACAAGGAAGAGTCTGGACTTGGCCAATGTCCCAGATCTACCATGATCCCAAGAGATTGTAACTCACACTCTTCCCAACTGTTACGTGCCTCCACCCTCCCAAAGCCCTCCCCTGGACTCCTTCCCTGGCCTCCAAAGATACCTGCACCCCACTTTCCAGCAAACCTGGGCCTTCCTGAGCATTCCCCTGCCAGGCAATTCTTTGTCCCTTGTCTTATCTCCCCTTGAGAATGCTGGGACTCTTCCAATTGTATCACTGGGCCCTGCTCAGGTACCTGGTCCATGTGTGTTGAAGAAATGAGTACAAAGGTTTGGGGCTAACCTAAGTGGACCTCTTGTGCCATTCTTTTTTTGTTTGTTTGGAGACAGAGTCTCACTCTGTCGCCCAGGCTGGAGAGCAGTGGAGTGTTCTCGGTTCAACCTCCACCTCCTAGGTTCAAAACCTTCTGCCTCGGCCTCCCCAGTAGCTGGGACTACAGGTGCCCTCCACCACGCCTGGCTAATTTTTGTATTTTTAGTAGAGATGGGGTTTCATCATGTTGGCCAGGCTGGTCTCGAACTCCTGTCCTCAAATGATCCACCCACCTCGGCCTCCCAGTACTGTGATTACAGGCATGAGCCACAGCACCTGGCCCCTCCTGTGCCATTCTTAACCCAAAGGTCACTGCCCAGGGCGAGAACACAGTTGAAGCTGAGATGGACTTCACTGCCTCCTCAGGAAAGTACTTATGTTTATAGCCAAATATCCAGACTGGAAAAGACACCATTTCTTGAATTCCAGTCAACACCGTGACAAAGTGATCACAATGGGGCTAGGAGAGCCCATGTCTCAGCTGCTCTTGCGCCACCTCTGCTGTTTCAGAAGGGCCAGCATGGGGCCTTCTCTGCCATTATTTGGCAAATGTGGACAAGTCACTTATACACTCTGGTTGCTGTCTCAGCTGGACAAGTCCCACAGTGCTGCCAACTCCCTGGCTGACAAGTGAGAACAAAGCGTGCTCACTGGGCTGCACGCAGCAAAGAACCCCATTTCCCCCTGCTTCCCCAGCCTATTTAAATGGGTTTTTTTGTTGTTGTTGTTTGTTTGTTTGTGACGGAGTCTTGCTCTGTTACCCAGGCTGGATGGAGTGCAGTGGTGCGATCTCAGCTCGCTGCAAACTCCGCCTCCTGGGCTCAAGCAATTATCATGCCTCAGCCTCCTGAGTAGCTAGGATTACAGGTGCACACCACCATACCCAGCTAATTTTTGTATTTTTAGTAGAGATGGGGTTTCACTATGCTGGCCAGGCTGGTTTTGAACTCCTGACCTCAAGTGATCCACCCACCTTGGCCTCCCAAAGTGCTAGGATTACAGGTGTGAGCCACTGTGCCCGGCGTTTTTTGTTTTTTGTTTTTTTTTGTTTTTGTTTTTTGAGATGGAGTCTCACTCTGGAGTGCAGTGGTGTGATCTCAGCTCACTGAGCCTCCACCTCCTGGGGTTCAAGTGATTCTCCTGCCTCAGCCTCCCAAGCAGCTGGGATTAAAGGCAGACGCCACCACACCCAGCTAATTTTTGTTTTTTTTAGTGGTTTTTTTTTTTTTGAGACACAGTTTCGCTCTCATTGCCCAGGCTGAAGTGCAGTGGCCCTATCTCAAAGCTTACCACAACCTCTGCCTCTGGGGTTCAAGTTATTCTCCTGCCTCAGCCTCCCAAGTAGCTGGGATTACAGGAATGCACCACCATGCCCAACTAATTTTGTATTTTTAGTGGAGACAGGGTTTCACCATGTTGGTCAGGCTGGTTTCGAACTGATCTCAGGTGATCTGCCTACCTCAGCCTCCCAAAGTGTTGAGATAACAGGCGTGAGCCACAATACACAGGCTTCATGTTGCTCAGAACTGTGGACAACAGAGCCCACTTTCTTTCTGAAGTAATAAAGGTTGGAATTCTCCCTAAACCCTCCCAAGGCAACTCTCACACCCTTCTCTACCTACTTCTACCTGCCTTGGCCTCTCTTCCTTCTTAGAGGAAAAACCCAGACACTGGGACTAGATCTGAATTCAGACTTAATTATCATCGCTTGAACAATGACATCTCAGCAAGACCCTCTGTGTTTAGTGAACCCCCACTACACCTCCCTGTAGTAAGAATCAATGGTGCTGGATCACTCAGTGTACAGACCAAGCCAGGTATCGCCCACAAATCAGGAGCACTGAAAAGGTGACAAGAAATATTTTCTGGAAAAATGACCCAATATTACCAAAAATGCACCACAACTGCTTTCAAGGAAAGAATCAGAATGCTGCTGCCCATCCCCAACCCCCGCCCCAACCCTGCACTGCAGGCTTTGAACTGGTTTTGCTTTGTCTGCTGTCTGGTTTTGCTTTGTCTGCTGTTAGTCCTTAAGAGATGAGGGGACCCTCATCTCTTAAGGACTAACAGCAGATGCAGGCCTTCCTGTGGCCTGGGTGCTGCTCTTTACCTATCACATATGCAGTAAGCAAGGCCTGTCACACCAGTTCAAAGTGACAGAGAGGCCTCCATGTCTAGGCAGCCCTAGTCCCAGGATACCACTATAGTCACCAGAGCACTGCCTGATGACTCATGGAGTAGGAGAAGCAGTGACTAGGGCCGTTAGGCCCACAGGTTCAGGAGCAGCCAGGCCAGTGTCTTCCCGAGTGGGCAGCCTTCTGGGAAGGGGGAGGTTCTGGTACAGGCCCTAGGCACCCCCCTCTGCTACACTGTATTGCAAGGTAGCCTCTACCACCTCCCACAGGGACTGTGGCTGGGAGTCCTGACTGGGCAGAGATGGAAACAAACTTTTTGTGGGATCCTAGAAAGGGGCACATTTCCACTGTGAGCAGTCTATTTCTAAATCCCCTCATGGGGAGAAAGGGAACCTCCTGTCACCACTGCCAGCCTGGCTCGCTCTCTCCATCCTCCCCACGGAGTGCCAAGGTCCTCTGCAGAGCTGTCACCTTCTCACAAGCACTTCCTCCACCTACAAGACAGTGAGATGACATAAAATGCCACAACTTTAACTGCCACATTTCCCTGTGTTTCTACTCTATGAGTAGAAACATGCCCATGCCCTTGTAACCATGTTCCTCAAAGTGGAGACACATTTTTCACAGGGCCTGTCCTTTCTCTCTAACCAACGCAACTGAGTAGGATGAAGCGCGGGTGTTTGTTGCTATAGAACAAAGCACCTGGGCCCAAGGGTCTCAAAGCCATGCCCTGTAGTCCATCAGCACCATGAGCTCAATTGCACTACACATCGCAGTTCCCATAGGAGCTTAGAAAACACACACCGAACTGGCAGGTTCAACATGGACAAGATTACAGTATAAAGAGTTGACATGGAGCTGCAGGCTGACTAATGGCTTCAATTACTGTCAACGTGCTAATGTGATCCGCTGGGGCAAGCTGGCCTTCAGGACGCATTCTGTTAGCTCCTTCTCAAAACAATTTTATTCCCTTTAGTATTACTCTACATCACACAGTCAATGTCTGGATGCTTTTAAATTCTTGTAAGAAGTCAAGCATGGTAGCTCCTGCCTGTAATCCCAGCACTTTGGGAGGCTGAGGCGAGAGGATCACTTAAGCCCAGTAGTTAGAGACCAACCTGGGTAAAACAATGACATGCCATCTCTACAAAAAAGTAAAAAATTAGCCGGGCATAGTGTGCATGCCTGTAGTTCCAGGTACTCAGGAGCTCACTGGAGCCCAGGAGTCTCAAGCCTGCGGTGAACCATGACGGTACCGCTGCACTCCAGCCTAGGCCACTGAATAAATAAATGAAGCCTTGCAAGAGCACCTGGTTCCAGAGACCCATCCTATGGAAAAGCCTCCAAACTCCTTCAAATTCTCAAGGCTGAGAGAGGGATTTCTAAATACTCAGGACTTCCATTAAGGTAAAAACCATTAAGAAAATAAAAAAAATCAAACCCTATAAACAATTTTAAGACTCTAATTAATGATATGCATGCTTAACTATTTGGGAGGGAAAGGCACTGATGTCTGCAACTTCCTTTGACACCAAAAACAAGAGGGTCTGTTGGGTGGACAGATATGAGATGAAATACAATAAAATGTGAACTGTACATTCTAGGTGGTGGTCTGTGATGTTCACTGTATAGTTCCTTCGACTTTTTTGTGTTTCACGTTTTTCATAACTCAATGTGTGGAGGGGGCGTCTTCTGAGTCTGGCAAATGACCGGGCATAAGCACTCCGGTTAAGGGCAGAGGGCAAGGCAGAGCTGGCACGCCTCCCTCCACCCAGTTCTCCTTAAGTTGGCCCCAAGGGAAGCAGCAAAGAACCCAGGAGACAGGTCAATTGCCCAGGCACCGCCCTGCACAGCATCAGGCCCCAGAAGAAACTGGCAGAAACGCTAAGGAACGTCCCTGCCCAGGGCCCGCCATCATCCTCTTTAGAACAGGTTCTCAGACCCAGCTGCGCCCGGGAATGATCCGGGGAGCCTGCTAAATTCAGATTCCCGGGCCGCGCGTCGGAACTACAGAATCGCAACACCTGGGTGGGCCCCAGTAATCTGCCCGTTTCCCAAGGGCCCTAGGTGGTTCTGACGCAGAGGATCCTGAGCTCACCTTTGGAGGAACTCACAGCCGCTCGCCCCACCTCACCTGACACCTGCTGAGAAGCCCCTCAGGAGAACCTGCTAAGCCTCGACTGCGCGCCTCCCGGCCCAAAGCCAGACCAGGCCGCCGCCACCTCCGCCGCGGGTGCGCAGCCGAGCGCCACATCCACACGTCGGCGAGCCGGGCGCGGGTCAGGGCGCCGCTGGGCTCCGGGACCGCCAAGGTCACCCGCAGGGCTCCGCAGGGGCGGCTCGGCCGCGGGGCGCCTCCCCGACCCTCTTTCCTTGAGAAAACAGCTCCCGCCCCTCCCCTCCCCTCCCCGTCTCGGGCTGCAAAACGGAGATGGCAATTTCCACCACCTTCCCTGACAGAAAAGAGTGCGGGCAAGCTAGGGGCCATTTCGGGCGCACAACTCCGCGGTACACAGCCGGGCGCCCAGGTGGGCCCCGCCACCGCTGCCGCTTCGACATCCCCAGGGCCGCTGTCGGTCTCGGCAGCACCCTGAGGGGAGGACGGCCCCCGCGATGCCGCACCCCCGGCCCCATTTTACCTCCAGAAGCCCGGCGCCTGAGGCCGGCCGAAAGCGGAGACTGGCCGGGGTCCCGCCAGGCGCCAGCGGACTAGACCCTCAGCCCGGCGGGGCTTTGCGCGCACAACGACCCCCGCCGCGCAGAGGCTTCTGGGACGTGTAGTCCGCCCGGTCGTCCCCAGCTCGCTCTGCCGGACAGGGGACTATGATGCCCAGCATGCACCGCGCAGGCGCCGCCAGCGGGTGCGGGGAGTGGGCGCCTCGGTCTGAGGTCACGCCCCGACCTGAGGGGCGCCGGCGCCCAGATCCTTCCTTCAGGGAGGATGGCTCCCGCGGGAAGCCGTTTGCGAGTGCGTCCTGTCGAACTCACCGTCCCCGCAGCCCCTGGACAGCTGCTGCAGGAGCAGGAATGGACGCCTAGGCAGCTGGCGGTCGCGCTTCTGTCAGAAGGAGGCGGGTAGACTTTGGACCACAGCCGAAGCCTGTGACGTCACGGAGGGAGCGTGGTCTCTGGAGGCACGTGATGCTCCTTGGTGACATCAGTGGGAGCCGGGGAGGGGGGAGCTTTTCGGCCTGGAGCGGGGCCTGAGCGCTGGGATTCTTGGGGCCAGTTTCCCCATTGTATACGAGGCGAGAGAACAGGGAAAGAATCCTCCCTGTCAGCGCCTCCTCTTCCTTCACTCATGCCAGCAGCAAGGCAGGGCATCTTCCTCCAAGGCTGCATTTTTTTCCTTTATGCCACTAATATTTATTGAGTTTGGGAGGCACATTACATAAAGCCTTGAAACACACAGTCACTGTCCCTGCGCTTGAAACTGCCTTTGCAAAAATTGTAACAAAATTATGACGGCGAAGGACAGCTGACCACTTCATCTTGCTTTTAACCTCCAGGTTGTCCTTGTTCATTCCTAGGCATAGGCGGAACTAACTTTGGGAGCAACTTAGTTTATAGTTTGTGAAACAAAGATAGTAACAAACCCCCTTTCCCAAAACAAACCCCCTTCTTGCCTGAAAACCAGGTCCCCTTTGTAAGACTAACGCATTAGCTGCAAGACAAGAAATTATGGTTTAGGGCCCAGAACAGTGGCTCATGCCTGTAATCCCAGCACTTTGGGAGGCCACAGCAGGTAGATCACTTGAGGTCAGGAGTTTGAGACCAGCCTGCCAACATGGTGAAACCCTGTCTCTATTTAAAAATACAAAAATTGAGGCCGGGCGCGGTGGCTCAAGCCTGTAATCCCAGCACTTTGGGAGGCCGAGGCGGGTGGATCACAAGGTCGAGAGATCGAGACCAACCTGGTCAACATGGTGAAACCCTGTCTCTACTAAAAATACAAAAAATTAGCTGGGCATGGTGGCGCGTGCCTATAATCCCAGCTACTCAGGAGGCTGAGGCAGGAGAATTGCCTGAACCCAGGAGGCGGAGGTTGCGGTGAGCCGAGATCGCGCCATTGCACTCCAGCCTGGGTAACAAGAGCGAAACTCCGTCTCAAAAAAAAAAAAAAAAAAAAAAAAATACAAAAATTGGCCGGGCGCGGTGGTTCACGCCTTTAATCCCAGCACTTTGGGAGGCCGAGGTGGGTGGATCACGAGGTCAAGAAATCGAGACCATCCTGGTCAACATGGTGAAACCCCGTCTCTACTAAAAATGCAAAAAATTAGCTGGGCATGGTGGCGCGTGCCTGTAATCCCAGCTACTCAGGAGGCTGAGGCAGGAGAATTGCCTGAACCCAGGAGGCGGAGGTTGCGGTGAGCCGAGATCGCGCCATTGCATGCCAGCCTGGGTAACAAGAGCGAAACTCTGTCTCAAAAAAAAAAAAAAAAAAAAATTAGGCAGGTGTGGTGGCACGCACCTGTAATGCCAGCTACTAAGGAGGCTGAGGCACAAGAATTGCTTGAATCCAGGAGTCAGAGGTTGCAGTGAGCTGACTGTGCCTCTGCACTCTAACCTGAGAGACAGAGCAAGACTCCATCTCAAGAAAAAAAAATCATGGTTTAGGATTTATGCACCCAGAGGCCACAAGATTCTAAACCTCCCCAGCTGATCCTAGGTGTAACATCACTATTGTAAAACCTAAGACTGTAGGCTCAGACCACAATGCAAAGTTAGGAAAAACAACAACAACAACAAAAAAAAAAACCTAAGACTGATGCACCAGCGAAGACCACCCAGATCTGGCTCAGTCAGTTCTTCCATCCTTTAACACCCTATGATTTCATCTCCCACCCAACCAGTCAGCACTGCCTATCCCTTGGCAGCTTATCCACCAAATTACCCTTTAAAAACCAGGCTCTGAGGGCCTGTTGTGGTGGCTCATGCCTGTAATCCCAACACTTTGGGAGGCCAAGGCAGGTGAATCACGAGGTCAGGAGATCGAGACCATCCTAGTCATGGTGAAACCCTATCTCTACTAAAATACAAAAAATTAGCTGGGCATGGTGTTGCTCACCTGTAGTCTCAGCTACTCAGGAGGCTGAGACAAAGGAATCACTTGAACCTGGGAGACAGAGGTTGCAGCAAGCCAAGATTGTGCCACTGCACTCCAACCTGAGTGACAGAGTGAGACTCCATCTCAAAAAAAAAAAAAAAAAAAAAGGATTCTATTCTGGAATGCCTCTGGGTGAGAGACTCAATAAAGTGAGGATGTCAGTGGGGTAGGTTGGATCCAAATCATGTTGAGATTTGTATGTTATTTTAAGAACTCTGGCGTGGCACGGTGGCTCACCCACTGATGTAATCCCAGCACTTTGGGAGACTGAGGCAGGAGGCTTACTTGAGGTCAGGAGTTAAAGACCAGCCTGGTTAACTTGGTGAAACCCACCCCTACACCATCTCTACTGAAAATACAAAAATTAGCTGGATGTGTGCACATGTGATCCCAGCTACTTGGGAAGCTGAGGTAGGAGAATTGCTTGAACCTGGGAGGCAGAGGTTGCAGCAAGCTGAGAACACAACCACTGCTCCCCAGCCTGGACAACAAAGCAAGACTCCATCTCAAACAAGAAAAAAGAAAAAAAAACCCTCTGGATTCTTTTTTATTTTTATTTTTATTTTTTTGAGCTAGGATCTTGATCTGGCACCCAGGCTGGAGTACAGTGACATGATCATAGCTCACTGTGACTGTGAACTAGGCTCAAGCAGTCTTCCGCCTCAGCCTCCCGAGTAGCTGGGACTATAGGCATAAGCCACCATGCCTGGCTGGAGTTTGGATTTTATTTCAAGTGGAATTTAAAGTCCTTGAAGAGTTTTAAGTGGTAACATGGCACTCAGTCTTCATTATTTATGGATTTTGTGTTTGCAGAGTTCTCTATTCACTAACATTTATTTCTAACCCCAAAATCAATACTTGTGGTGTTTTCTCATTCATTCATGGACATGAGGATCCTGCACATTCTCTGCTGAGGTCAAATAAGGCAACGCTGACCTGGCATGATGGCACTCACCTGTAGTCACAGCCACTCAGGAGGCTGAGGTAGGAGGATCGCTTCAGCCCAGCAGTTTGAGGCTTCCATTAGCTGGGATTGCACCATTGCACTCCAGCCTGGGCAACAGAGCGAGACTCTGTCTCTGAAAAGAATAGGACAGTGCTGCCTACAAGTCTCCTTTTTGGTTATTTAGTCTCATCTTTTTCTCATTTTTTGTGCTTTTTGTTGGTGATTCTGCTGTTTCAAATGGCCCTTAGTGTAGTGCGGAAGTGCTGTCTAGCACTCCTAAGTGCAAGAACGTGGTGATATGCCTTGAGGAGAAAACAGCTGTGCTCAGTTCACTTGGTGCAGGCAATTGAGTGAGACTACCCTGAATCAACAGTATATGTTAACAAAGTTGCCTTTAAACAGAAACACCCAGAAAACACAGTTATGTATTGATTGGCTGACCAAAATGTTGCCTCCACAGGCTCGCAGTAACTTAACCCAATAGTTCCCCCAGAAGCAGTGATTCAGTATTTGCTAATTCAGCCTGTGTGGCAACTTACTAGAACCAACAGTCTACCTCGGAGAATGAGACCGAACTTAATATGATTTGATTGACATTTCACAGGATCATCTGACTATGGTGTGGAGAATGGTTTAGACCAAGAGAGGCAATTAGAAGGCTGTGAGACCAGCACATATGTAATTCCGAAATTTCCAGGCTGGGCACTATGGCTCCTACCTGTAATCCCAACACGTTGGGAGGATGAAGCCAAGAGTTTGAGACCAGCCTGAGCAACATAGTGAGTCTCCCATATCTACAAAAAAAACTATAAAATTAAAAAATTAGACAGGTGTGGTGGCTCACACCCATAGTCCCACCTACTTGGGAGGCTGAGGCAGGAGAATCACTTAAGCTCAGGAGTTTGAGACTGCAGTGAGCTAGAATTGTGCCTCTACATTCCAGCTTGAGCAACACAGTGAGACTCTGTCTCTAAAAAAATAATATCAAAAAATAAAAAGTTTTAAGTAACCATATTAAAAGTGTAAAAAGAGACAGGTGAAATTAATTTTAGTAATAAATTTAACTCAGTATATCCAAAATATTGTTTCAATAGTCAACATAAAAAATTATCAGCCAGATATGGTGGCTTACACCTGTAATCCCAGAATTTTGGGAGGCCAAGGTGGTGGATCACCTGAAGTCGGAGTCCAAGACCAGACTGGCCAACATGGTGAAACCTGTCTCTACTACAAACAGAAAAGATTAGCTGGGTGTGGTGGCAGGCGCCTATAATTCCAGCTACTCGGGAGGCTGACGCAAGAGAATCACTTCAACCCAGCAGACAGAGGTTGCAGTGAGCCAAGATGGTGCCACTGCATTCCAGCCTGGGTGACAAAAGCTAAACTTTGTTTCAAAAAATAATTATCAATGATATATTTTACTTTCTTTTCACACTAAGTTTTTGAAATGCAGTGTGCACTTTATATTTACAGGACATCTCAAATTGGAGCAGCCATATTTCACGGGCTTAGTGGCCACATGTGGCTTGTGGCTACTGTATTGGATAGCACAGATCTAGAATATTTATTCATTTACTCATTTGACCAAGCAAGGTCCTATTCTAGGCCTGGAAATACACAACATGGAATAAAGCCCAATCTCTGTCCTCAAAGTGCACACAGTCCAGCACGGGAGACTAATGTAATAGCTTACATTCAAGATGTCAAAACAGAGTGCTTTGAGAGGTCAGGAGAGGGAGTGCCCGAAGAAGGAGGGCTTCAGCAAGGAGCACGTTTAAGCTGGGACTTCAAGGATCTGTAGGATTCCCCAGTTGAAAGAAGTGGGGAAGGACACTCCAAGCAGTGAGAGCTGCTGATGCAAAGTTGCAGAGAAATGAAATGCAGAGTGTGTGGGGAAATGCAAGCAGTTCTGTATGGCTGGATGGTAGGCGATGAAGGTGGAGGGCAGAGGGTGAGGAAAGATGAGGGTCTTATAGACCAATCTATGGAATTTAGAATGTATCCTGTTTGGTAGGTAGGGGGTGATTTAATGTTGAGAATCTTGGGCTGAGTGATATGACCAGATTCATATTTCAATTAATTAATTAATTAATTATTAAAATAGAGACAGGGTCTTGCTAGGTTGCCAAGGTGGTCTTGAACTCCTGGGCGCAAGTGATCCTCTCACCTCAGCTACCCAAAGTGCTAGGATTACAGGCGTGAGTCACCATATCCAGCCAAGATCCTTGTTTTATTTTTTTATGTTTGTTTTTGCAGTGGTGTGATCTTGGCTCACTGCAACCTCTGCCTCTTGGCAAGGGATTCTTCTGCCTCAGCCTCCCAAGTACCTGGAATTACAGGCATGCACCATCACAACCGGTTAATTTTTATATTTTTAGTAGAGACAGGGTTTCACCACATTGGCCAGGCCAGACTCAAAACTCCTGACCTCAAGTGATCCCCCCACCTAGGCCCCCCAAAATGCTGGGATTACAGGCATGAGCCACTGTGCCCAGCCAGGATTCATGTTTTAGACAAATCATTCTGACAGTGTGGAGGGGGTGGAAATTTGAGGCAGGAATACCCAAGGGAAGGGAAGGGGCTCTGGGATGGATCCAGACAAAGGACCAGTGAAAACTAAGAAGAGGGTCATGGAGCAGGGCTTAGCACAGGCAAAGGGGTGGTCCCAAGTGTCCCATGCAGTAAAAGTCAGGTAGAACAGTCAATGTGAACCTTACTGTGCCAGGCGCTGGGTGAAATCTTGCCGATGAAGAAGTGGAGGGTTTGAGAGCCAGTGAGAGCTGGAAATGTAGTCAGCTGGAGCTGGTTCAAGTCTTACGCCGTACCACTTCACGGCCCTCTCCAAAATACTTCATTTTTCTGAATGGGTGCGATGGCTCACTCCGGTAATCCCAGAACTTTGGGAGGCCAAGACAGGCAGATAACTGGAGTGCAGGAGTTTGAGACCAACCTGGGCAACACGGCCAAACCCCGTATCTACAAAAATACAAAAATTTTAGCTGGATGTGGTGTGCGTGTCTGTGGCCCCAGCTACTCTGGAGACTGAAGTGAGAGGATTGCTTAAAGCCAGGAGGCAGGAGTTGCAGTGAGCCTGGTGATCACACTGCTGCACTCCAGCCTGGGTGAGAGAGGTGACCCTGTCTCAAATATATATATTTAATTTTTATTTTTATTTCATTTTTTAAAATTTCGTATCTAGCCTCCATGCTTATATATTTAATTTTTCTAATTACCAAATGGCGATAAACCTAATCCCAATTTCATGGGTCTGTTGTGAGGATGGGGTGACTTAATGCATTTAGGTCACTGCTCAGAGTGCCTGGCACACAGTCAGCCCTCAGACCAATGGCAGCTGGTATTGTTAGCCTTTAAGTGCTCTGGGCCTCAGCTCCCTCACCCACAAAAACGAAATTGTCTTAACTGGGCATGGTGGCACATGCCTGTAGTCCTAGCTATTCAGGAGGCTGAAGGAGAATTGCTTGAACCCAGGAGGCAGAGGTTGCAGTGAGCTGAGATAGCACCAGTGCACTCAAGCCTGGTGACCGAGCAAGACTCCGTCTCAAAAAAAAAAAAAAAAAAAAAAAAGAAATTGTCATCTCTCACCTGCTGTTGACAGGAATCAGGGACTAGATAAGACAACTGAAGTGTATGTGCAAACGTAAAGGTGATATTCCTTGAAAGGTTGAACATAGAGTCACTATGTGACCCAGAAATCCCACTCCTAGGATTGCCCCTGAGAGAAATGAAAACACATAGCCACATGAAAACCTGTAATACACAAATATGCATAGCAGGTATTCATATCGTATTATGGATGTTTATATTCATAATAGCCAAAAAGTCAAAACAACTGACAAAGGTTCTCCTTGACCAGACATGAGTTGGGTGCTCCTCTGAATCCTCTCCCCAAGCAGACCTCAACTTTTGGACTTCTGTGTCTGTGTTTGCATTACCCAATTGTTTGTTTGGAGACAAGGTCTTGCTCTGTCACCCAGGCTGGAGTGCAGTGGTGTGATCATAGCTCACTACAGCCTCAAGCTCCTGAGCTTAAGCGATCCTCCTGTCTCGGCCTCCCAAGTAGCCGGGACTGCAGGTACATGCAACTACACCCAGCTATTTTTTTTTTTTTTTTCAAATTTGTCGTAGAGACAGGTCTTGATATGTTGCCCAAGCTGGTCTCAACCTCCTGAACTCAAGCAATCCTTGTGCTTTGGCCTCCCAAAGTGTTGAGATTACGGACATAAGCCACTGCACCCAGCTGAGGTGCTCAGTTTCAACAAGAATTCTATGAAATTGATTAAGCCAGAATCTCCCCTGAATATCTGACTAAATTTCACAACCCCCATCATCCTCCAGGTGTTATTTGATCACCCTGACTTGCCTTCAACAAGAATCTTGTTAGAATCAATTTAGCAAAGAATTACCCTACTCTTAGTAACTTTCCATCCACCAACAGCACCCGCCTCCCACTCCTTGGCTGTAAATCTCTACTTTTCCTTGCTGCAGTCGGAGTTGAGCCTATTTCTGTACTGAGGTCTCTTTCCCCCTATTGCGGTAGTCCTGAACAAAATCTGTTTTTACAGCTTCATCTATCATTGAGCTCTGACTTTCTTTTTCTCTTTTTCCTTTTTTTTTTCTTTGAGACAGAGTCTTGCTCTGTTGCCCAGGCTGGAGTGCAGTGGCACAATCTCGGCTCACCACAACCTCCACCTTCCAGGTTCAAGCGATTCTCCTGCCTCAGCCTCCTGAGTAGCTGGGACTACAGAGGCATGCCACCATGCCTGGCTAATTTTTGTATTTTTAGTAGACATGGGGTTTCATTATGTTAGTAAGGCTGATCTCGGACTCCTGACCTTGTGATCCACCTGCCTTGTCCTCCTGAAGTGTTAGTATTACAGGTGTGAGCCATCTTGCCTGGCCTCTTTTTCTTTTCTTTCTTTCTTTCTTTCTTTTTTTTTTTTTTTTAAAGAGATAGGGTCTCACTGTATTGCCCAGGCGGGAGTGCAGTGGCGCAATCATGGCTCACTGCAGCCTTGACCTCCCAGGCTCAAGTGATCTTCCTGCCTCAGCCTCTTGAGGAGCTAGGACTACAGGCATGTGCCATTATGCTCAGCTATTTATTTGTTATTTGCTATTTTTGTAGAGACAGGATCTCACCTCGTTGCCCAAGCTGGCCTCAAATTCCTGGGCTCAAGCAGTCCTCCCATCTTAGCATCCCAAAGTGCTGAGATTATAGGAATAAGCCATCACACCTGACAGCTCTGGTTTTCTTTGACACTACCAAAATGTTCATCAGCTGATAAATGGATAAACAACATGTGATTGCTCCATATAATGCAGTATTATTCATTCCATACAAATGAGTGAAGCACTGATCCATGCTACAGTGTAGATGAACTTGGAGAACATTCTGAGTGAAAGAAGCCATCCATTCTCTCTTTTCTGTCTTTTTTTTCTTTTTGTGGAGAATGGGGTCTCTATATATTGCCCAGGCATGTCACTAATTCCTGGGCTTAAGTCCTCCTGCCTCTGCCTTCCTAAAAGCTAGGATTACAGGCGTAAGCCACTGCCCCTGACAAAAGAAGCCATTCCCAAGTGAAAGAAGCCAGTCACAGAAGACCACTTACTGTTTTTTTCTTTTGAGACAGAGTCTCGCTCTGTCACCCAGATTGGAGTGCAGTGGTGTGATCCTGGCTCCCTGAAATCTCCACATCCCGGGTTCAAGTGATTCTCCTGCTTCAGCCTCCTAAGTAGCTGGAATTACAGGTGTGCCTGCCACCAAATCTAGCTAGTTTTTTGTATTTATAGTAGAGATGGGGTTTCACCTTCTTGGCCAAGCTGGTCTCAAACTTCTGACCTCAAGTAATCCCCCGACCTTGGCCTCCCAAAGTGCTGGGATTACAGGTGTGAACCACTGCACATGGCCCACTTATTGTGTGATTCAGTTTACATAAAATGTCCAGAATAGTCAAACCCATAGAGACAGACAGTCAGAAAATAGATTAGTGGTTACCTAGGGCAGGGAGAGTTCAGGCGAAATGGGAGGTAAGTGCTAATGGGTAACGGTTTTCTTTTTTCTTCCTTTCTTTTTCTTTTCTTTCTTTCTTTTTTTTTTTTTTAAGAGATGAGGTCTCCCTGTATTGCCAGGTTGGTGTAAACTCCTGACCTCAAACCATCTTCAGTCCTCCTTTCTCGGCTTCCTAGGTAGCTGAGACTGCCACTGTGCCTGACTGAGTTTTCTTTTTAGGATAATGAAATATTCTAAAATTGATGATCATGATATTTACAACCATCTACAAATATACTAAAAGCCATTAAATTGTACATTTTAAATGGGCGGATCATATGTTAGGTGAATTATGTCTTAATAAAGCCATTATCAAAAACACAGGGGTTGGGCTTCACAAAAATCAGCCCCAGGAGAATTCAGACGTGGGATGAAATAAGAAAGTAAAGGCAGGCCCAGAGACAGGATGATGTCCCTTGTGTTCTACCCCACTCGCTGTCAGATCAGGAGCTCACGGCTACCCCGAGCAGTGTTATTTTCAGGCTTGCAGTGGAGCTGCTTGTGTCATCTCTCCCTGGGCAACGTTCACTTTCTGCAGAACGCAGTTCCTCCTCCCTGGCTCCCAAGGCGCACCTCTGAGCCTCACAACGGGACTGCAAAGCCACCACCTTTTATTTTTAGTCTAGATTTCACCACAACTGGGGCAGGAGGAGCGCTGTAGGCCCGGCGCATCTTCAGTGACAAGTGTCTTTGCACCTCGTGGCACCTGCTACCAGAAGACCATTCTCCACCAGTGGGGGAACACCTGGTCTTTTCATACTTCTAGGGCAGCCCATGGGGTTCCCAAGAACTTTTGCTCCTAGAAGGATGAAAAGCAGGAGCTTGGCCGGGTACCGTGGCTCACGCCTGTAATCCCAGCACTTTGGGAGGCCAAGGTGGGCAGATCCCCTAAGGTCAGGAGTTTGAGACCAGCCTGGCCAACATGGTGAAACCCTGTATCTACTAAAAATACAGAAATTAGCCGGGCATATTGGTGGGTGCCTGTAATCCCAGCTACTCAGGAGGCTGGGGCAGGAGAACCACTTGTACCTGGGAAGGAGAGGTTGCAGCAAGCAGAGATATTGCCACTGCACTCCATCCTGGGTGACAGAGTGAGCTTCTGTCTCAAAAAAAGAAAAGTGGGAGCCCTTCCACCTTCTCTACAATCAGTGCCATCTGCTGGCAACACAGTGGCACGGGGATGTGGTAGAGTCCCTTTTCCTTGCCTTTCCTTTCCTGACTTGCAGTTTGCATCACAGAGACGCAGGGATATAATGTTTATCTCTCTTAGTTTCGTTCTTTTAGGCCAGAGTTAAAATAAGGACTGATTCTCATATGGAGACCCCATAAAGAAAAGTGCCTATCAGTGTTGACCTTGGAGAATTTTCACAAACTTCACTCACTGGTGCAATCAGTACCACCTCAAAACAGAACACCAGATGGGCACAGTGGGTCACACCTGTAATCTCAGCACTTTGGGAGGCCAAAGCGGGTGGATCATCTGAGGTCAGGAGTTCGAGGCCAACGTGGGGAAACCCTGTCTCTACTAAAAATAGAAAAATTAGCCGTATGCAGTGGCAGGCACCTGTAATTCCAGCTACATGGGAGGCTGAGGCAGGAGAATCACTTGAATCTGGGAGGCAGGTGGAGGATTGCAGTGAGCTGAGATCACGACACTGCACTCCAGCCTGGGCAACATAGGGAGACCCTGTCTCAAAAAAAAAAAGGAGCCTGGCATCTCCCCACTGTCTTGCTTCCTTTCTCACCATGCGACATGTTGGCTTCCCTTCACCTTCCACAATTTTAAGATTGCTGAGGCCTCACCAGGAGCAGATGCTGGCACTGTGCTTTGTGTACAGCCTGCATAACCCTGAGTAAAATGTCTCAGGTACTCTTTTATAGCAATGCAAACAAACTCATACACTCATTTTGCCTGTTTTTGTATCTTGTTATTAATTGGAGCTGCTTAGAGCATACACTGGGTAATTTTTTTTTTTTTTTGAGACAGAGTTTCACTCTTATTGCCCCCACTGGAGTGAAATGGCATGATCTCTGCTCACTGCAGCCTCCACCTCCCAGGCTCAAGCAATTCTCCTGCCTCAGCCTTCTCAGTAGCTGGGATTACAGGTACTCACCCAGATACTTTTTATATTTTTAGTAGAGACCAGTGTTTCACTATGTTGGCCAAGTTGGTCTCGAACTACTAACCTCAGGTGATCCACCCACCTCAGCCTCCCAGCCACAGTGCTGGGATTACAGTAATTTTTGTAATGCAAAACCCGAGGGCATTTTGAATACAGTTCTGCACGTCAGGGCAAAGACTGACTGGTCTGAGGAGATACCTCTCTCCTCCCATGTCCTCTGCTTCCTCCTTTGCCCCCTTTCTAGCATCAAGCTGATGCATTATTGCCTTGAATGCCTAAACAAAATTATGTGCTTATTTTGGGAGATGCAGCTAATGTCAGTGAGCACTTTGTGGTGGGTATCATGCCATGCTCTTTACCTCCCTTCATCTTGGCAAGGAACTGCAGATGTCTACCTCCAGCTCCTAAAGCTACATGGAGGGTTTAAGGCACAGGCTCAGGGTCACACAGCCCATGCCCAGAAGACCTCAGGTCTTGTGGTTCTAGCCTGAGGGTGCTGCTCACTGCCCAAGCTGCTCTCCTGGCATGGGTATGAACCAGCAAACACTGAAGTGAGAGAAGAAGCTGTTATATTCAGGCCAGTTTTGTTTTTGTTTTTGTTTTTGTTTTTCAAAAATCTTTCTTTATATCCAGCAAGAACTGGGAAGGAGCCCACTAGAGCTGAGCCAGCAACCCAAAAGGAATCCACGTTGTGGACCTCTTAATTTGTTTGAATTGTTGCAGATTCCCAAAATTCTGATACAGAAAAGTGCTAGGGTTGAGTGCGGTGGCTCACACCTGTAATCCCAGCACTTTGGGAGGCTGAGGCCGGAGGATCACTTGAGACCAGGAGTTTGAGACCAACTTGGCCAACATGGTGAGACCCCCATCTCCACAATAATAAAAATAAAAATAATTAGCCAGGAGAGGTGGTGCACACCTATAGTTCTAGCTACTCAGAAGTTGAGGCAGGAGGATTGTTGGAACTCAGGTGTTTGAGGTTGCATGAGCTATGATAGCACCACTGCGCTCCAGCCTGGGTGACAGTGAGACCCTTTCTCAAAAAAAAGTGCTTGTATTAGAAGCGAACAGCTTGATGAATTTTCCCAAACTGACCATACCAGTGTGCCAACTCCCTGCAACTAGGCTTCATGCTTCCTTCCAAGCATGAGGTCACCCAAGAGTAACCACTCCCCTCACCTCCAACACCTAAGATTTGTTTTCTCCGTTTAGGGACCTTTTTTTTTTTTTTTAGACAGAGTTTCACTCTTGTTGCCCAGGCTGGAGTGCAATGGTACGATCTCAGCTCACCGCAACCTCCGCCTCCCGGGCTCAAGTGATTCTCCTGCATCAGCCTCCCAAGTAGCTGGGACTACAAGCATGCACCACCATGCCTGACTAATTTTGTATTTTTAGTAGAGACAGGGTTTCTCCATATTGGTCAGGCTGGTCTTGAACTACCGACCTTAGGTAATCCGCCTGCCTCAGCCTCCCAAAGTGCTGGGATTACAGGCATGAGCCACCATGCCCAGCCTTTTTTTTTTTTTTTTAAGTTCTGAGATACATGTTCTGAATGTACAGTTTTGTTACATAGGTATGCATGTGCTATGGTGGCTTGCTGCACCTCTCAACCAGTCATCTAGGTTTTAAGCCCCACGAAGATTAGGTATTTGTCCTAATGCTTTCCCTCCCCTTGCCCCTCACCCCACAACAGGCCCCTGTGTGTGATGTTCCCCTCCCTGTGTCCATGTGTTCTCATTGTTCAACTCCCACTTATCTGTGAGAATATGTGGTGTTTGGTTTTCTCTTCCTGTGTTAGTTTGCTGAGGATGATGTTTTCCAACTTCATCCATGTCCCTGCAAAGGACATGAACTCATTCTTTTTTATGGCTGCAGTTTTGGGACTTTTTTAAGCAATGGTTTCAAACAGCATGAACCTTTTTTTGTTTTTGTTTGTTTGTTTGTTTTTTTGAGATGGACCCTCCCTCTGTAGCCCAGGCTGGAGTGCAGTGGTATGATCTCGGCTCACTGCAGCCTCTGCCTCCCAGGTCCCAGTTCAAGCAATTCTCCTACCTCAGCCTCCCAAGTAGCTGGGATTACAGGCATGCGCCACCATGCCCAGCTAATTTTTATATTTTTTAGTAGAGACAGCATTTCACCATGTTGGCCAGTCTTGTCTTGAACTCCTGACTTCATGATCCACCCGCCTTGGCCTCTCAAACTGCTGGGATTACAGGCATGAGCCACCATGCCTGGCTGAACTCTTTTATATATATGTCATTCTGCTCAATTTTCTATCTGTGAAAGTTGGCTGGGGCGCAGTGACTCACACCTGTAATCCCAGCACTTTGGGAGGCCAAGGCAGGTGGATCATGAGGTCAGGAGTTTGAGACCAGCCTGACCAACATGGTGAAACCCTGTCTCTACTAAAATTAGCCAGACGTGGTGGCACGTGCCTATAATCCTCAGGAGGCTGAGGCAGGAGAATTGTTTGAACCCACGAGGCAGAGGTTGCAGTGAGCTATCATGCCACTACACTCTAGCCTGGGCGACAGAGCGAGACTCCATCTCAAAAAAAAAAAAAAAAAGAAAAGAAAAGAAACTCATCACACTATTACATATAGTTGTCTTTGTTCATTCTCACTGCTGTGTCATAGTCTATTATTTGAATATAGCATAGTCTGTTTTTCTGTTCACGGGTGTCTGGGCAGTCCCAGGTGGGAGTTTGTAGCTAGTGTGAGTAGTGCTGTTACAAACATTGTGTGCATGGTATATGTCGATTCCTATCAAGGGCTGGCCTGGCTGGGTCATAGCGTGTGCAATTTTTTCAGCATTACAGACCCTGTGGATCAGTTTTCCAGTGCCTGCTAATTTCCACTCCGTCAGAGCAGATGAGAGTTCCGTTGTTCATATGCTTGCCAATGCTTGGTATTGCCAAATCTCCACATTTAAATGCCTAATTATTCTAAAAGAAAAATGAACGGTTGCAATGTTACTATTCATTCATTTTATGATATTTTTATCAGTAATATGGCCCCACGATGTTGACAGCTCCTTTGGAGCTATCATCCATTTACCTAACACTTACTGAGCACCTACTATGTGCAGGGATCCGTATTCTGATACTAGAAAGAGAAGAAAGAGAAGGTCTCTGTTCTTTTTTTTTTTTTTTTTTTTTTTTGGGACGGAGTTTCGCTCTTTTTACCCAGGCTGGAGTGCAATGGTGCGATCTCGGCTCACCGCAACCTCCGCCTCCTGGGTTCAGGCAATTCTCCTGCCTCAGCCTCCTGAGTAGCTGGGATTACAGGCACACGCCACCATGCCCAGCTAATTTTTTGTATTTTTAGTAGAGACGGGGTTTCACCATGTTGACCAGGATGGTCTCAATCTCTTGACCTCGTGATCCACCCGCCTCAGCCTCCCAAAGTGCTGGGATTACAGGCGTGAGCCACCGCGCCCGGCTGAAGGTCTCTGTTCTAAAAGAGCTTCAGGAATGCCCTCTCCTCAAGTCTCAGCTCAGATGTCACCTCCCCAGAGGGGCCTCCTTGGGTACCTTTGCCCAGCCGTTATCTCATTGTCTGCCTCCACACCTGGCTGAAGAGCTAGATTTTGTGGATGGAGTAGTAATGACCTCAGCAGCAGCATCTGTTGTGAAGTCAAGAACATGGGATTGATTCATTAGCAACATCCCTGAAAATATCCCAGTGTTCAATTCAGAAGGAGTTTCCCTGGGCTCTTGCACTCATGGTTTTAGCCGTTGGTAAGAGTGGCTGCCAGATCAGTTCTGGTCAAGGAGTGATTTGTGTTTTGTTGTGTTGTTTTGTTTTATTTGAGATGGGGTCCCACTCTGTTGCCCAAGCTGGAGTTCAGGGGTGCAATCCTGGCTCACTGCAGCCTTGAGTAGCTGGGATTACAGGTACACACCACCATGTTGATTTTTGTACATTTTTTTAGAGACAGGGTTTCACCATGTCCCACAGGCTGGTCTCGAACTCCACTCCTGGGCTCAAGCAATCTACAAGGAGGCTGGGATTCTCTTGTCACAGAATTCTTGTCCCACACAGAGCCTGACAATACCTCATACCTCCATGCAGCCTCATGGTCCTCTGGCAGCTGGCTCATAGCCATGTCCTTATGATGTAAGAGCAGGGTTGAGACCCTGCTTGGGAGCACAGGGGTCTTAGAGAGCCCAGCTCAAGCAGGGAGCAGAGCAGAGTCTGGCGAGGGCACTGTCACTTGGGTGGGCAGGGACATGCAAGGGCCAGAAAGGACAACGCCCTTCTTACCACTTTGGCTCTCTTTCCCAGAAAATGGAACACTTGGCTGGATGTGGTGGCTCACCCTGTAATCCTAGCACTTTGGGAGGCCGAGGCAAGCATATCACCTGAGGTCAGGAGTTCAAGACCAGCCTGGCCAACATGGTGAAACCCTGTCTCTACTAAAAATGCAAAAATTAGCCAGGCATGGTGGCAGACACCTGTAATCCCAGCTACTTGAGAGGCTGAGGCAGGAGAATTGCTTGAACCCAGGAGGCAGAGGTTGCAGTGAGCTGAGATTATGCCACTGCACTCCAGCCTGGGTGACAGAGAGAGACTGCAGGGGGCCTTTGGATGTGTCCAGAAATGAATCTTCAGATTCTTTTTTCTTTTCTTTCTTTTTTTTTAAAACAAGGTCTCACTCTGTTGCCCAGGCTAAGTGCAGTGGCACAATCATAGCTCACTACAGCCTCAAACTCCTGGCTTCAAGCAATCCTCCTACCCCAGCCTCCTGAGTAGGTGGGACTACAGATATATACCTAGGTGGCTCACACCTGTAATCCCAGCACTTTGGGAGACTGAAGCGGGTGGGTGGATCACTAGGTCAAGAAATCGAGACCGTCCTGGCCAACATGGTGAAACTGCGTCTCTACTAAAAATACAAAAATTAGCTGGGTGTGGTGGTGTATTCCTCTAATCCCAGCTACTCAGGAAGCTGAGGCAGGAGAATAGCTTGAACCAGGCAGGTAGAGGTTTCAGTGAGCCAAGACTGAGCCACGGCATTCCAGCCTAGGTGATACAGAGAGACTCCGCCTGCGGGGAGTCTCTCCCCGCAGGAGCCAAGGCAAGGGTCTGAGGCCTCAGTCTGCTCTCATATAAATATAGAATTAGGAAAGAATTCGAGATACAGTTAGTTATTCCTATATATATAATCATAAATAATCACATAGCTATTCACATGTAATTATAAATATACAACATATATATAATCACATAATCTTTAATCTTACTGATAAGTCTCAGGTCAAGAAGTATGGGACTGAAGTGGCATTGGAAAAAGAGGTAACCCTAAGGCAAGACACTTTAAGCACTCTGTGATGCCTGCCTAAGGGCTGCTGGAGGGCGCCTCGGCTGTGCGGCAGTACCAGTGCTGAGGAAGTGCCTGCTGTTTAGCCAGCTAGGGAAGGAGACGTTCAAGATGGCTGAGACGTCTCCTTCCTTGGGGGAGTTAGGAGAAAATTCCGCTCTTCCAAGCTTTTGTGGTAGTCCTGACGGCTGTCAGGGCGGCCTGCAGACATCCAGGGGTTAATTGTCTCTTTGAGATGCTGTGCTTCAGCGGTCACGTTCCATGTCTACTTTCATGTTCTGCTTCTGCACCTGGTTCCTCTCTTTCTCAAATGATAAGAATTAGTAATAGTCGGCCGGGTGCGGTGGCTCAAGCCTGTAATCCCAGCACTTTGGGAGGCCGAGGCGGGTGGATCACGAGGTCAAGAGATCGAGACCATCCTGGTCAACATGGTGAAACCCCGTCTCTACTAATAACACAAAAAACTAGCTGGGCATGGTGGCGCGTGCCTGTAATCCCAGCAACTCAGGAGGCTGAGGCAGGAGAATTGCCCGAACCCAGGAGGCGGAGGTTGCGGTGAGCCAAGATCGCACCATTGCACTCCAGCCTGGGTAACGAGCGAAACTCTGTCTCAAAAAAAAAAAAAAAAGAAAAAAAAAAAAAAGAATTAGTAATAGTAACATAATCTTAGTGACCTTGTTGTTTCTTGACAAGTATGAAAAAAGTGCTGATGCCTTAGGTTTTCTCCTCACCTCGGCTTCTTGAAAATCCTGAGCCCCTGTCTCCAAGACACGTGATTTACCTGACCCTATCACTGACCACCATTACCTCACCCTACATTCCCTGCCTCCTGTTTTGTACTTGATAAAAGTCAGAGTGTCCAGGCACTCGGGCCACTGCCGGACTCCGATTTTTGGTGGGCAGTGGACCCCTGAGCTCAAACTTTCTTTTCTCCATCTCTGTGTCTTGTGTCTATTTTCACAGTTTCTCAACTCCACACAAGCAGGGAGGAGCTCCCAGGACCCTGTAGGGCTGGACCCTACATCCGCCTCAAAAAAAAATGGTGTGCGCCAGAAGTCAGCAGTGGGTTCTACATGTGCATCTTCATGACGTGAAAACAAAAGGGAAAAGTCGGCCTCCACGCGGCGACTGCAACCTGCAGCTTGGCTCCAGTGACCCTGGCAGCTCAGAAGCCACTGGACAAAGAGCAGGTTAGAAAGGCAGTGGATGCTCTCTTGACACATGGCAAGTCCAGGAAGAACGATTATGAGTGGCTTTTGAATGAGAATGAAAATTTATTTTTAATGATGGTATTATGGAAAATTCCAAGTAAAGAACTGAGGGTCAGATTGTCCTTGCCTCATGGTATTCGATCAGATTTAGAAGACATCTGTTTATTTACGAAGGATGAACCCAATTCAACCCCTGAGAAGACAGTTCTATAGAAAGCTTTTTAAAAATTTTTATTTATTTATTTTTAAATAAAGGGGCTTTCTGTCAAAAACTGGAAAGCCTGCTAGACAAATTCTAAAAGAGCTGTAACACTTACAGAAAGCTTTTAAACAAGCATGGAATTAAAACCATTTCTCAGATTATTCCCCTCCAAACTCTAAAGAAGAAATATAAAGCCTCTGAAGCCAAGCCCTGCCTTCTGAGCACTTTTGACTTCATCCTTACTCATGCCAGAATTATAGGTGGCTCTTATCCTCACTCGCTGGGAAACATTTCTATCAAAGAAAGTAAGTTCCAGTATCTGTAAACCTTCTGTCCAAGAATTTATCAAGAGAGATCAATGATTGTATGGGTAGAACGGTCCTAAACATTTTTTTTTTCCTAAAGGCGGGGTTTCACCATATTGGTCGGGCTGGTCTTGAACTCCCGACCTCAGGTGATCCACCCGCCTTGGCCCCCAAAGTGCTTGGATTACAGGCGTGAGCCACCATGCCCGGCCTTAAACATTTCTAAAACTGGGTCTTGCCTTGCTATATGCATCCATCACATTGGAATGCAAATTCAGCACATCATTGAAAACATTGTTTCTGTCACCAAAGGACTTTCAGAAAAACTGCCGGAGAACTGGGACAGTGTGAAACTCCTGTTTGTGAAAACTGAGAAATCAGCTGCGCTTCCCATCTTCTCCTTGTTTGTCAGCAATTGGGATGAAGCCACCAAAAAAATTACGCTTAATAGGAAGAAAAAAGCGGCAAGGAGAAAACAAAGAGGAAAATATCTTGAAAAGCAAAAGGAAAGGAACAAAAACAGAAGAGGCAGCAGGCTGGCAAGCCTCATCAGTCCTTAGTAAAGACGACGTGGCTCCTCAACGTGTAACACTACAGTGAAGAAACCTGAATCCGAGAGAGAACAGACCCCAGAGCACGGGAAGAAAAAACATGGCAAAGGAAAAGCCCAGTTTAAAGTGACAAATGAATCTGAAGATGAAATTCCATAGCTGGTCCCAAAAGGAAAGACTCCAGCTAATGAAAATGCAGATATTCAAAAACATGCCACAGGAAAGAAGTCTTCAACAAAGAGTCCCAATCCCAATACATTTTGCGGGAAGAAAAGAAAGGCCTTGGCCGAGCACAGTGGCTCACGCCTGTAATCCAAACACTTTGGGAGGCCGAGGTGGGTGGATCACCTGAGGACAGGAGTTCAAGACCAACCTGGCCAACATGGTGAAACCCCATATCTATAAAAAAATTAAATAAATAAATAAAAAGAAAGGCCTTGCCAACATCTGAGACCCCAAAAACTGCAGAGTCTGAGACCAAAGAGAAAGGCTCAGGGAAGAAGCCAAAAATCAAAGACGCAGGGAAGGAAAAAGAAGTCCTTCACTGGGGAAAAAAGATGCGAGACAGACTCCTAAAAAGCCAGACACCAAGTTCTTCACCACTCCTAGTAAATCTGTGAGAAAAGCTTCCCATACCCCCAAAAATAGCCCCAAAAAAACAAACTATCCCAGTCGACCTAAAGTCAGTGATTCAACTGGAAAGAAACCTCAGAGCTGCCTCAAGAACTTTTTAGAAATACTCAGGTCCTGACCCACTTTGCAACCTTCTCCAAGAGTCAGGCCTGGACTTAAAAGAGTTTTTTAAAACCTCCATAGGTAATTCTGACATATGTTTCCTGGGTATGATAATCTGTTTTTAAATTGTCCTTCTGTGTATTTGCTAATATAATAGAAGAAATACAGAGTGCTTCTCAAAAAAAAAAAAAAACTTAAAATTTTTCTTGGCTGGGCGTGGTGGCTCATGCCTGTAATCTCTGCACTTTGGGAGGCTGAGGCAGGTGGATCACGAGGTCAAGAGATTGAGATCATCCTGGCCAACATGGTGAAACTCTCTCTACTAAAAATACCAAAATTAGCTGGGCTTGGTGGCACACATTTGTAGGCCCAGCTATTCAGGAGGCTGAGGCAGGAGAATTGCTTGAACCTGGGAGGAGGAGGTTTTAGTGAGCTGAGATTGCACCACTGCACTCCAGCCTGGTGACAGGTTTTTAGAAGACCCCTTCTAAAAACATATATATGTGTTGTAGACACAGGATCTCACTATGTTGCCCAGGCTACTCTCAAACTCCTGGCTTTAAGCAATCCTCCCACCTTTGCTTCCCAAAGTCCTGGGATTGTAGGTATGAGCACCGCACCCACCCGGCCAATACTTCAGATTCTTATCCCTTTGTGAAACCTGGGTCTTCCTAACTCCAAGAAACCTGTCTTCTTCCTAGAGTTGAGAGAATTCTGAGGAGGGAGCTGCCTCTCCATCCTTTCCCTATGTGCTTCTAGCAAAAGTTTACCAGTCTTACATCACCAGAGGGCACGAATGAAGAGGCTGCCATCAGCTATTCAAACATTCATACACTATTAACTGAGCACCTACTCTGGGTGAAGCTCACCTGGGAACACCCTGCCCACTCCAGACTTGGAAGCGTGCCCGCTTCACCACATTCTCTGATGTCCTGGCAACCAGAGACTCTGATCTGAGCTCCAGCCAGAACAAAGAGTCCTCCGTGACTGCTGTGACCCGCCACCTCCCCAAGCCTCTGAGGACCAGTCCGTGTAGTCTTGGGACCACTGAAAGCTACCCCTTGTCCTCAAGGACTCCGAGAACCCCAGCCCCACTGACAGCAGGATGAGCTTCTCGGTCACGTTCACCGAGCTGGCCAACATCGCCATCCCACAGTGCGGGGTGCTGAACTTCAAGGCCCTGCACCTCCTGCTGCAGGGCATCTTGGAGCACATCCACATGGCTGAGCTCAAAAAGGTCCTCTCGGGGGATGAGGACTTCCTGCAGCCCTCGCAGGTGGTCATAGTGCCCAGGGAAGGAGACGCCCAGCCCATCCTCAACCCCATGAAGAGGCTCAGCAATGTCTTCGACCACGTAGTTAGCCGCCTCGACAAACTAGAGAACCAGCTGGCCCTGCTGAAGGACCTGCCCTCTACTGCCCAGCTGCTGGAAGGCAGCCAGGGCACTGGCAGGCCCGCCCAGGACCTGTGGCATCTGATCAAGCTCCGGAAGACAGTGGAGGCTCACGATGAAGCCCTGGCCAAGGTATGTCCCCAGCCGCCAGACACTTCCTTTCCCCTCCACACCCCTTGCTCTCTCGGGGGGTGTCTTTTTTTTTTTTTTTTTTTTTTTTTTTTTGAGATGGAGTCTCGATCTGCCACCCAGGCTGGAGTGCTGTGGTGCAATCTTGGCTCACTGCGACCTCTGCCTCCTGGGTTCAAGTGATTCTTCTGCCTCAGCCTCCCTAGTTGCTGGGTTACAGGCGCATGCCACCACAGCCAGCCAATTTTTTATTTTTAGTAGAGATGGGGTTTCATCATGTTGGCCAGGCTGATCTCGAACTCCTGACCTCAAGTGATCTGCCCGCTTCAGCCTCCCAAAGTACTGGGATGACAAGCATGAGCCACTGCTCCCGGCCCTCTCCTAGGCGTCTTGTTCCTTATTCCCCTGCAATGGGCCATTCCCTTACGCAGAGTGGGAAGAAGTAGGCTTTGGAGTCAGGCACAATCAAAACGCCAAACTTGCAGCCTCCGCCAAGTATTGCAAAGGAGTCAGATACACAAGGCCATCTAGTATATGATTCTATTTATACAAAATGTCCAGAATAAGCAAATCCATGGAGACAGAAAGCAGTGGTTGCCAGGTGCTGGGAGGAGGAGAGAATGAGGAGTAATTGCTTTGTGGAGACAGAGTTTCCTTTTGGGGTGATGAAAATGTTTTCAAACTAGATGGTTGTACAACCTCACTGAGGTACTAAATGCCACTGAATTGTTCACTTAAAAATGGCTAATTGTACATTAGGTGAATTTCACCGCAATTTTTTTTGTTGTTGAGACAGGATCTCACTCTGTCACCCAGGCTGGAGTGCAGTGACTCAATCACAGCCACCGTAACTTTGACCTCCCAGACTCAAGCAGTCCTCCCACCTCAGCTTCCCAAGTAGCTGGGACCACAGGTGTGCACCGCCGTACCTGGCTAATTTTTGTATTCTTTATAGAGACGGGGTCTCCCTATGTTGCCTAGGCTGGTCTCAAACTCCTAGGCTCAAGTGATCCTCCTTCTTTTGGCCTCCCAAAGTGCTGGGATTACAGGCGTGAGCCACCGTGCTCAGCCTTATCCCAATTTCTTCCTTTCCTTCTTTCTTTTTCTTTTTTTTTTTCTTTTGAGATAGAGTCTCCCTCTGTTGCCCAGGCTGGAGTGCAGTGGCGCGATCTCAGCTCACTACAACCTCTGCCTCCGGGGTTCAAGCGTTCAAGTCTCCTACCTAAGTCTCCTGAGTAGCTGGGACTACAGGCATGTGCCACCATGCCTGGCTAATTTTTTTGTATTTTTAGTAGAGACGAGGTTTTACCCTGTTAGCCAGGATGGTCTCGATCTCCTGACCTTGAGATTCACCCACCTCAGCCTCTCAAAGTGCTGGGATTAAAGGCATGAGCCACTGCACCTGGCCTTTTCACCTCAATTTCTAAAAAATGCCTGGAGGAGCTACCATGGGAGAGGTACCAGAGTTGTCATGGTGAACAGGCACGCCCAGCCTATCAGGGGTGATAGACACAAGTGAGTGAGAACCTACAAGAACCAGCCCCATGAGGAGCAGCAAAGAGGCATTTCTTCTGTCTTCTATGTGAGGAAACTGATGCTTAGAGGAGCTCACTGATTTGCTGAAGGCCCAGCAGCCAGTGGGCAAGGGAGCTGTGATCTGAGGCAGAGCCTCTGACCCTGGCCTACCTGTGACTGCTGAGTCCTGCTAATCCCACCAGCACATGGACAGTGCTCAATTACTGGCAGCCCAAGAAGGAGTAAGAAAGGGAAAATAAGCTGGGTGCAGTGGCTCACGCCTGTAAACAGTGGCTCAAGCCTGGGGGACAGAGGAAGACCCTATGTCTAAAAATAATAATAATAATTTGGCCGGGCGCAGTGGCTCACACCTGTAATCCCAGCACTTTGGGAGGCTGAGGCAGGTGGATCACAAGGTCAGGCATTTGAAACCAGCCTGACCAACATAGTGAAACTCCATCTCTACTAAAAATAAAAAAAATTAGCTGGGCGTGGTGGTGGGCACCTGTCAACCCAGCTACTCAGGAGGCTGAGGCAGCAGAATGGCTTGAACCCGGGAGGTGTATGTTGCAGTGAGCAGAGATGACGCCACTGCACTCCAGCCTGGGTGACAGAGCAAGACTCCGTCTCAAAAAACTAAATAAAAAATAAATAAATAGGGAGGGATGGAGCAAACCACCATGGCATGTATATACCTATGCAGCAATCCTGCAGGGTGTGCACATGTACCCCAGAACCCAAAGTACAACAACAAAAAAGGGATAAATAAATAAATAGAGGGGAAATTGACCTAACATAAAATTAGCCATTTATGGTTTTTTTTTTTTTTCTTTTCTTTTTTTTTTTTTTAGAGAGACAGGGTTTCACCATATTGGTCAGGCTGGTCTCGGAACTCTGAACCTCAGGTGATCTGCTCACCTCGGCATCCCAGAGTGCTGGGATTACAGGTGTGAGCCACCGTGCCTGGACCAAATCAGCCATTTAAAAGTGAACATTAAACACTGAATTAATGGAAATTCGGTGGCACATGATACATTGACATTGTTGTGTAGACACCTCTATCTAGTTCTAAGCCATTTCCATCACCCCGAAAGGAAACCCTATTTCCCCCAGTTAATCCTCCTCCCTGCAACCCCTGGCAACCACTAATCTGCTTTCTGTCTTATGGATTTGCTTATTCTGGACATTTTGTCTAAAGGCGTAATCCGTATATTTCATAGAAACAGTAGCTTAGTGGTTTCCGGGGGCTCTGGAAGAGGGGAACAGAGTAACTGCTAAGAGGGACGGGATTTCCTTTTAGAAGAATGAAATCTCTTGGAAATAGATAGTGATGCACATACCAAATGCCATCAAATTGTTCACTTTATTTTTATTGTTTTGAGATCGGGTCTCACTCTGTCATCCGGGCTGGGGTGCAGTGGTGCAATCTCTGCTCACTGTAAGCTCTGCCTCCCAGGTTCAAGTGATTCTCGTGCCTCCGCCTCCTGAGTAGCTGGAATTACAAGTGATTAGCACCACGCCTGGCTAATTTTTCTTTGTATTTTTATATCTCATATTTTTATATTTTAATATTTTAGTACTAAAATATTTTTATTTTATTTTATTTTTATTTTTTATTTTTTTGAGACGGAGTTTCGCTCTTGTTACCCAGGCTGGAGTGCAATGGCGCGTTCTCGGCTCACCGCAACCTCTGCCTCCTGGGTTCAGGCAATTCTCCTGCCTCAGCCTCCTGAGTAGCTGGGATTACAGGCACGCGCCACCATGCCCAGCTAATTTTTTTGTATTTTTAGTAGAGACGGGGTTTCACCATGTTGACCAGGATGGTCTCGATCTCTCGACCTCGTGATCCACCCGCCTCGGCCTCCCAAAGTGCTGGGATTACAGGCTTGAGCCACCGCGCCCGGCTACTATTTTTATATTTTTATACTTTAATATTATGTGTATTTTACCACAAAAAAGCAGAAATTGGCAGAATAGATAAAAAAAAAAAAAAAAAAAAACTGGGCCCAATGGCTCACGCCTGTGATCCCAACACTTTGGAAAGCCAAGGGGGGTAGATCATGAGGTCAGAAGATCAAGATCATCCTAGGTAACAGTGAAACCATGTCTCTACTAAAAATACAGAAAGTTAGCTGAGCATGGTGGCATGTGCCTGTAGTCCCAGGTACTCAAGAGGCTGAGGCAGGAGAATTGCTTGAACTTGGGAGGTGGAGGTTGAGTGAGCTGAGATCACACTATTGCAGTTCAACCTGGGCAACAGAGTGAGACCCCATCTCAAAGACAAACAATAAAACATGACCTAACTACTATATGATGCTTATAAGAGACACTTAAGATTCAAAGACATGGGGGCAGGCAAAAAAAATCAAGATTCAAAGACACAAATAGGGCCAGGCATGGTGGTGGGCACCAGTAATCTCAGCTCTTCAAGAGGCTGAGGCAAGAGGATTGTGTGAGCCCAAGAGTTGACAATTGCAGTGAGCTCTGATTGCTCCACTGCACTCTAGCCTGAGTGACAGAGACCCTGTCTCTACAAAAAAAACAAAAACAAAAACAAAAAACAAAAAAACATGCAAATAGGTTAAAAGTAAAAGGATATAAAAAGATATTCCAGCTGGGCGCCGTGACTCACGCCTATAATCCCAACATTTTGGGAGGCCAAGGCAGGTAGATCACTTGAGGTCAGAAGTTCAAGACCAGCCTGGCCAACATGGTGATGTCTCTACTAAAAATACAAAAATTAGCGAGGTGTGGTGTCGGGTGCCTATAATCACACCTACTGGGAAGGCTGAGGCAGGAGAAACACTTGAACTCGGGAGGCAGAGTTTGCAGTAAGCTGAGATCGTGCCATTGCACTCCAGCCTGGGCAATAAGAGTGAAACTCTGTCTCAAAAAAAAAAAAAAAAAAAAAAAAAAAAAAAAAAAAAAGCTATTCCTTGTATTCCTTTCAAGCAGTGACCAGAGGAGAGTGGGGTCTTCTCAGACAAGATAGACTTTAAGATAAAAATTGTTACTAGAGGCAAGGCTGCCTGGTGTGGCTAAGGGCATGTTATGGGGGTCTTGTGGGCAGGACAGGTGGATACCAGGATCCGAGGTGCTGGCACCCCAGAGGCAGCTTGCCTCCTGGCCTGCCTTGATGGATGAAGGCTTCTAGAAGGCACGGGTACCCCGAGCAGCTCGACAGGACAACCCACCCAGCTCACAAAAAGGGCTTGTGGACAGGTTCAGACCTAGGTGTGCAACCTCCAGAATGGTTTGTGCAGCTAAGGAATGTCCCTATCATTAGAGAATCTTGCCTTGTCCCAGCCTAATTAAAGTTGCCTGAGGTTCCCACAATGACCCATTGAAGGGGGTTGCCATGGCAGCTGGTACTAGAATGGTGCAAACTGCATAACTAACTGTCTGCACCACCAACTAGTAAGGCTGCTGGGGGTTGCCTGGCAAACGGTGTTCAAGGGACAATTTTCCTTTTGAGAGTCCCCATCTGCCTTCTTCAGGCCTGGCTTTTTCTCATTTGTAATGATAACTTCTTGCAGCTGGCCTCATAGGAGAAAACAAGGGATGATGTCAGCTGTTGGTTGTTGAGATTGTTTTGTCTAACCCTGCTTCCATAATATTGTGGGTCCAAGGCTTAGGGGATTTTTGTATTGTAGAAAAGCTTTAATTTTTTGGTCTTTTCAAAGGAATTAGATGCATTACCTCTGCATTACAACTAAGCCATTAATCCTGCAGCTTCGTCAGCAGTAACTGGTCACTTTCATGAAGCCGCTGGGGAATCAGTTCTTTCTACAGATGTTCAAGAGAAAGGATTGCCAGGTGCGGTGGCTAATGCCTGTAATCCCAGCACTTTGAGAGGCTGAGGTGGGAGGATCTCTTGAGCCCAGGAGCTCAAGACCAGCCTAGGCAACATGGCGAGACCCCCTTTCTACCCAAAAAATTTCAAAATTGGCAGGGCATGGTCATGTGCCTGTAGTCTGAGGTACTCAGGAGGCTGAGGCAGGACTGCTTGAGCCTGGGAGGTTGAGGCTGCAGTAAGCCTGGACAATGGAGCAAGGCTGTCAAAAGAAAAAAAAAAGAAAAGCTTTTTGAGAAGTGAGCATGTTCTTTTATGAATTTACAAAACCTTTATTCACTCTGTTAACTTTTGTTTTTTTGTTGTTGTTGTATTTTTATTTATTTTATTTTTTTTAATAAATTTATTTTTTAAAAATAAAGTCAGGGTTTCACCATGTTGGTCAGGCTGGTCTTGAACTCCCAACCTCAGGTGATCCACCTGCCTTGGCCTCCAAAGTGCTTGGATTACAGGCGTGAGCCATCATGCCTAGCCCTGTTTTTTTTTTTTTATTTTTAAGGCAGGGTCTCACTCTGTTGCCCAGGCTGGGGTGCAGTGGCACAATCTCAGCTCACTGCAGCCTCCGCCTCCCCGGGCTCAACCCAGGAGGTCATCCTTCCACCTCAGCCTCCTGAGGAGGTAGGACTACAGGCCTGTGCTACCTCACTGGCTAATCTTTGTATTTTTGGTAGAGACAGGCTGTTGCCATTTTGCCCAGGCTGGTCTGGAACCCCTAGGCTCAAGCAATCCTCCCACTTTGGCCCAAAGTGCTGGAATTACAGGCTTGAGCCGCTGTGCTCACCATCTGTTAATTTTTCTTTTTATTATTATTACCCAGTGGCTCACACCTGTACTGTAATCCCAGCACTTTGGGAGGCCGAGGCAGGTGGATGACCTGAGCTCAGGAGTGCAAGACCAGCCTGGCCAACGTGGTAAAACCCTGTCTCTACTAAAAATACAAAAATCAGCCGCTAGTCGGGAGGCTGAGACATGAGAATTGCTTGAACCTGGGAGGTGGAGGTTGCAGTGAGCCGAGATTATGCCACTGCACTCCCAGCCTGGGCAAAAATGTGTGATTCCAAAAGATTAATGGTAACTGATTTTGCTTTGTTTTTAGCCTTGAAGTGTTTTTGGCTGGCTATGTGAAGCCCATTCCTGGACTTCTGCCCTCCTAATTTGTTCTTGGCCATTATCAGACTTGGATACCTGCATGCAGGTTCTGCAGCTTAGGTGATGCCATCTGTATGCACAGGGTCCAGGAAGTCCGGTCTAAGGGGATGCTAACAACCTGTTGTCAGTTTCTTTCTTTCTTTTTTTATTTTTATTTTTTTGAGACAGAGTTTCGCTCGTTACCCAGGCTGGAGTGCAATGGCGCGATCTCGGCTCACCGCAACCTCTGCCTCCTGGGTTCAGGCAATTCTCCTGCCTCAGCTTCCTGAGTAGCTGGGATTACAGGCACGTGCCACCATGCCCAGCTAATTTTTTTGTATTTTTAGTAGAGACGGGGTTTCACCATGTTGACCAGAATGGTCTCGATTTCTTGACCTCGTGATCCACCCGCCTCGGCCTCCCAAAGTGCTGGGATTACAGGCTTGAGCCACCGTGCCCAGCTTCTTTATTTCTTGACTCCCTCCCCAATTTACTCCCGCAGCAACTGGAAAGTACTTGCCGTATATTGCTCAGGTGAAAATGATTTCACATTTAAATTGGATTTTAATGCTGGGCGAGGTGCAGTGGTTCACACCTATAATCCCAGCCTTTTGGGAGGCTGAGGAAGGCAGATCATCTGAGCTTAGAAGTTCCAGACCAGCCTGGCCAACATGGAAAAACCCTGTCTCTACTAAAAACACAAAAATTAGCTGAGCATGGTGGTGCTTCCCTGCAATCTCAGCTACTCAGGAGGCTGAGGCAGGAGAATCACTTGAACCTTGGAGGTGGAGGTTGCAGTGAGCCGAGATTGTGCCACTGCACTCCAGCCTGAGCAACAGAGCAAAACTCTTTCTCAAATAAATAAAATACAAATAACAATTGGACTGTAAATATTTCATAACATTACTTAAAGGTATGGAAGACACTTTGGGCTGTTAGAGTACCAAGGTTGCAGCGATTGCAGTAATATTAACAAACACTCAGATGACATTGGTATCACCTTCACAGAGTGTCATGAAGTGCTCTTGCATTCCTCGTTTCCATGGAGGGAAATGTTAGCTTTCCTATTTTCCACAGTCCTGGATGTGACCATGTGGACCAGTCTAGCTGCTTGTCTAAGGTGGTGTTTGCTTTAGCCCCTTTTTCAGACCTCTTAAAGCCTTTGTAAGTACTGGTCCCTAGCTCAAACCCAGCATCCTTGAAGCCCTCTTCAGAGAGAGTGAGAGAGAGAGAGAGAGAGACAGACAGACAGACAGACAGGGCAGGTTTAGACAAGCCCTGCTTCAAGTACTATGCCATGGTCAGCTTCTGGGAAGGGCAGCTGTTTGGGGCCCCCCTTCCCTTGGACTCAGCACCATTCAAGCCCTGAATGTGGCAACATCACCCTGGGCAGAAAAAAGACCTCGACTGCTTTCCCCATGGCTCTCTGTCTGCTGCCCCTTCTTCTCTAGTGCCAAGACCAGCTCGGTCATGGAGACTCCAACCCAGCCGGCATTGAAGGAATTAAGAAACAGACACAGGCCGGTGCAATGGCTCGTGCCTGTAGTCCCAGCTACTCAGGAGGCTGAGGTGGGAGGATCGCTTGAGCCCAGGAGTTCTAGGCTATAGTACCCTATGCCGATTGGGTGTCCGCACTAAGTTCAGCATCAATATAGTGACCTCCCAGGAGCGGGGGACCACCGGGTTGCCTAAGGAGGGGTAAACCAGCCCAGGTCTGAAATGGAGCAGCTCAAAACTCCCTTGCTGATCAGGAATCACGCCTGTGAATAGCCAGTGCACTCCAGCCTGGGCAACACAGTGAGATCCCGTCTCTAAAAAAAAAAAAAAAAAGAAAAAGAAAATAAACAGACACAAAGTGCAAAAGTGGGATCAGAGTGGGATGTCAGGGGTCTGCCAGCATTTCCCAGCTGAAATCCCAGAGCAGACTCTGACCCACGTATATATTCTTTGTGAACAAGTGCCTATTTTTAATAAGCAGGTGCTCAGTGTTTCTTCATAGAGTAGACTAAACAGGCAGATAGTGCCTGTTCACTACTAAAATAGAAATAAACTAGAAAGCACTCTCTGTGAGTCAGCAATGGGGACAAGGTCATGTATCCTGTGTTTTGGGAACTGGTTTAACTAGTGCATAACCAGTACATATTGCTTACTATTCTAGCAATTTTCTACCTGGAGATGATTCAGTATTCCTTGCCATCACCTCTCAGCAAACAACATATACTCCATCACACACACATCAAGACCTTCTCCCAGCACCTAAGAGGGGAGTCCAGAGCATGTCCCCTACATGTGAGGCAGCAGGTGGGTCTAGAGTGAGAAAGGAGGCTGCAGGAAGCTGAGATCGTGCCACTGCAATCTCCCTGTGAGATGCATGGAGCCTCACTCTTTTCGCACAGGCTGGAGTGCAGTGACAAAGTCTTGGCTCACTGCAACCTCTGCCTCCTGGGTTCAAGTGATTCTAATGCCTCAGCCTCCCAAGTAGCTGGGATTACAATTCTGGGTTTCTAATTTTTTTATTTTTAGTAGAGACAGGGTTTCACCATGTTGGCCAGGCTGGCCTCGAACTCCTGACCTTAGGTGATCCACCCGTTTCGGCCTCCCGAGGTGTTGGGATTACAGGCATGAGCCACTACACCCAGCCTTGTTTCCGCCTTTAGGCTGTTATGAATATGCTGCTATAAACATCATGTGCAAGCTTTTGTTTTGTTTTGGGGGACAAGGTCTTGCTCTGTTGCCCTGACTGCAGTTCAGCGATGCCATCATAGCTCACTGCAGCCTCAAACTCCTGGTCTCAAACAATCCTCCCACCACCACCTCCCAAGTTTCTGGGACTACAGGTGCTTGGCACCATGCCTGGCTAATTTTTAAGGTCTTTTTTTTTTTGTAGTGATATGGTCTTACTGTGTTGCCCACACTGGTCTTGAACTCCTGGCCTAAAGCAGTCTTCTGCCTTGTCCTCCCAAAGCAGTAGGATTACAGAAATGAGCTACCATACCTGGCCCACATGAAGACGTTTTTATATGGACCTATGTTTTCATTTCTTTTGGGAATATACCTAGGATTAGAATCAGTGAATCATCCGGTATCTCTGTTTAATCTTGTGAGGAACTGCCACGCTGACTTCTAAGATGGCTGTACAGTTTACATTCCCACCAGCGGTGTATGAGAATTACAATTTCTCCTTGTGATTAACAGCACTTATTATCTGACTTTTGATTTTAACCATCCTACAGAGTTTGAAGTGATATCTCATTGTAGTTTTGAGTTTCACTTCCCTGATGACAAATGATGTTGGGTATCTTTTTTTTTATGTGCTTATTGGCCATTTGCACATCATCTTTGGAGACATGTCTATTCAGATCTTTGCCTACTTTTAGTTGGGCTATTTGAATCACCAAGTTGTAAGAGTTCTTTATGTAATCTGGATATATTGGGTCAGATATGTGATTTGCAAAATGAGGTTTTCTCCTATTTTGTGGGTTGTATTTTCATTTTCTTGCTGGTGTCTTTTGAAGCACAAAAGGTACTTTTCTTTATGACTGTAATCTCTTCTTACAGGTTTATTCAGATTGTCTGTTTCTTCTTGAGTCAGTTTTAATAGTTTGTGTCTTTCTAGAAATTTGTCCATTTCACCTAAGTTATCTAATTTGTCAGCATGCAATTATTCATAGCATTTCTTTGTAATCTTTTTTATTTTTGTAGTCAAAGAATGTCCCCTCTTTCAT
The DNA here is from genome assembly GCF_048565385.1 of Saimiri boliviensis. Classification (NCBI taxonomy): domain Eukaryota; kingdom Metazoa; phylum Chordata; class Mammalia; order Primates; family Cebidae; genus Saimiri; species Saimiri boliviensis. Next base: position 7,222,116 of record NC_133460.1, on the reverse strand, counting down.
TTATGATTCTAATAATTTGAGTCTTATTCTTGGCCAATCTAGCTAAAAGTTTGTCAATTTTGTTCATCTTTTTAATTAACGAGTGTTTAATTTCATTGATTTTTCTCTATTTTTTTATTCTCTATTTCATTAATTTCACCATACTCTGCTATTGTCTTATTTCTTTTTGAGACGGAGTTTCGCTCTTGTTACCCAGGCTGGAATGCAATGGCGTGATCTCAGCTCACTGCAACCTCCGCCTCCTGGGTTCAGGCAATTCTCCTGCCTCAGCCTCCTGAGTAGCTGGGATTACAGGCACGCACCACCATGCCCAGCTAATTTTTTGTATTTTTAGTAGAGACAGGGTTTCACCATGGTGACCAGGATGGTCTCGATCTCTTGACTTCGTGATCCACCCGCCTCGGCCTCCCAAAGTGCTGGGATTACAGGTGTGAGCCACCGCACCCGGCCCCTATATCTTTATTATTATTATTATTATTATTATTTTGAGACAGAGTCTCGCTCTGTCACCAGGCTAAAGTACAGTGGCATGATCTCAGCTCACTGCAACCTCCGCCTCCTGGATTCAAGTGATTCTCCTGCCTCAGCCTCACGACTAGCTAGGACTACTGGCACTCACCACCACGCCCAGTTAATTTTTGTACTTTTAGTAAAGACAGGGTTTCACCATGTTGATCAGGATGGTCTCAATATCTTGACCGCGTGATCCGCCTACCTCAGCCTCCCAAAGTTTGGGGATTATAGGTGTGAGCCACCAGGCCCAACCTATTTTCTTATTTCTATTAGTTTTAGGTTCAGTTTGCTTTTCTTGTTCCAGTATCTTAAGGTGGAAGGTTAAGTTATTGATTCAAAATCTTTCTTTGTTAATATAGTCACTTAAAACAATAAATTTCTCTCTAATCACCACTTCAGCTGCATCTCATAAGTTTTGGTGTGTTGTACTTTGATTTTAACTAATTTCAAACTGGTTTCTAATTTCTATTGTTATTTCTTCTTTGACCTGCTTGTTATTTAGTACAATGTTTTTAAATTTTCTACATCTTTGTGAATTTTCAATAGTTTCTTCTGTCACTTTTTTTTCTTTTGAGACAGAGTCTCGTTCTGTCGCCAGGTGCCAGGCTGGAGTACAGTGGCACGATCTCGGCTCACTGCAACCTCCACCTCCCTGGTTCAGGCAATTCTTCTGTCTCAGCCTCCCAGGTAGCTGGGACTACAGGCGCATGCCACCATGCCCAGCTAATTTTTTTTGTATTTTTAGTGGGACTACAGGCGCATGCCACCATGCCCAGCTAATTTTTTTTGTATTTTTAGTAGAGATGGGGTTTCACCATGTTGGCCAGGATGGTCTCGATCTCTTGACCTCGTGATCCACCCGCCTCGGCCTCCCAAAGTGCTGGGATTACAGGCTTGAGCCACCGTGCCTGGCCTTTTTTTTTTTTTTTTTTTAGATAGATTCTCGCTCTGTCACCAGGGTGGAGTGCAGGGCGTGACCTCAGCTCACTGCAACCTCTGCCTTCCAGGTTCAAGCCATTCTCCTGCCTCAGCCTCCCAAGTAGCTGGGACTACAGGCACATGCTACCAAGCTCAGCTAATTTTTGTATTTTTTAGTAGATACAGGATCTCACTATGTTGTTCAGACTGGTCTGGGACTCCTGAGCTCAAATGACACTCCCGCCTCAAGCTCCCAAAGTGCTGGGATTATAGGCATGAGCCACCATACCTGGCCTCTCTGTTGCTTTCTAATGTAATTCCATTGTGGTCAGAATATGTATTTTGCATAATTTCAGTCCTTTTGAAATTTGTTAAGGCTTGTTTTGTGGCCTTACCATACAGTCTACCCTGGAGAGTATTCTACGTGCAATGTGTGCTTGAGAAGAATATGTATTCTACCATTGTTGTATTCTATAGATATCTATTATGTCTAGTTGGTTTATAATATTGTTCAAATCTTCTCTTTTCTTGCTGGTCTCTTGTTTTGATAATTTTATTTATTTTATAGGGACAGGATCTCCCGTTGTTGCCCAGGCTGGTCTGGAACCCCTGGGCTCAAACCGTCCTTCCACCTCAGCCTCCCAAAGTGCTGGGATTACCGGTGTGAGCCAATGCACCCAGCCCCTTGCTGTAATTTTTTTCTTTTTTCTTTTTTTCCTTTTTTATTTTTTGAGACAGGGTCTCACTCCTTCACCCAAGCTCCAGGGCAGTAGTACAATCACAGCTCACTTCAGCCTCAACCTCATGAGCTCAGGTGATCCTCCCATCTCATCCTCCCAAGAACTACAGGCATGCACCACCATGCCTGGCTAATTTTGGTATTTTTTTGTAGAGATGGGAGACTGCTGTGTTGCCCAGGCTGGTTTCGAACTCCTGGGCTCAAGTGATTCACCTGCCTCAGCTTCCCAAAGTGCTGGGATTGCAGATGTGAGCCACTGCACCCAGGATACTGTTCTTTTTATCTTAGGCTTTGTTTTTTTGGGATGGAGTCTTACTGTGCCACCCAGGCTGGAGAGCAGTGGCATGATCTTGGCTTGCTGCAACCTCTGCCCCCCGGGTTCAAGTGATCCTCCCACCTCTGCCTCCCAAGTAGCTGGGATTACAGACGAACGCCACCATGCCTGGATAATTTTGTATTTTTAGTAGAGATAGGGTTTCATCATGTTGGCCAGCTGGCCTTGAACTCCTGACCTTTAGATCCACCAGCCTCAGCCTCCCAAAGTGCTGGTATTACAGGTGTGAACCACCATGCTGGATCATATCTTAGTTATTCTATTCATTATTGAAAATAGGATATTGAGGCTGGCACAGTGGCTAACATCCATAATCCCAACGCTTTGGGAGGCCAAGAAGGGTGGACCACCTGAGGTCAGGAGTTTGAGACCAGCCTGATCAATATGGTGAAACCCTGTCTCTACTAAAAAATACAAATATTAGCTGGGCATGGTGGTGGGGGTCTGTAATTCCAGCTACTTGGAAGGCTGAGGCAGGAGAATCGCTTAAATCTGGGAGGCAGAGGTTGCAGTGAGCTGAGATTGCACTACTGTACTCCAGCCTGGGTGACACAGCAAGACTCCTCCTCTAAAAATAAAAATAAATAAATAAAAGAAAATAAGATATTGAAGTCTTATCTATTCTTGCAAATTATCTATTCTTTTGTAACTGAGTACCCCTGTTGTTCTAAGAGATAGTTTATTTTTTTAATTATTTTCTCTTCCTTTCTCCTTCCCTACTGTTCCCTACTTCCTGCTTAGCACTTCAGAAATGCAAAGAGAGGGCTGGGTGCAGTGGTTCACACCTGTAATCCCAGTACTTTGGAAGACCTAGGTGGGGTGATCACAAGGTCAGGAGTTTGAGACTAGCCTGGCCAATATGGTGAAACCCTGTCTCTACTAAAAATATAAAAATTAGCCAGGCGTGGTGGCACACTCCTGTAGTCCTAGCTGCTGGAGAGGCTGAGGCAGAAGAATCACCTGAACTCAGGAGGCAGATGTTACAGTGAGTAACACTCCAGCCTGGGCAACAGAGTAAGACTCCATCTCAAAAAAAAAAAAAAAAAAAAGAAAGAAAGGCAAAGAGAGGCCAGGTGAGGTGGCTCATGCTTGTAATCTCAGCATTCTGGGAGGCCGAGGTGGGCGGATCACTTGAGGTCAAGAGTTCAAGACGAGCCTGGCCGACATGGTGTAACTCCATTATCGGAGGGTGGTGGTATGCCCCTGTAGTCCCAGCTACTCAGGAGTTTGAGGTGAGAGAATCACTTGAACCCAGGAGGTGGAGGTTGCCTGGGCGACAGAGCAAGACTGTGTCTCAAAAAAAAAAAAAAAAAAAAGGCAAAGATAGCCTTTGACCCCTCCTTCACCAGGCACTCCTTACAGGGCAAGTTCCTGTAACTCCTGGAGAGAAAGGAGACAGATTTAGAGACCAAAGCACGTCCCCTTATGGGACTTTCACCTGGGAACTTCCACCCTCCAGGGGTTACCTGGGAACTCACACTCACCAGGAGGGCAAGTTAAAAGTGTGCCCACTTGGCCACTTTTACAACTTCTTCCCAGGAAAGTGCCAACTCAGCTGCCCAGCAGATAAGACATGAAGCTCACAGGGGAACCCTTGCCCTTGCTGGCTCTGTACCTTACCTCCTAAAAGTGCCCACTTTTTGTTCTAGAACTGAAGTGGCACATTTAAAGCCAGGGCACTTTGTGCCCCCTCCTCAAGCTAGCTTTGGAATAAATTCACTTTCTTTTTGGTACCAGACCTTGCTCATGGTAACTGGACCCTGCAAAGCAGCAAGCAACCAACACGCTTTTCAGATGCACTTTCAGTTCTGTCAGTTTTTCCTTAATGTATTTTATAAAGGGCTCTGTTGTTAAATATGTATGTTTATGATTATTGTATCTTCCAGATGGATTATTTGTATTTTTATTAGAAACGAGATTTCACTGTCTTGACCAGACTGGTCTTGAACTCCTGGCTTCAAGTGGTCTGCTCACCTCAGCCTCTCAAAGTCCTGGGATTACAGGCATGAGCTATCGCGCCTGGCTCTCAACACACTTCTGACACCAGATGTGTGAGGATTTCTCCCTCCCTGCAAGCAATCAGTTCTGTAGGCAGGCTGCTTCCTCTTTTGCCCTCTGGGAACAGTGGCTCATATCCCAGCACTTTGGTACGCCAGGGCAGATCACTTGAACTCAGGAGTTTCACCCTGAGCAACAGGGTGAAACCTGTTTCTACCAAAAGAAAAACAAACAAGGGCGGGGCGCGGTGGCTAAAGCCTGTAATCCCAGCACTTTGGGAGGCCGAGGCGGGTGGATCACGAGGTCGAGAGATTGAGACCATCCTGATCAACATGGTGAAACTCCGTCTCTACTAAAAATACGAAAAATTAGCTGGGCATGGTGGCACGTGCCTGTAATCCCAGCTACTCAGGAGGCTGAGGCAGGAGAATTGCCTGAACCCAGGAGGCGGAGGTTGCAGTGAGCCGAGATCGAGCCATTACACTCCAGCCTGGGTAACAAGAGCGAAACTCTGTCTCAAAAAAAAAAAAAAAAAAAAAAAAAAAAACACACACACACACACAAAAGTAGCTGGGCATGGTGGCACTTGCCTGTAATCCCAGCTACTCAGGAGGCTGAGGCAGGAGAATTGCTTGAACCCAGGAGGCGGAGGTTGCGGTGAGCCGAGATCACGCCATTGCACTCCAGCCTGGGTAACAAGAGCAAAACTCCGTCTCAAAAAAAAAAAAAAGAAAAGAAAAAAAAGAAAAACAAACAAAACAAAACAAAATTAGCTGGGCATGGTGATACATACCTTGTGGTTCCAGCTACTCAGGAGGCTGAGGCAGGAGAATCACTTGAGCCCAGGGGGTGGAGGTTACAGCAAACTGAGATTCAGCCACTGCACTCCAGCCTCAACCACAGAGTGAGGCTCCATCTTAGAAAAAAAAAAAAAGTATGTAATTCCAGCACTTTGGGAGGCCGAGGCGGGTGGATCACTAGGTCAAGAGATCGAGACCATCCTGGTCAACATGGTGAAACCCCGTCTCTACTAAAAATACAAAAAATTAGCTGGGCATGGTGGCGCATGCCTGTAATCCCAGCTACTCAGGAGGCTGAGGCAGGAGAATTGCCTGAACCCAGGAGGCGGAGGTTGCGGTGAGCTGAGATCGCGCCATCACACTCCAGCCTGGGTAACAAGAGCGAAAACTCAGTCTCAAAAACAAAAAGTAAATGCAACCCTGTCTTCCCTGCTTCTGATCCTCCAGTGGCTTCTACCCAGGAATGGGCTGTGCTTCCTCTGGCTGACATCTATCATACAAGAAAGGGTGTGAGATTCTTCATAATGAGTAACTCCTGGTTACTGGATATATTCAAATACAGAGTTGCCTCCTTCTCATCCAGGCCACATGGAGCTCAGAGTACTGTTGACTTTAGTAGCATCTGCCACCCCCCTTGTAGGTTCAAGCCTCTGCCTTGGGAGAGCCAAGAGGACCCCTTGGACAGCAGCAATCGTCAGGAAGCTTCTGCACTTCACTCACCTTCTCTCCCAGCCATACCTGACTTCACATTTTCTCCTCCTCTTTTGCAGTCAATGCAGACCCTGCAGGACCTGCTCACTGATCTTCATGCACTCCAGGTCACCGCCAAAGCACTCAGGAAGGATGTGGACATGCTGAAGAACATGCTTGAGAAGGTTGTCCCTCCCCAGCATCTTCCTTGCCAGCTGCAACGCTCAGGCCATTGGGGGTTGGAGCGATGAGGAAAATCTAGGAAGCTTACTCTTAGGCCAAGAGTGCAGCTGTGAGGGCGTGCTCACGTGGTCCCTCCACTTGGCCAGTGCCACTGAGTTCTCTGTGACCCCTCCATGCTTCCTTTTTTTTTTCTTTCTTTTTTTTTTTTTTTTTGAGACGGAGTCTCACTGTTACCCAGGCTGGAGTGCAGTGGCGCGGTCTTGGCTCACTGCAACCCCTGCCTCCCGGATTGAAGTGATTCTCTTGCCTGAGTAGCTGGGATTATAGGCATACACCACCATGCCCAACTAATTTTTGTATTTTTAGTAGAGATGGGGTTTCGCCATGTTGGCCAGGCTGGTCTTGAACTCCTGACCTCAGGTGATCGCCCACCTCGGCCTCCCAAAGTGCTGAGATTACAGGTATGAGCCACCACACCTGGCTGACCTTCATGCTTTCTACCCCACTGTGTTAAGACATTAGTTATAAGTGACAGAAATCAAGTTCATTCTGGATTAGGCAAAATAACAGATTTCTTGTCTCATTTACTAAAAGGTCCAGGGATGGCCAAATCTAGGTACTCATGCAATGCTGATACCTCCCAGTGAGGCGTTCCTCTCACTTGGCTTCATTCTCAGGCAGGTGCTCCCCAAGTCTTGGCAATGCCAGCCTTGTATTCCACCAACTTAGAACAAAAGAACACCTCTTCCCCTTCTAGAAAGCTCTGTCTACACAGAAAGTGGAATAATCACAGGGCAGGCATGCATATGAGCTTCTGTAGCCAAAAACCATCTACCAAGTATGTTCTCACAACCTACCATGAATGGAACGATATGGAGTCCCTGAGACTTGAGGCAGCTTCCCCCGTCACAACTGATGAGTCACAGCTGGCAAGCTCTCCACATCCTCAGGTTTAACAGCTCCCCCCCAAATAGCACAATTTTCTGTATTATCCCAGCTTCACAGGTGGGAGCCTGTATGTGATCATCTTAGCAACTGTGGGAGCTTCAGTCATGGGCTGGATGTCTCCCAACAAAGCAGAAAGGGCACTGTCAAAAGCTGCATTATGCACTATTCAGTAGGGCCTCTTAGAAAAAGCTGTTAGAAAAACAGTGCCTTCTTGGCCTGGTCAGATGGCTCATGCCTGTAATCCCAGCACTTTGGGAGGCTGAGGCAGGCAGATCACTTGAAGTCAGGAGTTCGAGACCATCCTGGCCAACATGGTGAAATCCCTTCTCTGTTAAATATACAAAAATTAGGCAGACATGGTGGTGAGCATCTGTAACTCCAGCTACTTGGGAGGCTAAAGCAGGAGAATCACTTGAACCAGGGAGTTGGAAGTTGCAGTGAGTAGAGATGGAGCCACTGCACTCCAGCTCAGCAACAGAGTGAGAGTCTGTCTCAGAAAAGAAAAAGAAAAAGAAAAAGAAAGAAAGAAAGAAAAGAAAAACAATGCCAATGCCTTTTTGAGCTGTCTCTAGGAGATTTTTTTTTTTTGAGATGGAGTCGCTCTGTCGCTCAGGCTGCAGTGGCACGACCTCGACTCATTGCAACCTCTACCTTCCAGGTTCAAGCTATTCTTCTGCCTCAGCCTCCTGAATAGTTGGGATTACAGGTACACACCACCACACCTGGCTAATTTTTGTAGTATTAGTGGAGACAGGGTAGTCTAATGTTGGTCAGGCTGGTCTCGAACTCCTGACCTGGTGATTTGCCTGCCTCAGCCTCCCAAAATGCATTTGCCCATTCAAGGCTCTGGGAAGTCCGGCAGTATATAAACCTGTTGAAATGCTTTATTTATTTATTTATGAGATGAAGTCTTGCTCTGTTGCCCAGGCTGGAGTGCAATAGTGTGATCTCAACTCACTACAACCTCTGCCTCCCAGGTTCAAGTGATTCTCCTGCCTCAGGAGAATCCCAAATTAGCTGGGATTACAGAATGTATACCACCAGGCCCAGCTAATTTTTTAATCTTTATTTATTTATTTATTTTTTGAGACAGTCTTGCTTTGTCACCCAGGCTGGAGTACAATGGCACGATCTCTGCTCACTGCAACCTCTGCCTTCTGGGTTCAAGCCAATTCTCCTGCCTCAGCCTCCCACATAGCTGGGATTACAGGCACACACCACCAGGCCCAGCTAATTTTGGTATTTTGGGTAGAGACAGGCTTTCACCATGTTGGCTGGTCTCGAACTATTGACCTCAGGTGATCTGCCCACCTTGGCCTCCCAAAGTGCTGAGATTACAGGCTTGAGTCACTGCACCCAGCCCTCTTGGAGATTCTTAATGTGCTTTTGCCCATTCAAGGCTCCAGGAAGTCCTGCAGTATAGAAACCTGTTGAAACCCTCCCCTCCCCTCCCCTTCTCTTCTTCCTTTTCTCAAAGTCTTGATTTGTTGCCCAGGCTGGAGTGCAATAGTGTGATCTCAGCTCACTGCAACCTCGACCTCCCAGGTTAAAGTGATTCTCCTGCCTCATGAGAATTCCGAGTAATTGGGATAACAGGCACATGCCACCTGGCCCAGCTAATTTTTCTATTTTTAGAGAGATCGTGTTTCACCATGTTGACCAGGCTGCTCTCGAACTCCTGACCTCAAGTGATCCACCCTGCCTTAGCCTCGCAAAGTGCTGGGATTACAGGCGTGAGCCACTGCACTCAGCCGGAAATGCTTTTTAGCCCAGCATTTCCCAAACTCGTTTGCCCATGGAACCCTTTCCCACTGCCTGGGAAACACTGGCTTTGGAACCCGTTCTTCCTCCTCAAGCACCTAGTCTCTTAGAGCTGCGGGAAGAGGCAGGGGTGGGACAGAACCTGGAGCCCCAAGCCACAGACTTGCTTTCCTTTACAGATACACCCAGAAAGAATGGACATGTTCGCTGAAGACTTCAGAATCCAGAACCGGAGGATGGTCGCACTGCAGCGGGAAGTGGTAAGGGCCACGATCCCTGCCTTCCCCTATTCTCCTGTGTCCTGGGTGCTGAGGGTAGGGAGGGGCAAGGAGGAGAACACAGCCTGGAAAGGTTTCTTTGTGGGTGTGGGGAGCACTGTCCCCTCCAGGCTCACACCCCTCATTTTCCGCCCCCAACCCGCAGGCTTCTCTCCAGAATAAGGTTCAAACCATCCCCAAAACTGAGGACATGGTGCTCTGGAGTGGCCTCCATGATGCCATGTTCACCTCGGTGAGTGAGGAAGGAAGGGGAGGTTAGCAGAGGGTTGGGGACAGCCTTGGGAAGCTGGGGAGCAGGTAGGCGGCAGAGAGTGGGAGGTGGGGCTGAGAGCCAGCTGAGTCCCTCTACCACCTCTTCTGCAGGAAATCAGTTCATCACCCTTGGACTTCCCCCGACTGTGGCAGTCTGTGGAGCAGCTCCCAGAGGCTGCCCTGGCCCAGAACGCCGAGTACCTTGAAGCTACTCGTGCCATCCACGTCGCCGAGCCCATCCAAAACACCCAGCTGCTGCAGACCGTCTGGCATTACGAGGTCCCAGAGCTCCTCCCAGAGGAGCCATCTGCCCAAGCAGCTTCACTCAGCAGTGACCAGGAGTCAGCGCAGCCTCCGGCCCTCACACCTGAGTCTTCACCTGGGCGCGCAATTGAATTTGCACCTGGGCCTGAACCCGTGCTAGGGCTGGAGCCGGAGGCTGTGCCCAGACTGGAGCCTGTGCCCGGGCCCAGTGTGACACCTGGGTTCTTGCCAGCACCTTGGCCTGTGCCTGGACCTGTGCCTGCCCCAGGAGCCTACCCCTCACCTCCAGGAGACTGGCCTGCACTCCCAGGACGCTGGCCTCTTCCCCAAGGCTTGCCTGAGCTGGGCTCTTGGCCTTTCTGGGACTTAGGCCTCCTGCGGCCACCTCAGCCCCAGCCCTCCGGGGCCCCACAGCCGGCTACTGAGTTTGGCTTCATGTGGCCTCAACCACTGCAGCCATATCAGTCTCACCAGGGAGAAGCCCTCCAGGTTGCAGCTGTCCAAGAAAAGGGGGAAGAAAATGATGTCCCCAGCATGAGGAGCCCTCGGGAGAGGGCTCGCAAGGATGGGCACCCTAAGGATAGAGCTCGCAAGGTTGGGGTCCCCAAAGATGGAGGTGGCAAGGACGTGGCTCCCAAGGATAGTGGTGGCAAGGATGGGGCCCCCAAGGAAGCACAGCCTAAGACTCCCCAGTCTGCTCTTCACCGGCTGAAAACCACCGCTGCCATCGCCGCCGCCGCTGCCGCAGCCTATGCAGCCGCGGCATCCTCTGCTGCCCAGACAGCCAAAGTTGCTGCCAAGGTTGTCAAAGATGCCCCAGCCACCAAAATGGCCAGCATTGCAGCAGACATGGCTTCAGCTGGGCCCCTAGGGGTCTTTGCACATGTCCTGGGTGCAGGGCCTGCCCGGGGAGCCACAGAATCCCAAGACGCGGACGATGATTCTGAAATCCTCTCTCCCTCCTACTCTGCTGCCAGCATCCGTCCTGATTTAGCCCTGTCCCAGGGCATGCTGGCTGCCAAGCAGGCCACGAGCCCTGAAGACAAGAAGAGGGCTGTCAGGTATTCCATGAGCCACATAGCCCAGATGCCCGTCAGACACGACTCCCTGAAAGAAGAATTTGCCCAGCTGTCCTTTAACCTGAACCAGCACTTGACTCGTCTAGGTAGGCCTGGTCTGGCTCTGGGAAGGGAACAAGGGAGTGGGGCCCTCTCTTGTAGCCTTTGAGAAGCACCTCCTGTCCTTCATTTGGCTCCACCAACAAAATCTGCATTCCACTATTAGCCATTCATTTCTTTGGCTTAAGCATTTTGCTCTTAAAAGTCTATTCTGTTGAATGTACAGTGAGGTCTTATCTTAGGTCAGAAAGGCTGTTATAGTTTAAAGATGTCACTTGAGAAAAATGGCATGTCAAAATTACTCTCAAAAACTCCTTTGTGATAGTCCATAACACAGTATTGTATTGGCTAAGCGTGGTGACTCATGCCTGTAATCTTAGCACTTTGGGAGGCCAAGGCAGGAAGATTGCTTGAGCCTAGGAGTTCAAGACCAAACGGGGTAACATATCAAGACCCCATCTCTAAAAAAAAAAATTGGCCGTGTTCGGTGGCTCATACCTGTAATCCCAGTACTTTACGAGGATGAGGCAGGCAGATTACGTGAGGTCAGGAATTCGAGACCTGGCCAACATGTTGAAACCACATATCTACTAAAAGACAAAAGAAATAGCCGGTGTGGTAGCGGGTGCCTGTAATCCCAGCTACTCAGGAGACTGAGACAGGAGAATCACTTTGAACCCGGGAGGTGGAAGTTGCAGTGAGCCACAATCGTGCCACGGCACTCCAGCCTGGGCAACAGAGTGAGACCCTGTCTCCATACAAACAAACAAAAACTTTTATTTTTTATTTTTTATTTTTTTGTTTGTTTTTTGAGACAGAGTTTCACTCTTGTCACCCAGGCTGGAGTGCAGTGCTATCACACCTGGCTAATTTTTTATACAAAAATTAGGCTGGGCATGGTGGGGGGCACCTGTAGTCCCAGCTACTCGGGAAGCTGAGGCAGGAGAATCACTTGAGCCCGGGAGTTGGAGGTTGCAGTTAGCTGAGATCACACCACTGCACTCCAGCCTGGCAACAGAGCAAGACTCCGTCTCAAAAAATGATGTAATAAATAAGGAGATCAAGACCATCCTGGCTAACACGGTGAGACCTGTCTCTACTAAAAATGCAAAAAATTAGCTGGATGTGATGGCACGTGCCTGTAGTCCCAGCTACTCAGGAGGCTGAGGCAGGAGAATCGCTTGAACCCAGGAGAGGGAGGTTGCAGTGAGCTGAGATCGCACCACTGCACTCCAACCTGGACAACAGAGTAAGACTCCGTCTCAAAAAATAAAATAAATAAAATAATAATAAATAAAGTGACATGAGCGGAAAGGCCCAGTGCATTTCCACTGGGCAGTGCTGCCTGAGATGCCCCGTAAGAGAAGCAGGTAGAGTCCAGCAGAAACATCTTCCTCCATCCCTGCCCCCAGCAGCCTCCCCATCCTCTGTTTTCAGCCAGTATGGGAGGCCCTTCCAGGCTTGGGGCAACAGTGGACATATTGCAGGAAAAGATCGGCAGCCTCCAGAAATCCAGGCTTAAGGTCAGTGTCTCTGGCGAAGTGCTTTTGAGGCAATGATGGCTTGAGGTGAGCTGAAGGAAGACTCCTTGGCCCCTACCACCCGCCTCCACCCTCCTAGGTACAGCTGTGTCCTGTAGCAAAAGAGGCTGGGGGCAAGCGGGCCAGCCACAAAGGCAGCTGCCGCCTTGCAAAGCCGATCCACTTGTGCTGGGGAGCCGGCAGGTGCAGGGCTGCATGGTTCTCCTGTTTCTTAGGTGGCTATTAAGATAGATGGCAGGTGGGGCCGGTGCAGTGGCTCACACCTGTAATCCCAACCTTTAGGAGGCCAAGGCAGGCAGATCACTTGAGCTCAGGAGTTCCAGACCAACCTGGGCAACATAGTGAGATCCCTTCTCTAAAAAAAAAAAAAAAAAAAAAAAAAAAAAAATAGCCAGGCATGGTGGTGTCTGCCTATAGTTGCAACTACTTAAAGGCTGAGGTGGGAGGATCACTTGAGCCTGAGAGGTAGAGGCTGCAGTGAGCCAAGATCACACCACTGTACTCCAGCCTGGGTGACAGAGCAAGGCCATGTCTCAAAGAAAAAGAAATGGCAGTTGGGAGGCACCCTGGTCTGATACATTCCTTTTTTTTTTGAGATGGATACTTATTCTGTTGTCCAGGCTGGAGAGCAGTGGTATGAGCTCACTACAACCTCTGCCTCCTGGGTTCAAGCAATTCTGTCTCAGCCTCCCAAGTAGCTGGGATTATAGGGGCCTGCCACCACCCCTGGCTAATTTTTGTATTTTTTGTAGAAACAGGGTTTCACTATGTTGGCCAGGGTGGTCTCAAACTCCTGACCTCAGGTGATCCACCCTCCTCGGCCTCCCAAAGTGCTGGGATTACAGACGTGAGCCACCATGCCCAGCCTAGTCTGGTACATTCTTCTTGGCCTCACCCCTCCCTCAGGCCCCTTCCCAACCCAGCCTGGTGACCTGGGAAGCAGAGGCCTTGAGTGTCTGTGTCTCCCCCTTTTAGGAAGAAGAACTTGAGAGAATTTGGGGCAATCAAATAGAGACAGTGAAGGATCACTACATCATTTTGGACAAGGCAGTGGAGAAGCTACAGATTCGAATGGATGAGTTCAAGGTTAGAAGGTCTGGGCAGGCTGGAGAAGGGTTGGCAAGGGGAAAATTCCTCACCCAGACCTTCAGACCCTTCCTGAAGGTTCTGCACAAAGTGGGGATGCCCTTGAGGTTGGGAACCAGAGGGACTTCACTGGCATTTTACTGTGTGTAAATTACACTTCAATGAAAAGCAAACGAATCTCACCCCCCACACCCATATAAACAGAAGGGCCTGGACAGTGTTTATCTTTTTCATCATTGTGTCACCTGCTCCTGGAAGGGGAGGGGTAGTGAAGGCTCCATCACATTTGCTGAATGACTCAATGAGTGATTAAGAGAATTTCTTGTATCAACTGTTATGTTCTTAACATTTCCCTGGGCAAGTGGTAGAAATGTTTACTGACATTTTGGGCTGGGTGATAAAAATAAAAAACAATAATAAAAGAAATATTTAGGCTGGGTGTGGTGGCTGGCATCTGTAATCCCAGCATTTTGGGAAGTCGAAGTGGTAGGATCACTTGAGGCCAGCAATTTCAGACAAGTCAGGGCAACACAGAGAGATCCCATCTCTACAAAAATAAGAAACTAGCCGGGACTGGGCAAGGTGGCTGACGCCTATAATCCCAGCACTTTGGGAGGCAGAGGCAGATGGCTTACTTGTCAGGAGTTTGAGACCAGCCTGGCCAGCATGGCTCTTCTTTTTTTTGAGAGGAGTCTCGCTCGGTCGCCTGGGCTGGAGTGCAGTGGCACGATCTTGGCTCACTGCAACCTCTGCCTCCCAAGTTTAAGTGATTCTTCTGCCTCAGCCTCCTGAGTAGCTGGGACTACAGGTGCATGCCACCAACACCCGGCTAATTTTTGTATTTTTAGTGGAGACAGGGATTCACCATATTGGCTACGTTGGTCTCAAACTCCTGACCTTGTGATCTACCTGCCTCGGCCTCCCAAAGTGCTGGGATTATAGGCCTGAGCCACCTCACCCAGCCAAACCCCATCTCTTCTAAAACAAAAATATACAAAATTAGGCCGGGCGCGGTGGCTCAGGCCTGTAATCCCAGCACTTTGGGAGGCTGAGGCGGGTGGATCACGAGGTCGAGAGATCGAGACCATCCTGGTCAACATGGTGAAACCCCGTCTCTACTAAAAATACAAAAAATTAGCTGGGCATGGTGGCACGTGCCTGTAATCCCAGCTACTCAGGAGGCTGAGGCAGGAGAATTGCCTGAACCCAGGAGGCGGAGGTTGCGGTGAGCCGAGATCGCGCCATTGCACTCCAGCCTGGGTAACAAGAGCGAAACTCCGTCTCAAAAAAAAAAAAAAAAAAAAAAAAAAAAAATATATATATATATATATATATATATATATATATATATATATATATATATATACACACAAAATTCGCAGGGCATGGTGGCACAAAACTGTAATCCCAGCTACTTGGAAGGCTGAGGCAATGAGAATCGCTTGAACCTGGGAGGTGGAGGTTGCAGTGAGCAGAGATTACACCATTGCACTCCAGCCTGGGCAACAGAGCAAAGTTCCACCTTAAAAAAAAAAAAAAAGCTGGATGTATTGACTCACACCTGTGATTCTAGTGTTTTGTGTGCAGTGGCTCACACCTGTAATGAGGAGGCAGGATTGCTTGAGGCCAGTTCTCGACCTGGGCAAAATAACAAAACTCTGTTTCTATAAAAAAGTTTTTTTTTAATTTTTTTTTTTTTTTTTTGAGACAGGGTCTCACTATGTAGCCCAGGCTGGAGTGCAGTGGCTACTCACAGGTGAGACCCCACTAGTGATCAGCACAGGAGTTTTGACCTGCTCCATTTCCAACCTGGGCCGGTTCACCCCTCCTTAGGCAACCTTGTGGTCCTCCGGTCCCGGGAGGTCACCATATTAATGCTGAACTTAGTGCGACACTGGGTTGGAATAGCATGTTACAGTCCAGAACTCCTGGGCTCAAGCGATCCTTCCACCTCAGCCTCCCAAGTAGCTGGGACTACAGACATGCACCACCATGCTCAGCGGTTAAAAAAAAAAATTTTTAAATTAGATGTAGTGATGCATGGAGGCTGAGGTAGGAGGATTGCTTCAGCCTGGGAGGTTGAGGCTGCAGTGAGCTATGACTGCATCACTGACTCCAGCCTGGGTGACAGAGCAAGGCCTATCTCAAAGTAAGAAAACAAAGAAACAAGCAAAAAACAAAAAATCCACCACCAAGGGCCGGGAGCCATGGCTCACGCCTATAATCCCAGCACTTTGGGAGGCCAAAGCAGGCGGATCACCTGAGGTCAAGAGTTCGAGACCAGCCTGGCCAATGTGGTGAAACCCCGTTTCTAGTAAAAATACAAAAATTAGACAGGCATGATGGTAGGTGCCTGTAATCCCCGATACTTGGGTAGCTGAGGCAGGAGAATCACTTCAACCTGGGAGGCGGAGGTTGCAGTGAGCCAAGATTGCACCATCGTACTCCAGCTAGGGTGATAAGAGGGAGACTCCATCTCAAAAACAAACAAACAAACAAACAAAAAACCCCAAAACAACCCACCAACGTTGTTTCCATGAAGGCTTCTAATACCATGGCAGGGGGGCTGTTGCTGGGATGCATTGGGTGTACGGTGAAAAAGGGACCAAGGCCAGCCCATGGCGTTTTGCTGCCTCCAAGATTGGCACACAGTGTAATCGGGCTAGGAAGCACTCAAGGAACTTTGAATGGAAAATAACTCATTAAAGGAGAACCAATTCACAGCCTATGCAGTGGGGTGGGCAGGAGGGTTGGCTGTCTCTGGAGATGCCAGAAGAGGTAATGTGGGTGGACTGCACACAGGGATACGTGTTCAGACCATGCTACACGGGCCAGCAGCCAGGTCTCCTGCCAACACTCCTCTTCAGAAAGACCTAGGCCACTGTGTTCAGGGTCGTCTTGGTGCCCTTTCTCCATGGAGCTGGAGCCAGTTCCATTCAGCGTGTCTGATGTGCACTGAGTGCTATGCCAGACCCTGCTTGGAGTAAGTGGGGGCTGCAGTGTCTGCCTGCATGTCCACAGTTGTCACTTGCTGAAAGACTCTGAAGGTGATGAAGCCCTGCCAAGTGTGCCCAAAGAGAGCACGTCTCTTCTTCCATGACCCTTGTCCTTGCTTCCTGATTCTTGTGCTATCAAGATTTTATTGCTGGCCAGGCATGGTGGCTCACGCCTGTAATCCCAGCACTTTGGAGGCCAAGGTGGGTGGATCACCTGAGGTCAGGAGTTCAAGATTAACCTGGCCAAACAAGGCAAAAACCCATCTCTACTAAAAATACAGACAAATTAGCCAGGCATGGTTGCAGGTGCCTATAATCCCAGCTGCTCAGGAGGCTGAGGCAGGAGAATCACTTGAACTGGAGAGGAGGGGGGTTGCAGTAGGCCAAGACTGCACCACTGCACTCCATCCTGGGTGACAGAGTGAGATGCCATCTTAAAAAAAAAAAAAAAAAGATGTAATTGCTTATAAAGATTAACCCTGGAAGACCTAGGAACAGCGCTTATAACACATTAACTATTTCTTTAAAAAAAATAAAGACAGAGTTGGGCATGGTGACTCACACCTGTGATCCAGCACTTGGGAGGCTGAGGCAGGAGAATCACTCACTTGAGCCCAGGAGTTCCACACCAGCCTGAGCAACATGGTGAAACCCCATCTCTAAAAAAATATCAAAATTGGCCAGGCGCAGTGGCTCACACCTGTAATCCAAGCACTTTGGAAGCCAAGGTGGGTGGATCACCTGAGGTCGGGAGTTCAAGACCAGCCTGACCAACATGGTAAAACCCCATCTTGAAAAAAAAAAAAAAAAAAAATTAGCTGGGCATGATGGCGTGCACCTGTAATCCCAGCTACTTGGGAGGCTGATACAGGAGGATCACCTGAGCCCCTGAGCCCAGGAGGTCAGGGCTACAGTTAGCCATGATTGCATCACTTCACTTCAGCCTGGGTGACACAGTGAGACCCTGTCTCAAAAAAATAAAATAGAGACAGGGTCTCTGTGTGTCACCCAGGCTGGTCTCAAATTCCTGAGCTCAATTGATCTTCTGGCCTCAGCATCCCAAAGTGCTGTGATTACAGGCGTGAGCCACTCCACCCAGCCTAAATATTTCTGAAATGACCACATACTGCAAGAGATCAACAACTCTGTTTAACTTTTCCAGTAAAGTGAGGGAGGCATGGTTCTGCCGCAACTTCTGCAACAGCAGGGAAGCACCACTGCTATTGCCTTCCTGGATGTCTGTGTGAAACTGTTAGGAACTTTACAGTGAGTGCAAGAAACCCTCTTCTTCATGCATCCATACATCAAATGTTACTGAGTGCTCATGCTGCATGATGCGCCATTTTGGGCATTGGCAAGATACAGTGTCAACAGACACTATCCAGGCCTTTTTGTGTGTACAGGGGGTGGTAGTAGAATATATGTATTTTTTTATTTTTTATTTTTTATTCTCTGCTTTAGGCTTTGTTTTACTGAGATATATATTTATATATATGTTATATATATATATATATATATTTTTTTTTTTTTGAGATAGAGTCTCACTCTGTCACCTAGGATGTAGTGCAGCGGCACAGTCTTGGCTCACTGCAAACTCCGCCTCCCAGGTTCAAGCAATTCTCCTGCCTCAGCCTCCCGAGTAGCCAGGACTACAGATGCGTGCCATCATGCCTGGCTAATTTTTGTAATTTCAGTAGAGACAGGATTTCACCCTGTTGGCCAGACTGATCTCTAACTCCTGACCTCGTGATCTACCCACCTTGGCCTCCCAAAGTGCTAGGCTTACAGGCATGAGCCACTGCACCCAGCCAGTTTTTGTATTTTTAGTAGAGATGGGGTTTTACCATGTTGGCCGGGCTGGTCTCGAACACCTGACCTCAAGTGGTTTGCCTGTGTCGGCTTCCCAAAATGCTGGGATTACAGGCATGAGCCACTGCGCCCGGCCAAATTTTTGTGTTTTTAATAGAGATGGGGTTTCACCATGATGGCCAGGCTGGTCTTGAGCCCCTGACCTCAGGCTTCCCAAAATGCTGGGATTACAGGCATGAGCCACTACGCCCGGCCAAATTTTTGTGTTTTTAATAGAAATGGGTTTTCACCATGATGGCCAGGCTGGTCTTGAACCTCTGATCCACTCACCTCAGCCTCCCAAAGTGCTGGGATTACAAGCATGAGCCACCTCACTCAGCCAAAATAGCAAGATTATAAAGCATGAATATAGTGGATCACTGGAGCCTGGGAGGTGGAGGTTGCAGTCAGCCAAGCTCGAACCACTGCATTCCAGCCTGGGTGACAGACTGAGACTCTGTCTCAAAAAATAAAAATAAAAAGCATAAATAAGGCCAGGCATAGTGGCTCCTGTAATCCCAGCACTTTAAGAGTCTGAGGTGGGAAGATCATTTGAGCCTAGAAGTTCTAGACCAGCCTGAGGCAACATACTGAGACCCCTGTCTCTAAAAAAAAATAAAGCTAGGTAGGTGGTGTCACCAGCAGTCCCAGCTCCTCTGAAGCTGAGGGAGGAGGCTTGCTTGAGCCTGGGAGGTTGAGGTTGCAGTGAGCCTTGATTATGCCGCTTCACTTCAGCCTGAGTGGCAGAGCAAGACCCTGCCTCTAAAAATAAAAAAATTAAAATTAAAATAAAGAGGAGGCATAGGGTGGAGGGAAGCTCATCAGTGGGGCCACAAGCTGAGTAAAAAAAATTAAAATTAAAATTAAAAAATAAAGAGGAAGCAGAGACTTCAGCAAAGAAACTAGCCTAAGCCTGTTCTGCTGGAGGTCGCCTGGCGTGCGTTCGGTTCACAACCCAGGCTTTGGAATAGATGTGCCTGGGTTTGAATCCTGATTCTGCCACCTGCTGGTTGGATCAGTTCCCTGCTGCTGCTGTGGCAAATCACCTCTTCTGGAGGCGGGAATTCTGAAATGAAGGTGTCTTAGGCTGTTCCACCTGAAGGTTCTAGAGGAGCCTCCTCGCCTCTCCCAGCTTCTGGCAGCTCAAGGTTTCCCTTAGCTTTGAAACAACTTGGATGGAGGCAGGGGCCACTATTCTAAGGGAAGCAACTCAGGAATGGAAACCAAAGCCTGCATGTTCTCGCTTGTAAGTGAGCTAAGCCCTGGGTATGCAAAGGCAGACAGAGCCGGATGATGGACACAGCAGACTCAGGATAGTAAGTGGGGGCAGGATAGAAAACTACATATTGGACCCAGGTGCAGTGGCTCACGCCTGTAATCCCAGCACTTTGGGAGGCTGAGGCAGGTGGATCACTTGAGATCAAGAGTTCAAAACCAGCATGGCCAACATGGTGAAACCTGGTCTCTACTAAAAATACAAAAATTAGCTGGGCATGTGGTGGGTGCCTGTGATCCCAGCTACTCAGGAGGCTGAGGCGGGAGAATCTCTTGAACCCGGGAGGCAGAGGTTGCAGTGAGCTGAGATCACGCTACTGCACTCCAGCCTGGGTGACAGAGCAGATTCTGTCTAAAAAAAAAAAAAGAACAAAACAAAAGAAAAAAACAAAGGAAGAAAAACGTTAAAGATACCCACTCATTTGCATTGACACCCCGGTAGCCAAACTAAGCTGTAAGGAAGGTTGCGAAATGGAGTCTTGATTCTGGGCAGCTGAGTTCTAGCTAAAAGTTCTGTTCCTAAGCGTGAGAGGGAGACCTGACAGCAAGAGAGAAGTAGAAGCCTGTTTGCAGCTTTGCAGGAACTCGGGAAATGGAGGCTCTTCCCAAGCAGATCAGCTGCTGCTCCTATACAAGGGGAATTTAGTAATTGGAGAGAGGGTGGAATTCATGCAGGCAATTGGTTCTTTGTGGAGTTGTGAGGATGGGACGTAAGGTTTTCCCCTTACACTTGGGCACAGTGTGTGTGGCATGTGGTAAGTGTTCAGTTGATAGACTGGAATTCCCGCTGGGACCCTGTTACACATCAGAAGTGGTAAACATGCCTTAAACATCCAGTGAGCGACATCGTCCTCATGGCTTTGTGCTTTCCTTCCTTGGATCTAACTCCCCATGCAGGAAAGTTCCTTTGATACCACCTCTGAGGGGACAGCTTGTAACAAGTCCCACGTTCCTTCCCTTCTCATCCGGGCACCTGGAGCCCTTGAGCCTGAATCTCCTAACGCCCACGCCCACCTGCCTGCTGTCTACACAGCCCACTGTCCCGCCTCTGCACATGGCAGTGGTGGAGGTGGGAGGTGGGCATTCTATCCTCAAGGCTCCCCAGGATGACAGACAGGCCTGTGCTTCTGTTCTTAGACTCTCCAGGCTCAAGTCAAAAGACTGGAAATGAACAAGGTGAATAAAAGCACTATGGAGGAGGAGCTGAGAGAGGTGAGTGAGCAGAGGTTCCTCTGCCTTCCCTGCTCCCCCATCCTGAGCCCCGGGTCTCCCACCCAGGGAAACCGAGCCATCCAGGCAAAGCTCGCCAGAGAGCCTTCTAGAGCTTCCCTCTGCCTTTGTTCATATTGAAAACAGACGTTGACCAGGCTCAGTGGCTCACACCTATAATCAATCCCAGCATTTTGGGAGGCCAAGGTGGGTGGATCACCTGAGGTTAGGAGTTTGAGGCCAGCCTGGCCAACATGATGAAACTCCATCTCTACTAAAAATACAAAAAATTAGCCAGATACTTCAGGAGGCTAAGGCAGGAGAATCACTTGAACCTGGGAGGTGGAGGTTGCAATGAACCGAGATTGTGCCTTTACGCTCCAGCCTGGGCAACAAGAGCAAAACTTAATCTCAACAAAAGAAAGAAGGTAGGAAGGAAGGAAGGAAAGAGGGAGGGAAGGAAGGAAGGCAGGTAGGCAGGCAAGAGGGAGGGAGGGAAGGAAGGAAAGAGGGAGGGAGGGAAGGAAGAAAAGAAGGAAAGAAGGAAGGAAGGAAGGCAGACAGGTGTCACATCAACTCCCATTTTCAGCATCTGAGGATTATTAACACTCTGTTGTGTGAACCTAAAAATCACTCATCAGACCAGGTGCAGTGGCTCACGCCTACAATCCCAGCACTTTGGGAGGCTGAGGCAGGCAGATCACAATGTCAAGAGATCAAGACCATCCTGGCCAAAATGGTGAAACCCCAGCTCTACTAAAAATATGAAAATTAGCTGTGCGTGGTGGCACGCACCTATAATTGCAGCTACTAAGGAGGCTGAGGCAGGAGAATCGCTTGAACCTGGGAGGTGGAGGTTGCAGTGAGCAGAGATTGCACCACTGTACTCCAGCCTGGTCGACACAGCAAGATTCCATTTCAAAAAAAAAAAAAAAAAAAATCACACATCAGCTGTGCATGGGGTTGCTAATGCCTGTAATCCTAGCACTTTGGGAAGCCGAAGTGATAGGACCACTTGAGGCTAGGAGTTTGAGAACAGCCTGGGAAGTATAGAAACATCAGATCTCGCAGGGCACGGTGGTGCGTGCCTGTAGTTCCAGCTATTTGGGAGGCTGAGGCTAGAGGATCGCCTGAGTCCAGGAGTTCTGGGCTGTAGTGCACTATGCCACTGGGGTGTCTGCACTAAGTTTGGCATCAATATAGTGACCTCCCAGGAGTGGGAGACCACCAGGTTGCCGAAGGAGGGGTGAACCAGCCCAGGTCGGAAATGGAGCAGGTCAAAACTCCCGTACTGATCAGTACTGAGATGGCGCCTGTAAATAGTCACTGCACTCCAGCCTGGGCAATATAGTGAGACCCCATCTCTAAAAAAAAAAAAAAAAAAAAAGAGAGAGAGAAGAAAGATCAGATCTCTATAAAACATAAAAAAATTAGCTGGGCGTGGTAGAACATACCTGCAGTCCCAGCCACTCAGGAGGCTGAGGTGGGAGGATCCCTTGAACTGCAGTAGGTCGAGGCTGCAGTGAGCTATGATTCCACCACTGCGTTCCAACCTGGGCAACCTAGAGCAAGATCCTATCTCAAAAACAAAAAATAATAATAATAGTAAAATCACACATCAACTTCCCTGTTATAGGAATACCTTGGGTTTGATGTCAAGATTGCATTTAAGCCAAGGCTAAAAGTCCAGAGTCCCAAACTAGAAACAACAGACCCAAGGGGTCCATCTCCCAGCTTTGCCTTCCTCCATCCCAGCAGCCTCGCCTCCCTGAACTCCCTGTCTCTCTAGAAAGCTGACAGGAGTGCCCTGGCAGGCAAGGCAAACCGAGCTGACCTGGAGACCGTGGCGCTGGAGCTGAACGAGATGATTCAGAACATGCTCTTCAAGGTCACGATCCATGAGGACGACTGGAAGAAGGCTGTGGAGCAGCTCAGCAAGGACATGAACACCAAGGTGAGTGCCGCTGTGTGGATTTTCATTTGCTTCCCAACACATTAACCTAATTTAGCAGCTGCAAACAACAAATGCTTCCAATTTAGGAGGAACAAGAATTTGGGAGTGAGGTCAGGCATGGTGGCTCACGCCTGTAATCCCAGAATTTTGGGAGGCCAAGGCAGGCAGATCACCTGAGGTCAGGAGTTTAAGACCAGCCTGACCAACATGGAGAAACCCTATCCCTACTAAAAATACAAAAATAGCTGGGTGTGGTGGCACATGCTGTAATCCCTACTTGGGAGGCTGCTATTCAGGAGGCTGAAACCCAGGATCAACACAAGAGAATTGCTTTAACCTCTGCATGCCTGTAATCCCTACTCAGGAGGCAGCTACTCAGGAGGCTCAGGCAGTAGGGTCACTTGAACCCAGGAGGCAGAGGTTGCAGTGAGCCAAGATCAAGCCATTGCATCCAACCTGAGCAAGAAGAGCAAAACTCCATCTCAAAAAAAACTTTTGTGAGTGACCTAGCAGCTTAGCTGGGTGGCTCAGGGTCTCCCATGAAATTGCAGTCAAGATGTCATCCAGGGCTGATCTCATCTGAAGGCTCAAATGAGGCTAGATGAGCCAATTCAAAGGAGATTCCTCATGTGGCTGTTGGTAACACTCCTCAGTTCCTTATCCCATGGACTCCACCTTAGGACCCCTTGAGTGACCTCATGTCATGGCAGCTGACCTCCCCAGAGCAAATGATCTAAGAGGGGAAGAAAGAAGCTACGTCTTTTTTTTTTTTTTTTTGAGACAGGGTCTCACTCTGGGCACCTGCCCTATACATAGTTAATAAGTGAATAGATCCCCATTTCACAGAGAAGAACAGTGAGCCTCAGAGAGGTTATTATACTCCCCTCAGGGAACCCTGCTGCTCATGGTAGAGCTGGGACTCAAACCCAGAGCTGTCTGATTTTAAACCTAATCTAACTTCTTTGGGCCATACTAGCCACCTCAATTGCAACAACCCTGTAACACTGTCTTTAGACCACCTGTTTTGTCTACTACACTGTGCTAATTGAGGTAGGGGCTATGACTTCTCTACACATTTCCCCAGGTCTGGCACATCACTGGCAGTGTAAATGATGAATGAATAAATGAATGACTGCCATGGCCCCTCAGAGACTCCCCTCCTCAACTCCACATCCCTGAGCTTAGCCAGCCAGGAGAGTGGCGTAGTTAGCCCCCAGGACGGTCCCCAGCCATACCTCTTGGTATTTGCACAATTGCTTAGCCCCCTCCCACGTTGAATGGGTCCAGCTTGTGTAATCAACAGGATATTACAGAGATGATGGGGGTGACCGCCTTCCATCATAAAAGACATTGCAGGCCAGGCCTGGTGGCTCACGCCCGTAATCCCAGCACTTTGGGAGGCTGAGGCAGGCAGATCACAAGGTCAAGAGATCGAGACCATCCTGGCCAACATGGTGAAACCCCATCTCTACTAAAAATACAAAAATTAGCTGGGCATGGTGGCGCATGCCTCCTAGCTACTCAGGAGGCTGAGGCAGGAGAATCACTTGAACCTGGGAGGCGGAGGTGGCAGTGAGCTGAGGTTGCACCACCTGCACTCCAGCCTGGCGACAGAGGGAGACTAGTCTCAAAGCAAAAAAAAAAACCAAAAGACAAAAAACAAAAAACAAAAAAACTTTGCAGCCAGGTGTGGTGTCTCACACCTGTAATCCCGGTATTTTGGGAGACCAAAGCAGCTGGCAGATCACTTTAGCCCAAGAGTTCAAGCCCAGCTTGAGCAACATGGTAATCTCTGTCCCTAAGGGGAAAAAAGAAATTAGCCAGTTCCAACTACTCAGGAGGCTGAGGTGAGAGAACACCTGAGCCTGGGAGGTTGAGACTGCGGTGAACCAAAATGGTGCCACTGTACTCCAGCCTGGGCAACAGGAGCAACCTGACAGGCACTCAGAGTGAGACCCTATCTCAAAAAAAAAAAAAGAAAACAAAGAGGTCTCAAGATACCCAAACGCAACACATGAAGAAGTTTTACTTGTTTCCTGGTTTAATTGAACCAAGTCTGCCAATGGGCTGGAGATGACGTCCAAGTCACGAATTGTTGCTAATTGCATTAAACGTGATAATGGCATTATGGTTCTGTAATAAAAAGTTATCACACTCAAATATTTATGAGTGAAATGTCACCATGTCTGTAACTTAAAAAAAAATACTCCGGCCGGGCACGGTGGCTCAAGCCTGTAATCCCAGCACTTTGGGAGGCCGAGGCGGGTGGATCACGAGGTCAAGAGATCGAGACCATCCTGGTCAACATGGTGAAACCCCGTCTCTACTAAAAATACAAAAATTAGCTGGGCATGGTGGCGTGTGCCTGTAATCCCAGCTACTCAGGAGGCTGAGGGAGGAGAATTGCCTGAGCCCAGGAGGCGGAGGTTGCGATGAGCCGAGATTGTGCCATTGCACTCCAGCCTGGGTAACAAGAGTGAAACTCCGTCTCAAAAAAAAAAAAAAAAAAAAAAAAAAAAAATACTCCATCAGGTGGTGCAGTGGCTCACACCTATAATCCCAGCATTTTGGGAGGTCAAGGTCAGAGGATCACTTGAGCCCAGGGGTTTGAGACCAGTCCTGGCAACATAGCAAGACTCCATCTCTACTTTAAAAAAAATTTTTTTGGGGGGCCAAGTGTGGTGGCTCAAGCCTGTAGTCCTAGCACTTTGGGAGGCCAAGGCAGGCGAATCATGAGTTCGAGAGCAGCCAGGCCAACATAGTGAAACCCCGGCTCTACTAAAAATACAAAAATTAGCTGGGCATGGTGGTGGGCACCTGTAATCCCAGTTACTCAGGAGCCTAATGCAGGAGAATTGCCTGAACCCAAGAGGTGAAGGTTGCAGTGAGCGAAGATTGTGCCACTGTACTCCAGCCTGGGTGACTAAGTAAGACTCCATCTCAAAAAAAAAAAAAAAAAAAAAAAAAAAAAAATTTTTTTCCCCAGGCACAGTGGCTCACATCTGTAATCCCAACATTTTTGGAGGCCGAGGTGGGTTGATCACTTGAGGTCAGGAGATCGAGACCAGCCTGACCAACATGGTGAAACCCCGTCTCTACTAAAAATACAAAAAATTAGCCAGGCATGGTGGCACGCACCTGTAATCCCAGCTACGCTGGAGGCTGAGGCAGGAGAATCGCTTGAACTCAGGAGACAGAGGTTGCAATAAGCCAAGAGCACACCATTGCCCTCCCACCTGGGCAACAAGAGTGAAACTCCATCTCAAAAATAAATTAATAAAATAAAAATAAATAAAATTGACTGTGAACCGGGTGCAGTGGCTCAAGCCTGTAATCTCAGCACTTTGGGATGCCAAGGCGGGTGGATCACGAGGTCGAGAGATCGAGACCATCCTAGTCAACATGGTGAAACCCCGTCTCTACTAAAAATGCAAAAAATTACCTGGGCATGGTGGCACGTGCCTGTAATCCCAGCTACTCAGGAGGCTGAGGCAGGAGAATTGCCTGAACCCAGGAGGCGGAAGTTGCGGTGAGCCGAGATCGCGCCATTGCACTCCAGCCTGGGTAACAAGAGCGAAAACTCCGTCTCAAAAAAAAAAAGGCCGGGCGCGGTGGCTCAAGCCTGTAATCCCAGCACTTTGGGAGGCCGAGGCGGGTGGATCACGAGGTCGAGAGATCGAGACCAACCTGGTCAACATGGTGAAACCCCGTCTCTACTAAAAATACAAAAATTAGCTGGGCATGGTGGCGTGCGCCTGTAATCGCAGCTACTCAGGAGGCTGAGGCAGGAGAATTGCCTGAACCCAGGAGGCGGAGGTTGCGGTGAGCCAAGACCGCGCCATTGCACTCCAGCCTGGGTAACAAGAGCGAAACTCCGTCTCAAAAAAAAAAAAAAAAAAAAAAATTGACTGTGATGGTTGCAAAACTCAGTGAATATACTAAATGTCATAAACTTGCCCCTTTTACATACACTCTCAATAAGTATGTGTTGAACGTGTGAATATCAAGTACAGTGGGGCCATTGGGAGAAAGGTTTCTCAGACCTCTCAGCCTACATTTGAACTTGGTTTGATTTGATCTCTTGGAGACAGTAGCTGATGGTGTTTTTTGCTTTGGTCACTGGGAAGCTCACCTTGCAGCTCCCTTCTACCCATAGCATCTAGTAGAGGTCTGAGCCTGCACTAGATCTGGGTCATGTTCCCTTTCCTGGACTCCCTGTTTTGGTTGAATTTTGTTATACGCTGTAACTTCCCAAGTTGCTGCAGCCCCTCTTCTGGAAGGGGGCAGGGTGTGAATTCACTGACTATTCTTTCTTTTCTTCCTCTTGGCTATTGGCAGCTAGTCCACAGTGATCTGGATCCCTTGAAGAAAGAAATGGAAGAGGTCTGGAAAATAGTCCGGAAGCTGCTGATTGAGGGCTTAAGATTGGACCCTGACAGTGCTGCCGGCTTTAGGAAGTGAGGGCCTGCCCCGAGCCCCTCCTGGTAGGGGTACTGCTGCCCAGGCTGTGGGAGACACAGGAGGGGAATCCCAGGGGCTCTGGGAGGAAAGATTCCACACCTGTGGATGAGGGGATGGTGGCTGGGCTGTGGCTTAGAGCACAGAGGAGGGGAACTCTGGCCTGAGCTGGCAGAGGGGGCTCCAATTCCCGCCAATTGGGAAACCAAGGCTCAGACGGGGAAGGGGACCTGGGCAGATCCGGGACCCCTGACCCCAACTCAAACAGTGCCTCAGGCAGAAGAACCAAATATTTGTGGGGCTCCTGTACTCAGACCACTCCACACAGTTTGTTGTTGTTGTTGTTTTTGAGATGGAGTTTCGCTCTTTTTGCCCAGGCTGGAGTGCAATGGCACAATCTTGGCTCACTGCAACCTCCACCTCCCGGGTTGAAGCAATTCTACCTTAGCCTCCCAAGTAGCTGGGATTACAGGTGTACACCACCACGCCCAGCTAATTTTTTATATTTAGTGGAGACGGGTTTCACCACATTGGTCAGGCTACTCTGGAACTCCTGACCTCAGGTGATCTGCCTGCCTTGGCCTCCCAAAGTGCTGGGATTACAGGCGTGAGCCATTGTGCCTGGCCCACACCCCTCACACAGTTCTAAAGGCCATCCCTTAGACTGGGCAAGGTGGCTCATGTCTGTAATCCCAGCACTTTGGGAGGTTGAGGCGGGCAGATCACCTGAGTTCAGGAGGTTGAGACCAGCCTAGACAATGTGGTGAAACTCTGTTTCTACTAAAAATACAAGAAAAATTAGCTGGGTATGGGGGCACATGACTGTAGTCCCAGCTACTTGGAAGGCTGAGGCAGAATTGCTTGAACCCGGCGGGTAAAGGTTGCAGTAAGCCGAGATTGCCCCATTGCACTGCAGCCTGGGTTACAAAGCAAGACTCTGTCTCAAAAAAAAAGAGACCATCCCTTGTGTTTGGGGTGGCAGAGAAACCACAGGGGTGGTTGGGAACCTCAGGGCCAGGTGCTGGCAGGAGGGGTGCAGCCCTGGGACCCCAGCTAGCTGCAGCATCTGGCACATCGCCTGGGCCCAGCAGGGGCAGTGGCTGATGACCATGTGCCTTTCAGGAAGCTGTTCGAGCGCGTCAAGTGCATATCCTGTGACCGGCCCGTGGAGATGATGACTGGCCCGTGAGTACCACCGCCCAGAGTGCCCTGGCCCTTGGGCCTTGTGGGGTGGATAGATGTCCGCTCCATGCATATCCACATGCACCGTTCCATGCCCGCTGTGTCTACACATCCATGTACAATGTTCTCCAGTCAAGTCCATACACATCCACGTGCACCATTCTGTATGCACTAGTGTCTACACATCTACATACACTGTTCTGCACCGTCAAGTCCATGCACGTCCACGTACACGGACTTGTTCTGTATGTGTCTTGTGTATCCACATTCATATACAGGCTTCCCCAGCCTTCCAGATGGCTATTCTATAGCCATCAAAAAATATTCAAATATGTGGCCTTATATGGTGATGCCTACCTGTAGTCCCAGCTACTCAGGAGGCTGATGGGGGAGGATGGCTTCAGCCAAGAAGTTCGAGGCTGGAGTGAGCTAGGATTGTACCTCTGCAGTCCAGCCTGAGTGACAGTGAGACCTCATATCTCATATATATATAACAAGACTGGGCATGGTGGCTCATGCCTATAATCCCAACACTTTGGGAGGCTGAGGAGAGTGGATCATCTAAGGTCAGGAGTTCAAGACCAGCCTGGCCAATATGGTGAAATGTTGTCTCTACTAAAAATGCAAAAATTAGCCGGGCATGGTGGCATGCGCTTGGTAATCCCAGCCACTTGGTAGGCTGAGGCAGGACAATTGCTTATTGCTTGAACCCAGGAGGTGGAAATTGCAGTGAGCCGAGATAATACGACTGCACTCCAGCCTGGGTAACAGTGAGAGACCCTGTCTTAAAAAAAAAAAAAAATATATATATATATATATATATATATATACACATACATATATATATATATGTATTACAGTTTACAGTACAGTTTCTATTGGCTGGGTGTAGTGGCTCACGCCTGTAGTCCCAGCACTTTGGGAGGCCGAGGTGGGTTGATCACGAGGTCAGGAGTTCAAGACAAGCCTGACCAACATGGTGAAACCCCGTCTTTACTAAAGATACAAAAAATTAGCCAGGCATGGTGGCAGGCGCTTGTAATTACAGGTATTGGAGAGGCAGAGGCAGAGAATTGCTTCAACCTGGTAGTCAGACATTGCAGTGAGCTGAGATCACACCCCTGCACTCCAGCCTGGGTGAGAGTCTGACTCCATCTCAGAAAAACAGAACAAAACAAAACAAAAACCAGTTTATATCCTAGCTACTCAGGATACTGAGGCAGAAGAATCACTTGAACCTGGGAGGTGGAGGTTGCCTTGAGCTGAGATTATGCCATTGCACTCCAGACTGATGACAGAAGAGACTTCATCTCAAAAAAATAAAAAGATAAAACAGTTCTAGCTCCCCAGGAAGACTATTATGTTTACTTTATTTATATTTCTTTATTAAGGCAAATTACACGTGACATAAAATTAACTATTTTAAAACAAGTAGTTAGGGGCATTTGGTACATTCACAGAGGGTACAGGCATCACCTCTCTCTACTGCTGTGGCATTTTCAGTCCCTCAAAAGGAAACTTCAACTCATGAAGCTGTGTCTCCCTGTCCTTCCTGCCTCCAGCCCCGGCAACCACCAATCTGCATCCTATTTCTAGGATTTATCTTATTCTGCTTTTCACTTTTATTATTATTATTTTTACTATTTGAGACTAGGTATCCCTCTGTCACTCAGGCTGGAGTACAGTAGCACAGTCACGGCTCACTGTAGCTGCCAATCAGGTGATCCTCCCGCCTCAGCTTCCCAAGTACCTGGGATTACAGGCATGCACTGCCACACCCAGCTAATTTTTGTATTTTTAGTAGAGATGGGATTCCTCCATGTTGCCAAGGCTGGTCTTGAACTCCTGACCTCAAGTGATCTGTTCAACTCAGCCTCCCGAAGTTCGGGTATTACTGGTGTATGCCACTGTGCCCGGCCTGGTTTTTACTTTTGTAAATAGAACAATTGTTTTTTGTGTCTTACTGTGATGATCAGAGCTCCTGAGATGCCCCTTGAGGTAGGGGTGGGGGGCCTTCTACTTCTGTGCTGTGAACGCTTCTAGCATTTGAGGTTGGTGACCTGAGGCTGCACCTCCTTCCTCCCTCTGGGAAGGCTTCCTGGAGGAGTGGGAGCCGAGCCCTTTGCTGGCTTGGCGCGCCTCGCACAGCCCCTGCAGAGCCCTTGTCCTCCTACAGACACCTGATCACCATCCGCAAAGCACACCTGCTGTCCCGGCTGCGGCCAGCCAGCGCCAACAGCTATGAGTACTTGCAGAGGCAACAGATGAGGTGAGCAGGGTGGGTGCCCCGCATGGAGGTCACTCCGAAGCCTGGGAACACTGTTCCTGCAAAGACACATCCTCCAGGCCCAGGAACCAAAGATTGTTTCAGATATGGCCAGCCCTTCGAAAGAGGGGCAGTCTGAGAGGTGGCTAGGGCGGCAGACAGGCCCACGAGATGACCACGGAGGGAGGAACTGACATATTTCCTGGGCATCTATTGTGGGCCAAGAACTGTAAGAGGGTTTCTCACTGAAATTCCACAACCTGCTGTGAGCTAGGATTCCTATGCCCGTGTCCCTGTTTCTTGGTGGAGGAAATCGGTGATGATGGGGGATCCTTGGGGAAATACCGATCCTTGGGGAAATACCCCAGTAGGCACTGTGCCAAGTGCTGGGGCTCACCTGGCCTTTTTGTGTCCTCAAAGTTGCCCTCTGAGCTGTATCCTATTACTATCCCATGTCACAGTTGAAGAAACTGAGGCTCAGAGAACTTCAGTGATCTGCCTGAGGTCACTGCTAGCAAGTGGCAGGGCTGACGTCTAAACCCTCAGGTGTCCACCACACCCAGCTGGCTCCCTGGGTCCCAGCCCGACCCCTCAACCTCTTGACTTCCCACAGCTCTGTGGGTTTTCCTGACCTCCATCACTGCTGTGGGGACATCTGGCCAGGTGGGGGAAGAGCCGGTAAAGAGTCACCACAATCATGGGAAGAGGAGGGAGGTGGGGACGGGCCTGCACCCTCCTTTCCTGGCTCCTTGAGATCAAGAGATTAGAAGGGCGAGCTCTTCAGGCCGGGTGTCTAAAGGGCTAGGAAAATGCAGGACTCACTTCAATTCCTCTGCCTCACTGAGTGCATCCGTATCCACCCGCCAAGCCCCAGGCCTGCCTGGCTGTGCCACCCAAACGCAAGCTGAGAGAAATGCTGGTCTTCCCTCAATGCTAGCCAGGCCCTTGAGGTCCATCCTGGGGAGCTCTGGGGTGCAGGGTCTCCAGGTCGCTGCTGACCCACCGTCCTGCCCCAGGGAACAGCAGCAGCTACAGTTCCAGGACCTCGGCATCCAGGAGGATGTTCAGCAGGACTGGGGTGATGGCCCCCAAAATGACACCAGCTTCAAGTGCAAGTCCTGCAACCTGTCAACGCTTTATCCCTATGGGGATCCCCACGTGATCGACTATGACAGCGTGAGTCTGGCCAGAGCCTCCTTCTCAGAGGGTGGATGTCAGCGCACCCCACCCCCAGGTGTGGGACCAGGCCCCGGGCGGTGGGTGGTGGGCAACCCGAGTGGAGGCTGCGCTCTGTCTTCTGGGCCTCTGCATGCACTAAAGTTGGGGGGCAAACCGGATGGGAGCTCGCTGACCTTGGATCTGGGGCATCCAACAGGTCGAGGTGGATATCCTCGGTGTGGATGGGATCCTATACAAAGGCCGCATGAATAGCCAGAGGGGGACTCAGGCCTCGGCCATCGCAAAGGAGCTGGCAGGTGAGGGGGAGTCAGGTTCCGTGGGGCACCCCTGCCTGGGGCCCTGGTTCTGCTGGGCAGGGTGAGAGGGTTCAGGTGGGGCCCAGAGCCAGCACTGTCCCTGACCGGGGAGCCCTCACACTATCAATCACAAAACTTGGGTCACAGCAGGCACCCAGGACACCTGGTCTTTGCAATGGGAGAGGGAGACTGCAGGAGGGAGGATCTGCTGTCCCAGAGATCAACAGCTGACCTGAGGGAGGGCTGTGGCCACAGGACCATGGCCTGTGATGAAGGACGATGGGCAAGGGAGGGTGCTAGGCTGGTGCCAAAGGACACCAAGGAGGAGGGACTGGACAGCTGCCCTGAAGCCCTTGAAGAGGGACTAGGAGTTCATTGGAGCTGGGTAAGAGGAGAGTGGTCTTGTGGCAGGATGGTAGGTGCAAGGGCCCTGTGCTGGGTGGAAGCCAGACACAGGCAGGAACTCGGGATACCAAGTTTCCCTGGAGGGCGGAGACTGTGGTGGAGCAGTGGGGTGACTAGGAGGATCCTTGGATCAGACCACAGAGGCTGTGTGTTGATATCACAGGCAAGGGTTGGGCCAGCAGGAGACCCAGACCTGTGCACATCCCGAATCAGTCGTTGTGGTCGCTGCAGTGCTGTGGCCTGGCTCTGGCCAGCTCCTTCTGGGACCCCAAGACTCTGCAGTTCATTACTAGATTTGAAGGACAAAAGGGGAGCCTTCTTTACCCTTGGGGAAGAGGAGTTCTAAATTTTGCCCCTAGGTGGGAGCCACATACTTTCCCGTTGGGAGTGGTCCTGGAGCCACAAGATGGCTGGGGGCTGAACTCCACCTGCAGAAATTCTTTCTGTTTGTTTGTTTTTTGAGATGAAGTCTTACTCTGTTGCCCAGGCTGGAGTGCAGTGGCGTGATCTCAGTTCATTGCATCCTCCACCTCTCAAGTTCATGAGATTCTCCTACCTCAGCCTTCCAAGCAGCTGGGATTATAGTTGCCCACCATTGTGTCTGGCTAATTTTTTTTTTTTTTTTTTTTTTTTTGAGATGGAGTCTTGCTCTTTCGCCACATTGGAGTGCAGTGGCACAATCTCGGCCTACTACAATCTCCGTCTCCTAGATTCAAGCGATTCCCTTGCCTCAGCCTCCTGAG
This sequence comes from Saimiri boliviensis, assembly GCF_048565385.1. Classification (NCBI taxonomy): domain Eukaryota; kingdom Metazoa; phylum Chordata; class Mammalia; order Primates; family Cebidae; genus Saimiri; species Saimiri boliviensis. Next base: position 7,188,882 of record NC_133460.1, on the reverse strand, counting down.
TAGCTGGGACTGCAGGCACACGCCACCACGCCCATCTAATTTTTTGTATTTTAGTAGAGATGGAGTTTCACCATGGCCAGGATGATCTCAATATCCTGACCTCATGATCCGCCTGCCTCAGCCTCCCAAAGTGCTGGGATCATATGTGTGAGCCACCGTGCCCAGCCAATTTTTTGTATTTTTTACTAGAGATAGGGTTTCACCATGTTGGTCAGTCTGGTCTCTATCTTCTGACCTCAAGTGTTCCACCCACCTTGGCCTCCCAAAGTGCTAGGAGCACAGGTATGAGCTATGGCATCCAGCTCACCCGCAGAAATTCTTTCTCCCCAACGCTGTGCCTCTATTGACTCGAGAACTAAACACCAAATGTGGAAGAAAGGAGGGTGGACTGTTTCATCTACATGCTGGGCAAAGAAGGAGGCATGCTACATTAGTCTCCTGGGGCTGCCAAGAAAAATTACAAGCTGGGTGGCTTAAAATAGCTGAAGTTCCAGCCTGTAGTGCCAGCTACTCAGGAGGCTGAGGAAGGAGAATCACTTGAGCCCAGGAATTTGAGGCTGCAATGAGCCATGATCTCATCACTGCACTCCAGCCTGGGTGACAGAGCCTGACCCTGTCTAAAAAAAAACCAGAACAAGCCGGGCGCGGTGGCTCAAGCCTGTAATCCCAGCACTTTGGGAGGCCGAGGCGGGTGGATCACGAGGTCAAGAGATCGAGACCATCCTGGTCAACATGGTGAAACCCCATCTCTACTAAAAATACAAAAAAATTAGCTGGGCATGGTGGTGTGTGCCTGTAATCTCAGCTACTCAGGAGGCTGAGGCAGGAGAATTGCCTGAACCCAGGAGGCGGAGGTTGCGGTGAGCCAAGATCGCGCCATTGCACTCCAGCCTGGGTAATAAGAGCGAAACTCCGTCTCAAAAAAAAAAAAAAAAAACCAGAACAGAACAAAAGCAAGCAAAAACAAAGCCAACAACAGCAAAATATAGCTGGAGTTGATTCTCCCTCTGTTATGGAGGCTGGAAATCCTAAATTAAGGGGTCAGCAGGGCTGTGCTCCCTCCAAAGCCTTGAGGGGAGGGTCCCTCCCTGCCTCTTCCAGCTTCTGGGGCCGCTGGCACTCCCTGGCATGCTCTGTCCACATGTGGTCTTCTCCTCTGTGTGTTCTCTCCTGTGTCCCCCGTAATGACATTTGTCTTTGGATTTGTGCCCAACTTAACCCAGGATGATCTCATCTCAAGATCCTTAACCTAATTATACCTGCAAAGACCCTTTTTCCAAATAAGGTTACATTCACAACTTCTATGAGATGTATCTTTCTAGAGCACCATTCAACACACCCTGTTTCCAGGGGGACCGGACACCGTCTCAAACCCTGCATTATCCTGGGTCAGGGGATGTGGCTTCTCCTGGCGAGGACTGGCCATTCCAGGCCCTGCCTCCTGCCTGCTATTTGCTGGGAGAGCTCAGGCTGGGCGTCAGGGATCACCAGGCAGGATCACAACAGTGGCTAATATTTAATATTCCATGAACCCTGACTTTGCGCCAGGCCCTCCCCCACCTCCTCCACCCTGCAACAACCTGCCAAGAGTTTCACAAATGATCAGCTGAGGGCTGCTTGCTGGGGGCCAGGGCAGATGTATTGTACGTCTGATAGACCAGTCCTGTCCCCGCTCATCCACTGACCTCCCCAAGGCTGGTAGCCTGGGCGGGGGCGGGGGGGTGCTTTCCTCCATGGCTCATTCATTCTCAAGACCCACACAGCAAACCAGGACTTGAATCATGATAGTATCAACTGCTTTATCTTTTTTTTTTTTTTGAGACAGAGTTTCACTCTTGTTGACTAGGCTGGAGTGCAGTGGCGTGATCTCGGTTCACTGCAGCCTCCACCTCCCAGGTTCAGGCGATTCTCCTACCTCAGCCTCCTGAGTAGCTGAGACTACTGGCACACACCACCATGCCCAGCTAATTTTGTTTTTGTAGTAGGGATGGGGTTTCACCGTGTTGGCCCTGCTGGTCTTGAACTCCTGACCTCACCTCAAGTGATCCATGTGCCTCAGCCTCCCAAAGTGGGATTACAGGTGTGAGCCACCTCGCCCGACCCTCAGTGGCTTTATCTTGCTTGGAGGTGACAAAATCTGATAGTACAGATGCTCCTCAACTGATGATGGGGCTGTGTCCTGATAAAGTCAGAGTACCCAGGCTGGAGTGCAATGGCACAATCTCGGCTCACCACAACCTCTGCCTACTGGGTGCAAGCGCTTCTCCTGTCTCAGTTCCTAAGTAGCTGGGATTATAGGCATGCACCACCATGCCCCACAATTTTTATATTTTTAGTAGAGATAGGGTTTTGCCATGTTGGTCAGGCTGGTCTCAAACTCCTGAGCTCAGGTGATCTGCCCACCTTGATCTACCAAAGTGCTGGGATTACAGGTGTGAGCCACTGTGCCCATTCTCATGTGACTTATTGACTACTATATATTACACTGAAATAATGATGGATTTACCATCTTAAAGCTGAAAAGTGGTAAGTTAAGTCACTGTAAATCAGGCCCCTTCTGTATTAGAAATCAATTGGAAACCTGTCCGTGGCTTTTGTCACTCACTTATCTCCCCAAAAGAACTTTCTAACTCAAAACAGACTCAAAGCCAAGTACAGTGGCTCACACATGTAATCCTAGCACTTTGGGAAGCTGAAGCTGGAAAACCACTTGAGCTCAGAAGTTCAAGATCAACCTGGGCAACATGGTGAAACCCCACCTTTACAAAAAATACAAAAATTAGGCCAGGCAAGGTGGCTCACGCCTATAATCTGAGCACTTTGAGAGGCCAACGTGGGCAGATCATGAGGTCAAGAGATTGAGACCATCTTGGCCAACATGATTAAACCCCGTCGCTACTAAAAATGCAAAATTAGCTAGGTGTGGTGGTGCCTGTAGTCTCAGCTACTTGGCTGAGGCAGGAAATCACTTGAACCAAGGAGGCAGAGGTTGTAGTGTGCCAAGATCATGCCACTGCACTCCAGCCTGGTGACAGAGCAAGACTCCATCTCAAAAATAAAATAAAATTAGCTGGACATGGTGAGGTGCCCTGTAGTCCCAGCTACTTGGGGGAGCTGAGATGGGAGAATCACTTAAGTCCAAGAGGTCCAGGCTGCAGTGAGCCCAGATTGCAACGCTGTACTGCAGCCTGGGCAAACGAATGAGACTTGATCTCAATAAAAAGAAAGAGTCCAGGTTCAGTGGCTCACACTTGTAATCCCAGCATGTTGGGAGGCCGAGGCGGGTGGATCACAAGGTTAGGAGTTCTAGACCAGCCTGTCCAATATGGTGAAACCCCATCTCTACAAAAAATACAGAAATTAGCCAGGCATGGTGGTGCATGCCTGTAGTCCCAGCTACTTGGGAGGCTGAGGCAGGAGAATCACTTGAGCCCAGGAGGTAGAGGTTGCAGTAAGCCAAGATCGTGCCACTGCACTCCAGCTTTGGTAACAGAGTAAGACTCAGACTCAAAAATAAAAGAAATTTAAAAAAAAACTCAATTTAAAAAACCAACAACAACAACAAACAGAAAGGAATGTCCAGAATAGACAAATCTATAGACAGAAGGAAAACTGGTGATTTCCAGGGACTGGGGTTTGGGGTGGGGGAAGTGACAGTGACTGCTTTATGGGGACAGGGCCCCTTTTGAGGTGATGAGAATGTTTCAGAAGAAGGTATCAGTGGTGTACAATGCTGTCTGTGTCCTAAATGCCTCTGCATTGTGCACCTTAAAAAAATTTTTTTTCGCCGGGCGCGGTGGCTCAAGCCTGTAATCCCAGCACTTTGGGAGGCCGAGGCAGGTGGATCACGAGGTCAAGAGATCGAGACCATCCTGGTCAACATGGTGAAACCCCGTCTCTACCAAAAATACAAAAAATTAGCTGGGCATGGTGGCGCATGCCTGTAATCCCAGCTACTCAGGAGGCTGAGGCGGGAGAATTGCCTGAGCCCAGGAGGCGGAGGTTGCGGTGAGCCGAGATCGCGCCATTGCACTCCAGCCTGGGTAGCAAGAGCGAAACTCCGTCTCAAAAAAAAAAAAAAAAAAAAAAAAAATTTTCGACATGGAGTTAAGGTCTTGTGGCCCAGGCTGGAGTGCGATGGTGCAATCTCAGCTCACTGCAACCTCCGCCTCCTGGGTTCAAGCAATTCTCCTGCCTCAGACTCCCGAGTAGCTGGGATTACAGGTATGCATCACCACACCTGGCTAATTTTGTATATTTAGTGGAGATGGGGTTTCTCCATGTTGGCCAGGCTGGTCTCAAACTCCTGACCTCAGGTAATCTGCCTGCCTTAGCCTTCCAAAGTGCTGGGATTACAGGCGTGAGCCACCGTACCCGGCTGAATTGTGCAATTTAAACTGGTTAATTTTACCTAGCATAGATTTTACTTCAAATAATGCCAAAAAAAAAAAAAAAAGGTGAAGGACAGGAAGATGGAGGTGGGCATTTGGGTGCTGTGGACCCCAGTGGGATAGGTAAACCATAAATAGCCGTGCCAGCAGTTCACCTATGTCTTACTGTGCTGAAATCAAGTTGCACTCCTTGGCCTAGAATTACTTTCTTTTTTTTTTTTTTTGAGATGGGGTCTTACTCTGTTGCCTAGGCTGGAGTACAATGGTACACACTCGGCTCACTGCAACCTCCGCCTCCCAGGTTCAAGGGATTCTCCTGCCTCAGCCTCCTGAGTAGCTGGGATTACAGGTGTGTGGCACCATGCCCAGCTAATTTTCATATTTTTAGTAGAGATCAGGTTTTACCATGTTGGTCAGGCTGGTCTCGAACTCCTGACCTCATGATCCGCCCGCCTCAGCCTCCCAAAGTTCTGGGATTACAGATGAGCCACCACACCCGGCAGAGTTACTTTCAAAGAGGCTTCTTTTCTATCTTATCCTCGAGCTGCTCTCAAGAAGGCAAGGAAGTCTGGGCACAATGGTTCACACCTATAATCTCAGCACTTCAGGAGGTCAAGATGGGAGGATTGCTTGAGCCCAGGAGTTCAAGACTAGCCTGGGCAACATAGTGAGACCTCCTCCCTAAGAAAATTTTTAAAAATTAACCAGGAGTGGTGGCGTATGCCTGCTACTCAGGCGGCTGAAGCAGGAGGATTGCTTGAGCCCAGGAGTTTGAGGCTACAGTGCCTTCCAGCTTGGGCGATAGAATGAGGCCCTGCCTCAAGAAAAAAAAAAAGGGCAAGGAGGGAGGAACATTGTTCCCTAAAGGAATGTACCGGGGGCCTGGGAAACTGGGCTGGTCCCAGCAGAGGGAGAAGCGTGGCTGGTGCTAGGATTGGCCTGACACAGGCCCGTGGGCTGCTCACTTCTGTCCCTTCTTTTCTTTTCTGCTAAGCTGTGAAGGCTCCGTGTCCCCCGTCACAAAGCCTGTATGACCGTGTGCACTCCAGCTCCCTATTTGGTGCCGTCTGCCCCCGTGAGTACCTGGCCCCCAGCCCAGGCTCAGCTGTGATTCTGGAAGGGTCTCTGGTCCCTCCTTGTCTCACCCCATCCCCCACACCCTGCCTGGGCTCTCCTGTCCACCTCCTCCACCTCCTCCACCTCCTGCCTGCTCTGCCTGCCCATTGCACTTCAGATATGCTTCTTGGCCCTAGTGCCATCCCCAGTGCCCAGGCATCTGTCCCCAGCGTCCACCCAGCTGCAGGGGGGGTACAAGGGAACTGAGGTTGGAAGGAGCTGAGCTCCTCTTGTTTGAATCAACATGTGCCAGGCATCTGAGGGCCCTTTACAGTTTACAAGGCAGTTTCTCCCTTGACTCATCTGAACCTCATCCCAACTCCTGTGAGGTAGGCACTGTTCTCCCATTTCACAGAGGAGGGAGTGGAGGTTCAGTCACCTTGAGCTGTGGCCCAAGGTCACAGAGCTGGTGAGCAGGGAGCTGAGCCCAGATCTGTGGACTCCAAGCTCCATGTTCTCTCCAGGGGATCTGCTCCACTTAAGGAAACATTTGTGGTGTCATTTATCTTGGGTTACCTGCTCAGGACGTTGAGGGGGCCCAGGGCCCAGGCGAGGTATGGTACCCAGCCGGCCATGGTCTGTATAGCGCTTCTAGTCCTAGGCTTCTCCTTAGTGGGTATGCCCCTGTCAGGCTAGTGTCTCCCGAGAAGGTTTTTGGCACACATCTCGGGTTTCTCCTGCCCCTCCCAGCCCTGCGCCCCCACACCAGTGCCCGCTCATCTGCCTCAGGCCCTCACCCGACGATGCCAGCTCGGCCACCTTCCCTGCCACCTCTGCCACTGCTGCCACCACTGATTCCGCCCCTGACGGACCCCCAGCAGGCTCCAGGGCCCACCAGACTTTCAAGAGCTCCACATATCGAGTCCCGAGTCAGCAGGAAGCCCCATGAGGAGCCCGCCAACCTGTGAGCCCCACCCCCCTGTGGCCCCCACCACCAGGTCCCCTCCTTGTCTCCGGCTGAGACCCAGAGTCTTGAGCCTGGCCCAGAAAGGGTGCTGGGGCCCTGGGTATAGGGAAGGGACCTGTGTAGGGGACCCCCACGTTGACCCAGTGGCTGTTTTATCCTGCGTGCGCATATAAATACAAACAACACAGTTCATGTTCTTATTCTACATTGCCATGCAAACACAGAAGCCAACCGAATTCCTTGATCCATTTTCAATATAACTCCAAGTGGTTTTAAAAACGCTTTTCCTTTTTAGTTGCTGAATGATTTCATTAGATAGAATCAGTTCCAATCACTGTGGATTTCATTTGCTGGCCATTCTTTCCAAGACCAATTTCCCCACAGGAACCAGATTGGGCTGTGAACATTCTTCTGATTTCATGTTATTTCTACCAGTAACTAATTATGAATTGGATTTTTTTTTTTTCAAAATCCGATTGTTTATATTAGCCTCTTGGCTGATCCATGAGGAAGCTGTTGCAGCACCCATGGGATATTCCGAGGTGGCCATCCCATCCAGGGCTGGGTGCCACTGGCCTGTTTCAAGTCTTTCTGGTTCTGTGCTTACCACCCATGCGTTTGGTGGGAAAAGAGCCAACTGTGAGGTCACACCATCTCGCTGTGGCAATTCAGGGACGGGCCTTGGCATGCAGAATAGAGGGCTCCCCCCAGGCCCCGATACCCTGTGATGCTTCTGGCATCATTTCTTCCCCTTCTGATGGTTTGCCTGTCTTTCCCTTCAATTTTCTCCCTTTCAATCCTGCTCCCTCTTCCCTTTCTCACCCCTAGTGCTGTCCAGCTTTGCCCTCTCCTTCTGTACTATTGACGGTTCTAGCCCATTGCAGAGACTAAAACAACGTCCCTATGCAGGGTGAAGCTTGACCCCCCTGCATGGCCCCCAGCATCTGCTGGATCCCTGGGGTGGCATCGGGGGGTTAAAGGGCTGGTGGGGAGCTGCCAGGAGGAAGCTGGAGGGGGGGTCCCCATTCACTCTCTTTTTGCTGTGTGGGGTGGGGGGCTTGGGGCTCCAGGCTCTCCCCAGACTCAGTGGCCATGAGAGTCTGGGGACACTGCATGGCTGCTCTGTTCTTATTGTCCCCAAGATCCCTGGACCAGCTCATTGTGACCCACCACCCCCTACGCTGACTGCTCTTTTCTTTCTCCAAGGACTGTGTTCAAATGAAGCTAAGCCCCTCCTGACCCGAGTTGACACCTGCCTAAACTGCTTTGGGGGACACTGGTTGGTGCAGCCCCAGCCCTCACCCTGACCCCTATACCACAGATGAGTATTTTAGGCAACTTCTACCCAGAACAAAATCTTCCACTTTTTTATTATTATTAATTTATTTATATTTTTACACAGGGTTTCGCCATATTGGCCAGGCTGGTCTTGAACTCCTGACCTCAGGTGATCCGCCTGCCTCAGCCTCCCAAAATGCTGGGATTACAGGCATGAGCCACTGCACCCAGCCCCCACTTTTCATTTTTTCTTTTCTTTCTTTCTTTTTCTTTTCTTTTTTTTCTTTTTCTTTTTCTTTTTTTTTTTTTGAGACAGTGTTTTGCTCTTGTTGCCCAGGCTGGAGTGCAATAGTGCAGTATCAACTCACCATAACCTCCGCCTCCTGGGTTCAAGCGATTCTCCTTCCTCAGCCTCCCAAGTAGCTGGGAGTACAGGCATGCACCACCACGCCCAGCTAATTTTATATTTTAGTAGCGACAAGGTTTCTCCATGTTGGTCAAGCTGGTCTTTAACACCCAACCTCAGGTGATCCACCCACCTCAGCCTCCCAACATGCTGAGATTACAGGCGTGAGCCACCTCGCCTGGCCAATTTTCCACTTTTCTTTTTTCTTTTTCTTTTTTTTTCTTTTTTTTTGAGATGAAGTCTCACACTGTTGCCCAGGTTGAAGTGCAGTGGCGAGATCTCAGCTCACTGCAATCTCCGTCTCCTGGGTTCAAGCAGTTCTACCTCAGCCTTCTGAGTAGCTGGGACCACAGGAGTGGTCCTCTCACACTGCTGGGATTACAGGCATGAACCACCATGCCCAGCCCCAATCTTCCACTTTTCTTAACGTGGATGAAGGGACGGGATGGGTGCCTTCTGTGTGGGGAGGTGGGACTTGCTGGTCCCTCCTCCAGCCACCACCTGAGGCTCAGACTTCGGGCAGAAGAGGAGGCACCCAGGGTTACAGAGTGAAGACCCGGCTCACTGTCCCTCACTAGGAGGTTGAATCTACTGGGTCCTGTGACTTCCACCCCATCCCACTGTGAGGGATGCCTGGCTCCCGCTCTGCTGAGCTGGGAGGGGAGGGCTCCTGAGGGACACCAGGCCAAGCCATCTTGACATGTGGCACCCAGGGAATCCCTTGGTCCCGCAAAGCTGGGCCCCACTCTCCCTTGTGCCTTGCACTACCGTCCCCCCGGGCCCCTCCGAATTACCTTCTGAGTCTCTTTCTACTGTGTACAAGCCAGGGCTGGAGTGGGTTTCTGCAGCCCAGCAGGTGGGGAGCAAGGCCCAGGGGCATTTCCTCTGCATTCTCACAGGCCACCTCGGGGCTTGGGAAGTTGAGGACCCCAGGCCCACAGCAGGCCCATGGGGAGCAGTCCCGAAAGAAGACAGTGCCGAGGGAGGCTTTGGGACAGGCTGGCCTTGGCCTGGTCCCAGGTAGGAGCTGCAGGCAGAATCCCTCCAACCCATGCTAGTGCAGAGGGGTGGGATCTGCAGGCCTTAGAAGCTGTGAGGTGGGAGCTGTGCCTACTCCCTGGGCAGCAGCTGTGGCTTGGTCCAGCACAGTGGCTCACATCTGTAATGCCAGCCCTTTTGGAGGCAGAAGCTGGAGGATCGCTTGAGTCCAGGAGTTTCAGACCAGCCAGGGCAACAATGAGACACAGTCTCTACGAAAAAATAAATAGCTATGTGTGGTAGTGCACGCGTGTGGTCCCAGCTGCTTGGGAGGCTGAGGCGGGAGGATCACTTGAGCCCAGGAGGTCAAGGCTGCAGTGAGCTATGATTGCACCACTGCACTCAATACCCTCTCTCAGAAAAAAAAACAAGAAAACAGATGAATTGGTCATGTGGAGGTGGGAGGGAGGGGTATGGGCTCTGTGGGTGGGGTGGGCAGGAGGGGGAAGGAGGGTCCCACCTTGAGGTGCTGCTGGAATACAGGAGCTGCTGTGTGGTGACCACCCCGTACTGCCAGGCCCAGCCCAACCCACCGCTGCAAGTGAAAGGTCACTGAACACATTCTCCCCTTTCAAGGACTGTGAACTCATTAACACTAAGGGATAAACAACGGAGGCTGGCACATGTGTGTTCCAAGCAAGACGGTCGGTCATGGAAAAGGTACTGCGAGTACCCAAAGGTGGACTACCCAGGGTGGAAGTTCAGGCACCAGATGGAAGGGCCTTGTGCGCAGCCCTTCATAGGGATGCTGGAATCAACGCGTGCTGTCCCCAGCTCCTCGTACCCACTGTCCCGGCTGGCTTGACCTCTGTCTGACTCTCCATGGATGGGCGAGCTCTAGGCAGAGGCCTCCCTCGATTTGCTGCGCTGGGATGTGGGCAAAACGACTCCATCAGGATCGTGGCCTTGCGATTCCCCGGGAGATGAGAGATGCCCCCAAGAAGCAGAGCAGAATTTTGCCAGCAGGCTCCCCAGTGCTGGTGCTATGCCGTTGACAAGTCCTTGGTCATCCTGGAAGGGGTCCCCAACTCCTGCCCTCCCCAGAAGAACTTGGCAGCCCTTCACCTCAAAAACAGCTGTGTTCTTTTAAGGCTCTGTTGAAATACATCCGTTGCCCAAATATGAGCAGTCCAGAGAACTTTCCAAACACAGGAATTAGAAGTAGCCTTGTGTCAAAAGATCTCCATCTGGCCAACCTAGGAGGTCTCCCCAACCCGGGGAGGAAGACTGGAGTCAAAGGACTCGTCTGTCCCGTGCTGGGAACTGCTGTGAAAGCCCCTCAGAGACCTCCAGGGCCACAGCAGCCCCACCCACCCCCGCAGTCAGCCTCGGAGACAGCCTAGTTCCCTGTGGCTGCCCGCAGGGTGTTCTCAGAGAACCCTGGCTGAACCACTGCAAAGACCCTGGGGACACTCAGCAACCTCCGGTGAGTACCCCTCATATGAGAGCATCTCGCAGAACAAACTGTCTCTTTTCACAGCCCTTTCCAGGGGGAGCCCTGCCTGCCGCCATTCCTCCCACCCCACTTGGCAGGGCATTTACTTCTGAAACTCCTCATGGTGAAAAGACAGACTCCCTTCAGGGATTCCAGCCAATTCCCTCGCGGGAGTTGGACTTACACATGTCCATGGTGGCTGGTGGTGTGAAGCAGGCTGGCAGGGCAGGCCAGGCCGTGTATCTAGTGCCATGGTCAATTTCAGCCCATTATAGCCTTAAGGGAATTTGCACCAAATCTTCCAGTTTCCAAGATAAGTCAGAAGTGAGGCTTTCCCCATAAACCCTCCTGATTTTATTTTGTTTATTTTGTTTTTCATTTTTTTGCTCTTGTTGCCCAGGCTGGAGTGCAATGGCACTATCTTAGCTCACTGAAACCTCTGCCTTCTGGGTTCAAGTGATTCTGCTGCCTCAGCCTCTCTAGGAGCTGGGATTACAGGTGCCCAGCAAGCACCCATGCCAGGCTAATTTTTTTTTTTTTTTTTTTTTTTTTGAGACGGAGTTTCACTCTTGTTACCCAGGCTGGAGTGCAATGGCACGATCTCGGCTCACCGCAGCCTCCGCCTCCTGGGTTCAGGCAATTCTCCTGCCTCAGCCTCCTGAGTAGCTGGGATTACAGGCACGCACCACCATGCCCAGCTAATTTTTTGTATTTTTAGTAGAGACGGGGTTTCACCATGTTGACCAGGATGGTCTCGATCTCTTGACCTCGTGATCCACCCGCCTCGGCCTCCCAAAGTGCTGGGATTACAGGCTTGAGCCACCGCGCCCAGCCAATTTTTTTGTATTTAGTAGCGATGGGGTTTCACTGTGTTGGTCGGGCTGGTCTTCAACTCCTGACCTCAGGTGATCCACCTGCCTCAGCCTCCCACAGGGTTGGGATTACAGGTGTGAGCCACCATGCCTGGCCTAATCCTCCTGATTTTAAAATGTTGGCAATTTTTTTTTTTCCAAGATGGGGTTTCACCATGATGGCCAGGCTGGTCTTCAACTCCTGACCTCAGGTGAGCCACCCACCTTGGCCTCCCAAAGTGCTAGGATTACAGGCGTGAGCCACCGCGCCCAGCTGGCAAATATGTTTTTAAAAAGTAAAACACGGGCTGGGTCCAGTGGCTCATACCTGTAATCCCAACCCTTTGGGAGGCTAAGGTAAGTAAATCACTTGAGCCCAGGAGTTCGAGACCAGCCTGGGCAATGTGGTGAGACCCGTCTCTACAAAAACAAAAACAAGTAAAACATGGCATGGCAGCCATACAGCACACATTGGGGACTGTGAGTTTGCAAACCTGTAAGATAATGTGTCCTCCCCCTCACAGACTGGAAGATGCACCTGCTGTTTGTCACCTGATGAGGCCAGGCCATCATTCCCCGGTGCTGCCAGGGACGTTTTGGGAATCAGACACGTCAAGCACTTGGCCTTTGAGCCACCTCACAGATGTGTGCAAATGATGTTTTTTTGTTTTGTTTTGTTTTTGAGACAGAATTTCATTCTCGTTGCCCAGGCTGGAGTGCAGTGGCATGATCTCAGCTCACCACAACTTCTTCCTCCCGGGTTCAAGCGATTCTCCTGCCTTAGCCTCTCGAGTAGCTGGAATCACAGGCATGCCCCACCATACCCAACTAATTTTGTATTTTTAGTAGGGACGGGGTTTCTCCATGTTGGTCAGGCTGGTCTCGAATTCCCAACCTCAGGTGATCCACCACTTTGGCCTCCCAAAGTGCTGGAATTACAGCCGTGAGCCACCCCACCCCGGCTGCAAATGGTGTTTCTTAGAGTGAAATTTTGGTCAGTAATGAGATCTTTAGTTTAAAATGGCAAAAAAAAAAAAAAAAAAAGTGAAATTTTGGTAATAATCAGTCATTTGGAGCTCAAGTCTGCTGGGCAAGGAGGGTCGTGACCAAGCCCTGGTGAGACTGGACTGTCAAGGAGCATGGTGGGTTTTCCTGTGTCACTTAAACAGCTCCCAGGCTGTGCCCAAGATGAAAGCCTGTAAACATGAGTCTGCTGTGCTAGTTCAGCCAGTGTACACCTTAACACATATTAGGTTGTCACTGGCTCCATTATTTTTGAGATGGAGTCTCACTCTGTCACCCAGGCTGGAGTGCAGTGGGACCATCTCAGCTCACTGTGACCTCCTGCCTCAGCCTCCCGAGTAGCTGGGATTACAGGCATATGCCACCATGCCCGGCTAATTTTTGTGGCCAGGAGTTCAAGACCAGCCCAGGCAACATAGCAAGACTCCCATCTCTACAAAGCATTAAAAAAAAAAAATTAGCCAGGTGGGGTGGCGTGTGCCTGTATGTAGTCCCAGCTACTTGGGAGGCTGAGGTGGGAGGATCACCTGAGCCCAGGATTTCAAGGCTGTAGCAAGCTATGATTGCATCACTGCATTGTAGCCTGGGGAATACAGCAAGACCCTGTCTCTAAAAAACAAAGAAATCAGATTCTGGGACCCTCCTCTAGAACAGCTGCCTCAAGGGAGAGGCCGGGAACATGGGTGTTCAACATGCAGCCAGGGCGTCCCTTGTGCTCTGGAAGTCCGGGGATATCTGCAGGTGCCCACTCACCATGTAGGGGGCATGGCTAGATGGGCACATCAGAAACCTGGGAGCTGTTTTATTTTCAGAAAGAGCTTTGAGGTATAATTGACACACCAGAATGTTCACCTTTCTAAAGCATGCCATTGAGTGCTTTTTGGTGCAGTCACAGATCAGTCACCATTATCTACCCAGGGAGCTTCCATGATCATACATCAGTCCCTTGCCCCAGAGTCTGATGCCATGAGGCCCAGGAACCTGTGGTTTGCTGGTTTTATTTTACCTGCTGTGCAGCCAGGTATGAGAACCACAGAACTAGCACAGAGGCTCTCCACTGGGGCCATGGTGACCTATAGGGGACATTAGCACGGGCTGCAAACAATTCTGATTGTCCCAGTAAGAGGGCTGCCCCTGGATGCAGTGGGGAGCTCTCAGGGATACTGCTCAGCACCACTGCAGGGACAATGACAGCCCTCCATGTCAATAGTGACCATGCTTAAAAAGCCAGCCCTGCAGGAACCTCAAGTCTCTTCCACCCTTAATGTGACGACTTGAGAGCCCCAAGCCCAGTCCACAGTGGCCCCTAGAAACAGAAATGGGGGTGGTGGGACAGTGTCCCTGGTATTTAGTGACGATGTTATATAGGGACACTTCCTAAATTTTGATGTCTATTTGGAACTGGAGGCTTTTGTTAGAATCAGATTCTGATTCAGGGAGTCTTGGTTGCAGCCTGACTCTAATAAGCTCCTGGGTGATGCAGGGGTCAAGACCACGCCTTGAATAGTGAGGGTGTGGTCCACCACAGGCCACCCCAGGGCTCACAGTTTAATAAATGGCACTCCCTGCTGGGTGCGGTGGCTCACTCACTTTGGGAGGCCCAGGCAGGTGGATCACCTTAGTTTAAGAGTTCGAGACCGCCCGGCCATCATGGTGAAACCCCCATCTCTGCTAAAATACAAAAGTTAGGCCAGGTGCAGTGGCTCACACCTATAAACCCAGCACTTTCGGAGGACAAGATGGGAGTATCACGAGGTCAAGAGATCGAGACCATCCTGGCCAACATGGTGAAACCCCGTCGCTACTAAAAATACAAATATTAGCCGGCCATGGTGGTGCATGCCTGTAATCCCAGCTACTCAGGAGGCTGAGGCAGGAGGATCACTTAAACTTGGGAGTTGGAGGTTGCACTGAGCTGAGATCATGCCACTGCATTCCTGCCTGGGCGACAGAGTGAGACTCTATTTCAAAAAAAAAAAAAAAAATTAGCTACGCAAAGTGGAGGGCGCCTATAGTCCCACCTACCCAGGAGGCTGAGGCAGAACTGCTTGAACCTGGGGGGACAGAGGTTGCAGTGAGCCGAGATCGTGCCACTTCACTCCAACCTGGGCAATCGAGAAAGCCTCCGTCTCAAAAAACAAACGAAAACAGCACTCCCGAGCCTCCCACTGTGCAGTCCTGGACTTCGCTGCCTCATGTGTGGCAGACACCTGCAGCAGCTTAGCATGTGAGAGGTGGGAGAGTCAAAGGGCACTCCACCCCACACTGCAGATAACCTCAAAACATTTCTCTCTGCAGAACTTTTTCCCACCACTGGACGGCGGGTATGGCAATTTCCTGAGAATTTTTTTTCCATCTCAAAGAATGGAGGAGCTGCAAAGTGAAGACTCAGGAGGCTGGAAATGTCCTCCCTCTCCTGCTGCTGTGTTCTCTCCCTCCCCTGCTACTCAGGCACCCCAGGCAGATGCAGGGGGCTGGCTGGCCAGGGCCCCCCATCCTGTGGGATCTAAGAGGCCATTACAAAGGCAGGTTCCCAGGTGGACCCGTTCCTGGGAAGCAAGGATGGCTTGAGTAGGGGTCGCAGCAGTTAGTCGCCAGTGCCAAGCAGCCAGTGAGCAGCCACCACAGGCGGGCTCTGTCAACACAGCCTCTGCAGGTTCCAACTGGGCGGAGATGAAGCCAGGCACTGGTGTGGCAAGAGCATCAAGGCATGCTTCCTGAGAGGCACGGCCACATCCCTGGGAGCCAGGGTCAATGGGGAGCATCGGATGCCAGGAGAGCACAGGATCTTCAGAAAGATGCTCTCCCACTCAGGTGGCAGGACTCTGCCAGGGGCTGGTGCTTAGACGGGAGTGAGCATTGCCTGTGAGCAGCTGTGAGCTGAGCCCCACGGAGGTGTCGCAGAGGCTCCAGTCTCCCTCCTGCCCCAAGTCCAGGCCCACTCTTGGGGGTGTGTGAGGCTGAGGGTACATTCTCCTAAAGCTGCTCCAGCTCATCCCAGGCAGCCTCGGGTTGCCCGTCTCCTAAGTGACCCAACATCTGCGCCCCCTTTGCCAGCAGCACTCTGCCACGTCCTTGTCCTCTGGCCTTTGCAAGCTTCCCTGGCTCTGTTTGCTCAGAGGCCCTGCCCTACCCAGTGTCTGCTGGAGGCCTGGCTGAGAGGGTCCAGCCTGTGCCCAGTCACTGGGGCCACGACCAAGAAAGGCTGAGATGAAACCCAGGATGCCAGAAGGCAGGTGTGAGCCCTATGTGCTCCTAACCGGGAGCAAGGATCTGTCCAGCCAAGCAGGGGCAGGGTTGGGCTGACAGGATGGGGACCCAGGCCAGGAACTAACTTCACAGGAAAAGCCCTGGGTGGACAGGAAGATTCCAGAGCATACTGTGGCTGATAAGGGCAACAGGCAGCAGTGTGCAGCTAGGGAGGCTGGGGTGGCCCTGTCCTCTGGGCAGCACCCCCCAGAGCTAGCTGGCAGCAAGCCTCGTACACAAGGTAAGACCACAGAGCCTGGCAGTGGTTTGGAATTCGTTCTTCTCTTTTGTTAAAAGGGGGAAAGGAAGTGGATGCGGGTACCCCCAGGCGCAGGGGGAGGCATGCAGGTGGCCCCAGCAGGCAGGCGCTGGGAGGCGGTGGGAAGAGTCCTGGAGTTTCCCACAATCCTTTTCTCTGCAAGGAACAGCAACGCTGGCTGATGAGCGGGTGGGGCAGGAGGCAGGGCCCTGGGGAGGGGGCGGCGGGCAGAGGGCTGGGGGCTCACTCTAACATGCAAAGTCCAGCTGCCCCGGGAACTAAGTTGCTTCTGAAGAGCGACACATGTAGAAATACACAGACACGGCCACGCGCACACATGCGGAGAGGCTCTGCATTCCTTAGGGTGGGGGTCGAGGCCTGCCGGCCCCCAAGGAGCTCCAAGCCAGGGATCAGTGATGTCTCCGCCAGGATGGTCCTCTGCAGTACCCCTGGGCCAGGTGGGGCAGATTCGTCTTCGAAGGAAGGCCACGTGGTCTCTGAAGTTCTGTCCGCCAGGCACCCAGGCTGCTCTGAACCACTCCATGTGCTGGCCATGACCTTGCGTGTGGGCAGCTGCGTGTTTTGGCACCAGACATGTCCCTGCCTGGCTAGAGTCCGTGCTTTCCCCTCCAGGGCTCCAGGGACCAAGGGGTGCAGACATAAAAGGGGTGAAGGGGGCCCGCGGAGACGTCCTCTCCCCCGCCCCACGGGGTCCTGGGCTCCGGGAGGGGGGAGGGGCCTCCCTTATCTCTCTGCCTCCATGGCAGGGTGGGCCCTGGGTTCCGAGGTGGCCTGTTGGGGGGCCAGGGGTGGCCAGTCTGAAGCCGGAGAAGGGGGTGCCGGAGTCCACAGGGGTGGCTGTGGCTGGTGGTGCTGTGGGCCCCCCGGGGGCGAGGCGGCCGTGGGCCAGCTGGGGGTCGAGAAGCTGCCCGTGGCGGCATGGGGGAAGTGCGGTGGGGGTGACGTGGCTGTCGCAGCCATTGGGCTGCCGCTGCCACCGCTGTGAAAACTCTCGGAGGCCTTGAGACGGGAGAACATGGTGAGAGCGTCAGGGAAGTTGGGGGGTGTGGCAGGGGTGTTGGCAGGAGTGCACATCTGTAGGGGGAAGAGAGGAGAGATGGGGTGAGCACCCTTTCCTGGAGGGGCCCTCACTGCCTCCCAAGGGGAGATGAGTGGCTTCCCCATTCTCAGAAGGCTCTGCGTCCCTTCCCCAGCTGCCCCAGCTGGTCTGTCGCCCAGGGGCTCCCACCCAGGGGCTCCCAGAGAAACCCAGAGATGAACCCACCTGGCCTCACTCTGGGCAGCCCAGTGCCTGGGGCCGTAAGGCTTTCCCAGCCCGCCTCATTCCCCCGGCCACAGCATCCCTGGGGTGCTGCAGTATGAGGGCCTTCAATGACCCAGAGGCCAGTGCCCCACAGGTCTCACGGGGAACTGGCACAGGCAGGATTAAATGCAGGGCCCATGAAGCCACCCATCTCCAAAGAGGTCAAGCCCCCACCTACGCCAGTGCCCTCGCATACGTGGGCCAGGGGCTGCTTATGCATGGAACTAGCTTGGCCTCCTTCCACCCAACCCAGAACTGGGGGCTCTGGGGACACTTACCATCTGGTGGTGGTGGTGGCTGTAGGGGATGTTGGTCTCCTGAAAAAAGGCGCTGAGGGCTGTCTGCAGGAAGAAAAGTGCCTGCTCACCCTCCAGGCCCCTGTCGGCCCTGCCGCGCTGCCCCTGTTCCCCCGCTCCTCTGAGGCTAGCGATGACCCTGGCTGGACCAGTGAGTGGGAGGGGCAAGTCTCGGTGCTGAGGCCCAGTGGCTTGCCTGTCACCTCCAACCCTCACCGCTGTCCAAGGAAGAGCCATGGAACACCATGGGCAGTTTGGGTGCCTGCCCTTCCCCTGCTGCTCGCCACCTGCCTCAGTGCCTAAGACCTTCAGAGCCCCCTCCGAAACATGACCGGCAGTACCTTCACCCCATCCTGGGGTAAAGGCAGCACGACCCCAAGTAGCCCAACCAGAACCCCCACCACCATGCTGTTTCAGCAAATTCTAGCCCGCTGTCACCACCATGACAGGTAGCAAGTCTCTACTCTTCTCTAAGCCTTGGTTTTCTCATCTTTGAAGCTGCGGCATCTTGCAGGAGTCTGAGCCTGGCAGAGGGGAACCCTTGCTGCCCCACCCAGCTCTGCTTCTGGCTGATCAAGGGACCCCTGTTTGGACCTTGCTTTCTCCATCTGTACCACAAAGAGGCTGGACTAAGTGGCTTCCAGGGTCCCCTTTCTTGCAGCAGTGATCTCCTAAGATCACCAGATTCCAGCAGGCAGGGCCTGGCGCCAAGTAGACAAGCCTGGGGTTTAGGCTTACTTGCTCACCCACCCGAGCCTCCCTCGGAACAGCACCCAGGTGGTGGAGCAGAAAGACAGCCCATGGCGGACCGAAGCCACCATGGGTTCACAACAGCTCCCGGCACAGCTCCCCAGCTACCCGCTCTTGGCTTGCACCATGCTAGGCACACGATGCTCCACAGTGGGGCCACATGCCACACTGATCATGGTGTAGGCACCCAGCATGTCTCCCTCCCAGTGGGAGAATGGATTGTCATCGTTCACTGCACAAGCAGGGAAATGAAGGTAGGAAGTGACTTGCTGAGGGTCAGCTGGTGCTCAGGAGACAGAGAAGGGAGTGCTCAGGAACAGCCAGGGCAGGTGGGGGAGGGAGACAGAGTGAGCCCGGAGCCCTTTCCTGTCTGTGTGTCAGTTCGGCAAGCTTCAGAGGTCCTTGGTGACTGGGAGCTGAGGAGCTCCAGAGGGAGGCACTGGAATTTGCTATGTCCTGGCTGGGGCCTGGCAGAGGTGGGGAGGCCTGTCCCAGAGAACTAAGGCTGCTCTTGCAAAAGGGTCGGTAAGGGAGCCCCGCACGTGTGTGAGGGGTCCTCATGGCCCTACCAAGTTCCAGGCCCAAACTTGGAGCTTCAAGCAGCTGAGGTGCCCCCACTGCCAGCCCTCAGGCCCATTCCCCCAATGCCATCTTGACTTTCTGGCCCTCCCAGATCTGGCACACCCAGAACTCCAGACTGTTCCCGGGATCTGCCCTCGGTTAGGGGGATAGGGGTAGAGGGGCTATGTTTTTAAAAATCTTTTAAAAATAATCTGGGAAATTTCCTGCAGGAGACATCCTACCTGGGTGTCCCCTAACAGGGGTGGTGTGGGAGCTCAGGCATGGGGGCTGGTCTTTAAGCACTCTCCCAGATCCCAAGACCCTCGGTCAGTGGCGACTGGGTCCCAAAGCCCAGGCTCGCTGTGCAAATCCCAACCGGAACCCCCTCTGCAGGCTGCTGTGTATATTCTCCACTGAGAAACATGTGCCCCGCTAGACACAGGCCCCTCCCCCTGCAGCCTCCTGCCCCCATTAGCACCTGAATTGCAGCGAAAGTGACCCAGAAACACCGCATGGTGGATGCGGGTGGAGCGTGGAGGGGGATGGGGAGGCTACATGAGCCCCTCA
Organism: Saimiri boliviensis; assembly: GCF_048565385.1. Lineage (NCBI taxonomy): Eukaryota > Metazoa > Chordata > Mammalia > Primates > Cebidae > Saimiri > Saimiri boliviensis. The sequence continues at coordinate 7,169,431 of NC_133460.1, read as the reverse complement.
CTCACCCCCATTCCAAGGCCTGAAGTCCTGTCACCTTCCTCCAACCTCCCTGGCAGCTTCTACTTTACAGATGGCCCAACTGAGACTGGGGTGGAGGGCACAGGGCTCCCACCACGGGGTCACTGGGAACCACCACAGGCTGCTGCCCCTCCTGGGAACAGTTTTGTGCCCTAATCACACACCAAATGCACGGGGTGGGGGGCTGTGCATGTGAGAGTTTTCAGTTAACCCTGATGCTGAAAGAAGTGGCTCAAGTGGCTTGGGTGGCTGCTGGGTGCCAGGCTCTGAGGGCTGGGCTGAGTCCTGCAGGCAGGGACCGCCTCCCACAAGACACCTGCCTGCCCAGCCCCAGGCAGGAAGGGAACCCTGCATGCAGATGTGGGACTGCCATGAATGTGGTTTTGCAAGTTTTGCTACATCCAACCCTTGACACAAACAGGGCTGATGTGAGCTGTGGAGGAGAGGGGGGCAGCAGGGAGAGCTTCCTCTGGGTGGGGCTTCCTCGGGGAACAGGGGGCAGTGAGCTGGTCATCAGAGGCTGACTCACAGCTCCCTTCACAACATACAGATGTGGAAACTGAGGCCAGAAGGACAGAGCAGCTTCCCATCTCCCAGAGTGAACACCACAAACGGTCAGTAGCCCCCAAGACCTCTGGCAGGAGGGAAGTGGGCAAGGAGGGAGGGATGGAGTCATCTGGATGGGATGGCCACTGCCTTCCCAGACTGTCCCAAGCTTGGTACATTCTGATCCCCATCCAGTCCTCAGGAGGCAGAGCCCCAAAGTCCTCTAGCTCCTGGTACCTCCTGCAGGCCCTGGCACAGCTCCCTCATGGAAAAACCAGGTTTCCAGTCCCCAGTTGGGCACGGTGAGGGGCACAGCTCATGGGGCTCTGGCCTCATCCCCAGATACTGCCATGGGGTTAATCCTGGGGTCGGTGAATTAGGGAAGGCCAGGCAGCCTCTGGATAGCAGAAACCAAGAGCACTACTACCCTGTGTGTTAAGGGAGGCCCGGGGGAGTGGGTGCCAGACTGGGGCAGCCTCACCTCCTACCCAGCTGGCCTGAAAGCTAGTGAACATCCTCCCCAGTGCACCGGCAAAGGCACAGATACCCCTGCCAGCCTCTGGAGAGCACCTGGACGCGAGCATGGAGTCCCCAGGCACACCTCTGGAGGGGGTACATGCTCATCCCTATGCTGTAGTGTGGGGCTCCGACTCGCCACCCATACACTCCACACTGTGTACACACATCACACCGTGCCCGGCAGGGGCTGCATCTGCACACCCTCCACATGTGTACGCACTGATCACACACAAACGCACCGGGGGCTGCGCGTTCACACGCGCGCCAGCCAACGTGCCAGCAGGTCCGCCACCTCCCCGGTACCTGACCAACGCCGTGGCGCGGTGCGTGCGTAAACACAAATGCACATGGACGTCTGAGCACGCCGACGGCTGCCCACCAGGCACGCGGACCCTCGGACCACTAGCCGGGAGCGGCTCCGCCCTCAGGCCCAGCTCGGCCGAGGCCTGGGGCGTCCTCCTTCCGGCCGCCAGCCCGACTGTCTGTCCGCACTGAGGCGCAGCCCCGCCCTCGGCCGTTACCCAGACCAAAGGGGTAGCGGGGTCTCCGTCTCGATCCCGGGGGACTCGGGGCCCCGCAGGGGCGACGTATCGTCGACCCGTAGCCCAATTCTGACCTCCGCCCGCCGGGAGCCCTTGGTGCCCGGACGCCGGGCGGCGCCGTCTGGAGAGCGGGTCAGGTCCGCGGCCCGGAGCGGAGCGCACAGCCGGCACGCGTCCACACCGCCCGCCCCCGCCCCGCGGCCACGCGGGACACATCCCGCCCGCGGCCCCGGCCCCGGCGCCGCGCACCTCGAACTGCCAGTGGGCCGCCTGCAGCAGCTGTTTCGCCTGGTCGGCCGCGCAGCCCGCCGTCAGCACGAACTGGTTGATCATGACCTGGTGCTTGAGCTCGTCCATGTTCACGGACATGGCGCCGCCGCGCTGCCCGCTCCGGCCTCCCTCCGCCGCCCGCGCCTCCGCCTCACGCGTCCACCATTAGCGAGCCGGCTCCGGCTAATACAAATATTTACTGTGCGGCTCTGACTCACCGCGCCTCGCCTCGCTCCGCCGGCGCGGCGGCATGCTGGGAGATGTAGTCCCCGCGCCGCTCCAGGCGCCCCGGCGGAGCGTGGCCGGCGCCCCCAGGGGACGCGAAGCCGGGGAAGGGGCGTGTCTAAGCGCCGAGCGCTGGCTGTGCGGATGCCCACGCCGTGACCCGAGCTAGGTGTGTCCACGTCGCCCTCGTTGCTCTCAGTGGCACCAGCGCCCCTGCTCTAGCACAGATGGGGCTCCCCAGGCGGGGGGCACGTGTGTGCATGGGCGCCAACGCCCGACCACAGGGTATTGGCCAAGTCCTGGGGACCATGTCTGAACGCTGAGTGCCTACTGTGTGCATATGCCTGGGCCGTGACCAGGGCCGGGGTGTCCACGTCGCCCTTGTTGCTCTGGGTGGCACCTGCGCTCCTGTTCTGGCACCGATGGATGTCCGCAGGCGGCGGCCTCACATCTGTGCATAGGCGTCTTTGCCAAGGCCCAGGAACAGTGTCTGAATGCTGAGCGCCTACTGTGTGCAAGAAGCACCTGGGCCGGGACCAGAGGCAGTTACGTCCACGTCGCCCTCATTGCTCTCGGTAGCATTCACGACCCTGCTTTGGCCGGAATTAGGAGCCCAGAGGCCGGGGCCACAGATATGTGCATCGGCACAAACCGCCAGGCCATCTTTGACGTCTTTGCCAAGCCCCGGGGATTGTGACTGAACGCTGAGCGCCTACTGTCTGCAGATGTCCAGGCCATGGCCAGAGCCAGGCATGTCCATGTTGCCCTCGTTGCTCTCGGTGGCATCCGTTCCCCTGCTCTGGCACAAATTGGGGTCCCAAGGTGGGGGACACAGATCTGTGCATGGGCGCAAACACTGAGCCACAGGCGTCTTTACCAAGACCCAGGGACCCTGAACCCCTCTGTAACTGGCATCGCACTGTGTTAAGTAGTAGGCACATCCTTAAGAGAGGAGGCTCTAGGAATTTTGGCCCGAATCTTTGGTCTAGGCTGCAAAGTCCCGAAAGGACTGGCACACTGTAGGCGCCAACAAATACTCGTTCAGTGAACGAATGAATGAGTGAGTTAATCCGCCCTTCAAAGCTCCGCTGCAAGTCATCGCCTCCAGGCAGCCTCCTGGGTCTCCCCACTCAATCTCGCAACGCCCACTCGTGGCTCAGGTCCTTCCCAGCCTGGCGCTGGGCCTGCCCCACAGTAGCCCGATGTGGACGGCGCCTGGGACAGGCTGACGGGGCCGGCGGCCTCTGGCGCTTCGGGGTCCCCTCACCCAGCAGTTCCCCCACGGTCCCACGGTTCTTGCTCTTTGCCGGAAATCTCGGCCCTCAGCTGGCGGGCGCCAGGGCCCCGCGGAGCCAGTTCCGGAGCGGCTTCAAACTCCCATTCCCAGAATGCCCCGGTTTATTTGCATCGTTTGGTCCCGGTGACGTCAGGTGAGTGAGGTCGTGTCTTGACCAATAGACAGCTTCGAGGTGTTAGGACCTGGCCATATAAGGTAAACAAAGCTGGTTGCCCAATCAGGAGGCGGCTGGGGCGGGTCCTGGGCCAGGGAGGCCGGGGGCGGGACCGGGGGCGGGGCGGCCGGGCCGTGTTTACAAGACCCGCACATGGCACTTCCGGTTGACGTCGCTGGAGGCTGGTGAGGCCTTAGCCGGTTCAGAGTGGCCGGGGTCGCTGAAGTGCGGTCACAGCCGCTCTCGGTGACCTTGGTCCGGTTCCTTGCGCACCGTGGCCCCACTCAACTTCGTTGAGTCACTGTTTGTTGTGTCCTTTCTCTGCTCCTGGCCCGGGGCGACAGGAGAGCAATAGCCTGGTGGGAGGCTGTGAGGACTGTTAGGGAGGATGAGTGTAGCCTAGCAAGATGGAAAATGCCCTCCGGGGTTGGCGCGGTGGCTTGTAATCCCAACAACTACGAGGCCGAGGAAGGAGGATTTCCCAGGCCCAGGAGTTTGAGAACATGCCTCTACAGAGATACAAATTTTAAGAAAATGAACCGGTTTCAGGCTTGGCACGGTGACTCACGTCTGTAATCGCAGCGCTTTGGGAGGCCAAGGCTGGTGGATCACCAGGTTAGGAGTTGGAGACCAGTCTGACCATGGTGAAAACCTGTCTCTACTAAAAATACAAAAATTAGCTGATCGTGGTGGCACGCGTCTGTAATCCCAGCTACTCGGGAGGTTAAGACAGGAGAATCGCTTGAACCCGGGAGGCAGAGTTCGCGCCACTGCGCTCCGTCCGACCTGGGCGACAGAGTGAGACTCCGTCTCAAAAACAAAAAGGCACACCTGTAATCCTAGCACTTTGGGAGGCGGAGCGGGGAGGATCACTAGGTCAGGAGTTCAAGACCAGACTGGCCAACATGGTGAAACCCCATCTCTACTAAAAAATACAGAAATTAGCTGGGCGTGGTGACTCGTGCCTGTAATCCCAACTACTTAGGAGGCTGAGGTATGAGAACTGCTTGAACCGGGACCCGGGAGGCGGAGGTTGGAGTGAGCCAAGATCGCGCCACTGCACTCCAGCCTGGACTACAGAATGAGACTCCATCTCAAAAAAAACTAGCCGGGTTCCACGGCTCACACCTGTAATCTCAACACTTTTGGAGGCCGAGACAGGCGGATCTTGAGTCCAGGAGTTTGCAAACAGCCTGGGCAAAATAGTGAGACCCTTGTCTCTACAAAAATAAAAATAGGGGCTGGGCATGGTGGCTCACGCCTGTAATCCAAGCACTTTGGAGGCCAAGGCGGGCAGATCACCTGAGGTTAGGAGTTCAAGACCACCAGCCTGACCAACATGGTGAAACCCTGTCTCTAAAAAAAAATAAAATAAAATAAAAAATAAAAATTAAAAAAATTGGCAGGGGCACAGTGGCTCACGCCTATAATCCTAGCATTTTGGGAAGCCGAGACAGGTAGATCACTTGAGGTCAGAAGTTCAAGACCAGCCTGGAAAACATGGTGAAACCCTGTCTCTACTAAAAATACCAGATTAGCCGGGTGTGGTGGCACATGCCTGTAGTCCCAGCTACTTGGGAGGCTGAGGCAGAGGTTTCAGTGAGCTGTGATCGCGCCACTGCACTCCAGCCTGGCGACAGAGGAGACTCTATTAAAAAAAAAAAAAAAAAAAAAAAAATCACTACAGCCTATTAAAGTAGAAGGATCCCTTGAGCCCTAGAGGTTCAGGCTGCAGTGAGCCATGATTGTGACTGGGTGACAGAGTAAGATCCTGTCTGCAAAAAATAAGAAATTCCCTAGGGAGGTGGGCACTGGCCTTGGGAGTGAGTTAAGGGCCACCGAAGTGTTTAAATAGATCTGATCCCTTGTACGCTTAGGGATCACTGTGGCTGTAGCAATGCCAGGGTCAGATGGTGCTGGAGAGCTCCAGTCTGAACTAGGCGATGTTCTTGATGTGTCTGGTTCCAGGGGAGTCTGCCCTGCCCGCAGAATTGTTTGGAATGGAGGGACTTGCCTCAAGCTGCAGCTCCTACCTCGTCCCTTCAAGCCTGCCAAGGACTCTCCCATTGTGGGTGGTGGGAGGAGAACAGTGGGGGAACTAGTGGACTGGACCTGAAATATCCTGGGGTGGGAGGGTAGGGTGGTGGAGGAAGCTGGGGCACCAAGATAGCTGAGAGGGTGGGGAAGAGAAAGGAGTCAGGGTGCAGTGGGCTTGGCCTCTGAGGGCTGGGGGTGGGAGCCTGGCCTATGGGCATGGGGCGGACCTGAGTGTTCTCTTTTCCCAGGCAGGCACTTGGTCTTGACAGAAGCCACCTGACCTGGGGAAATACAGCTGAAGCTTCTTTCCTGCTGCTTGGGGATCACTCAGGGGCCATAGTATTTTGCAAGCCCTGATGGTTTTAAGAGATGTTTGCTGGCCGGGCGCGGTGGCTCAAGCCTGTAATCCCAGCACTTTGGGAGGCCGAGGCGGGTGGATCACGAGGTCGAGAGATCAAGACCATCCTGGTCAACATGGTGAAACCCCGTCTCTACTAAAAATACAAAAAATTAGCTGGGCATGGTGGCGCGTGCCTGTAATCCCAGCTACTCAGGAGGCTGAGGCAGGAGAATTGCCTGAACCCAGGAGGCGGAGGTTGCGGTGAGCGGAGATCGCGCCATTGCACTCCAGCCTGGGCAACAAGAGCGAAACTCCGTCTCAAAAAAAAAAAAAAAAAAAAAGAGATGTTTGCTGATGCTAAGAGTTGCCCCTTAACCTTTGCAAAGTTCATCTGCATGAATTAATGTGGGCAAAGTGCTCTATAGGGTAGGCGGGCAATAAAAAACTAGCTCTGAATAGGATTACCGCTATAATGATTACCACTGGGGCTGCAACACAGCATGGGAGAAGGCGGGCAGGTTCAGGAGCCAGACAGACCTGGGTGTCAGGCTTGACTCTGCTGCTTAATGATGATGCTTAATGACTTAATGGTTAATCTTGAGCAAGTTACCGGAGCTCTGGGCTTCACTTTCTCACTGGTGGGGCTGAGTTCTGGCAGCACTGCTGTGGAAGATGAATGCCTGTCAGGGGCGTAGTGCAGTGTCTGGTGCTTGGTGCACGGTTTTAGCACTCAACTCTGCCTCCATCTGGACCACGCTGGGAAGGCCCAGCCCTATTTTACAAGTAAAACTGAGGCTGGAATCTGGCCTTAGCCTCTGACATTCAGAACCTGTAGAGAAGAGCAGGCACCCAAGGTGACTTTCTGGCAAGGGAGGAGGGACACTGTCTTGGCAGGGCCCACTGGGGCTTGTCTTGTACAGGGAGTTAGGAAGTACCTGTGCCCCTCCTTCCACCCTCGTCCAGGTACTACTCAGCTGCGTGCCCAGGCTTGCCCAGCCCAGGAGGAGCTCTCTCAGCCCAGCAGACTGGCAAGAGTGGGCAGGTGGGGCTGGCAGAATCAAAGGTCACCCTACTGGTCTCCATGTAACCCCCTCACCCCCATCCTCTAAACCAGCTTGTTTTTCCGGGGCAACAGGGAATTAAAAAACAGGCGTATTTTCAGCCAAGAGGAGCCTGACTGGAGAGTGAACTTTGGATTCCTTAGTGGGCTGGGATGGACCGTGACAGCCGGGGCCAGCATCTAGCGGGAGGGAGAGGAGAAGGCACTTCCAGCAGTGCCCTTATTTCACCTGAGGGCCCAAGGGGTTCAAGGCTTTGCCAGACGTCACATGGCCAGTCGATGGAGGGCCCAGGGCCCTGCCCCCCCCCACCTCCCCCCGGTCTTTCATTTATTCCATAGATGTGCTTATCATACACTCATCGGGTGCCTGGCTCTGGGAACACAAGAATAGGCCAGGATCCTGCCTGCTCAAGGGCTTGAGAAGTCTAGACCTGAGACTCGGGCACTCAGACAAGGAAGCCACCAGTTGTCTCCAGGGTCCGTCTTTATGCTTCCTTTTTATTTTTTGAGACAGGGTCTCACTTTGTCACCCAGGCTGGAGTGTGGCAGCACAATCATGGCCTCCGCCTCCTGGGCTCAAATGATTCTCCCACCTTTGCCTTCCAAGTAGCTGGGACTACATTTGTGCACCACCAGCCTGGTTAATGTTTATATTTTTTGTAGAGATAGGGTTTTGCCACGGTGCTCAGGCTGGTCTCCAACTCCCAGGCTCAAGTGATCCACCTGCCTTGGCCTCTCAAAATGCTGAGATTATAGGCCTGAGACACTGCACCTGGCCCTGCCTTCATAGAGAGCCCAAAGCTGGCTGAATGAGAGGCAAGATCTGGCTCTTGCCTTGCTCCTGACGTTGGATTCTGTCCTCTCCCCGTCACTTGGTTCCAGCCCTGTGTCGTGCTCCATTCTTTCCCACTGTCAAGCTTTTGTATATGCCATCACCCTTACCTAGAACCTGGAGCAATCTACCCCCTCACATTTTGCCTAGCTGGCTATTAGTTGTATTTCAAGTCCTGGCTTAGCTGTCACTTCCTCAAAAAAAACCCTTTCCTGAGCTGGGTGCAGTGGCTCAGGCCTGTAATCCCAGTACTTTGGGAGGCTGAGGCGGGTGGATCACTTGAGGTCAGGAATTCGAGACCGGCCTCGCCAACAAGGGGAAACCCCATTCTACTAATAATACAAAAATTAGCTGGGCGTGATAGTGCACACCTGCAATCCCAGCTACCTGGGAGGCTGAGGCAGGAGACTTGCTTGAACTTGGGAAGCAGAGATTGCAATGAGCTGAGATCACGCCATTGCAAACTGCAGCCTGGGCGACAGAGCAAGTCTCGATCTCACTAAAAAACAAAACAAAATAGCCAGGCGAGGTGGCTCTTGCCTGTAATCCCAGCACTTTGGGAGGCTGAGGAGGGCAGATCACGAGGTCAAGAGATGAGCCCATTCAGGCCAACATAGTGAAACCCCATCTGTACAAAAAATACAAAAATTAGCTGGGTTTGGTGGCATGCACCTGAAGTCCCAGCTACCCGGAACACTGAGGTAGGAGAATCACTTGAACCTAGGAGGTGGAGGTTGCAGTGAGCTGAGATCGCACTCCAGCCTGGAGGCAGAGCGAGACTGTCTCAGAAAAACCCCACAACAACCCCTTCCCTGACTCGCCTGCCAGTAGTATCAATTATGCCTCAATCCGTTCTCCCAGAGCACACACCACTTTGGCTCATTGCAACCAATGAGGAATGATACACTTGTAGCTGGGATTACAGACACACGCCACCATGCCCAGCTAATTTTCTGTATTTTTAGTAGAGACGGGGTTTCACCATGTTGACGAGGATGGTCTCGATCTCTTGATCTCGTGATCCACCCGCCTCGGCCTCCCAAAGTGCTGGGATTACAGGCTTGAGCCACCGCGCCCGACCCCCTTCAGCTAATTTTTAAAAATTTTTTCTAAAATAGGGTCCTGTTAACTTGTTATAACTTTTATAGTGTCTATTTCCTCACCTGCCTGCAGCCTCCATGTCTAGCTTGCTCTACCATTTGATGTCTGTTGCCTGGTTCATCACCTGTCACATAGTGGCTGCATGATAAATATTTGTTGAATACATCAATGAATCGGCCAGGCATGATAGCTCACGCCTGTGATCCCAGAACTTTGGGAGGGCAAAGTGGGCAGATTGCTTGAGGTCAGGAGTTTGAGACCAGCCTCTCCAACATGGTGAAACCCTGTCTCTACTAAAAATACAAAAATTATCCAGGCATGGTTGTGGGCACCTGTAATCCCAGCTACTGAGGAGGGTGAGGAAGGAGAATCGCTTGAACCCGGGAGGCAGAGGTTACAGTGAGCCGAAATCACACATGATCAGCCACTGCACTCCAGCCTGGGTGATAGAGCGACTCTGTCTCAATACATGCAGGAACAAATGAATCAATCCAGATGTTGATGAAGGAACTTGGACCAAATCAGGAAGGGCCTGTCTTCCAGTTGGGTGTGGGTAAGCACAGAAAAATATTGGTGAAAGGGCTTTGGGGACACCTTGAGTGCAAAGCTCTGTCGAGAAGAGTTAATGAAACATCCAGCTTAGGCTGGGCGAGGTGGCTCACGCTTATAATCGCAGCACTTTAGGAGGCTGAGGCGGGCAGATTACAAAGTCAAGAGATAAAGACCATCCTGGCCAACATGGTGAAACCCATCTCTACTAAAAATACAAAAATTAGCTGGCTTGGTGGCAGGTACCTGTAATCTCAGTTACTCGAGAAGCTGAGGCAGGAGAATCACCTGTAATCCCAGTTATTCGAGAGGCTGAGGCAGGAGAATCGCTTGAACCCAGGAGGCAGAGGTTGCAATGAGCTGAGATTGTGCTACTGCACTCCAGCCTAGCGACAGAGCGAGTCCATCTCAAAAGAAAGAAAGAAAAGAATGAAAGAGAAAGAAAGGAAAGAAAGAAAAAGAAAGAAAGGAAGGAAGGAAAGAAAGAAACATCCATCCAGCTGGTGGAAACTACTGCTCTTGCCCAGGCTCCATAGGGAGGATGTGGTGTTAGTGTTATTTTTAGCGGGAATAGCTGATCCTCAGGACTCTCCCTTTCTCCCTGCAAACAGAGAGGGCAGTCTGTTGAATGCAGTGTTGGCACAGGAGTGCATGCCCATGTACATGAGTTATGTGATTCAATGGAAAGAAATATAAAATAAGCGAAGAGAGATCACAATGGGTGAGGGTTCTTCAGGCCCATCCATCTGGGGGCAAGAACCTGGCAATATGGCACTCTGGAGCATGCCTCTCTGGAGGCAGGGACATGCTCAGGTAAGAGCAGTGGCCTGGCTCAATTCCAGCTCTGCCGCTCACCTACTGTGCAGCCTCATTAGGGTACTTCATTTCTCTGAGCCTCACTTTCCGGTTTTGTAAATTGGGAATGGAAGTATACATAGAATCTACATCAGATAATTGTGTTTTTTTGTTTGCTTCTTTTTGAAATGGAGTCTCGCTCTGTGGCCCAGGCTGGAGTGCAGTGGTGTGATCTCTGCTCACTGCAACCTCTGCCTCCCAGGTTCAAGCGATTCTCCTGCCTCAGCCTCCCGAGTAGCTGGGATTACAGACATGCACGACCACACCTGGCTAATTTTTATATTTTTAGTAGAGACAGAGTTTTTCCATGTTGGTCAAGCTGGTCTTGAACTCCTGACCTCAGGCAATCTGTCCGCCTTGGCTTCCCAAAGTGCTGGGATTACAAGTGTGAACTACTGTGCTTGGCCAGATAATTGTTTTTATTATTATTATCATTTTGTAGACAGAGTCTCGCTCTGTCACCCACACTGGGGTGCAGTGGCACAATCTTGGCTTACTGTAACTGCCACCTCCCAGGTTTAAGTGATTCTCCTGCCTCAGTCTCCTGAATAGCTGGGATTACAGGTGCGCACCAGCATGCTCAGCTAATTTTCTGTATTTTTAGCAGAGACGAGGTTTCACCATGTTGGCCAGGCTGGTTGCAAACCCCTGACCTCAAGTGATACGCCTGCCTCACCCTCCCAAAGTGCTGGGATTACAAGCATGAGCCACTGTGCCTGGCCTATTTTCAATTGTTTTTATCATTATTATTATTTTTTGAGACTGAGTCTTACTCTGTCACCCAGGCTGGAGTGCAGCGGTGCAATCTCGGCTCACTTCAAACTCTGCCTCCCAGGTTCAAGCAATTCTCCTGCCTCAGCCTCCAGAATAGTTGGGATTACAGGCATGTGCCACCATGCCTGGCTAATTTTTTTTTTATTTTTAGTAGAGACAGGGTTTCACCATATTGGCCAGGCTGGTGTTTTTTATTTAAAAAAAAATTTTTTGTTCTTTCTTTTTTTTTTTTTTTGAGACGGAGTTTCGCTCTTGTTACCCAGGCTGGAGTGCAATGGCGAGATCTAGGCTCACTGCAACCTCCGCCTCCTGGGTTCAGGCAATTCTCCTGCCTCAGTCTCCTGAGTAGCTGGGATTACAGGCACTTGCCACCATGCCCAGCTAATTTTTTGTATTTTTAGTAGAGACGGGGTTTCACCATGTTGACGAGGATGTTCTTGATCTCTTGACTTTGTAATCCACCCGCCTCAGCCTCCCAAAGTGCTGGAATTACAGGCTTGAGCCACCACGCCCGGCCTATTTTAAAAAATTTTTTATTCTTTTTAGAGATAGAATCTCGCTCTGTCACCCAGGCTGAAGTGCAGTGGCATGATAATGGCTCACTGTAGCCTCTACCTCCCAGGCTCAAGCTATGCTCCTGCCTCCACCTCCACAGTAGCTGTGACTGCAGGGGTGTGCCATCACACCTGGCTAATTTTTAAATTTTTGGTAGAGACAGGGTCATGACATGTTGCCCAGTCTGGTCTGGAACTCCTGGGTGCAGGGTATCTGCCTGCCTCGGCTTCCCAAAGTGTTAGGATTACAGGCATGAGCCACCACGCCCAGTCAACGTCAAAGAATTAGATAAGAGAATATGCACAGAGCCTTCAGAATGATGTGTCACAAAGTAAGTGCTCAGTAAATGTGGATCTTGCTTGTGGGCGGGGAGATTTAATCAGGCTACTCCAAGCCTGGACCCTCCTCATAATCACACAAGGCTCTCAGCTGCCATACTCATTTAGCTTACCAAGATCCTCAGCAAGAGGAAGGATGAGGCCAGGTGTGGTGGCTCAAGCCTGTAATCCCAACACTTTGGGAGGTGAATCACTTGAGGCCAGGAGTTCGAGATCAGCCTAGCCAATGTGGTGAAACCCCGTCTCTACTAAAAATACAAAAATTGAGCCAGGCGCGGTGGCTCAAGCCTGTAATCCCAGCACTTTGGGAGGCCGAGGCGGGTGGATCACGAGGTCGAGAGATCGAGACCATCCTGGTCAACATGGTGAAACCCCGTCTCTACTAAAAATACAAAAACTAGCTGGGCGTGGTGGCACATGCCTGTAATCCCAGCTACTTAGGAGCCTGAGGCAGGAGAATAGCCTGAGCCCAGGAGGCGGAGGTTGCGGTGAGCCAAGACCACGCCATTGCACTCCAGCCTGGGTAACAAGAGCGAAACTCCGTCTCAAAAAAAAAAAAAAAAAAAAAAAAAAAAAAAAAAAAAATACAAAAATTGGCCAGGTGTAATGGTGCATGCCTGTAACACCAGCTACTGGGGAGGCTGAGGCACAAGAATCGCTTTGAACACGGGAAGCAGAGGCTGCAGTGAGCTGAGATAGTGCCACTTCTCTCCAGACTGGGCAACAGAACAAGGAGAAAAAAAAAAAAAAAAGGAGGAATACTGGATTCTGGTCTCTGGCCTCTGGAAGGGTATAAGAAGCATTTCCAGGCCAGGCATGGTGGCTCATGCCTGTAATCCCAGTACCTTGGGAGGCCGAAGCAGGCTGATCACCTCAGGTTGGGAGTTCCACACCAGCCTGACCAACATAGAGAAACCCCAACTCTAGTAAAAATACAGAAAATTAGCTGAGCATGCTGATGCGCACCTGTAATCCCAGCTACTCAGGAAGCTGAGGCAGGAGAATTGCTTGAACCTGCGGGGTGGAGGTTGTGGTGAGCTGAGATCTCACCGTTGCACTCCAGCCTGGGCAACAAAAGCGAAACTCCATCTCAAAAACAAACAAACTAAGCATTTCCATGTGGACTGTGGTGAATTGACCATGTGAGACTGTCTGCCCTGCCCTCCCTAGCTGCTTTCTTGGTACAGCAGGCTTGACTTGGGAAATCACCTTCTCAGAATCCCAGTTCCTCAACTGAAAAGTAGGTAAAAAGCGATCTATTTGCAGAGCTGTGTGTGAGTCAAAAGCCAGGGAACACCTTGCACACTGCGAGGTTTTCATCGTGAACCCGATTCTTGCAGTCTTGCCCCCAGCACATTTTATGTGGCCCTCTCTCCTCTGTGCTTCAATTTTCCTGTGTGTAAAATAGGGAGAGTCTACTGCCTTCCGTGGGGGCTGTAAAATGTTTTTAAACTGTTTTGGACGTGGGGCCGGAGAGATGTCTTGAATTCCGGCCAAGGCCAAAGCAGGTGCTTCGCTTCCTCGGTGCACGCCCTACAACAGGTGGGCTCCGCGTAGCAGGTGCTGCTGCGCCCTCTGCCGGTCGGGGCGGGAGACAAAAACGGGGGAGTAGGGAGAATTACAGCGCCTCAGGGAGCTATTTCAGAGGGGGCAAGTGGAAGGCGCTAAGCGAACAGATAATGAAATTACTGAAAGAGTTAATATGTTAGTGCACCGCTTGGAACGCAGAGGGAAGGACCATTTGCGGTGCAGTTGGTGGTTCCTTCCCTCTGAATTTAGGTCCATTTGGTTTGTCCCGGAGTGCTTATCAACACGTCAGAGGGCCTGGGAACGGAGCGTCCTGGGAAATATAGTTTCCAGACGGGCTTCCCGCGCCACTTCCCGGCGCCCTTGGCGGCGAGAGGACTCCATCTCCCGACGTGCCCCGGGTCCGGGAGGCGGAGGGCCGCTGTGGCGTCGGGCCCGTGGCCGAGCCGGGGGTGGGGCTCGAGGCGCCTCCGCGGCCGTGGACAAGCGTCCGTGCGGCCTGGTCCGGGCCATGTCGGTGTGAGGACCCCGCCGCCGCCGCCGCCGACCCACTCGTTCTGGCCCCGGCCCCATCCCCGGCCCGGCAGCGCCGCGCACCATGGGCTCCATTCTCAGCCGTCGCATCGCGGGGGTGGAGGACATCGATATCCAGGCGAACTCGGCCTATCGCTACCCTCCGAAGTCCGGTGAGCGACCGGTCCCCGGCGCGTTCGGCGGGGCGTGGGCTGGAACGCGGGCCCGGCGGGCGCGGGCGCGGGGGCGGGGAGCTGGGGGCTGGGCGCACTATTCGATCCCCTCTGGGTCTTGTACTTTCCCAGAGCCTTCGCGCGGCCCCTTGGCCCCGGGGTCCCGAGCCTTAGGCGTGGCTGGGGACCCCGGAGGAACCAGCGCCAGCCGTGTGCGGCACTGCCACTGCACGGCTGGGGTGACCTTGGGGCAGTCCCTTCGCCCCGGCCGCCTCAGCTCTGTCCTGGGGGGCGGGGAGCTCCTGGGGGAAGCCCTGAGGGCGGGGCGGGGTGCTGAGCCGGGGTCCCGACGCTTCGCTCCTGCCTGGAAAGGGCTCATTGTCGTCAGATTGACCTCACCACGGGGCCGGTTTTCGCTTTCTTTGGTGGCTTGGTGTGAAGGCCAAGCCAGTGGTTTGGGCACTTTCCCACCCATCAAGACGGAGGCTGTTGGTGTGTGTGGGTGGGGGGAGTGGGATTGGGCCCAAGGAGATGATTCGAATTGATGGAGAGGGCCCAGGGTCCTTGCTGAGAGGACAGGAGAGTATTTGGAGAGGACCCACCCGTTTACTCAGGTCTCCGTTTTATGGCTGAGGGACTTAAGTCACCAAGGAGGAAGTGACTGTCAAGATTTCAGCTGGATGGAAGCACAGTTGGAATCAGGACCAGATGTGGGGCTCCCAGGCAGTCTTGTTCCCCGCTCTCTTCCTGCCTCTATTGATGAACATGGGTTGACTGGGAACATCTGGCTCCAGATTCTCATCCTCCATCTCCTTCTGCCGTCATTTGTGGTGGAAAGGAGAAGAGGAAGAGGAGCGAGAACTTGGGCGTCGCGGGGACATCCAGCTTGGGTCCTCAGATCCTGGTTTCTCCTCTGATGTCCCAGTCTCCCGGTTATCTCTGGACACCCACGGGCCAGAGTTCTCTGAGTGTGGGCCAGGTCCACAGAGGAGAGGACTGTTAGACATGCCAGACCCTGCCTGCCTTGGACCCACCGGGGCCTGGGAAGCTGCGTTGTCAACCCATTCCCCACTTGAGTTTTATGTCCACTCAAGTTTAAAAAATTGCTCTTCATCGTTGCTGTTTAGAGTAAATAAACTGTTCATATATGTGCGTATATACATATATATGAAAAAAAACAAAACAAAACAAAACAACAACTTAACCTGCCCAGGTTTTGTAAGGTGTGACAAGGTGAAGATCTGGGGCCACTGGTTGAAGTGAGGGGAACCAGCACGGTTTGGGGGCACCGTGAAGGGGATGGATTCAGAGCTGGGCAGAACACACTGTTGCCTGCCTGCTGGAGAGAGCACCTAGGCGTCCCCAGACTTTTTACACAGGGGGCCAGTTCACTGTCCCTCAGACCGCTGGAGGGCTGCCACATACTGTGCTCCTCTCAATGACCACCAATGAAAGAGGTGCCCTTCCTGAAGTGCGGCGGCTGTGGGGGAGGTGGGGGCGGGCGGATAAATGGCCTCAGGGGGCCGCATGCTGGCCGTAGTTTGGGAACGCCTGCTCTAGGGGGTTCGGCCCTGGGGTTTCCCTGGAAGTTCTGAGGGCTGATGGCCCCGTGTCCGATGGAGCAGTTTGCTGTTGTCCTCTTCCACCTCTGATGTTCTTCCAGCATGTCTCTGGCTGAGTGACCTTGGTTGAGGTTGCTTAACCCTCTGGATCCTGATTTCCTCATCTGTAAAATGGGCTGGTGCTTATATAGCCCTCAGAATCACACCTGGCTCAGAAGTCCCTGCCAAATGCTAGCTGCTCTAATTGCTCATAAAGGAGGCTAGGTGACTGGCTAATGACCCTAATCATAGTAAGGACTGGCATGACAGAGATATCAAAAAGTTGAGTGGCACTTCCTGTCACCTGGGACCTGAGCTCTCTTGATGTCCCTTCACTTGGACTGGGCAAAATGACACATACATGGCATTGACAGCCCACTTCTGGATCCCACTGTGGCTGAAATGTCATTGCTAATCACTCATGGCCCTCCTTCCCACTGAGCATCCATCATAGAACACCTGAGTCAGCCACTATTAATTGGTTGGCACTGGCACGCAGGAGAAACCCATCGGCCGTCTGGGTCATGCTGCCAGTGCCAGCAGTGTTCTGGGCCAGTAGAGTCCTCAGGTCCTCTCCAGCTATGCTTTTTTCCATTTTCTTTTTTTTTTTTTTTTTTTTTTTTTTTTTTTGAGACGGAGTTTCGCTCTTGTTACCCAGGCTGGAGTGCAATGGCACCATCTCGGCTCACCGCAACCTCCGCCTCCTGGGTTCAGGCAATTCTCCTGCCTCAGCCTCCTGAGCAGCTGGGATTACAGGCACACGCCACCATGCCCAGCTGATTTTTTGTATTTTTAGTAGAGACGGGGTTTCACCATGTCGACCAGGATGGTCTCGAACTCTCGACCTCGTGATCCACCCGCCTCGGCCTCCCAAAGTGCTGGGATTACAGGCTTGAGCCACCGTGCCCGGCCGCTTTTTTCCATTTTCTTCTCCATCGATTCCTGGGACCTTGCAGACTCTTGTGCTTCTCTTTATTCATCCCCCCTGGTCCTTTGCTTGGTGCAAGGGTTTTAGGATGCCGGCCCTTGCCTTTGTGCCCCCATTGGTTTCCTAGACTCCCTCCTCCCCTCTCTCCTTAAAGAGAACTCCAGCTGGGCGCGGTGGCTCAAGCCTGTAATCCCAGCACTTTGGGAGGCCAAGGCGGGTGGATCACGAGGTCGAGAGATCGAGACCATCCTGGTCAACATGGTGAAACCCCGTCTCTACTAAAAGTGCAAAAAATTAGCTGGGCATGGTGGCATGTGCCTGTAATCCCAGCTACTCAGGAGGCTGAGGCAGGAGAATTGCCTGAGCCCAGGAGGCGGAGGTTGCGTTGAGCCGAGATCGCGCCATTGCACTCCAGCCTGGGTAACAAGGGCGAAACTCCGTCTCAAAAAAAAAAAAAAAAAAAAAAAAAGAGAACTCCATAAGGTCAAGGATGGGAGGCAGACTGGGAGCAGGGCAGATGTTTGAAATGGTTTTGGGGGTTGCTCCCATATACCATTCAGTTACCTGATGAGAAAGGTTTCTTTTCAAATCTCTGTCAATGTTGTTGGTTATGTCAAGGAGAAAGAAGCATTGGGTGCTAACGTATGTATTTTTAACACCGAACAGTCCAGTTTTCTTTTTTTTTTTTTTTTTTGAGACGGAGTTTCGCTCTTGTTACCCTGGCTGGAGTGCAATGGCACGATCTCGGCTCACCGCAACCTCCGCCTCCTGGGTTCAGGCAATTCTCCTGCCTCAGCCCCTCCTGAGTAGCTGGGATTACAGGCACGCACCACTATGCCCAGCTAATTTTTTGTATTTTTAGTAGAGACGGGGTTTCACCATGTTGACCAGGATGGTCTCGATCTCTTGACCTCGTGATCCACCCGCCTCGGCCTCCCAAAGTGCTGGGATTACAGGCGTGAGCCACCGCGCCCGGCCCAGTCCAGTTTTCTTAATGGAACTTTCGGTATGTTCTGCAGCAGTGCTCAGCTCAAATTTAATATTCGCTTTGTTTTCACTGTATTTTAGTCTTCATAGCTTTATTGAGGTATAGTTCATGTCCCACACAACTCGTCCATTGTAAGCATGACTTGATGGTTTTTAGTTAATTTATAGAATTGTGCAGTTGTCACCACAGTTACAGACATTTCCTTCATAAAAGTTTCCTTCCATCTGTTTGCAAAGTCCCTGCCCCAACCTCTACCTTCAGCCCATCAGTGATCTGCTTTCTTTCTTCCTTTTTTTTTTTTTTTTTTTGGTTGAGATGGAGTCTTGCTCTGTTGCCAGGCTGGAGTGAAGTGGCATGATCTTGGCTCACTGCAAACTCCACCTCCCAGGTTCAGGTAATTCTCCTGCTTCAGCCCCCTGACTAGCTGGGACTGCAGGCACATGCCACCATGCCCGGCTAATTTTTATAATTTTAATAGAGACGGGTTTTACCATGTTGGCCAGGATGGTCTCAATCTCCTGACCTTGTGATCCACCTGCCTCAGCCTCCCAAAGTGCTGAGATTACAGGCATGAGCCACTGCACCTGGCCCTGCTTTCTTTTTCTTTCTTTCTTTCTTTCTTTTTTTTTTTTTGAGATATAGTCTCCCTCTGTTATGCAGGCTGGAGAGCAGCGGTGGGATCTCAACTCACTGCAACTTCCGCCTCCTCATTTCAGGTGATCATCCCTCCTCAGCCTCTGGAGTAGCTAGGATTACAGGTACCTGCCACCACGCCCGGTTAATTTTTGTATTTTTAGTAGAGGCAGGGTTTTCATCATGTTGGCCAGGCTAGCCTTGAACTCCTGACCTCAGGTGATCCATCCGCCTCGGCCTCCCAAAATGCTGGGATTACAGGTGTGAGTCACCGAGCCTGGCATTCTTTCTGTTCGTATATGTGTATGTGTGTGTGAAAAATGTCTATTTGAGTCTTTTGTCGAATTTTTAAAAACTGGATTATCTTACGGTGTTTTTTTTTTTTTTTTTTGAGACGGAGTTTCGCTCTTGTTACCCAGGCTGGAGTGCAATGGTGCGATATCGGCTCACCGCAACCTCCGCCTCCTGGGTTCAGGCAATTCTCCTGCCTCAGCCTCCTGAGTAGCTGGGATTACAGGCACGCGCCACCATGCCCAGCTAATTTTTTGTATTTTTAGTAGAGACGGGGTTTCACCATGTTGACCAGGTTGGTCTCGATCTCTCGACCTTGTGATCCACCCGCCTCGGCCTCCCAAAGTGCTGGGATTACAGGCTTGAGCCACCGCGCCCGGCTATCTTATGGTGTTGTAACAAAGAGTTCTTTATGTGTTCTGGATAGGATTCCTGTATCAGCCATGTGATTTGCAAATATTTTCTCCAAGTCTGGCCTGCCTTTTAATTTTCTTTTTCTTTTCTTTTCTTTTTTTTTAAGAGGGAGTCTCTCTCTGTCGTTCAGGCTGGAGTGCAGTGGCGCAATCTTGGCTCACTTCAACCTCCGCCTCCTGGGTTGTAGCGATTCTGCCTCAGCCTCCCGAACAGCTGCGACTACAGGCGTGCACGACCACACCTGGCTAATTTTTGTATTTTTAATAAAGGTAGGGTTTCACCATGTTGGCCATCTTGGTCTTGAACTCCTGATTTCAGGTGATCGATCTGTCCATCTCAGCCTCCCAAAGTGCTGGGATTACAGTTGTGAGCCACAATGCCCAACATATTTTTTTAATGGTGTTTCTTTTGAAGAGCAAAAGTTTTGAATTTTGATGAATTCAAATTTATTGCCTTTTTTTTTTTTTTTTTTTTTTTTTTTTTTGAGATGGAATTTTGCCCTGTCACCCAGGCTGGAGTGCAATGACGTGATCTTGGCTCACTGCAACCTCTGCCTCCCGAGTTCAAGTGATTCTCCTGCCTCAGCCTCCCGAATAGCTGGGATTACAGGTACGTGCCACCACGCCTGGCTAATTTTTTGTATCTTTAGTAGAGATGGGGTTTCACCATGTTGGCCAGGCTGGTCTCGAACTCCTGACCTCGTGATCTGCCCTCCTTGGCCTCCCAAAGTGCTGAGATTACAGGCGTGAGCCACTGGGCCTGGCTTTTTTTTTTTTTTTTTTTTTTAAAAGACTCAGTCTTGTCCACCAGGTTGGAGTGCAATGGCTTAATCTTGGCTCACTGCAACCTCTGCCTCCTGGGTTCAAGCAGTCCTGCCTCAGCCTCCCACGTAGCTGGGATTGCAGACGTCCGCCACCATGCCCTGCTAATTTTTGTATTTTTAGTAGAGACAGGGTTTCATGGTGTTGGCCAGGCTGGTCTTGAACTCCTGACCTCAGGTGATACACCTGCCTCGGCCTCTCAAAGTGCTGGGATTACAGGTGTGAGCCACCTCACCTAGCCTAATTTATTGCTTTTTTTTTTTTTTTTTTTTTTGAGACGGAGTTTCGCTCTTGTTACCCAGGCTGGAGTACAATGGCGCGATCTTGGCTCACCACAACCTCCGCCTCCTGGGTTCAGGCAATTCTTCTGCCGCAGCCTCCCGAGTAGCTGGGACTACAGGCAGTCACCACCATGCCCAGCTAATTTTTGTATATTTAGTAGAGACGGGGTTTCACCATGTTGACTAGGATGGTCTCGATTTCTTGACCTCGTGATCCACCCGCCTCGGCCTCCCAAAGTGCTGGGATTATAGGCATGAGCCACCGCGCCTGGCCAATTTATTGCTTTTTAAGTGAATGATGCTTTTGGAGTTATGTTTTAGAAATCTTGGCTGGGCAAGGTGGCTCACACCTGTAATCCCAGCACTTTGAGAGGCTGAGGTGGGTCGATCACGAGATTAGGCGTTTGAGACCAGCCTGACCAACATAGTGAAACTCTGTCTCTACTAAAAATAAAAAGATTACCTAAGTGTGGTGGTGAGTGCTTGTAATCCCAGCTGCTTAGAAGGTTGAGGTAGGAGCATTGCTTGAACCAATGAGTTGGAGATTGCAGTGAGTCGAGATCACGCCACTGTACTCTAACCTGGTGAAAGAGTGAGACTCAGTCTCAAAAAAAAAAAAGGAAATCTTGACTGGGTGTGGAGGCTCACTCTGTAAGCCCAGCATTTTGAGAGGTAAGGTGGACAGATCACCTGAGGTCAGGAGTTTGAGATCAGCCTGGCCAACATGGTAAAACCCTGTCTCTACTAAAAATACAAAAAATTAGCAGGACACTGTGGTGTATGCCTGTAATTCCAGCTACTTGGGAGTCTGAGGCAGGGGAATTGCTTCAACCTGGGAGGTGGAGGTTGGGTTGCAGTCAGTGGAGATTGAGCCACTGCACTGCAGCCTGGGCAACAGAGCCTCGCCCGCAAAAAAAAAAAAAAAAAAAGAAAAAAATCTTTGCCTACGTCAAGGTCACAAAGATTTTCTCCTATTTTTTTTTATAGAAGTTTATAGTTTTTTTTTTTTTTTTTTTTGAGACGGAGTTTCGCTCTTGTTACCCAGGCTGGAGTGCAATGGCGCGATCTCGACTCACCGCAACCTCCGCCTCCTGGGTTCAGGCAATTCTCCTGCCTCAACCTCCTGAGTAGCTGGGATTACAGGCATGCGCCACCATGCCCAGCTAATTTTTTGTATTTTTAGTAGAGATGGGGTTTCACTATGTTGACCGGGATGGTCTCGATCTCTTGACCTCGTGATCCACCCGCCTCGGCCTCCCGAAGTGCTGGGATTACAGGCGTGAGCCACCGCGCCCGGCCTATAGTTTTAGCTCTTACATTTAGGTCTTTGATCCATTTTGAGTTAATTTTTTTTTTTTTTTAAATTTTGGGAGGGTCTTGTTCTGTTGTTCAGGCTGGATGTGGTGGTGTGATCACAATGATCGCAATTCCCTCTAGCCTTGACTTCCCAGCTCAGGTGATTCTCCCACCTCAGCCTCCCAAGTAGCTGGGTTTTCCCAGCTATGAGTTTGTACCACCATGCCTAGCAAATTTGTTTTCTTTTTTTGAGACAAAGTCTTGCTCTGTTGCCCAGGCTGGAGTGCAGTTGCGCTATCTCGGCTCACTGCAACCTCTGTCTCCCAGGTTCAAGTGATTCTTCTGCCTCAGCCTCCTGAGTAGCTGGGATTATAGGCGTATGCCACCATGCCTGGTTAGTTTTTTTTTTTTTTTTTTTTGAGATGGAGTCTTGCCCTGTTGCTCAGGCTGGAGTGCAGTGGCGGGATCTTGGCTCACTGCAACCTCTGCCTCCCGGGTTAAAGCTGCCTCAGCCTCCTGAGTAGCTGGGATTATAGGCGTATGCCACCATGCCTGGTTAGTTTTTTTTTTTTGTTTTTTTTTTTTTTTTGAGATGGAGTCTTGCCCTGTTGCTCAGGCTGGAGTGCAGTGGCGGGATCTTGGCTCACTGCAACCTCTGCCTCCTGGGTTAAAGCGAGTCTCCTGTCTCAGCCTTCTGAGTAGGTGAGACTACAGGTGTGTGCCACCACGCCCAGCTAATTTTTTTGTATTTTTAGTAGAGACAGGGTTTCACCATGTTGGCCAGAATGGTCTCTATCTCTTGACCTCATGATCCGCCTGTCTCGGCCTCCCAGAGTGCTGGGTTTACAAGTGTGAGCCACTGCACCTGGCTGTTCTTTTTTAATAACAGCTTTGTTGAGATCTAATTCACAGCATATAAGTCACACTGAAAATGTCCAGTCTGGATGTTTTTAGTATACTTGTGTTGTGCAGCCTTCTCCACTGCCTAGTTCCAAAATATCTTCATCACACTAAAAAGAAACCCAGTGCCCATGTAACAGTCATTCTAGGTGAGGCGTGGTGGCTCATCTGTAATCCCAGCAATTTGGGAGTCCAGGACTGGCAGATTACTTGAGTTCAGGAGTTTGAGACCAGCCTGGGCAACACAGCAAAACCTTGTCTCTACAAAAAATACAAAATTTATCAGCGTGTGGCGGTGTGCACCTTTAGTTCCAGCTACTTGGTGGGCTGAGATGGGAGGATGCTTGAGCTCAGGATATCCAGGCTGCAGTGAACCATCATTGCCCCACTGCACTCCAGCCTGGGCAACAGAGTAAGACTCTGTCTCTAAAGAATAAATTAATAAGCCGGGCGCGGTGGCTCAAGCCTGTAATCCCAGCATTTTGGGAGGCCGAGGCAGGTGGATCACGAGGTCAAGAGATCGAGACCATCCTGGTCAACATGGTGAAACCCCGTCTCTACTAACAATACAAAAAATTAGCTGGGCATGGTGGCACGTGCCTGTAATCCCAGCTACTCGGGAGGCTGAGGCAGGAGAATTGCCTGAATTCAGGAAGCCGAGGTTGTGGTGAGCCGAGATCGCGCCATTGCACTCCAGCAAGAGCGAAACTCTGTCTCAAAAAAAAAAAAAAAAAAAAGAATAAATTAATAAAATTTGGCCTGGCACGGTGGCTCATGCCTGTAATCCTAGCACTTTGGGAGGCCGAGGCGGGTGGACCACTTAAGGTCATGGGTTTGAGAGCAGCCTGGTCAACATGGTAAAACCCCATCTCTTCTAAAAATACAATAAATTAGCTGGACGTGGTAGCAGGTGCCTGCAATCCCAGCTACTCAGGAGGCTGAGGCAAGAGAATTGCTTGAACCCAGGAAGCAGAGGTTGCAGTGAGCTGAGATCACACCACTGCATTGCAGCCTGGGCAGCTGAGGCCACGTTCTATTTATTTACAAAGTTAATACGATTTTTTTTTTTTAAAGGGCTTGAGTTTCATAGTAGGGACATTCAAAGGTAAAAGCAATCCTAACAGGCTGTGAAAATTGCACCTGCTGTGGGGGGCAACCCTGTAGGGGTGTGGTGGGAGGAGCACGGGCTTCAGAGTCCTGGGCTGACAGTAGCCCCAGCTCTGCCAGTGACTTCCTCAGGGGCCTTAGCCATTCATCAGCTCAATGGGGCCCCATTTCCCTGGCTGAACCCTGGGGATCAGCTCTGATTCCCTGGGCCCCTTTCATGTCTGGCCACCAGTCCATGTGAGCCAGCAGGAAGGGACAGACCCTGGCCCTCGTCCAGCCTGGCTTTTGTTTTTCGTGATGCCCGGAAGTTTTCTGGAAAACGTTCTGTATTTCCTGGATGATCCTGAAGTGGTGACCTCTCCTGCCTGCCCACTTCCCAGACACAGTGCCGCCTGGGTCCCACGTTGGCTGGCTTTCCCCACGCCCTTCCCCTGTGTCCTGTGAGGCTGTCCAGCTTTGTTCTTGCTTTGGGGTCGTCTTGTCCTGTGGAGGATGGTGTGGTGTCTTGTGCGCCGTCCCTGCAGTGCCTGACTTGTGCTCACTGAGCAACTGTAGAGCTGCCCGGAGTTCAGCCCCTGCCTGTACTCAAGGAGGGGTCTGTGTCCCTCTGCTTGTTTGCAGAAAAGCCGACCTGGAGCAGTGTTGGAGGGGGTCACTTAATCCTGAACGAGCATTCTGTCATTTGCCTTTCCATAGAATGGGGAAAGAAGCAAGAGGTTTGAGGAGTGACTGAAATCAAGACTTGAGGCTGTGAGAAGTCCTTTCATCCATCTTGCTGGGGACTTGGGTCCTCTCACCTGGTGTTGGGTGTGGGGCCTCAGGCAGGCCTGGCATCCCTGAGGTGGGCAGAAGGTTGCATTAGCTCCTCAGGGGTCAGCACTGGCATCACTGCTCGCATACCCTTAGCTTTCTTCCAGCAGGGCTCCTACCCCGCAGAACAGACACTCTCTGTGATGTCTCTGAGAGCCCAGACTCCCAGGGAACCTTCTGGGGAATCAAAAGAAAGGAAAGATTGCTTCAGTGCTTTGGGGGAAAAAAGTGTGTATGTACACATACTGTACATAGACATTTAAAATCAGGGGCCGGGGGCCGGGCATGGTGGCTCATGCCAGTAATCCCAGCAATTTGGCTGAGGCCGAGGCAGGCAGATCACTTAGGTGAAACCCCCATCTCTACTAAAAATATTAAAAAAAAAAAATTAGGCAGGTGTGGTGGTGTGCACCTGCAATCCCAGGTACTCAGATTAGGGTTGAGGTGGGAGAATCTCTTGAATACAAGAGGCCGAGGTTGCAGTGAACCAAGATCACACCACTACACTTCAGCCTGGGTGACAGCCAGACCGTGTTTCTAAAGCAATAAATTAATCAAGTAAATGAAAAATAATAAATTGAGGCATTTATTTATTTAGAGATGGAGAGACGGAGTCTTACTCTGTCGTCCAGGCTGGAGTGCAGTGGTGCGATCTTGGCTCACTGCAATCTCCGCCTCCTGGGTTCAAGCAGTTCTCTGCCTCAGCCTGTTGAGTAGCTGGAATTATAGATGCCTGACACTAAGCCTGGCAAATTTTTTGTATTTTTAGTAGAGATGGTGTTTCTTTTCTCTTTCTTTCTCTCTTCTTTCTTTTTCTCTTTCTTTTCTTTTTCTTTCTTTCTCCTTCCTTCCTTCCCTCCCTCCATCTCTCTCTTCCTTCCTTCCTTGCTTCCTTTTTTTCTTATAGATGGGGTTTCACCATGTTGGTGAGGCTGATCTTAAACTCCCGACCTCAGGTGATCTGCCCGCCTTGGCCTCCAAAGTGCTTGGATTACAGGTGTGAGCCACCAGCCCGGCCGAGATGGGGTTTCACTATATTGGCCACTCTAGTCTTGAACTCCTAAACTTGTGATCCACCCACCTCGGCCTCCCAAAGTGCTGGGACTGCAGGCATGAGCCACCGAGCCCAGTCTATGTATTTATTTATTTATTTATTTTTTTTGAGACAGAGTCTCGCTCTGTCACCGAAGCTGGAGTGCAGTGGTGAGAGCTCAGTTCACTTTAGCCTCAGCCTCCCAGGTTCATGCAGTTCTCCTACCTCAGCCTCTGGAGTAGCTGGGATCACCGGCATGAGCCACTGGGCCTGGCCAAGGCTACCATGCTTCTAGGAAATGTACAGCTCATCAACATGCAGTTTGATAAATGATCACAAAGTGAACCTGTTGAGAAAAATAGAGTAGTACCTGTTCCCAGAGGCCCCTGTTGTCCCCTCCTGAACAATTTGCCTCCCCCTTCTTCCGTGGTAACCCTCTCTTGACTTCCACCCTGGGTGAGTTCTGCTTGGGTTTGAACTTGAGAGAACTGGAGTAGAAGCTCTTCTTGCTCCACCTGGAATGAGATGGGATGCGATGCCCTGGCGGGGTCTGTGAGCAGTGAGTGATCTCGAATCTGCTGTGGGACCCTCCAGCGTCCAGGTGCTGCCCATGGCGAGGCGCCGGGGGAGCAATTCTGCTGGGGACATTCTTGTGTCTGACGGTGGTGCCCTTGAGTCTGATATCTTTGGGTGCATTTTTATGCCTGGGTGTGGACTTGTTGGGGCCCTTGGGTGCGTTCAGCCTTAGTAGATTTTAAACTTTTCTGAGTGAGCAAGCTAACTTGCATTTCTGCAGGCAAGAACACAGGTGCTGGTCCCTCTGCATTCATACTGGCAGTAGGTAGGGTGAGGGGTGCATGCTATTTGTAATTTATTTTTTCAGCCTCACCTTGGATTTCTCATTTTACTTTTTCCTGATGACCAGTGCGGTTGAGAGCCTTTCTGTATGAGAATTGGCCATCTGTTTCTCATCCTCCTGTTGAAGTGCCTGGTGAAGTCTTTTACACATTCAAGCAATTGAGTAGCCAGGTGCAGTGGCTCACACCTGTAATTCCAGCACTTTGGGAGGCCGAGGCAGGTCGATCACCTTAGGTTAGGAGTTTGAGACCAGCCTGGCCAACACAGCAAAATGCCGTCTCTACTAAAAATACAAAAATTAGTTGGGTGTGGCGTTGGGCACCTGTAATCCTAGCTCTTGGGGAGGCTGAAGGCAGGAGAATCGCTTGAACCCGGCAGGCAGAGGTTGCAGTGAGCAGAGATGGTGCCACACTGTACTCCAGCCTGGGCGACAGAGCGAGACTCTGTCACACACACACACACACACACACACAAAAGGATAATTCTTTTTTTGTTGTTGTTGGTTTACAGAAGCTCTTTCCTAAATGCTTTTTATTATGGTTTTAATTTGTTTGGAAATTGGCCATCTCAGTGCCGTTTATGGAAGCCAACCTAGGGAAGAAACGGAGTGGAGTGAAGTCTCGGAGGGAGGTCCCAGGAACTTCAGGGGAAAAGGAGAAGTGGAAGCTGTGAGAATCCAGAGCCCATGTTTGGCTCCAGCCTCAGCGCCATCCTGCTGTCCTGCAGAGCGCTCTGGCTGTTCTGGCATGCACAAGGCCATCGCTACCCACCGGGCTGCTCAAGGACCAAGTGCTGCCGTTGTCCCTGGTCCCATTCCACAGAAGGGAGAATCCAGATGGCCCAGCTTGCTGGTGTCTACCTTGGGGCCAAACTGCCCCTGTCTAGGGGTGGGGGCCCTGAGGGTAGTGGAGGCTGTTTCCAGAAAAGATTGTGTTGGCTGGGGCGGACACACCCCAATCAAAGACAGTGGCTACAGCTTAAGCCACGTCAGCGCACCAGCGTTTCTACGTAGTCAAAGTTGTTCTCAGCTTTGCCTTCCGCACTGGGAGCCAGAGCCCTGTGTTTAGTATGGTATCATGTTTACGTATGGGAGGTTGGAAAGGAACATCTAGCAAGGGTGTTCTCATCTGCTCCTTTGTGTAAATGGGCTTTTTAAAAAATCCTCAGGACATCCTGAATTTTGGGTGTTCCTCTCATCTCAAGTGTGCAGATAAAGAAATCAAGGCCGGGCATGGTGGCTCATGCCTGTAATCCCAGCACTTTGGGAGGCGGGTGGATCATGAGGTCAGGAGTTTGAGACCAGCTTGGCCAACATGGTGAAACCCCATGCCTACTAAAAATAAAAAAAAATTAGCTAGGTGTGGTGGCAGGCACCAGTAATCCTAGCTACTCTGGAGGCTGAGGCAAGAGAATTGCTTGAATCCGGGAAGTGGAGGTTGCAGTGAGCCAACATCGTGCCACTGCACCCCAGCCCAGGCAACAGTGTGCGCCTCTGTCTGCAAAAAAAAAAAAAAATCAAGATCCAAGCCCATGTTGACTTCCTAGCTGGGTGGGGGATTGGTAGCGAGCAGGGAAGCATGGTGGTATGGTGGGCCCAGGGGGATCAATGCGTGGGTGATACAGCTGGGTGGGACCCCCAGGGCGCTCGAAGGCTGAGGGGCTGCCACCCCCTCTGGCCTCCCATCTGGTGGGGGTATCCTGGGACCTGATCTGGTGCAGGTTTGGCTCAACTGAGGTTTATTGGCAATGCGTCAGCTGATTTTGTGAGACTGGTAACCAGGAACATCTGTTCTGTTAGACCATGAGACGAATTTTCAGCAGGTGGAATCAGTGAGCTGTTCCGAGCCCCTGCAGACGCCTCGTGGCCTTGCCACTCCTGCTTCCTCAGGTGGGGATGATGGCTGAGGCAGCCTAGTGAAGTCCGCCCGTGGTGTCTTGGGTCCCTGGGCTGCTGTGTTTCTTAGGAGGCAGGCATTCTGGGTGATCATTCACATCCTGGCTTCCTTCACATGGCTGAGAATGCAGGCTCTGGAGCCTACATGGGGGTCCCAGTGAGAACATCCCTCCCTGGTTGTGTGACCTGAGCAGGTCACTTAGCCTCACTGGGCCTCAGTTTCCCTGTCAGACACCAGTAACAACAGCATCTGCTTTCATTCCTTAGGTGAGTGTTTATACAGCTCTTATGGTGTGGAGGGTGGAGGTCATGAGGATATGGGACCGTGTTGTTGTAAATGACGCCTGCTCTTGGGCAGGGGAGGGCAGAGTGGGCCAACAGGTACATGAGAAAAAGCAGTGACACTATGAGGAGAGTGGCGGTGGGAGCTTTGACAACAAGCTGGCAGGCAGCCTGTAAGGTGGTCCAGGCTGGCCTCACCACGGCATCCCAAGGAGGGAATAGCCCAGGCCGGGAAGGTGGGAGTGGTAGTGGGCAGGGCAGGTAGAATCTGGTCTGCAGAGCGGGGAGTTTGGCCTTGGCCTTTAGGTCAGGGTGCGGCGACTTTGACTTGTGGAGATCATTGGACTGGGGGAATCTGGAAGGTGAGGAGGAAGCCTGGGTTACCTGGAATGGGACAGGCGGGACATTTGTCACCCAGGCCTCCTTATTGCTTGGGCTTCCTGTCCCCATAGCACAGCTTCCGCCCCCTTGGTCGGGGAGGATGAGGAGCGTCTGCCTATGGATCCACATGTGGTCTCCTTGTTGGGGGTGCAGAGGAAAGGCCTTTCCACTGAGATCTGAGTCTGGCCTGTTTTTATCAGGGGTGTCCCAGGGTTGGTGGGTTCGGAGGCAAATGCTTTTCAAGGGTCCAGACCAGGAACCTCTAATCCGGTGGGCCCCGAACTCTCTTCTGATTAACATGGATCAGATTTTTTCCCTGAAAACTCTGATTGCCGAGTTCAGACACAGGCAGGCGGTGCAGGTGTTTACAGGCAGAACAGCAAGGCCCCACTTGACTCTTCCGCCTCCTCCATGCCCTCCATGGCACTGACGGTGGTTTGCCGTGGCTCGCCTCTGCTCGGTTGAATCCATCTGTGCTCGTAGATGCCTGTGCTACGATTTTCACCTGTGTTCTCGGCAGGCTTTGCCGTGTCCCGGGCGGGCTTCCCGCCCTCTCAAGGTTCACTCATTTCAGTGATAAAGAATATTCCTGTTTTCTTCTCGTGAACGTCTGGTGGCATTCATTGCACACGTTGTACCACCAGATATTGACAAGGTGCAACAGACAAAAGGGGGCCACAGAAGGCTTCTTGATTAACTCATGGCCTGTATAGAAGGGACGGGGCTGTCCCCCTCCCTGGCCATCTCCGAGACAGCTTCTGACCCATGGCCTTATGGTTTTGGTTTTTCTCAGCTGTAAAGGGTGACAAACACATGTATTCCTCCCACCTGGAGGCTTGTGTGTAGGGGATCAAGACTGTGTGGGAAACGTCTGGAGGCCTCCCAAGGAAGGGGTTGTTGGTTTGCATTTTTGTGGCTGTTTCCTCCCTTTCCACGTCACCCAGACATCTGCAAGCCACCCAGAGTCTGAATCCCTTGGTCAGGGAGGCAGTGACTTGCTGAGCTCCAGACCCCCTGGGGGTGACAGAAAACCAGGGGAGAAGGTTGCCTTTGTTTTAGCGGTGTTTGAGGACTGCCCTGGAGGCCCTGAGGCCCTGGGTCCTTGAGTGTGTTGGTTTCCTGTAGCTGGGATTTCCAGGATAGCTTGGGCTCCTGTGGCGTCTCTGGGGTACTTTGAGCCCACAGGAGGATTTTCAGCCATTCTGCTGGGGAAGCCCTTTGCGTGTGGCTCTTTGTGTGTGAACAGTGCCCATTGTCACTGGCGATGACACCACTGACTGCTGTCCTCGTGGACCCAGGCTGCAGGAGGGGAGGTGCTCAGCATGGAAACTGAGACCCAAGTGGGCTCCGGAGTTGGGGTGTGAGCTGCAGCTCCACCACTGATAAGCTTGGGGGTCTTTGCTGAGCTTCGTTTCCTGCATGGAAGGTGGGGGCTGTGTCTGGCCCTCTCTCCTTGGTGCCATTGGGAAAGGGGGTACTGGCCTCAGTTGGTATGGAGGGAGAGCCACGTGGGTGCAGTTCCACCTGCGTTCTTTCACCTCCACAGTTGCCTTCTTCTCACTCTAGGTCTCCTTTTTCCTCCACCCCCTTGGCAGCCCTCCTCTTGATTCTGAGTTGGTGCACACACAAACATACACAGCACATGGACACACACACACCATGTTACATGTGCACGTCGTTCTTGAGGCAAAAGAAAAGGACGGCCCGGCCCCTCACACTTCCCCAGACCTGGTCCCTTCCTCCTGCCCCATCAGGGACCTAGGGTCTCCGTCCTGCGTTGTTTTTCCATGTGTGAATACCCATGCGTGAGCGACAGGATTCATTTTGGATGTTTTTCTTTTTCTTTTTTTTGAGACAGTCATGCCATTGCTTGGGCTGGAGTGCAGCGGCGCAATCATAGCTCACTGGAACCTCAAATTCCTGGGCTCACATGGTCCTCCCGCCTCAGCCCCTTGAGTGGCTGGAACTACAGGTGCACCTCACTGTGCCTGGCTACTTTTTGCATTTTTTTGTAGAGACGAGGTCTCGCCATGTTGCCCAGGCTGATCTGAAACTCCTGGCTTCAAGCCGTCTGCCCCCCTCAGCCTCCCAAAGTGCTGGGATTACAGGCGTGAGCCACTGCACCCGGCCCTGGATTATCTGTGAGGAGTTTCTCCTCCTTCCCAGTTGGTCTCTCCTGCAGGTGTGAGTTGTTGATCATCTGCCTCATGTTGATCACATAGACCCTGCTCCTAACTGCTAGGGCTGTGGGTCCTTCCTGTGACCCTGCCCTGTCTGTTACGCGTTTCCCTATCCTTGAACATGTGACTTGATACAAATTATTTTTTTTAGACATTCTTGCTCTGTTGCCCAGGCTGGAGTGCAGTGGTGTGCACTGCAGCCTCCGCCTCCCAGGTTCAAGTGATTCTCCTGTTTCAGCCTCCCAAGTAGCTGGGATTACAGGCATGCCCAGCTAATGTTTGTATTTTTAGTAGGCACAGTTTCACCATGTTGGTCAGGCTGGTCTTCAACTCCTGACCTCTGTCTGACCTCAAGTGATCTGCCTTCCTTGGCCTCCCAAAGTGCTGGGATTATGGGCATGAGCCACTGTGCCCAGTGAATCTTTTTTTTTTTTTTGATGCAGGGTCTAGCTCTGTTGCCTAGACTGTAGTGCAGTGGCTTGATCCCAGTTCACTGCAGCCTTGACCTCCCAGGCTCAAGAGATCCTCCCACCTCAGCCTTCTGAGTAGTTTGGACTGTAAGTGTGTACCACCATGCCAGCTTTTTTTTTTTTTTCTTTTGAAACAGAGTCCCACTCTGTCACCCAGGCTGGAATACAGTGGCACAATAATCTCGGCTCACTGCAACTCCATCTCCTGGCTTCAAGCGATTCTTGTGCCTCAGCCTCCTGAGTATCTGGTACAGGCACATGCCCAGCTAACTTTGTTATTTTTAGTAGAGACAGGATTTCACCATGTTGGCCAGGCTGGTCTTGAACTGCTGACCTCAAGTGATCTGCTCACCTTGGCATCCCAGAGTTTTGGGATTACAGGCGTGAGGCATTGTGCCTGGCCTAAGTTTTGTATTTTTGTTAGAGTTGGGGTTTTGCCATGTTGCCCAGGCTGGTATTGAACTCCTTGGCTCAAGTGAATCTCCCACCTTGGCCTTCCAAAGTGCTAGGATTACATACGTGAGCCACCGTGCCCAGCCCTGCTCGAATTTTTTTTTTTTTTTTTTTTTGAGACGGAGTTTCGCTCTTGTTACCCAGGCTGGAGTGCAGTGGCGCGATCTCGGCTCACCGCAGTTGAAATTAAAATTTTAAAAAATTGCTGGGTGTGGTGGCTCATGCCCTTAATCCCAGCACTTTGGAAGGCTGAGGCAGCCAGATCATGAGGTCAGGAGTTTGAGACCAGCCTGAGCAATATGGTGAAACCCTGTCTCTACTAAAAATACAAAAATTAGCTGAGCGTGGTGGCACATGCCTGTAATCCCAGCTACTAAGGAGGCTGAGGCAGGAGAATTGCTTGAACCCAGGAGGTGGAGGTTGCAGTGAGCCTAGTTCACGCCACTGCACTCCAGCCTGGGCGACAGAGCGAGAGACTGCGTCTCAAAAAAAAAGGAATTAAAAAACTTTTTACATCATCATAACCTGTGAGAATTTTTTTGTGGTTTGATTAGGCATTACTGATACCCAGTTGATCAAACAAATATTACAGTTTTTTTTGTTTTGTTTTGTTTTGTTTTTGAGACGGAGTTTCACTCTTGTTACCCAGGCTGGAGTGCAATGGTGTGATCTCGGCTCACCGCAGCCTCCGCCTCCTGGATTCAGGCAATTCTCCTGCCTCAGCCTCCTGAGTAGCTGGGATTATAGGCACGCG
Source organism: Saimiri boliviensis (assembly GCF_048565385.1). Classification (NCBI taxonomy): domain Eukaryota; kingdom Metazoa; phylum Chordata; class Mammalia; order Primates; family Cebidae; genus Saimiri; species Saimiri boliviensis. The sequence goes on along the minus strand of NC_133460.1, from coordinate 7,136,831 downwards.
CCACCATGCCCAGCTAATTTTTTGTATTTTTAGTAGAGATGGGGTTTCACCATGTTGACCGGGATGGTCTCGATCTCTTGACCTTGTGATCCACCCACCTCGGCCTCCCAAAGTGCTGGGATTACAGGCTTGAGCCACCGTGCCTGGCCCAATATTACAGTTTAAATCAGTAACAAGTAGAAATACTAAAAAAGAGTGGAAATACATCCCTTGAGAAGATGCGTACCTTTTCTTCCTGGTTATTTCATGCATTCACAGTCTGACATAAGCTGTGGCTAAAATGATACAGATCTCAGCCTCAATTCTCGTTCTCTTTCTCCCTCTCTCTTTTTTTTTTCTTTCTTTTGAGACAGAGTCTTGCTCTGTCACCCAGACTGGATTAGGGTGCAGTGGTGCTATCTCAGCTCACTACAACCTCTGCCTCCCAGGTTCAAGTGATTCTCCTGCCTCAACCTCTTGATTAGCTGGGATTACAGGTGCGTGCCACCACACTTGGCTAATTTTTGTGTTTTTAGTAGAGACGGGGTTTCACAATGTTGACCAGGACGGTCTCGATCTCTTGACCTCGTGATCCACCCGCCTCGGCCTCCCAAAGTGCTGGGATTACAGGCTTGAGCCACCGTGCCCGGCCCCCAATTTTTCTTGTTTTACAGTGATACATGTTAACTGTAGAAAACTTAGCTTTGAAATGATGAAGGAAAAAATTACTTATTACCCGTGTGTTTCAGTTTGTAGCATTTGTTCTTCTGAAGTTATATATATATGTATGTGCATATGTGTGTGTGTATATATAGAGAGAAAGTGTGTGTTTGCGTGTCAGGCTCTTGCTCTGTTGCTCAAGCTGGAGTGCAGTGGCGTGATCATGGCTCACTGCAGCCTTGAACTCTTGGGCTCAAGCGATCTTCCTACCTCAGTGAGTGTCCTGAGTAGCTAGGACTATAAGCGTTTGCCCCAGGCCCAGCTAGTTTTAAAAAAACTTTTGTAGAGACAGGGTCTCCCTATGTTGCCCAGGCTGATCTTGAACTCCAGGGCTCAAGCAGTCTTCCTGCCTTGATCTTCCTAAGTGCCCAGGCTTGAACCAGCGGCCCAGCTCAGTAACTTCCTCTGAAGTTACTGAAGCCTAAAACTACATACAGTAAGATCTTAGAGCCTCCCACCTAGAACATCAGGCCAAAAAGTGGTGTGGAGATGAATAAAGCCAGAAAGGGGAGTGGGGAGATGGGTTAGCAAGCAGGGGTGTGGGGGGCTTGGCAGGTTGTAAAAGGGGTGGTCAGAGGCCGAGGCGGGCAGATCACCTGAGGTTGGGAGCTTGAGACCAGCGTGACCAACATGGAGAAACCCGTCTCTTCTAAAAATACCCAGGTGTGGTGGCCCATGGCTGTAATCCCAGCTACTCGGGAGGCTGAGACAGGAGAATTGCTTGAACCCGGGGAGGCGTAAGTTGTAGTGAATTGAGATCATGGCACTGCACTCCAGCCTGGGCAAGAAGAGTGAAAGTCCGTCTCAAAAAAAAAAAGTAAAGAAGTGGCGTTGGGGAGGTGATCAGAAGAGGCATTGTGGAGAGGAGGGCAGCCTGAGGTGGAGCCGGCGCTCCAGGGAAGAGCTGAGGACTCCAGGGCCCTGAGGTGTGAGCAGGCCAGGGCCGGCAGGGTGGGCTCCTCTGGGGCCTCCCAGGCTGCAGGGAGGAGACTGGGATGCCAGCAGGGCTTCGAGAGCAGTGGGTCGGGAAACAGACGTGGGACTCAGGGTGTGGGGAGACTAGCGAGTGGGCGTGGTCACAGGGCAGACAGTGCCAGAGTTCTAACCACTGCCGTGGCTGTAGGAATGAACTCAAATTGGGAGCCAGGAGAGGAGAATGACAGTCACCTGGACCACATCTGAGAAAGATTCAACATCTGTTTCTGGGTGAATCCTTCAGAATTTAGCGGCTTAGCATAGCGCTTACCTTACTGTGTGGGTTGGGGTTGGGAGTGGCTCTGGCTGACCGTCACTCATGAGTCCTCAGTCAGGCTGTGGCCACGGTGGCTCACGCCTGTAATCCCGGCACTTTGGGAGGCAAAGGTGGGAGGCTGCTTCAGCCCAGGAGTTTGAGACCAGCCTGGGTGACATAGTGAGACCCCATGTCTACACAAAATAAAAATTAGCCAGGCATTGTTGTACACACCCAGGGTCCCAGGTACTCAGGAGGCTGAGGCGGGAGGATTGTTCCAGCTCAGGAGGTCCAGGGCTGCAGTGATCATGCCACTACACTCCAACCTTGGTGACGGAGCAAGACGCTGTCTCAAAAAACGCTGTGGGCGAGCTGTGGTCATCTGAGGGCTTGCCTGGGCTTGGAGGGGCTGCCTCCTAGCTCATATAGTTCCGACATGCTGGTGTTGGCTCTAGCGGGAGGCCTCGGGTCCTCACCATGTGGACCTCTCCATGAGGCTGCATGGATGTCCTCACAGCATGGTGGCAGCTTCCCCCAGAGCCTTAGAAGCCACACACCATCATTTTCACACAGTCTCGCTGGTCACTTGGTCAGCCCTGTTGAGTGTGGGTGAAGTCTACCCAGAGACGTGTTGGCCAGAAGGTGAGATGTACTGGGGGCCCTTGTGGAGGCTGGCTGCCTCGCTCATCTACTGCTTTCAGAGAGGAAGCTCAGGGGGCTTCTTGGACATAAAGTGGTTGTGCCTTGAAGGTGCCTGGGAGGAGGTTGTAGCAGGAGGCTTCTGGGCCAGGGATTTGTCTTCTGCCTGGGGCCATGGAGTGCCCAGTGCTTCGGCCTGGAAGACAAGCCTGGATCCTGAGTCTCCCTCCGGACCAAGGCTGCCTGGGCTTTCTGGACCCTACCTCACTCTACATCAGCACCGGGGGGAGCCTGGAAGGATGGGGGCTGGTCATTGCTAAGAGTGCCCCTAACAATGGGTCATGGGCCAGTTGGCAGCGTCACCGGGATTCTCACACCCTCTCACCATGTTGCTGTGGCCCTTGTCTGCCTGCAGCTCGTGTCGGGGGTTCCCAGCAGCCGAGTCCTTCATGTGGTTTTCATGAACATGGTGCACATCTTGGAGGAGTGGGCAGGTGGCTCCGGGCTGGGCCCTCCTTCAACCCTGATCCATGACTTGGGCTTAAGGTTGGATGAGCTGAAGGACAACCAAGACTTGAGTCCAGCGTCCAGAGACCAACATGTCCTGAGGCACTATGTGCCTTGTGGCCCCGGGCCCTGCCCCTTAGGCTGTGTGGAAAATGTCACCTTTAAAATTCACTGAAGCTTTCAATGTGGTGGGGGTGTATGCAAGGCCTGGGTAAGTGGAGATGGCCTGGGCTCACCTGTACTACAGTTACTCTTTCTTTTGACTTAAAAACACCATGTGGGCTTTGTTCCACCCCTCTGCTCTGCTCCAGTTTCCCTGGCAGCCTCGCAGACATGTCCTTCCATAGCATTCTCTGTGAACTCACAGTTACGTTTTGCACATCTCGGTGCGTGCAGTGACCCCAGAGAAGATAATCTTGCAGTGTGTGAACTTGTTTTCTTTAACAAATACTCCGTGAGTGTCGCTCCATGTCAGTGTGTCTAGGTGAACTTGGTTCCAGCAGCTGCGTGGCAGTGCATGAAATGAGGTGTCACACTTGGGGGAGTAGCTGCCTCTTGGGTCCTGCCTTCTGGCCACTGGCTGTCAGTGGATCCTGTTCTGCATGGTGGGTTAGGTGGGGCTGCAGCTCCTGCCCATTATTTCTACAGCCGGGAAAGCTGTGCTGGGCATCTGGCTCTGGGCTGCCTCTTGGGAGGAGACTCCTGGACTTACCGTCAGGGCTCAGCTGGCCTTGGTGTCCGCGGCTGAGCCAACTGTAACTGGTGCCGTGGTTCTCAGGAAGGACACAGACCGTGCAGGGCCTGAAGGTCTCAATTCTCTCTGGGGGCCCTGGGAAGGACACACCTGGCTTCAGGTGGGGATACTGAGAGGGAATAGGGATTCTGGGGCCCCTAGTGGGAATTCTGAGAATTCCCAGAAGTCCCTGCAACAGGTGAGACTGAGGACCACATAGTCTGAGCATCCCTGAAATCCACACGCCCATGGCCACCTGCGTTCTCCTCTCAGGGGCTCTTCCCAATGTCCACCTGCACCCTCCTCTCAGGGGCTCTTCCCCATGTCCACCTGTGCCCTCCTCAGGGGCTCTTCCCCGTGATCACTTGGGCTCTTCTCAGGGGCTCTTCCCCATGTCCACGTGCGCCCTCCTCTCAGGGGCTCTTCCCTGTGTCCACCTGCACCCTCCTAAGGGGCTTTTCCCTGTATCCACCTGCACCCTCCTCTCAGGGGCTGCTCCCCGTGTCCACCTGTGCCCTCCTCTCATGGGCTCTTCCCCGTGTCCACCTGCGCCCTCCTCAGGGGCTCTTCCCCGTGTCCACCTGCGCCCTCCTCGGGGGCTCTTCCCCGTGTCCACCTGCGCCCTCCTCTCAGGGGCTCTTCCCCGTGTCCACCTGCGCCCTCCTCGGGGGCTCTTCCCCGTGTCCACCTGCGCCCTCCTCTCGGGCTCTTCCCCGTGTCCACCTGCGCCCTCCTCTCAGGGGCTCCTCCCCGTGTCCACCTGCGCCCTCCTCTCGGGCTCTTCCCCGTGTCCACCTGCGCCCTCCTCTCAGGGGCTCCTCCCCGTGTCCACCACCTGCGCCCTCCTCTCGGGCTCTTCCCCGTGTCCACCTGCGCCCTCCTCTCAGGGGCTCCTCCCCGTGTCCACCTGCGCCCTCCTCTCGGGCTCTTCCCCGTGTCCACCTGCGCCCTCCTCTCAGGGGCACCTCCCCGTGTCCACCTGCGCCCTCCTCTCGGGCTCTTCCCCGTGTCCACCTGCGCCCTCCTCTCAGGGGCGCCTCCCCGTGTCCACCTGCTCCCTCCTCTCGGGCTCTTCCCCGTGTCCACCTGCGCCCTCTGCTTAGGGGCTCTGCCCCGTGTCCACCTGCTCCCTCCTCTCGGGCTCCTCCGCATGTCCACCTGCGCCCTCCTCTCAGGGGCTCCTCCCCGTGACCACCTGCGCCCTCCTCAGGGGCTCTTCACCACGTCCACCTGCGCCCGCCTGAGGGGCTCTTCCCCGTGTCCACCTGCGCCCTCCTCTCAGGGGCTCCTCCCCATTACCACCTGAGCCCTCCTCAGGGACTCTTCTCCGTGTCTACCTGCGCCCTCCTCTCAGAGGCTCTTCCTTGTGTCAGCCTGTGCCCTCCTCTCGGGGGCTCTTCACCGTGTCCACCTGCACCCTCCTCAGGGGCTCTTCCCTGTGGCCACCTGCGCCCTCCTCAGGGACTCTTCCCGTGACCACCTGTGCCCTCTCAGGGGCTCTTCCCCATGGCCTCTTGGGCCCTCCTCTCGTTCCTGCTCTTCCCTGTGGTTACCTGGGTTGTCTACTCTGGGACTCTCTGCTGTGGTCACCTGTGCCATCCCCTGAGAGACTCTGTGGTCACCTGGGTCCTCCCCTAGGGGGCTCTGTGGTCACCTGGGTCCTCCTCTCAGGGGATCTATCCCACGGTCACCTGGGCCCTCTTGGGGGCTTGTGGTCACCTGGGTCCTCTTCTTGGGGGCTTTTCCTGGTGGTCATCTGAACCTGCCTCTGGGGCTATGTGCTGGAGAGAAACGGGGCTGGATCTGGGCATCAGGCAAGGAAGACAGGGAGATGCTATGCTCTCAGCGTTCCTTGGCAGGGCTGTGAGCACAGGTGTCTGAGGCTGCCCAGCTGTCTATCCCCTCCTCATAGGAGAAGCGCAGATCTCGTGCCGAAGTTTGCCAGGGTTGTGATGGGTGCCGCTTCCAGCCTCCTGCCCTCATGCGGGTGTCAGACTGAATGAACTAGCCCAGATCTATGGAGACTTCTAATGGGCTTGGTGCTGACACAGAAAGTACGCAGGACTCGGATTTGGGGGTAGGAGGACTTAGTCTGGGGTCAGGGAATGTGTAAGGATTTCTTGGGGTGGCTGTGACACATGACCTCTGACTGTGGCTTAAAACAGCAGAGGGGTATTCTCTCACCGTCAGGGAGACACATGTCAGAAACTGAAGTGTCATCAGGGCCATGGTCCCTGTAGACACTGGGGGAGGACTTTGCTTACCTTTCCTCACTTGTGGAGCCCCAGGCACTGCTTGTCATCTTTGGGCTGTGGCTACATCACCCAGTCTCTGCCTCTGCCTTCCCTTGGCCCTCCCTTCATGTGAGTTTGTGTCCCAGTCTCCCTCTCCTTTCTTCTGTTTAGAACCAGTCACTGGGGCCAGGCGTGGTGGCTCAGGCCTGTAATCCAAGCACTTTGGAGGCCATGGCGGGCGGATCACCTGAGGTCGAGAGTTCAAGACCAGACTGACCAACATGGTGAAACCCTGTCTTTAAAAAAAGAAATGAGGAAAAAAAGAACCAGTCACTGGATTTAGAGCCCCTCAGTCCAGCATGATCTTAACTTGATTATCTCTGCAAAGAGCCTATTTCATGGGAACACATCTCAGTCCCCTACAGAAGCAAGCGGTGTTGGAGTTGAGAGCGGCTGATGGGCTGTGAGCAGTGAGGAGCTGTCCAGGGAAGGGTGTTGAGGCTGGCAGCGTGTGGAGGCCAGGATGCCACCTTGGAAGGCCTGAGGCTGGGTGGCTGGGGCAGAGAGTGCGAGGGACGCCTGCTGGCCTCCTCTGAGGTGGCGCCTTTCTCAGGGCTCGGTTTGTTGGCCGTCAGATGTTCCAACTGGGCTGTGTTCAGCCTCAGAGTTTATAACTGTGTTTCTGGGCCAGGTTCGGTGGCTTGTACCTGTAATCCCAGCACTTTGGGAGTCTGAGGTGGGCAGATCACGAGATCAGGAGTTGGAGACCAGGCTGGTCAACGTGGTAGAACCCCGACTCCACTACGAATACAAAAATTAGCCGGGCATGGTGGTACGCACCTGTAATTTCAGCTACTCAGGAGGCTGAGGCAGGAGAATCACTTGAACCCAGGAGGTGGAGGTTGCAGTGAGTGGAGATTGCACGACTGCACACCAGCCTGGGTGACGGAGTGAGACTGTCTCAAAAAAATCTGTCATCACCTTTCCATTTGTAAACAGGAAACTACTTTGCTTCACACTTTTTCATGGGAGGAGAGAAATTCGACACCCCTCACCCTGAAGGTTACCTCTTTGGAGAGAACATGGATCTGAACTTCCTGGGCAGCCGCCCGGTCCAGGTGGGTGTGGACAGGGCTGGCTCGTGGGGCTTCGGGTTGAGGGGAGGCCCCTGGCCCCAGCAGTCCCAGCATGAGGGCAGACAGGCACCAAATCACCCCTAAACAGGGCAGAGCTCCTGGCAGGATTCCTGTTGAGCTTGGGTGTGGGCATGTGACCTGGAATGGGTTGTGTTCTGGCGCTGTTCCTTAGAGGCCAGACGGCCAGGGGCAGGTCACTAAGAAACAGAGCAGCCATGTTGAACTGGTGTATTTGGGCTGCAGGGGATGCAGAACATTAGGGATTTGATTCCAGGCCTCTTGGGTGACTTTCTCTAAAAAGAAAAAGGAGTATTTACAGGCTGGGCGTTAACGGCTTACACCTGTAATTCCAGCACTTTGGGAGGCTGAGGTGGGCAGAACTCCTGAAGTCAGGGGTTTGAGACCAGCCTGGTAAAATGGTGAAACCTTGTCTCTACTGAAAAATAAAAATAAAAAACAAAATTAGTTGGGCATGGTGGTATGTGCTTGTAGTACCAGCTAATCGGGAAGCTGAGGCAGGAGAATCACTTCAGCCTGGGAGGTGGAGGTTACAGTGAGCCGAGATTGTACCACTGCATTCCAGTGACGGCGACAGAGGGAGACTGTCGTAAATAACAAAAAAAAAAAAACCACAATATTTATTTTCCCTGGAACAGTAGGCAAGAGACATTATGGTCCAAAGTAGAGATGCAGACAGGTGGCGAACATCTTGCTCTCGTTGCCAGAGGAGGGCACATTCGAGTACAGCTGTTCATTTGTTTAGCGCACATTGGCACCTGCTGTATGCCTAGTGCTCTTCCAGGGGATGGGGTGAAGGCAGAGCCTGCCTCCACTACCCAGTGGGGATGTAGACAGTTAACACAGGACAGATGGGTAGAAGAGAGAAAGGGCAGAAAGGGAGGCTCCACTGCAGAGGCCGTGGCTGAACTAAGTGTGATAGGTGGGAAGGCGGGTCTCTCCAGGAGGAGCAGGGGGCAGGGGGCCTGGGAACGGAGGAGGAGGCGGCGAGAGGGTGCAGGCATAGGGACAGGAGGCCGGAGAAGCTGGTAAATGTCAGGTAAATTCCTCTGAGGATGGAATGGGTGTGGCCGGAGGAAGGGGCTGAAGTTGCTCGGAGCCAGTAATAGATGTGGGAAGCGTGGGAGAGCAGGATGGGGACGGGCGGCCTGAGTGTGCCGGAATTGGGCCTTGAGGCCGTGTGGCCGGATTTGCTCAGAGTGGTTTAGTCCTGGCTGTTGCATGTGCTGGCCATGTGGCCTGCAGCTTCCATCTGTAAATGAGGACAGTGCGCCTGGCACAGCCCCTCACATGGGGATGAGAGCCCAGGGATACCCGTTGGGGCTGTGGCTGCTGTGCCCCGACCTGTTTTCTGTCCGAGGGAGTCACCTGGGGCCCTGTGGTTTCCCTCCTAGTTTCCCTACGTCACTCCCGCCCCCCACGAGCCAGTGAAGACGCTGCGGAGCCTGGTGAACATCCGCAAAGACTCCCTCCGGCTGGTGAGGTAACCTTTGCCCTGCCCCTAGGGACCCTGAGGCTCTGTGGGGCACAGCCTGGGGTAGAGGTTCTGGCTTGACGCTGGAGGAAAAGGGCAGGTGGGAGGGGCCCCAGTCTCTCTGCCCTCTCTCAAGTGGAATCAGAGGTTACCTGCGGCTGACAGGAAAGCGTCTGTGGAACAAGAGCCGTTCAGCCAGTGCTTCTTAGCTGTGCTGCTCAGGGACACTGCGTGGTGTCTGGAGGCAGCCGGGTGGGGTGCCCTGGCATCTCAGGTTGAGGACAAGGGTGATTCAGACTTCCTGCCACGCACAGGGTGGTCCCAACAGCCAGGAATGATCCAGCGCCAGATTTCAGTAGGTTCAGAAACTGCTTAAAGGCATCTGGGCTGTGTCTGAACCAAGAGCATGCACCCCTTTTTCTGCGGGCAGGAAGGAGGAGAGGCAAGCCCTGGACCTTTGGGCTTTCATATCCAAGTAGGAAACGGCCCCCATGTCAACTGAAGAAGCGGGCGGTGTCCACAAACCTGCCTACACGAACTCTCAGCCTCTCAGGGCAGGGATGGTCTTCTCGAATGTGGCCGCTGACCCGCTGCCTGTCTCCCCACTGCCTTGGGTAGGTACAAAGACGACGCCGACAGCCCCACTGAGGATGGCGACAAGCCCCGGGTGCTCTACAGCCTGGAGTTCACCTTTGACGCTGATGCCCGCGTGGCCATCACCATCTACTGCCAGGCGTCGGAGGAGTTCCTGAACGGCAGGGCAGTGTGAGTCCACGGGCGGCTGGCACCGGCCAGGCTGGGGGCCCCGGACTCCCATGGGAGGCTTCTCTCTGCTTCACTAACCAGAGGGAGAAAAGCAAACCGTGCTCTCTTAACATACTCCCAGGACTTTACCGTGATGTGAGGGGCTTCTCCCTCCCCAGGGACTCCCCATTTCTCTGCGGGAACCAGCTGGGATCCTGTGACGTGTTTCAGTTCTGACGCTGCCTGGAGTTCTTGCAGCCCCGCATGTGGAGGGCGCAGTCCCACAAGACTGCCCCACTTCAGATGCCGGTCATAAGCCCCCACTGTCGCCTGTACTTCTCACCAACCAGCCATGCATCAGGGCTCCCACAGCCCACTCCTCCGGCTTGATCAGTTGCTACAGTGGCTCACAGGACCCAGGGAAGCACTTGGCTGATGTATGTTGGTTGATTGTAAAGGATTCAGATGAAGAGTTTCACTGGACGAGGTGTGGGGGAAGCGGTAGGGTGTGCCACCTTCCCCGTGTTCAGCAACCGGAAAGTCTCTGGAAAACCCCGTATTACAGGGCCTTTTCTGGAGGTTTGATTATGTAGGCAGGACTGATGAGTAACTCCATCTCCAGCCCCTCTCCCCTCCCTGGAGGATGGGCCTGGGGATGAAATTCAGTTCCAGGTTTTTTTTCTTTTTTCTTTCTTTTTTTTTTTTTTTTTTGATATAGAATTTCCCTCTTGTTGCCCAGGCTGGAGTGCAATGGCACAATCTCGGCTCACCGCAGCTTCCACTTCCTGGGTTCAAGTGATTCTCCTGCCTTAGTCTCCTGCGTAGCTGGGATTACAGGCATGTGTCACCATGTCTGGATAATTATGTATTTTTAGTAGATATGGGCTTTCTCTGTGTTGGTCGGGCTGGTCTAGAACTCCTGCCCTCAGGTGATCCACCCACCCTGGCCTCCCAAAGTGCTGAGACTACAGGCACGAGCCACTGTGTCCAGCCCAGGGTTGTTTTGTTTTGTTTTGTTTTTTAAGACGGAGTCTCACTCTGCTACGAGGCTGGAGTGCAGTGGCACAATCTCGGCTCACTGCAAGCTCTGCCTACCGGGTTCAAGTGATTCTTCTGCCTCAACCTCTCTAGTAGTTGGGATTACAGATACGCGCCCAGCTAATTTTTTTGTATTTGTTAGTAGAGACGGGATTTTACCATGTTGGCCAGGATGGTCTTGATCTCTTGATCTCATGATCTGCCCACCTCGGTCTCCCAAAGTGCTGGAATTACAGGCGTGAACCACCCACCCGGCTGTGGCTTGGTCTTTCTGGCGGCCAGCTCCCTCCAGGAGCCACCGAGAGTCACCTCATTGGCACAGAAGACATTCCTATCACCCAGGAAATTCAAAGGGTTTGGAATTCTGTGTCAGGAGCAAGGATCAGAGACCAAATATGAGAGCAAAAGAGACTCCTAGAACCCCTGTCGCTCAGGAAATAACAAGGGTTTTAGAGGTCCCTGTGTCTGGAACTGGGACCGGGACTAAATATTTACTTTTACTGTCACAATTACATATTTGCGATTTCAGAGGTTTTATTTGAGATAAGCGTTCTTCTGGCCCTGAAAGTTTGAAACCTGCAACTTGAGCAGGAGCTGGCAGGACCACCTCCAGGCTGCCAGGGCACATCTGCAGTGAGTGACTTTAGGGACAGGCAGGAGCCTTTCCCCCCAACCCCCTGCCTTCCTGCATTGGAGCAGACTGCTCAGTGGTCAGCTTTGCATCTGGGGATAGGGTGTGGCTGAGAGCCTTGGCTTTGAGTGCTATCCTGGCTGAGTGGCTCGGGGCACGTGACTGCTTGTGCCTCAGAGTCCTCAGCCGGAAATGTGGGAGGGTGGTGTGAGGAGGGGGTGATGTGTCTGTGCACAGCCCCTCTAGCGACTGGTGCTCATGAATGGAGCCTGAGTGCTCAGGTTGAGGGGCTGGTGGAGACAACTCAGGTGGGGCTTCTTAGGGAACATTCCGCCAGATGAGGCTTCCCCAGGGCTCTGGCCCTGGGCTTCTCAGCAGCCAGAGCTGCTCCTGTGGGCCAGCACTGGGGGAGGAACAGGTCCCTTCCTTTAGACTTTGTTCCTTGAGGCTCCACCTTGCCCCAGCACTTGATTATATTTCTTTTGAGACACCCGTAACGCATGCCTGTGTGCTATGGCAGGCATGGAATTCATGGGTATAGGAGCATTTGGAGTGACCAGGGCAGGCCCCTCTGTCCCCTCCTGCACCCCATTGGTTGGGGTTGAGTGTGTGACACCCCTGGGGCCTAGTGCCCTCCTCGGGGTTGGCTGACACGGTGGAGGAGCTGGGTTTCTGGGGAGGAGCTTGGGGGCTGCCACAGAGAGGGTGCAGGCTGAGGTCAGACAGGACAGTGTGACTGAGTGGCCGGCCCCTGCCCTGCCACACCGCAGCTGTCAGGCCTTGGATGATTGTTTTGGATGAGCTCAAAGAGAAGGTTCTGCTGCCACCAAAAAGGCTAGAGAGAGCAGAGAGGACGTCCTGCCGGCCTGGCTGCTATCACCCTGTCCTAGACCCCTGGGGGCCAGTGATGAGAGAAATGCCACAGTCCCCCTCTCAGGACCTGGCACGAGACCTGCTTCCCCTCCCAGCAGGGATCACAGAGCAGGAGCAGCTCCAGTACCTGGAGGCCTTGCCCAGGCACGTGAACCCCATCCAGCCTGCCAGTGGTCCATCATTGGAGCAGCAGGGCAAACCCCCCTCCCTGCCTCCTGACAAGAAAACAGGCTCAGGCAGAGGGGTGCGTCCAGGACTCCTCAGCTCACAGGAGAAGTCCGGGGTCTGCCTGAGGGCGGTTCCCTAGCTGTGCCTTTTACTGAGGCTGATCCTGGGCCTCCCCTGTAGTGCCGCCTCCCACGCTGGGCTCTGGAGGCCAGGGCAGGCTTCTTCTGCCTTTGTGTGTACGAGGTGCCCGCCTCCACCCTCCAGGGGCAATCTGTGGGTCTCTGCCGGGGTGGAGCGCAGGCCGGTGGAAGTAGGCGTGAGGGTTGGGGAAGGAGCATTTTGCACTGTGTGTACCTAAGGACCGTGTTGATTGAAAATTTAACAAACTCAAGCAGGGTGCATTGGCTCACGCCTGCAATCCCAGCACTTTGGGAGGCCGAGGTGGGTGGATCACTTGAGGTCAGGAGTTGATGGCCAGCCTGGCCAACATGGTGAAACCTCTTCTGTACTAAAAATACAAAAATTAGCCTGGCATGATGGCACACATCTGTAATCCCAGCTACTCGGGAGGTTGAGGCAGGAGGATCACTTGAACTCAGGAGGTGGAGGTTGCAGTGAGCCAAGATGACGCCGTTGTACTCCAGCCTGGGCAACAGAGCAAGACCCTATCTCAAAAGAAAAAGCAAACAAACTTAGCACCCCGTGGAGGAAAGGAAAAGCACAGCCATCTCTGGGGAGACAGTACAGGGATTGGACAGGTGTGGGCTCTGGAAGAATTGTAGCCAGGCCTGACCTGGGCAGAGCTGCGTGGTGAGCAAAGAGGCCGTGGAAGGCCCTGGAAGGGTGAAGGCCATGTGGCCGTGTAGGCTGTTTGCTGTCCCCCACAAGAGAGAGTCTCCAAAATACAGGTGTCTCCAGCCCTGCCGACTGTCAGAGTGGGAGGGATAGGCGCAGGAGAGTCTTTGCTCTGCCGTGTTCTCACTGCCTGCTCCTGGCTCCCTGCAGATACAGCCCCAAGGGCCCCTCGCTGCAGTCTGAGACCGTCCACTACAAGAGAGGGGTGAGCCAGCAGTTCTCCCTGCCCTCCTTCAAGATCGACTTCTCGGAGTGGAAGGATGACGAGGTAATCCTGGCGGGGCTCCTTCTTGCCGTTTGCCCCTTCTCCCGAATTTTCTCCTCTTGGGGGTGGGGCCAGCACGTCTGGGTTTCTCCGGGTTCGTAAGCCCGGGAATGGCTGCCCCAGTCTGTGTGCTCAGGCAACGTGTGGATAGACTGGAATGAGGCCTGGGCTGTGTGCTGGCTGGGCCAGGGGACCAGAGGCCGACCAGGCAGCTGCACTCAGAGGCTCGGACATTGGGCTGCTTTTGGGAGGCATGAGGAACGGGACTCCCTCCTTTCGGCTGTAGTAGTGCAGGGTCTGTTCACACCAGGTGGTGTCCCTTCAAGCTTTTTACCTTTTCTTTGCTTAAAATCTTGGTGCAGGTGTATTTTGAGACGGAGTCTTGCTCTGTCACCCAAGCTGGAGTGCAGTGGCATGATCTTGGCTCACTGCAACCTCTGCCTCCTGGGTTCAAGGGATTCTCCTGCCTCTGCCTCCCAAGTAGCTGGGACTATAGGCGAATACTACCACATCCAGCTATTTTTTTTGTATTTTTAGTAGAGACAGGGTTTCACTGTGTTAGCCAGGATGGTCTCGATCTTCTGACCTCGTGATCTGCCTGCCTCAGCCTCCCAAAATGCTGGAACTACAGGCGAGAGTCACCATTCCCAGCCAGAGCTGCAGACATCTTATAATGCGAGGTTTTGCAGGTTCCAGCTTGAGTGCCTGCCTTGCTAGTTTTCCCTCATAGGCCCTGCTCCAGCTTTCCGTCAGAGCTGTGTGCTTCCCCCTTTGCCATGTTTCCCAGCATCCATCTGGTTTGCAGCTTGCAAAGACCCTGGTCCGGGGGCTCCTGTGTAACCGTAGTCCTTGTGGGTCCCATGTCCGAGGCCAGGAGGAGATGTGGACCACATGCCCTCTTAAGTGAGCGGACTTATACTGGGGCCTGTCCTGTAGCTCTCTTCCTGACCTGTACTCACTTTCCATAAAGAGCCTTGCTTGTGTTTGCATTAAAAATAAAACAAGCCCGGTGTGGTGGCTCTCGCCTGTACTCCCAGCACTTTGGGAGGCCAGGACCCTGAGACCAACCTGGGCAAAACCCTGTCTCTATGAAAAATAAAAAAATTAGCTTGGTGTGGTGGTATTCCCCTGCAGTCCGAGCTACTGAGGAGGGAAGATTACCTGAGCCTGGGAGATGGAGGCTGCAGTGAGCCATGATAGTGCCACTGTACTTCAGGCTGGGTGACAGACTGAGACCCTGTCTCAAAAGTAAAAGTACTTGGGATTGGGGGACCACCAGGTTGTCTAAGAAGGGGTCAACTGGCCCAGGTTGGGAACTGAGCAAGTCAGAACCTCCCATGCTGATCCGTAGTGTGATTGCGCCTGCGAATAGCCACTGCACTCCAGCCTGGACAACATAGTGAGACCCCGTTTCTTAGCAGGAAAAAAACAGTAAAATTAAACATCTCCCCAGACTCCTTGGGTGGGCGGAGTCTCTGTCTTCTCCTGGCATCACCAGTGCCGGCCTCACACCCTGCTCTCATGTTTGAATGTGGGTGCTGTGTGGCCTGCGTGCCGAGCTCTGGGGAATGTGAGCTTGGGGTTGTCTGGGCTCCCTGTTAGTTTTCTTTTTTTTTTGAGGCGGAGTTTCGCTCTTGTTACCCAGGCTGGAGTGCAATGGCGTGATCTCTGTGCTCACCGCAACCTCCGCCTCCCGGGTTCAGGCAATTCTCCTGCCTCAGCCTCCTGAGTAGCTGGGATTACAGGCACGCGCCACCACGCCCAGCTAATTTTTTGTATTTTTAGTAGAGACGGGGTTTCACCATGTTGACCAGGATGGTCTCAATCTCTTGACCTCGTGATCCACCCGCCTGGGCCTCCCAAAGTGCTGGGATTACAGGCTTGAGCCACCGCGCCTGGCCGGCTCCCTGTTAGTTTCATGTTCCCTGGGGCCCCTCCCCGAGTCCCTCTGGGGAGCCCCAGCCTTGGTGCCCCGTGAGCTGTGGGTTTACAGATGAGGTGGCCGGGGGAGGGGAGTGGTCACTGTGGCCAGCTTGCTGAGGAGTTGAGGTGCTCAGGGCCCAGAGAGAGTTGGGACCACAATGCCCCCAGTTGTCCCACCTCTGTCCCGGACTTGGCACTGGACCCACCAGGGGACCTTTGGTAAGGGTTTGCTAAGGAAGCTGAATGAGGGCCCGTGTGCTGCATAGCCCTGGCTGGTCAGCCACCATGGACGGCCATGCGGAGAGTCTGCGTGTCAGGGACGGCTCCTGCTGTGAGGCCTTCAAGGTGGGATCCTTGTCAGGACTTACGTGGGTGTAAGTGGCAGAAAAACACTCCGTCTGGTTTAAGAAAAGAAAACCAGGGGCTTTTTGTATAAGAGAAGGCTGGGTGGGTGGCCTGAGGCTTGGGTCTCTGTTGCTTAGCCTCCCACCTCCCGCAGCTGCTCTTAGCCAGTGCCCTGCAGGCCAGCACATGGCCATCCTGCTGGATCCGGAGGTGCTTGGAGGCCATGCGCCCTCTCTTTGTGACCCAGCTTGGGGCAGGAGCCTCCCGTCCTGCAGCCAAGCCATAGAGACTTGGAATAGGAGGGAGACGCTTCCCTGAGGAGAACCTGAGGTGCTCAGATGCTTGGCCAGGCCTGGCTTAGCATCAAGAGCACAGCTGCAAGGACAGGTCATGGGGTGCCCAGGGTGGCTACGCTGGCCCTGCGTAGGAGCAGGGAGGATATGCGTGGAGGGGATGGGGGCCCACTTCGGTTCTGCTGCTTTCTCTCTATAGAGTGTTGGGCCAGTTCTGTGGCTCTGGGAGCCTGGGTTTGCCTCTCTGTGAGCTGGGGCTGGAAGCAGTCCCTCTCAGCGTGGCCATCAGGGGTCCGTGATCGGCGTGCAAAGGGCTTACCCGCCACTGCCCACCATAAACCCCAGTCTGCCAGCCAGAGAGCGGGAGAGAAGGCTAAAGCCACTGCCACACATGCCTCCCCAGACCATTAGTTTTTATTCCATGACAGCAAAGCGCAGCTGTCAGCACCGAGTTTCTGCAGTGTGATGAGAAGAAAACACAGCTCACTCAGAGGCTCCTCAGAGCAGAGAGTGGCCCACGACGGTGCTGAGGTGCTGGCTGCACAGATGCATTCCAGGCTTGGGCAGAAGCTTGGGGGTGGGCAGGAGTGTGGGGGTGGGCGAACTCCATAGAGCTCTGACTCCTCTGTCTGGCTCTATCACCTAAAGGAGCGGCTGCTGGCGTGTGAACTCCCCCTTCCCATGCTGAATGACATCCCTTGTGGCAGCAGCGTGGGAGCGTTGCCAGGCAACCCTGGGACGATAGCTCCTGCACAGACTCAGTGGAGTGGGCAGGAAGCAGGCTCATAAGAGGTGATAGTCTCACACGATCAGCCCCTGACAGTCATCTCAGACCAGGGAAGGGAGTGTCCCTCCTTCTGGCACCTACCTCCCTGAAGCCTTTTTTTCTCTTTTTTTTGAGACACGGCCTCCCTCTGTCTCCCAGGCTGGAGCGCAGTGGCACGATCACTGCTCACTGCAGCCTCAAACTCCTGGGTTAAGCAAGGCTTGAGCAGTCCTCCCACTATGGTCTTCCAGAGTATTGGGATTATAGTCAGGAGCCCCCGTGTCGCGTCCACCATCCTGCCACCTTCTGATGTCTGTGGCCCAGAATTGGCCTCCTTGGGCACCTTTCTGCACCCTCCAGCCCCCTCCTGGAAGAGACTGGGTCGGCTCCTGTTACCTGGACACACAGGGCTTCAGGTCACTGGTGTTGACTGTGTGCTTTGCCAGCCACAGCACTTGGAGCCTTGCGTTAGGCATGGCTTCCATTCCATTTTTCCAAATGGAGAAACTGAGGCTCAGGTGGGGCCTGTTTGTAGTGAATGGGTGAGGAGCTGGACTGGACATCAGCAGCCTTGACTGGCTCTGGGCCAGTGCCCTGCCAACTCCTGGCTCCCCCTTCCTCACTAATAGAGACCACAGCACTCACATCCTTTACAGCACAGACCCCAGCACCAGTGTCTCTGTCCACCTCTGTCTACGTGTATATTGGTATCCATTATCCATCCCACAGGCCATGTAGCCAGAGCCTGTGACCCTCCCTCATGAGATGTATGGCCTAGGCCCGCGTGGACTTAAGTCTCCAGGTTTGTGGCTTGTTGAGCTGATGGCTGCCTGCCCAGGGCTTCTTGCGTGGATGGGTTAGGTGTACCATTCATTCTGGTCAGAATGGAATTCTTAGTTCCAGATGGCAGGAAGCTGTAGTAGCCATGTGCCAGGCGCCTGTGGGTGTGGAATCCCTGCTGGGCGGGGACATGCCTGGGAGCGCCTGGGAGCTGCCAGCCTTTCCCCTGTGTCCACGTAGCCTCCCTGGTTTGCATTCGGGCACTTTGCTGATACCGATGTTTCTCCCAGTCCCCTTCTCCCGACTGATCTCTCTGGTCTGCTGTAACTCCTATCTCCTTGTCTGTATTTTTTGGTAGGAAATTCGATGTGTTTCTAAATCTTAGGAAGAAACATTTCCCTCTGTTCCTTAAATAACAGTAATATTTGGCCTAGAGCAGTGACTCACGCCTGTAATCCCAGCACTTTGGCAGGCTGAGGCAGGCAGATCACTTGAGGTCAGGTGTTCAAGACCAGCCTGGCCAACATGGTAAATTTAGCTAGATGTGGTGTTGGGCACCTGTAGTCCCAGCTACTTGGGAGGCTGAGGCAGGAGAATTGCTTGAACCTGGGAGGTGGAGGGTTGCAGTGAGCCAAGATTGTGCCACTGCACTCCAGCCTGGGGGGCAGAGCAAGACTCGGTCTCAGAAACCAAAATAATCATAATAGTGTTATTCACAACAACCGTAGCAATTACCATAGGCAGTGTCTCTGTGCTGGGTCTGTTGAGAGGACTTCATTTGCACTTTGTCCTGGAAACCCGTGTAGTAGCGCAGTAATGACCCCATTTTACAGGGAAGGAAGCTGAGGCTCAGAGGTAGGAGGACCTGAGATGATGAAAGTCACCCGGGCCACTGGGGTGGGGAAGTGTCCCCCTGCCCTGCTTCTGCTGCCCCCTTCACCAAGGGGCAGCAGGGAAAGGGAGACATCATGTGTGTCTGCTGGTTCTGAGCATCTCCATTCAGGGGCGGGGCCTTGGCCTTGGGCTCAGGGTTCCCATGTGCTGGGCCAGGAGCAGTCCGACCCGGATGTCCATGGGGGTGTTTGCTGCAGACATGGAGGGGCCGGTCCTCTGTGCGTGGGTCTTGGTCAGTGAGGCCTGTGGTCAGGCTCAGGCGGCAGGATGCTCTGCCCCAACCCATCTGCCCTTGCCTGGGCTGGGCCTGCCAGGTGCTGCCTCTTTGATGTGTCATCCACTTTTTTTCTTTTAACACCTTTATTGTGTTGTAATTCACATGTCCTAGAGCTTACTCATGTTGTGTGCGATTTGCTGGCTTTTAGAGTATTCACTGTGGTATAGCCAGCATCCATTCTTTCAGTAAATCTTTATTGAGAAATAAATGACTTTTTTCCTCCCGGAATAAACAAATGCACGTGTCCATTGCTTTTCTGTGCCAGACTCTGAGGATGTTACAATGACTACAGAGGCAGGGTCCCCACCCTCCATGGAGCGAGTCAGGGAGCCTGAGGGTGGCCGGTGGCTTTCCTGGTTGCCAGGGTATGAGTGATAGAAGCCCAAAGGCCAAGTGATTCCTGAGGCTTAGAGGACTTGGCTGGCAGGGGGCAGTGCGGGGGAGCAGGGCTCGGAGTGGATGGTGCTGTGCTGGACCGGCTACTGGGGCCCTGGCGGCCTGCGGAAGAGGGTGGCCTTCAGCCTGTGCGCAGCCGGGGGTGGGATGAAAGCAGTAGGAGGCTTCTCTTTGAACTCAGGTCAGCCTCATGGTCTCCTTCACTTGCCTTTAGTTTTTGCTGGGGCCAAGTCAGGCACCTTCTTCAGAAAGTTACAGGGAGTCGCCCCGTGACCAGCACTTCCCCTCCGAGGCACCCACCCAGGAGAACTGAAAACCGAAAATGCTCGGGAACCCAAGTCCCACTGAGCGCTGCTCACTGTAGCTAGGGTGCAGGGGCGGCTCGGCGTCCATCACAGAGCAGCGCATGCCCAGCATGTGGCTGTTCACACAGCGCCTGTTACTTGGCCAGAAAAAGGAAAGCGGCACTGGTATGTGCTGCAGCGTGGGGGAACTTCGAAAACACACCTAGACGCAGGAAGTCACCTACTGTGCGATTCTACGTAAATGACATGTCTGAAAATGGCAAATCCCTGGAGACAGGAAGCATGTGGTGGCTGCTGGCGGCTGGACGGGGAGTGTGTGGGGGCTGACGGCTGCGCCTGGGGTTTCTGTTTGGGATGATGAAAAGTTCTGGAAATGGACGGTGGCGGTGGCATGACATTACAGATGTTCTTTACTCAACACTGTTGAATCGTGATTAAAATGGCAGATTTTGTGTTATATCTGTTTTAACATACACATAAAAAAGGTGCCAGGCCCAGCATCCGCCTTCCCTGCCATTTCGAGGCGTGTCCTCTGAGCTCTGCCACCGCCGCCTGCTCCTGCCGCTCCCTCCAGCTCAGCTGCCAACCGACTCCAGGCTTCCAGGCTTGGCTGTGTGGGTCCTGACCCTTCTTGCCAACTCTCTCCTCAGCTGAACTTTGACCTGGACCGGGGCGTGTTTCCAGTGGTCATCCAGGCTGTGGTGGACGAAGGAGACGGTGAGCGCATCCTCTTTTGTTCTCCTGGGTGTGTGGGCTGTGTGGCGAGGAAGTGCATCCTGAGGCCCCTGTCACTCAGTTGGTGGGAGGAGCGCCTGCAGCAGTGATGAAGCAGGCCAGGCGTAGGGCATTGGGCTGGGGCAGCTTGGAGTTCGGGGGTTGGAGGAAGGTGGGTCCCAGAACAGGCTCTGGACTCTCTGGACTCTATGCAGGCCAAGCCTTGGGTGCCACAGTCCTGCCAGAGTTGGGGAGGTGAGATGCCTGGGTGGGGCAGACCCTGACTCTGACTGCTCTGCCCCTCTCTCCCCAGCAGTGGTGGAAGTGACCGGCCATGCCCACGTGCTCTTGGCCGCCTTTGAAAAGGTGAGTGCCATCTGGCGGTCAGCTTCCTGGGGACCTGGGAGCTGGGGAGGAGGTGGTCTTTTGAGGTGAGAAGCTTGAGCAGTGGTTGGGGCTTGGTGGAGTGGCTGAGCTCGGGCCCAGGGCAGGTGGGGGGTGTGCCTGTGGCTTCCTGCTTTCTGTAAGTCTGGTCCCAAGGCAGAGCCACTGTCAGGAGGCTTTGCATCTGCTCCACCCGCCCCACTATCTCCAGTAATGGCTATAAGCAATTTTTTTTTTTTTTTTTTTTTTTTGAGACAGGGTCTCACTCTCTCACCAGGCTGGAGTTCAGTGGCATGATTTTGGCTCACTACGGCCTCTGCCTCCGTGTTCAAGTGATTCTCCGTCTCAACCTCCCGTCAGTACCCGGGAGTACAGGCACGCGCCACCACTCCTGGCTAATTTTTGTATATTTATTAGAGATAGGGTTTCACCTTGTTGGCCAGGGTGGTCTCAAACTCTTGACCTGAAGTGATCCACCTGCCATGGCCTCCCAAAGTGTTAGGATTATAGGTGTGAGCCACTGGGCCTGGCCTCTTTTTTAAAAAAAAAAAAAAAACAAAAAAAAACAGGGTTTCCTGTTGCCCAGGCTGGAGGGCTGTGGTGTGATCTCAGCTCACTGCAGCTTTGAGCTTCTGGGCTTAAGAGACCCTCCCACATCAGCTTCCTAAGTAGCTTGAACTACAGGCATGCACCACCACATTTGGCTAATTTTTAAAAAAAAATTTTTGTAGAGAGAAGTTCTCTCTGTGTTGCTGAGGCTGGTCTCAAACTCCTGGCCTCAAGTGATCCTCCCACCTTGGCCTCCCAATATGTTGGGATTACAAGCGTGAACCACCATACCCGGGCAAGAGGCTTTTCAAATGGCACTTGGAGTGTGTCGAGGGAGAATGTTCTAGACTGAGGCCAGCCCTGTAGAATTCTTTAGAGCCTCCTGACATAGGGGCTGGGCTCCCGCAAGGAGGCCTCCCTGTGGTAGACTGACTTCCTCATGGGGTGTGACGACAACAGTAAGCTCACTGTCCTCGGTGTCACCTGGCATGTGTCACAGAACCCCAGTCCTACTGCCCCTTCTCCTACCTGGCTGTGGAACCCTGACCCTACAGGCGAGGCAGGCCTTGCTCCCTACAGGAGGCCTTTCCTGATGCCACTAAGGAGAAACATCTCTTGTACCCACTTTATGTTCATGAGGGCAGCACTGTCCTCTTGGGTGTCATGGTGTCCTCAGAGCTGAGTTTAACACCTGGCACGGAGCAGACACTCCGGGAACACTGGCAGGATGGTTGAGGGGCTGCTGCCTGCCTGGGTTTCTGCTCACTGAGAACTTGCTGGAGGTGGTGGGATGCGTCTTTGTTTGGTAGTGCCTTGGGGGCCACGCCCCCAGCGTGCCCTGACATTCGTCAGCACTTCGCAGTTGCAGGTCTGCTTGGCACCAATCCTGCAGCCCAGGAATCAGGAGGGGAAAAGGATCCCATGAGATAAGGCCAGCCTGCCTCCTGGGGGCTTCACGCTGCCTCTGGGTCCTGCTTAGCCCATGCTCTCCATGCACCCCCAGCCCCATGTGCAGCTGCAGCCTGAGAGCTCTAAGTGCAGAGTCCAGCTCTTCCCTGTGATCTGGGTCTTCGCAGAGCATCCCAGGGCCAGGGTGTCTGTAAGCTGGATAGAGGCACCTTTCATCTGTCTGTCCTGTGACGAGGCTGAGTCTGTCCTCTCCTGGGTCCAGGACCACAGACTGTGGTGATACAAGTTTCCTGGGCAGCGGGGCAGCCTTCTCTGTTTTTAGCACTGGGCTCCCCAGCCTGGCCTCATAGGAAGCCACAGTGACTACTGACACATCTGTGCCTCTGGCAGAGGCAAACAGGTGGTCTCTGGCAAAATGGTCCATTCTGTGCCTCCAGTTTCCTATTAGGAAACTGCTTTATTTTGGGGTGGCCAACATTCTGGAAATTTCTGTTAGAACCCACCAGCCTCACCAGAAAATTCTGAGTGCTGGTCATGGTTGACTGAGAAGTGATGATAAGTGTTGTTGTGAGGTCTCCTGTCTCACGCCGTGATTAACTTTGTTGAACTCTTGAGTGGCGTATTTCCCTGGGTACCACCGGGCGCACTTGTTCTGCTTGGTTCCTGCATTTCTGGAGCTCTGCACTTTGCTGTGT
Organism: Saimiri boliviensis; assembly: GCF_048565385.1. Taxonomy (NCBI): domain Eukaryota; kingdom Metazoa; phylum Chordata; class Mammalia; order Primates; family Cebidae; genus Saimiri; species Saimiri boliviensis. The sequence goes on along the minus strand of NC_133460.1, from coordinate 7,114,356 downwards.
GCATGTGTGTGTGTGTGCCCTGCTCTGTCTTCCTAGCTAAGCTGGGCCCTGGGAGAGCAGGAACTGGTTTGTCTTGATGTTTGCAGCCAGGTGCTGCTTCTTGGTGTGCAGCAGGCTCTTGTCCGTCATCTGAACTTGGCCTGTTGGCCTTCAGCTTGAACGTGCTTGAGACCAACTGAGAAGAGTTGGGTTCTGTGGGTCAGTACAGGGTTCCGCGTCTGTGTGTTTAGGAGGCTTCAGATAGTTGCAAAGCCAGGCCTGAGGGCTATGTTTGGAGAAATCTTGGCACTTCAGTTTTCAAGTGGCCCCATCTTTTTTTTTTTTTTTTTTTTTTTTTCTGGCTGTGGACCTGGATTGGCTAGGGCAGGGTGGCCCACCCAGGCGGCTGCACAGGGGCGCTCAGAGGCGCCAGCTTGACTGCCTTAACCTCTGTGTCTTTTTCCCCTGCAGCACATGGATGGAAGCTTCTCTGTGAAGCCTTTAAAGCAGAAGCAAATTGTAAGTCATCCGATGAAATACGACCTGTTTGATTTAAAAGACACACACTCAGGCAGATCACAAGGTCAGGAGTTCGAGACCAGCCTGGCCAACATGGTGAAACCCTGTCTCTACTAAAAATACAAAAAGTAGCTAGCCAGGCATGGTGGCGGGTGCCTGTAGTCACAGCTCCCCAGGAGGCTGAGGCCGGAGAATTGCTTGAACCTAGGCAGTGGAGGTTATAATGAGCCGAGATCGTGCCACTGCACTGCAGCCTTTTGAGAGAGAAACTCTGTCTCAAAAAAAGAAACAAAACAAAAAACCTTCCTGTGCAGTCACTCACAGATACACTCATAGGCACTCATGAATACACACGCATACACAGACACATTGACTTATGTAAGATATACAAATACATAGCCTTTTGAGAGCAAAACTGTCTCAAAAAGCAGATATACATAGACACAGGCAGATTCAGACACAGACACAAATACACTTACACACACACACATATATACTTAGACACGCTGACATACAGACATATCCATAGACACGCATTCACACACATGTACTCATAGATAACACATATACTCACACATAGACACATACTAATACGTAGACACACATTCACTTGCACACATGTACACAGGCACACACTCATACACAGATACACACACATATACATAGACACATACATACACACACTCACACTCTTGAGTAGTCTTCGTGCACTGGTCTTCCTAGTCCACTGTGGCTGCCTTTGAAATAACTGTGCAGAGGCCAGGCACAGGCACTCCCACCTCTAATCCCAGCAATTTGGGAGGCTGAGGTGGGCAGATCACTTGAGCCCTGGAGTTTGATACCAGCCTGGCCAACATGGTGGGACCTCTGTCTCTACTAAAAAAAAATTAGCCAGGTGTAATAATGCATGCCTCTAGTCTCAGCTACTCAGGAGGCTGAGGTAGAAGAATCGCTTGAACCCAGGAGCGGAGGTCACAGTGAGCTGAGATCATGTCATTGTACTCCTGCCTGGGTGACAGAATAAGATTCTGTGTCAAAAAAAAAAAAAAAAAAAGCTGTGCAAGAGCCTGTTAACTTCCTGTAGAGCTCCAAGCTCCAGCACGTCGGGTCCCTGTCTTGGGGGAGCATGTGTGTATTGTGTGCCCACCGTGTAGCAGGGACTCTTGCAGGCCCTGATTTCTGTCCAGTTTGAACCATGCTGTCTGGAGCGTACTGTTCAGTAAGTATGTACTGAATAAATGGATGGGTAGAAAAAGGAAGGAAAGAGACAGGAAACGGAAAGGCTGCAGCTCCTTCTCTCCCTTACGAATTGTCCAATATGTCAGTGTTGGACAGAAACTTGGCTTGACTTAATACTTGAAAAGAAGGATAAAATAACCTAGAATAAATGGAAACTAGAGACCAGTCCATCTATTCTCTGGGGTCAGTAATCCTGGGATGCTGCATTGGGAAGTGTTATTCCTGGTAGCCTCACATGTAGGCACTGAGAATTTAGAGGGTGGTGTCCCCTAAACAGCAGCGTTAGGGCTTGCTAATGAGGCGTCCTGTGCCGTGGCTAGCAGTTACCCTGTGTGTACTGCTGGGGCACATAAGGCCCGTTTCAAGCCACCACTTGGGAATGATTTTTGTTAGCTTTTTAGTTATATTTTATTTAATTTTATATATTATTTTAATTTTGTTTTATTGAGACAAGACAGAGTTTTTGCTCTGTCGCCCATTGCTGGAGTGCAGTGGTGTGATCTCGACTCACTGCAAACTCTGCCTCCCGGGTTCAAGCATTTCTCCTGCTTCAGCCTCCCAAGTAGCTGGGACTACAGGCACGTGCCACCACGCCTGGCTAATATTTGTGTTTTTAGTAGAGAGGAGGTTTTGCCATGTTTGCCAAGCTCGTCTCAAACTCCTGGCCTCAAGTGATCCACTGGCCTCAGCCTCCCAAAGTGCTGGGATCACAGGTGTGAGCCACTGCGCCCAGCCATTTGTTAGCTTTTTAGAAGAGAGGTTATCTGGGTGTGGCGGCCATGCCTATTATCCCAGCACTATGGGAGGTGGAGGCAGGAGCATTGCTTGAGCCTGGGGATTTGGGACCAGCCTGGGCAGCATAGGGAGACCCCGTCTCTGTTTCAAATAAAGATTACAATAAACAAAAGAGAGGTGTAGCAAACTGTAGCAGATCCAGGTTCCTACAGGTGCCAGGGGAACAGGAGACCCTGGTGACGGACAGGGCCTTGTGTTAAGAGAGCTGCCCAGCAGGTCCTGGGCTCCCTGGAGTGGTGCTCCTGGCCTGTGGTTCATGGGAAACTCAGCAGTTCGGACCCCTTTGCAACATGGTCAGTATGAGGCTTTCCAGTTGCGAGTGGGCAGCAGGACAGACCAGCTCGGAGACATTGTCTTGGTGTCTTTGAAACCAGAGAGACTTTTGTGTCCTGTGGAAGGAGGCTCTGGAAAGCAGTGGGCGCTTAGGCTGCTGTCTGGTGCCTTCAGGCATTGGCTCCCGCTGCCCTCATGGGGCTGATGGCGGTGGAACCGAGTGGTGTTGGGGGTAGTGAGGCAGGCAGGGGGTGGCGGTGGGGCTGGTGAGTTGGTCCCAGGCCCTCAGTGTTGGGGAGAACCACTGGCTCCAGCCCTGTTCCTGGTGCTGCTGGTTAGGTGGGGGCACACAGCAGGTTTTCCCTGACCCTCTCCTGGCCCTCAGGAGTCAAGCTGGACAGGTCCTTGGGGTGGAAGCCTGGTACCTTGGAGGGGGGCTAGGCCAGGTGGGTGTGGAGGAGCCCTCACATGACGGTTGGTGAGGGCCCAGTGAGCCCCTCTCTGCTCTCCAGGTGGACCGGGTCAGCTACCTCCTGCAGGAGATCTACGGCATCGAGAACAAGAACAACCAGGAGACCAAGGTGTGTACCTGGGTGAGGTTTCCCTCTGCCATTACAAAACCCTCGATGGGAGTAGCCGGGGGAGAGCGGCATACCAGTTCCCTTCCGTGCCTTCCTCTGGGGTCCTGGACCCCTAGATGCCATCAATTTTCCTTAATTTTGTCTTTTTAAAGCTAACAGAGTATATGGAACATTTTGTCTTTTTTCTAGCAAATTCACTGGCTTGTTAGGTAAATTGCCATCCAGGTCCCCCAGGGTAGCCTGGGAATGGGGGCCTGTGTCCCGCCCTCCCTCCAGGTTCAGCGGTTTGGCCCCTGCTGGCCAGTTCCTGCCTGCCTCCCCGCAGACAGCGAGTCCCTGCAGCTCCTGGGCGGGGGATGCCCATTCTGGATGTCCACAGAACCAGCCGTGGTACCTGACAAATTAGCCTTGGTATAGCCCAGCCAGGGAATGGAGCAGGGGATGAAATTAATTTTTGTTTTTGTTTTGAGACAGAGTCTCACTCTGTAGCCTAGGGTGGAATACAGCGGTGAGCCATTCTCCTGCCTCAGCCTCCCGAGTAGCTGGGACCACAGGCATGTGCCACCACACTTGGCTAATTTTTGTATTTTTGGTAGAGATGGGATTTCACCATGTTGGTCAGGCTGGACTCAAACTCCTGACCTCACGTGATGTGCCCACCTCAGTCTCCAAAGTGCTGAGATTTCAGACCTGAGCAGCTGCGCCTGGCCGATGATCTCGTTTAAAAGGCACACTGGCACGAGAGAAACTCCTGGCTCTTAAGATCTCGGAAAGCCTCACACGCCCGCTTCAGTGTGGCACCTGGGTCCAGGACAGCTGGAGCAGCTCCATGTGGCAGAAGCAGAGCTACTGGCTGGGCCTCGCCTCAGCCGGGGGCAATCAGTGCATTCACATTTCACACTAGAAGGTGGCCAACTTTCCAAAAAGGGCCAGAGAGTGAATGTTTTCAGCTGTCCAGGTTTGTGGTCTCTGTTGCAGCAACTCCATGCTGCCATTCAACAGGAGCAGCAGCGAAGGTATGGAAATGCGTGGGTGCGACAGTGTTGCAATAAGAATTTAGGGAAACATCCTGAGGGCCTAGTTTGTGGATCCCTGTTTTAGAGTTTTGGCTCTTTGTCCACTTGCTAATTTGATTTCTGGTAGCTGCCATTACTTAATGAAAATATTTCTAAAATGTGAACTGTAATTTTTAAACCAAAAATGAGGGTACCCTGACATTAGGAAGATCAGTTTCTCAGGTGGATCTCTCCCACATTTTCTCTTTGGGTCGGAGGAACAGAAGGAGACCATGTTCTCATGATGTGGTGGGTGAGGGGCACAGATCCTCCCCGCTGCTGGGAGCTAGTTTCACACTGCGTTTGAGCCTCGTGGTTCTGTTCTGGGGTAAACTACTCCTGCCTTCTGGATTTCTCTTCGTCATGAAAGCCGCAGGGCAGGGTGGAGTACGATGGGACAGATGGGGACAGGAAGCAGGAGCCCTGCTCTGGCCCTTGGGAGGCTGCCGACTCACAGGCCCTTGCTCCCCCCAGCCCTCTGACGACGAGAACAGCGACAACAGCAATGAGTGCGTGGTGTGCCTGTCTGACCTGCGGGACACGCTGATCCTGCCCTGCCGCCACCTGTGCCTCTGCACCTCCTGCGCTGACACGCTGCGCTACCAGGCCAACAACTGCCCCATCTGCCGGCTGCGTGAGTGCCCCGGCTGGCCGCTCTGTGGAAGGTTCTGGAAGTTAGGGACTGGCCGCATCACGGCAGTCCTGGGCTGGGGGCTGCAGGTCTCTTAGTCATTCGTCATTCATCCAGTCTGTGCAGAACGTGGGCACCTTGGATACCAGAGTCAGTTACCATGAGAGTTGGCAGGGACGCCAGCACGGGGCATTGAGATCTTCATGTCTGCCTCCAACCGGACAAGGCTTGCAGAACCAAGGGCCACAGAGGCGCTCCAGGGCAGATGCTATAGCAATATTTGGACTGAACGAAAATTGATCAGTGAATGAAATCTTTATTCTTGGTTTGTTTTTACTAATTTTTTTTTTTTTTTTTTTTGAGACAGTCTCACGCTATCACCCGAGCTGGAGTGCAGTGGCGAATTCTCAGCTCACTGCAACCGCTGCCTCCTGGGTTCAAGCGATTCTCCTGTCTCAGCCTCCCTAGTAGCTGGGGTTATAGGCACACACCACACCCAGCTAATATTTATATTTTAGTGGAAATGGGGTTGTGCTATGTTGCCCTGGCTGGTCTTAAATTCCTGGCCTCAAGTAATCTGCCCACCTCAGTCTCTCAAAGAGCTGGGGTTACAGGCATGAGCCACCATGTCTGGCTGGTTTTTGTTTTGTTTTTTGTTTTTGTTTTTGTTTTTTTTTTTTGAGACGGAGTTTCGCTCTTGTTACCCAGGCTGGAGTGCAATGGCGCGATCTCGGCTCACCGCAACCTCCGCCTCCTGGGTTCAAGCAATTCTCCTGCCTCAGCCTCCTGAGTAGCTGGGATTACAGGCACGTGCCACCATGCCCAGCTAATTTTTTGTATCTTTAGTAGAGACGGGGTTTCACCATGTTGACCAGGATGGTCTCGATCTCTTGACCTCGTGATCCACCCGCCTCAGCCTCCCAAAGTGCTGGGATTACAGGCTTGAGCCACCGCGCCCGGCTTTGTTTTGTTTTGTTTTGAGACAGGATGTCTTGCTCAGACTGGAGTGCAGTGGCCCCATCATAAATGGCTCACTGTAACTTTGAACTCCTGGGCTCAAGCAGTCCTCCTACCTCAGCCTTCCAAATAGCTAGGACCAAGTAGCATACCACCACAGCCTGCTAGTTTTTTAATTACTTAATTTTTTTTTTTTTTTGAGACAGAGTCATACTCTGTCACCTAGGCTGGAGTACAGTGGCAGGATCTTGGCTTACTGAAACCACTGCCTCCTGGGTTCAAATGATTGTTGTGACTCAGCCTCCTGAGTAGCTGGGATTACAGGCCTGTGCCATTATGCATGGCTATTTTGTGTCTTTTTAGTAGAGATGGGGTTTTACTATGTTGGCCAGGCTGATCTCAAACTCCTGACCTCAAGCGATCTGCCCGCCTTGGGCTTCCAAAGTGCTGGGATTACAGGCAGAGCCACAGCGCCCAGCCTTGTTTCAGGGTCTTACTTTGTTACTCAGGCTGGCCTCAAATTCTTGGGTTTAAGTGGTTCACCCGCCTTCCAAAGTGTGCTGGGATTATGGACATGAGCCACCATGGCCAACTCAGATCTTTATTTTAAAAGTAAAATAGAAAATATTTTGATTTAAAAAATGGCAGTGTAACGCTGGTTGTAGATCACAGCTGAAATCCCAGCGGTTTGGGAGGCTGAGGCAGGAGGATCACTTGAGACCAAGAATTCAAGACCAGCCTGGGCAACATGGCAAAACCCCATTTCTACAAAAAGTTAAAAATTAGCCAGATGTGTTGGCTGTAGTTCCAGTCACTTGGGGGACTGAGGCAGGAGGACCGATTGAGGCTGGGAGGTGGAGGCTACAGTAACCTGTGATTGTGCCACCGCTGCACCCCAGCCTAAGAGACGGGAAGACCCTGTTCAAAAAAAAAAAAAAAATTGCAGTGAGGTAAAAACAAAGTATTCTGGATAGAAAATTGACTAAGGAATTACGTAGGGTTTTCTAGAGCACTCCAGACATTTCCTCATTGAAAAGCTGTCTCGTGGGGCACCGTTCTGAGTGTTTATCTTCCAGTAGAGGGAACCCAAATGTTCTCACCGTAAAAAAATCCACTAGGTCAAAATTTGCACCCCACTGGCAGGCCCTTCCCTGGATCCTGGGATCCTTGGCCTGGGTCCTGGCAGCGGGGCTGGGGCGTGGGCGTGATTTGCCTGCGCAGCTGCAGGACATACGCACTCAGTAGGCCAGCAGACCCCTGAGCCCGGCACGGGGCTTTGCAAGGACGCTGGTGTGTACAGTCAGGCCATGAAGTCACCTGAGGCATCTAGATCCCAGGAGGAAGTGAGGAGGCTGCCGGGTCTGGAGGGAGCGTTGGGCCGCACAGCCTTTGGCAGATCCTGTAACAGGGAGGGCCAGCCCAGGCCATCTTTGTCTGAAAGGCACAGGGTAGGGTAGGGTGGGGGGAAAGGAAGTGGGGGTCAGGGGTGGGCTGTAGGGGAAAGTTCTCGTCTGTGTCTAGGAGGCAGGCATTTTGTTGATGACTGAGCCTTGAGGAGGCTGTGTGGCTGGAGACACAGCAGGGCTGCTTTCCAGGAGTGTCCCCTGACCTGAGTCTAACTCTAGAATCTTCAAGTTGGGGTCTGTGGGTCACGGCCATCGGACTCAAGTTCAGAGCCTCTGTGGCTTTGAGCCTCAAGGAGGTGGCAGTAGATGTGCCTTGAGGGCAGAGCCTGGTGTTCTCGGTAGAAATGGACGAAGGGGGCGGGCGTGGTGGCTCAAGCCTGTAATCCCAGCACTTTGGGAGGCCAAGGCGGGTGGATCACAAGGTCAGGAGATCACGACCATCCTTGCCAACATAGTGAAACCCCGTCTCTACTAAAAATTCAAAAATATTAGCCAGGTGTGGTGGTATACATGGTCCTAGCTACTCGGGAAGCTGAGGCAGGAGAATTGCTTGACCCTGGAGGCGGAGGCTGAAGTGAGCCAAGATTGCGCCACTGCACTCCAGCCTGGGGACAGAGCAAGTCTCTTTGTCAAAAAAATAAAATAGAAATGGACACAGAGGAGTCCCGCGGCCCTGCCCCTGCGCGGACCGTGGATGCTCTCCTGTTTGGGTTTGTTGCGGGGGCTGGTTTGGTTTGGTGATTTGGTTGTTCGGTTTCCTGGCCTGTTTCTTGATGAGATGTAGCCTACACGGCTCACTTAACGGTGTTTCAGGAACATTCTGCAGCAGCCTGTGGGGCCTTGTGTGAGCAGGACTGGTGCTGCAGGATGACAGGGCATCCAGGTCCCAGTTTATCTTCCCTGCTTTCAGTGGCTGCTGTCTGTGCCCCTCAGTTTCCCCAGCGTGACGTCCTTGCCTCAGACTCCCCACCTCAGTTTCCCCAGTGTGACCGACATCCTTGCCTCAGTTCCCCAGCATGACTCCCCACCTGTTTCCACAGTGTGATGCCCTTGCCTCAGTTTCCCCTGCGTGACTCCCCACCTCAGTTTCCACAGTGTGGTGTCCTTGCTTCTGTTTCCCCTGCGTGACTCCCCACCTCAGTTTCCGCAGTGTGGTGTCCTTGCCTCAGTTTCCCCTGCGTGACTCCCCACCTCAGTTTCGGCAGTGTGGTGTCCTTGCCTCAGTTTCCCCTGTGTGACTCCCTACCTCAGTTTCGGCAGTGTGGTGTCTTTGCTTCAGTTTCCCCTGCGTGACTCCCCACCTCAGTTTCTGCAGTGTGATGTCCTTGCCTCAGTTTCCCCAGCATGACTCCCCACCTGTTTCCATAGTGTGACGTCTTTGCCTCAGTTTCCCCAGTGGACACTCCCTCTGGAGCCCTGCCTTGGGCAGGACCGCGTGGCTTTGATGTGTCTCCCTGCCTGTGGCCATTTCGTTAAGACTGTTTGCTCTGATCTGGAAGCAGGGTTGTCCCAGGGCCGTGGTGGGGTGGGGTGGGGTGGGGTGGGGTGAGTAGGTTGGGTGGGGGTCGATCCCTGGGGCTTGGCGGGTGCCCTCGGGCCAGGCATCCTGGCCTGATGTGAGTCCTCCTTCTGCCGCAGCTTTCCGGGCCCTCCTGCAGATCCGGGCAGTGCGGAAGAAGCCAGGAGCCCTGTCCCCCGTGTCCTTCAGCCCCGTCCTGGCCCAGAGCCTGGAGCACGACGAGCACTCTGTAAGTGCCGCCTCCTGCCTGCGGGATGGGTGGGCATGAGAGGGGCGTCAGTGCCCAGACCAGGCCCAGGGCCCAGACGGTCAGCCGGCAGCCCCGTGTCCTTGTCTGTCCAGTGGGCAGACGTGGCCCCCACAGGGCTGTGAGGCAGGCGTGGCCCTCACGTGGCTGTGAGGCATAAATGGTGTGGCCAGGCTGGGTCCAGGGATGCCACTGCTGGGGACAGCGCTGCCGCCATCAGCTTCCAGTGCCTGTGTCAGGGATGAGCACGGTCGCGGTCTCGGTGGAACCAGGTGCTTTTTTTTTTTTTTTTTTGAGACGGAGTTTTGCTCTTGTTGCCCAGGCTGGAGTGCAATGGCGCGATCTCGGCTCACTGCAACCTCCGCCTCCGGGGTTCAGGCAATTCTCCTGCCTCAGCCTCCTGAGTAGCTGGGATTACAGGCACGCGCCACCATGCCCAGCTACTTTTTTGTATTTTTAGTAGAGACGGGGTTTCACCCTGTTGACCAGGATGGTCTCGATCTCTTGACGTCGTGATCCACCCGCCTCGGCCTCCCAAAGTGCTGGGATTACAGGCGTGAGCCACCGCGCCCGGCGTTACCAGGTGCTTTTTTTGTTCTTTTTGAGGCAGGGTGTCGCTCTGTCACCGAGGCTTGAGCACACCCAAAGTGACGTCATCTCAGCTCACTGCAGCCTCCACCTCCCCGGCTCAAACAGTTCTATCACCTCAGCCTCCCAAACGCTGACTGATGTTTTGTATTTTTAGTAAGATGGAGTTTCACCATGTTGCCCAGGCTGGTCTTGAATTCTTGGGCTCAAGTAATGCTCCTGCCTCAGCCTCCCATAGTGCTGGGATTACAGGTGTGAGCCACCACTTCCAGCCTGTGGTTCTTAGTGAATGAGCTGTGCCATTTCCCTCATGAGTCTCTGTGCGAGGAGCGCTGGTGACCCTCCTCCTGAGCTCCAGGCCCACCAGTCTCCCTCATGGGAACCTCAATGGGCAGACCCTGCTTCAGCCACACAAGGGAGGTGGAACTCTGGCTCCAAGAATCCAAAGAGAGAGACAGAGACATGGAGAGAGATGTGAAGAGACACAGGGAGAGATGTGGAGAGACAGAGACAGGGAGAGATGTAGAGAGATACAGGGAGAGACAGAGATGTGGAGAGACAGATAGTGAGAGATGGAGAGATAACATACAGAGAAACAGGGAGAGACAGAGACAGGGAGAGATGTGGAGAGACACAGGGAGAGAGAGATGTGGGGAGATGCAGGGAGAGATGGAGAAATGAGAGACAGGGAGAGATGTGGAGAGACAGACGGAGAGATGAGGGAGAGACAGATGAGAGACAGACAGGAAGAGATGCAGGGAGAGACAGGGAGAGACAAGGAGAGATGTGGAGAGACAGATGGAGAGATGTGGAGAGACGGAGATGGAGAGACAGGGAGAGACAGACAAGGAGAGATGTGGAGAGACAGATGGAGAGAGGTGGAGAGACGGAGAGACAGACAGGGAGAGATGTGGAGAGACAGGGAGAGATATGGAGAGACAGGGAGAGATAGAGGGAGAAATGAGAGACAGGGAGAGACAGGGAGAGATGGAGAGATACAGATATAGAGAAACACAGGGACAGACAGAGACGGAGAGATATGAAGAGACAGAGATGTGGAGAGACAGATGGAGAGATGTGGAGAGACGGAGAGACAGACAGGGAGAGATATGGAGAGACAGGGAGAGATAGAGGGAGAAATGAGAGACAGGGAGAGACGGAGAGATGGAGAGATACAGATATAGAGAAACACAGGGAGAGACAGAGACGGAGAGATATGAAGAGACAGAGATGTGGAGAGGCAGGGAGAGATGGAGAGAAAGAGATGGAGAGACACAGGGAGAGATACGGAGAGACAGATGTGGAAAAAAAGATGTGGAGAGACAGAGACGGAGAGATGTGGAGAGACAGAGAGACATGGAGAGAGAGACAGGGAGAGACAGGGAGAGACAGAGATGTGAACAGACACAGGGAGAGAAAGACAGATATGGAGAGACTGACAGAGGCGGGGATGGTGGCTGGGGCTTTGGTGGGTAGGGAGCAGAGTGGGGGAGGTGACAGGGACTGGGCGGCCCAGGGTCTGGTTCTCGGGCCCCTGCTCCCTGCTGCCCGCGTGCACTGTCGGTGCATCCCTTTCTGGGCTCTCGGTTGTGGCTGTTTGAAGTCGTTGGTTCTTGCAGGCCCTGCTGCCCCTCTAAACAGAAAAGAGGAGCAGAGCCCCAAGGACTGGCATTTACAGACGCCGCCTTTGCTGTCGAAGGCTCCTCACGAGCCCCCTTGAGCAGGGCCTTGACCTGGGGCCTGTGGGCCTCCCTGGCAGCAGATGCAGTGTTTCTGAAATGGGGCCAATGTTTAAAAGTCTGGAATTTCCCTTAAAACCCAAATTTTGGGTTTCTCCTTTAAAATCTTACCTGGTTTTGAAGCTGGTAGAGAAACATGGATTGGCATCCCCTGTCATCTGGGGTTCCTGGCACCATGCCCTCTGGCACTTTTGGCGTTGGCTTTGATTTGGAAATGCTGCATGCGCTCTGGGTTTTGGTGGAGAGAGAAGCAGCCCCTGGAGGAATAGCCCCCGAGAGGGTTACATGAAGGGAGTGATCCATCTTCATGTTTATTGTCACTTGTTTTTGCCCCTCCCTGTTTGTGTCCTGGTGGCCGAGGGTCTGACAGGTCCTTCCATGTTTGTCCCTCTTAAATTGAGTGAGCTGAGATTCCCCTGCAGTGTAGCGCGCTGGGGTCCAAGATGTGACAGGTGGCTCTGAGCCCCCAGAAGGGCTGGCGCCCACCCAGAGAGCCACCCTCCCCTCCTCAGGGAGCGAAAGCAAACACTCCTCTTCACCTGCCAGGTGCGTTCTACGTAGTGCCAGAAAGAGCCACTGTGACGTTCTCTCCAGCGAGTCCCTAAAGATGATCGTGGGGTGGGTGGTTCTGGGTCTCTCTTCTCCCCAGCCCTCTTTAGGGGTTCATGTTTGTGGTAGGTAGTGGCAGTGCCCGGGCAGTGGCTGGGGGACTTTGACCAGGGTGGCTTCAGGATCCCCACCCTGCACCCATCCCGCATTAGGGAGCGTCCGGCTGCTCTCATGTCCACCTTGGCCAAATCTGTTGCCCCAGGTGACCTACACCGCAGGTGGGCAGGCACTGGGATGAGACCAGCCTCCATGGCACCACTCTTGGGAGCTGCTGGGATTCACACACAACCCACCCAGACCCGAGTCAGAACCTGCCCTTAGCATGGTCCCGAGATTCACATCCACTGCAAGGTTTTGAAGTTCTGGGCCTCGACGTGGTAAGAGGACAGCTAGTCAGACACCTGTCCAGCCCACTCCAGGGCCGTGCGGGGGTGGTAGTTGTAAAACATATGATTTTTATCTTGACAGTGTCCCTTTAAAAAATCAAAGCCGCACCCCGCCTCCCTGACCAGCAAGAAACCTAAAAGGGAAACAGTAAGTGTCTGGGCCTCTGGCTATGTTTTTTTGCCCCGCGCCCTCATTTTTAAACACACGACAAATAGGGGAGATGGTTTCCGCCCCAGGCTAGTGTCTGATTCGGGTAACCTGTCAGCTCTTCTCTCCCAGTCCTGGCCTCCCTGCCCAGGGAGTTTGTGCAACCAGACGAGCTCTCGGTCCGTGGGCAAAACGCAGGCTTGCCGGCCTCGCCGCTCTCCACTCAGCTTTGCCTCCACCCTGCGTGGCCCCCGTGCCGTTTCCCTTTTTTTTCTTGCTGGCAGTGGAATGGATGTTGCAGGCGGAACTAACGCTGCTGCGTTTTGCAAACGTGCCCCTCGCACACGCTTCTCGGTCCCACGTCCTGCTCCTTCACCCTGCGGGTTCGAGCTCTTTGCGCTGAGGACTTTGGTTTTCTTGGGCTTCCCTTGTGCCCCAGAGAGCAGGCAGGGGGACCAGCACATGCCTACCTGGAGCCTCTGCGGCCCGGGCAGACCCAGCCAAAATCCTGTGGGCCTTGGTGTAGAGAGGTAGAGGCCACTCCGGAACCACCTGGAACGTGTCTTCCTTTCTAGAGGGGTAAGGGGACTCTGTGTAGTTATTTATCTTTAACTTGGAGGCAGGTATGGGAGCAAATGTGGGGTACAGAAAAGAATCCTGGGCCATGCCTGCTCTCCCACCTGCCCATGGTCCCAGGCATCCCCCACCTATCTCACTTTCCCCTTCCTTCTAGGAGCCCGGTCAGGCAGCCCGGGGTCTCCTGGAAGGAGCAGTGCTGAGTGTGTTGCCTCTCAGCCTGGTTTTGTGGGGACCAAGCAGGCCCCTGCAGTCTTCCTTCCTTTCCCCAGAACCTGGGCATTTTTCTCTTCCTCAGCCTCTTCCATTCTGTCTGCTCCCCATGAGGGGAGAACAGCGGCTCTTAGCCAGGGTACCTGTTAGTGTTGCCTGGAGCATGTCAGCCCCCAGAGGCCTGGGCAGGGCACAGCTCCCAGCAGCTCAGCTCTCCCTGGTCCAGGACAGCCCCCGACCTTGTCTCTCGCCTCTGGCATGGCTTCACTCTGCCCCCGCTCCTAGCTCCTGTCTGTCACTAACACTTCTCTCTCCACCTGTGGCCAGGCGGGAATGAAAGCCAGGGAGGGGCCAGCTGAGGCCAGGGCTGGGGCCGCTCTGGGCAGATGCCCTCGTGACCATCATCCCAGGCACCAGCGTGGGCGTTTGGGCATCCGGGTTCATGCTGGAGCTGATGGCTGAGGCAGGGAGGGCATCAGTGCTGCCAGGGAGCTCTGGGCCACTCTCTGAGGGCAAGGGAGTCTAAATCTCCCAAAGTACAGAGTGGATAGGAGGTCATCAGGAAGAAGGTCGGGGGAGCAGGTGGTCTCTGGGCATGAGCCCCCCTCACCCGCCCTGTCCCTGCAGAGCTCTGACAGCGTCCCACCTGGCTATGAGCCCATCTCACTGCTCGAGGCGCTCAACGGCCTCCGGGCTGTCTCCCCGGCCATCCCCTCAGCCCCTCTTTATGAAGAAATCACCTATTCGGGTGTCTCAGACGGCCTATCCCAGGCCAGCTGTCCACTCGCCGCCATTGATCACATCCTGGACGGCAGCCGCCAGAAGGGCAGACCTCAGAGCAAGGCGCCTGACAAGTGAGTGGCGGGCAGGCTGGGTGCATGGGGCGGGTGTGGTGGCACGAGTGTGGAGTGGGTGGATTTGTGGTTTCAAATCAGTTTCTGGTGTATTCCATATGGTGATCCCCTAGAAGGACTCTGAGACCCTGTAGCAGGTTAGGCTTATGGATAAAGTTTATCACAGCAGAGCACGTAGAGCAGACAAGGCAGGAGGAGTCTCTGGGCAGCTGGAGGCGTTGCCCCCTGACCAGGGCCACATGGTGTGCACGCACATACATACTCTCGGCGGAGAAACTGCAGGGCTCCGTGCTGCGTCTCTGCCAAGGGGAGGCCGTCTGAGTCTCAGGTTCCTGGACTTTGCTGGGGACTGGTCATGTAGGCCCACTGTGCCAGTGAGCGGCCAGGGCAGCCGGAACTCGGGACTTGACAGTGACCCAGGGGCACTTACTGCTCTTGCGGTTCGCCCCTGACGAGTCACAGGGCGTGGTCCCTCTCCAGGCAATGACTGCCATTCACATGGCAGCCTTCCGCGGGCTTGGCTCCCGGGGTTGGCCCTGGGTCAGTTGTGGATTCCCTGGAGCCTTGTGGGGTACAGAGCAGCTGCCCGGGGGACTCTGCCTCAGGCGTGTTGGTCCTCATAGAAGAGTATCAGGAAGCCACCCAGGGCACCTGCCATGCCCATGAGGGGGCAGCACCAAAGCTCAGAGAGAAACAGGGGCCTCTGTCTCCTGCTGCTTCTCCACCCCAGGAACCACCCGTGGTTTCTCTTCTCTTTATAGGAAGGAGAGGAAGCCTAGGTCTGTGCCAGTGTGCTGGGAGAGAGGCCCCTCTGTTGGGCGGGTCTGTGGAGGCTGCCTTTGCCTGCTGGCCCTTTGGGTTGGTCCCAGTGGTGGGTGATGGAAACGCCTCCCCAGGGAGTGTCCTTTGCATGGGTCCTGGCAGACATGTGCAGGGGCCCGCTGGTGCCCATGGGGCAGTAGCCCAGCACGGCTTGGGCAGAGTTGGCATTTTTTGTCATTATCCTCATCCCTGCCCACCCTCTCTTCTGTCCTCAGCACCCTGCGGTCCCCATCTTCCCCCATCCACGAAGAGGACGAGGAGAAGCTCTCTGAGGATGTGGATGCCCCTCCCCCACTGGGTGGCGCAGAGCTGGCCCTGCGGGAAAGCAGCTCCCCTGAGGTGAGGCCTGCCCCGGGCAGCCCACCAGCCCATCGCTGGCATTGCACCCCATCCCACTGCTTGTCTGGGCACTCCCACACCTCTGGGCCCTTTGAGGATCTTGGCTCCTTAGCCTCGGTCTGTGGACACAGCACCCCCTGGTGTAGCAGCTGTCTGGGTCTCAGGAGGGCCATGGCTGATGGCGGCTTGTCCTGAGTGGTGGCCACAGGTCTCCATGCTTTAGGCCACTTTCCCCCTTTGTTTCCTAGAGTTTCCCGTTTTTGTGTTTATTTTATTCATTCTTTGTGTTTTTTGTTTGTTTCCTAGAGTTTCTTAACAGAAGAGGTTGATGAGTCATCACCAAAGCAAGGTGAGCCCCTCTTCCCATGGGTGCAAACTGCATGCTGGGACCAGGTGGCCCCAGCTCACTGGGGTCTGAGGGCTCCAGGCGGCAGCTTTCGGCCACCCTCTCCTCTGTCCCATGAACTCTCAGCCAAGAGGCCCTCCTCCCGTCTTGGTGGCACTGGGATCCTGGCTGGGAGGGACTGAATGGGTGACGGGGCCAGGCCACACTGTTCACCCTTCAGGGCCGTCTGCCAGGGATGGGTAACACCTGCCAGCTTTCAGTCCTGTTTTTGAAATGTGGATGTGTAATGTTAGTATGTCAGAAACAAAACCCCATGCTCTCAACATCTGGGACACAGTATAAAAACCGGGGGAGAAAGCCCCATGCTGGAGGGTGGGAAGGAGGGAAAGACAGGAAAGCAGCCACCCTTGGGGTCCTGGGAGAGCAGGTGCGGTTCAGGTGGAGTCCCGTCGGAGCCCAATCCTGGGGACCCCGAAGTGGCTGTGCAGTTCTTGGGTCCTGCCCAGAGGGACCTGCTGGGACCTGGCCCCTGCCTGCAGGTCCCTGACCTTGCCCTCTGCCTGTAGGGACCCGAGCGCCGTCCATTGAGAACGTCCTGCAGGACAGCAGCCCTGAGCACTGTGGCCGAGGCCCACCTGCCGACATCTACCTGCCAGGTGAGGGGCTGGGGGGCTGGGGGTGAGGGGCTGGGTGCCCATCTCAGTCCCTCAGGAGGAGGCCCCTGCTCCGATGGCCCATGCTTAGCAGCAGGGGCTGGTCCGTTGGAGCTCGGTTCTCTCCCTGGCACTAAGCCATTCCCCTGCTGTTGACCCTGAAGCAAGATGCAGCCCAGGGCTGCAAGGCAGCGTCGCGCAGGGCCTGGCTCTTGGGAGTGGAGTCTGCACCAATGCCCCTTCCCTTCCTGGGGCCAGCTTGGCCACAGGAGGGGAGAGAGGCTGCCTGTGAGAGGATGGGTTCCTTTTCCCTGTGCCTCCTGCTGGCTTCCAGGAGGGCAGCTCTGGCCCCGCTGGGATCATCACCTCTTCCCCCATCCCTGGTTGTTCCATGGGCCCACAGGCCCCATGCTGGGTGCCAGGTGAGCTCTTAGCAGAGCCTGAGAGCTGTAGACGGAGCGGAAGCAGGTGCAACATGCTGTGCTGGGCATCGGGGGCCCCGGGCCACAGAGAACAGGGAGAGTGGCTTCTGGGTCACCCCTACCGCAGGCCTGACGTAGGCCACCTGTCTAGATGCAGCAGCACATTCCAGGCCAGGGCGCAGAGGACAGGTTGGGGCGGCGCCGGTTGTCAGCGGGGAGCGGCAAGGCCAGGAGAAAGGGTTGCCATTTCCACCTTTCCTAGAGGCTCAGGCCTAGGCAGTCCCCATCAGCCAAGTACCTTCACTCTGTTCTGCTGGTATAAGATCCTCAGCTTCAAATCCTGAGCTCCAAAGACCGGGAGAGAACTGGGGGCTCAGACTGGTATCTCCACGCCTGCCGCAAGGCCGTCTGCAGCTCTGGAACTGAGATAAATGGGGGAACTCGGTGGCTTCAGACGTGACCCTGGAGCTGCTGCTGCTTAGGGGCATAGCTCCTCCCTTGTGGCTGCTTGGTTACCTCCTCCTGACCCTGGGGCCAACAGGTACTCAGTCCTCCTGGGTCACCCAGTGACCTGGGCCTGGCATTGGGTGATGATGATGCGCTTTAGTTGGAAGGACCTCTTGTTCCTCCGGACTCTGGCTGAGCAGTGGCCTGTGCTCACGGGCTGGGCGGGTCGGGTCACAGGTGCAGGAGCTGGCACTGCCCCAGGTCCCTGACAATAGCTGCAGCTTGCCCCAAACGGCTCACAGCAGAAGGTGCATTTAGGACTAGCTTACCTTAAAGTGACACAATTCCGGTAAGCTCTTTCAAAGGACCTCAGATGTTTCATTCTGATGGAGAAACTTGGAAGGTGATGGAGGAGGGGCTGGGAGAAGGACTTGAGCTTCTGCGAGCCACAAGCGTTACTTCTGATCCTGCGGAGTGGCCCTGCGGGGCAGTGTCTGAGAGGCCACACCTCTGCTGTGTGGCCTGGCCTGGGAAGGATCGCCACAGCCACTGCCAGCCCACACATAGGAGACCAGGACCCTGGGGTCTCATGCCTCACACCCAGGGAGGGTCTCGGGCCTTCTTCAGGTGCACAGACAGGCGCAGGTGGCAGTCATCTGTGGAGACGGCATAGAGGGGCCAAGTCTGCATTCAGGCAGCCCAAGGTGAACTCCCGGGCCGGGCACCCGACTTGGGGCCGACTGCCGCTTGATGCCAGCAGGTCAGCCTGCACAGCCTCAGGTTTGAGCTGTGGACAGCACATTCACCTTTGGGGTCTGTATGGTGCCATCTACTTGGCTGTCAACCTTCTAAGCATTGGTTTCTGTCTTTTTTTTTTTTTTTTTTGAGATAGGGTCTCACTCTGTCACCAGGCTGGAGTGCAATGGCACAATCTCGGCTCATTGCAACCTCCACCTCCTGGGTTCAAGCGATTCTTCTGCCTCAGCCTCCCCAGTAGCTGGGACTATAGGTGCCCACCACCACGTCCAGCTAATTTTTATATTTTTAGTAGAGACGGGGTTTTACCATGTTGGCCAGGCTGCTCTTGAACTCCTGACCTCATGATCTGCCCACCTTGGCCTCCGAAAGTGCTGGGATTACAGGCGTGAGCCAGTGAGCCGGGCTCTATGTCTCTCTTTAAATCCATGTGGTGGCCCCTCTGTTTCACTGGCTTTCTCCCGCACAGAGCCCTTGCCTGTCCCTACGTCTGTGAGTAAAGCATGAACACACACACAGGATCCTGTGGTTTCTCATAGGGGCAGCCGTTGCCTGGCGGTTTGGGCAGTGAACCCTGGTGTCCCTGTAGATGGGAGGGCCCATGAGATGGTGAACTCTGAGGGTCCTGGTGTCTCAGGGTTTCCCCTGGCTCAGCCCTGTCTAGCCCCAGCCCCTGCCCAGGCCCTTCCCTCCTGAACCCAGAGGTGGACTGCACCTGCTTCATCCTTCCTGCGCCCTTCCCTTTGCTGCCGTGTGGGAGCTGCAGGAGGGAGAGGCAGGGCCGGGTGCTCCTCCGAGTTGGATTCTGGCCATACTCCGCCTCTCAGCTGTGGTTCTCCCTGTGGTTCTATGTGGTTGCAGCACAGCGTTTGTTTCTAGATGGCCCCGACCTTCGTCCCCAGGCTGGTGCCCTTGCTATGGCGGTGCCAGCTGCTGCTTGCGTGCTAACTGAGCTTCCGTCTGTCTCTCCCCTCTTCGCGCAGCCCTGGGGCCCGACTCCTGCTCTGTTGGTATAGACGAGTAAGCCGGTACGTGACCTTCCAGACGCGCTTCGGGGGCTCTGACGCGTGTCTTTGGAGAGAGGAGCCCTCCTGTGGTCTCTGGCGGGGGTTCCTTCTGGTTTTTGGGTCTTCATCCGCATCCATGTCTTCCCAGGCGTCCTGGGTTCTGTATCCAGAGCTCTGGTGGCCACTGCACCTTTGCCCCAAAAAGTGGCCTCCTGAGGGGTCCTGACTTTTAGAGTCAGAGGTCTCTCCATCTGCACTCGGCGGCTGGTCAGGATCTTTTTCCAGCCTTAAGGGACCCTGGAATAGTCCCAGCCCAGGCAGGGAGACAGACCCAGCCCAGGTGTGCGAGAGCCACTGTCCCCCACAGGAGGTAGAAGCATGGAGGGAACCCCAGGGAGATGCGGGGTGACACTTTCGGAAGGGAGAGCCTCAGGCCCAGGCCCAGCCTTGTTCCGGATGGTCCCCTGCGAGTTCCCGTTGGGATGTGCAGCAGGTCACTCCCATTTTCTGGACATGGCTTTAAGTAATAAATCATGGGGAAAAGAATGTGCCCCAGGCTGGGAGAGCCTGGGATCACCTGTTCCCAAGCTCAGTCCCCGTCTCTTGGAGGGAGTCTGTCCTTGAGGGGCCTTTTGGTGCCCAGGGGAGAGCGTCTTGCATCCTCTCCTGAGGGTGTCCACTCACACAGCTGCTTGCTACCCAGTGGGCCTGGCAGACAGTCCCTTGTGGGCTGCCTTTCTGCTTTGAGCCCACCATTGCTGCTGACTCACCTGTCCCTGCCAGTACTAGAACCTTCTGGAACACCAGCACTGAGTGTGATAGGAAGCCCTGTGAGGCTGGCACCCCCATTCCCCCCCAAGAGACCTCCTCATCCCCCCAAGAGGCACTCTCTGCCAGGGTGGCTCAGGCGGACGTCTGACCGAAGCCGCTCTGGCCGGGCACTGACTCACACCTGTAATCCCAGGTCTTTGGGAGACCAAGGGGTTAGATGACTTGAGCCCAGGATTTCAAAGTAGTGTGTGAAACATAGTGAGACCCCTTCTCTACAAAAAATTTAAAAAATTGTCTTGAGCTTGGTGGCTTACACCTGTGGTCCCAGCTCCTCGAGAGGGGCTGAGGTGGGTGCATTGCCTGAGCTGGGGAGGTCAAGGCCCACTCCAGCCTGAGACCTTGTCTCAAAAACAGAAAATACACACACGCGAACACACACACGGGAGAGAGAGGACAGCTCCAGGAGTACCACCAAAAAGTAGGCAGGCAGACTGGGGGCCTCCGCCTTCCCAAAGGGTCTGGGTGCACATGCCGCCTGCAGTTCTGGTCTGCTGAGGGGGCTGCTGGTGTGCTCTGAGGCCAGGGCTCCCGCTCAGGACCCCAGCCATCATCGGGCAAGGCCCGTGCGGCCCGCTGGGAAGTGCCCGGCCGGGGTCCAGGCTCCCAGAGGCCCTTTCCCCTTGGGTGGACTTGAGCTGGGCCTGGGCGCTTTGCTTGTTTAGACTGCACTCTGCGTGCCAGTGTGTCCCTCTGTGGACCCCTCTCCTGACCTATCATACCCTTTGACTGAAACGCCACCCGCACCTTTCAGAGGGCCCCGGCCTGCGCGTCGGTGGACGGTGCTGTTCGAATGTTACCGCTCAGGTCAAGCTTCCAGAGACGGGGAGTGCAGGTGTGGTCTGGAACCGGCTCACAGCCTCTGAGCTCCGGTCTCGCTGCAGGCTGCAGCGCCCGAAGAAGATAACCGTGCTTCACCTGAGAGTGGGGCCAGGCCGTGTCTCCCGGGAGCCGTGTGTCAGGGCTGGTGGCTGGATGTTGGGCAGCCCTGAGGCCGTGCTGGCCCCATCCCAGGCTCAGCACCAGCACCGTTGCCCAAGCCCCAGGGACGCCAGACCCATCCAGGGACAGCACCTGGCGGCAGTGTAGAAGCCACAGTCCAAGCGTCGGGGCTCTGTGGGAGGCTCCTCTCTGCCTCACAGAAGCCACCATGGGGCCACTCTGAGCATGGGATTGTTCTCGCTCAGGGCTCCTCCCCGACCCTCCACCCTGGGTTGACTGAGTTCTAGCCTAACCCAGCCATAAGGACCCTGGCAGGACAGCGGGTGGTCACATCCCAGGAAACTGGAACCAGGGGTAGGGCAGGAGACCCAGAGGGCAGAAGCCACGGTGCCATGTCATGTTCTGACTCAGGGCTGCAGCTCTGCTGCTGGTGTCTGGGGGTGCCAGGGTGATCTGCCTGGTGGCCCAGGATGAGGGGTGATGTGCCCAGTGTCCAGGGTTGCGGAGTGATCTGCCTGAGAGGGACACACTGTGCTCAGCAGGGCTGGGGAGGCTCCATCAGTTGTTCTGGCCACAGACAGGTGGCGGGAGTGGGGGTGCTGGGTGGCCCACCCCTGTGTGGCTCCAGGTTGGTAGGAGTGGGTGGCAAGGGACCAAGCAGCTGAGTGTGACCCACCTCCCTCCCCCTCTGCTCCCGCTTGCAGGATGGCCCACCTCCATGGAAACGGCCCACGGCCTTGGCACCACCAGCCCCACCTGGCCTCCTCTTGGTGGCCCCAGCCCTGATCCCAGCACCGCCGAGCTGACCTCACTCTGAGAGCCTGGCCAAGCTGGCAGCATGGAGCCCTCAGCTCCTAGACTTTGCCAAGGGGCTGCCCCAGACCCTGGTGTGACTTGGCCTCTCCTGTCTGCATGCCCCCTGTGGCCACCAGGCTCCAAGGGGCTGTGGTGACCCTTGATCAAAGAGCACAGTGGACCGTCCCCTGAGTCCCCTTTTTCTATGGTTGATATATTTGTAACTGGTACAAGATGAAGGACAGTAGCTTTCCATCCCCAAGTTCAGTGCCTGGGTTCCCCAGGGTCTGGTGGGCCGAGCGTCTGGGGCTGGGGCTGAGGCTGGGGCTGCCCACACGTGGCCTGCGCTGGCTACACCCGGTCCCGCAGCAGTGCAGTCACTGCCCAGAGAACTCAGCAGACCTGCACAAGAGAATTTATTGGTGGGTGAAGCACTATCTTCACAGATATTCGGGGGCAGTGGGGGCTCGAGGCACAGTCAATGAAGGAAACAGTGCCTGTCCGCCCAGCCCGCCTTTGTCACCGTGGCAGCCTGGCTGTTGCTGCCCTTTGTCCTCTGCCGTGTTTGTGCAGCCTCCATGCCCTCCCTGGTGTGTCTCTGCTGGCGCCTTCAGTGCTCAGAGCTTTGGGGTAGAGGTGTCGCTCTGGGCAGCTGAAGCATCTCAGCCTAGCACTGGACCTGACTGAGGGGCCGAGGCACAGCCACTTCCAGTAGCCATCATCCAGTGGCCTTGTTACCAAGCCCTGCACCTTCTCACCGTGCTGGCTTTGGTGACATTGCCAGGCACCTCCAGTTGCAGGGCCATCTGTTCGGCAGGGCCCTGTCAAGGAGGACCTGGTGGCCTCCTCGTTCCCCTTTGCTATTGGAATGTCCCCTCCAGTTCTCTTTTTTCTGAGATGGAGTTTCACTCTTGTCGGCCAGGCTGGAGTACAGTGGCATGATTTTGCTCACTGCAACCTCCACCTCCCAGGTTCAAGTGGTTGTCCTGCCTCAGCCTCTGGAGTAGCTGGGATTACAGGCGCATGCCACCAACCCTGGCTAATTTTTTTTTGTATTTTTAGTAGAGACAGGGTTTCACCGTGTCGGTCTGGCTGGTCTCGAACTCCTGACCTCAGGCGATCCACCCACCTTGGCCTCCCAAAGTGCTAGGATTACAGGCATGAGCCACTGCGCCTGGCCCTCTTGCGGTTCTCTTTGATTTGTTGTGTCAGGCTCCTGTGGTGGGACCCGCCCGGGGAGGAGGGAGCCAGCAGCCCACCTGGTGAGTGAGGTCACAGCCGGTAGGCTTGGCTTCTGGGCGACCTCGTCCTGTTTTTATTAAGGTAAACTTCCTGGGCAGCAGGCGGGTGAAGGGGGTATCTGGCCCTGGTGACCCAGGGCTTGAGCTGCCCCAGCAGGGCCCTGGGCCAGGAAGGTATGTGCAAGTCTTCTGGCCTGGGCTTGGGGATCAGACAGCTGTGGGGCAGCTCACTGCCCTCCCCGAGGCTCAGGTGGCTCCAAGCACAAGCTCTGCTTCCTGGGCGCTCAGGGAAGACCCAGCAGTGGTCCCCACACCCAGCTCCCTGTGCACCCAGGCCAGCCCCGCTCCTGCCCTTGTGCACATGCACACACATGCTCTCACGTTCATGCTCTCACACATGCTTATGCAGTCACTTGCACATGCTCATACACGCTCACACGCACACATGCTCACGTTCACGCACACATGCTCAGGCACATTTGCACACACGCACACACATGCGCACGCATACACATATACATACATATATGCTCCTACGTGTGTGTGCACTCAGCCCGGGCATCTCCCCACACGCCTCTCCCCAACACACCTCCCCACAACCCCACCTCTCCTCCCGCTCCGCCAAGGCCACAGCCTCTGGCCGTCAGTCCTGGTGCCAGGGCTCTGCGTGAAGTTCGGGCTGCAGAATGGCCCGCTGGGACTCCTACGTGCTGCCATTTGATGTGCTCAGATGGGCCCATTTGTTTTTACTGTATATTTATAGTAATAAAATCACGCAGCAATATACTGTCTGTTCCTTCCTCTGGGCACAGTCCTCAGGACAGTGGCTGTTTCCTGACCCGGAGTTGGGCCACTGGGTGGTTTGGTTGGCTCCAACAGCCTGGCAGCTTCATGGCCTCTGCCCGGCTTCCCTCCGGTGTCAGGGCAGTGAGCAAGGTGAGGGCTAATGAGAACGCTGGCTCCCAGCCGGCAGTGTCTCGGCTTTCCTCTGGTTGGAGGGAAGCCACACCCTCGAGATCGGGCTGTCTCCTGCACAGGTGGTGCGGTAGCCCGGGGCCTGCAGGTGTGAGTTGTTGCTCCTGTTCCCATCTTGCTGAGCGCCTGGTGTGTTCCAGTGGCAGCAGAACAGCTGAGGCCTGGACCCCAGGCATCTGCATTCCAGGCAGTGAGACGCCCAGCTGCTAATCAGAATCTTGCCAGGTTTGGATGCTATTAGGAGGAAAGGGTGGTGAGACGAAACCTTAAAAGGGACTCATTGAACTGGGCGGCAGGGAGAGCCCTGAAGGCTGAGGAGGAGCTGGCCTTGGAGTGCTCCAGGTGGCAGTAGTAAGCCTGGTGTGTCCCCTGGGGACAGAGCCCCTGGTTGGAGTGAAGGGTGCAGGATAGCTGCTGAAGATCTTATAGAGGCTACTGGAGTGTTTTTATTAGGGGGAGTCAGGGGTTTTTGGTTTTGTTTAGTTTTTTGAGGTGGAGTCTTGCTCTGTCACTCAGGCTGGAGTGCAGTGGTGCATCTCAGCTCAGTGCAACCTCCGCATATGGGGGAGTCAGTTTTAAGAACACGTTTTCAAGCAAAGGGGCAGTGCCGCTGCCCTACAGCTGGCATGTGGAGCCCGGACGGCCGGAGCAGGTCTGGCTGCCCAAGGTTGTGGGCTCCAGGGCTAGAGCCCAGCTCCAGGCCTCTGCACAGCCCCTGCTCCCCTGCCCAGGGAGTGGCCAGTGCACCAGGGCAGCCACCACACCACCGCCTACCACTCGGCCCCAGCTCCTTTGCACACAGGTCAAGCTGCCACCATGCCCTTCGACTGAAGACCCTGAGGGTGGAGGGGGTGCCCATGTTTTGCTCATCAGTCCCCCAAGAAGGCTGCCACCCATGGGCCCTGCAGCTGCTCTGACAGGCCTGGGTCTGGCCCCATCCCATTGTGGGTAGAGGAGTGTCCAACGGGTACTTGCATGGGCCAGATCGGCTTCCCCTCTGTACCTCCCAACAGACCCAGCACTTTTATTGGTGTCTGGTGTCAGGGAGGGGCTGGAGCAACGGGAGTCTCCTCTCCAGTGCCCATGCGTCTCAAGGACCCTGGGCTCTGGGTCTCTGGCTGGGCTTGGCTGTCTAGGGGTCAGGCCCTCTTTGGGTGGGAGGACCCTTGCCCTCGGTGCCCTCTTGCCTTCTAACATGATCGCTTACCCTGGAATCAGGCTTCCCCTGCTGGCTGCAGCTGACCTGTATGACCACCTTCACTGGTGGCCACAGCAAGAGAGAGGTGTCCTCTCTAGGTCTTTATTCTTCACATCTGACGCCACCATGGACCTAACAGGTGAGTTTCCAGTGCCCACCCTCTGTCCACCTCTCTCCTGTCTGGCTCCACTCAAGGCAGCTTTCTCTGTGCCTGCGAGCTTGGCCTCACTGCACAGCTCTCCCAGGGCTGTGCTCAGCAAATCCATTTGCCGGGTCGGGAGGAGTGGGCCCTGCTGCTGGTGAGGTAAGCCTCGCCATCGTGGAGTTCGGGGGACCTCACTCTCCCTTGGCTGTTTGTTTGAGCCCCAGAGACTGACTTCTCCAGTACAGATACAGAGTAAGTACCTCAGGCCTTTGTGGAATTGGGGTGGAATCGTGCCTCTGTCACCAGCTGCTGGGTGCAATTAGACAAGTTCTGTCCCTCTCTGAGCCCCAAGTTCCTCATCGTAAATTGGGGAAAGCCCTCTTCTCTCCCCCCACCCCTCCGCACAGTACCTGGCACAGGGTGCCCGGCTTGGAGGATGCTGCAAAGCGCCAGCCCCGGAATTTAAGTCACTTTGTGTCCAGCAGGCTGAGTCCACGGAGTTCTGGTCCTCCGCCCTGATCCTGGACTCGGGGACTGGGGTACTCAAGCCCTCCTAGGCCCTGTTCCCGGTGGCGGGACAGATGTCGTGGGTGGCAGGCGAAGGTCGTCGCCCTCTGGGCTTGGGTGCGGAGCGTTGGCGGAGGGAGATTCCGGGGCGTTGCTGGCAAGCGTGGTAGTGCCAGTGCCGAGAGCGCCATTGCGAATGGGCAGGGCCGGCGGGCCGGTTCAGGCCCCGGGGAGAAACGGGTGAGCGCAAGGGAATGGGCGCTATCCAGGGTAGAGAAACCGCAGGGATTTTCGGGTGTCAGCTTTGGGGCGCCCAGGAAGACGTTTGTCGCCTACAGTGTCAACTTTGACCTAACTCTGGCACCGAGCAGTCGACCTAGTGCTCCTGTCGGAGGCGGGTCCGCCGCTCGGCGTGCGCGGCTATTGGGTGACGGCTGCGCGGGGCCGCCGCCCGGGGTCTGCGACTATTGGGTGACGCGCGCCGCCCGCCTTTGCACACCGCCCCCTGCGCCTCTCAACGACGCGCCGCGTCGCTGCGAGGGGCTCGGCCCTAAGCCACGCCGGCGATTGGCGTGGGGGCGGGACCCGGGGGCGCGGCCGTCGGCGGATTGGCAGAATGCAGCGGAGGCGGGCTCGCGCATGCTCCTAAGTGGCAGCGGCGGGGACGGGGTCAGTGCCAAGATGTCGACCGCGGCGGTTCCGGAGCTGAAGCAGATCAGCCGGGTAGAGGCGATGCGTCTGGGGCCCGGCTGGAGCCACTCGTGCCACGCCATGCTGTACGCCGCCAACCCCGGGCAGCTCTTCGGCCGCATCCCCATGCGCTTCTCGGTGCTGGTGAGAACGGGCGCGGGCCCAGGCGTGGGCGCGGGCCGGGCTGGGAGCGTCCGTCATTCCGGCGCCGGTGACCCGCGCTCCCTTGCAGATGCAGATGCGCTTCGACGGGCTGTTGGGCTTCCCCGGGGGCTTCGTGGACCGGCGCTTCTGGTCGCTGGAGGACGGCCTGAACCGGGTGCTGGGCCTGGGCCTGGGCTGCTTGCGCCTCACCGAGGCCGACTACCTGAGCTCGCACCTGACCGAGGGCCCTCACCGCGTCGTGGCGCACCTGTACGCGCGGCAGCTGACGCTGGAGCAGCTGCACGCCGTGGAGATCAGCGCGGTGCACTCGCGCGACCACGGCCTGGAGGTGGGGCCTCCGCCCGGGCCCCGCCCCCCGCCCCGGGGTTTGGCTCTGGCCCCGTGGAAGGCACCGATGGGTAACACGTCCCCTGAGGGTCCCCTGGCCGGGCTGGGTCGGGTGTCGCTGTCTCCAGCAACGGGGTGGGGAGAGGGGTCTGGGGCTGGGGTGGGGGGTGTCGGGAAAGGAGGGGCGGGGGTGGGGGCCGGGGCTGGGGCTCCCTCAGGGCTGTGTTACATCTGCCTTGCTGCCTGCCATTGCCAATCCTGGGAGTGGGGAGTGGGATCGGTGGGGAGGAGGGGATGTGGGAGCGGGGCCTGCCTGGGGAGTTGGGAAACGAGCAGAGGGGGTTGTTAAAACTTGGGAATCTCATGGGGATGTGAAGGCTCTTTGGATTTGCGTGTTGTAGTCTAGAAGGGTTGGACTCGGGGTGTTCAGGCTTCGCTGGGTGGGCAGGGAGCATGGGGTGTGGACCCTCGGGTGTGGTCCAGGTACCAGGCAGGAGTGCATGGGGTGAGTCTCCACACTTGCTTGAGGAGGGGGCTGTACTGCTCCGAGGGAGCTGGCTGGCTTCTGCCAGGCCCTGCCTGGGTCTCCCATTAAGTTCTTGGTAAAGCTGGCTGTTCATGCCCTGGCATCCTAGCTTCCAGGCCCCTCCTGCCAGGGGTGCCATCTCGTGGTGGGCCTGGCCCCAAGCCCTCCTTCCTGTCCGTGCAGGTTCTGGGCCTCGTGCGGGTCCCGCTGTACACCCAGAAGGATCGTGTCGGAGGCTTCCCCAACTTCCTGAGCAACGCCTTTGTGAGCACGGCCAAGTGCCAGCTCCTCTTTGCCCTCAAGGTGCTCAACATGATGCCCGAGGAGAAGCTGGCTGAGGCCCTGGCTGCGGCCACCGAGAAGCAGAAGAAGGCCCTGGAGAAGCTGCTCCCGGCCTCCTCCTGAGAGCGCCCTGGTCTGCTGGCACCCTCCCCTGGGCTAGAAGGCTGGGAATTCCTGCCAAGTGTGGCTTCTAGAGTGTTTGTACCCCGCTTCTGACTGTGTGGGGCAAGTGGGCCTCCTGTCACATCCACTGTCCTAAGCAGTCACTAGGTAGTGGCCAGGCCCACTGGAACCCAGCCCATTCTCTCAGGCTGGGCAGGGTGGTCTGGGCACCCTGGGTCTGCCTCTCCAGCTTCAGGATGCTTTCATTCCCGGGGCTCAGACCCTCATTTGTGTGCATCTCATTGTGGCCCAGATAGTGCCCGATTGTCCACGGGGTAGGTGCACAGTTCTTGGACCACTCAGAAGACAGGATATGTGGGTGGAAGATGCCTTGTCTAGGTCAGTTCGTTCCTTCCTGAGCCAGCCCAGGGCCTTAGGGGAGAGCCAGCTTGGAGTAGGAAGTTAATACTGTTAATTTTGTTTGTTGTTGGATTTACTTTGCTAGATTTTCTTTTCACCACGTGTGAACTGTGGGTGAGGTTTCATAGCAGCTTTGCCCCACGTGGCTTGATTCCCAGGGACAGTCAGGGCCTTGGGGGCCCAGCTATGTATGGATCTGTGGCAAGAGAAGGAGACAATAAAGTCGCTCCTCAGCTGCTCTGTGTGTTTTGGTTCTGGATGGAGGCCCTAGGCTGGGCCCAGGAGAGGGGTTCCCAGCATGTGCGCTGGACACCGCTGGGTTGTAGTTGATGGGCCCAGACCTTCAGGGTAGACTCCCGGTCCTGACTGTGGCGGCCCTAGCTCCACCTGGGCTGACCTGCTTTGCTCTGAAAACCCACCCGTCCCCACTGTCTGCAAGCAGCTCCAGGGGACAGCCTCAAGTGCAGGCTTACCGTGCAGAAGGAAACACAGAGCCATCACTTCTGTGGCAGCCTCATGTCTGGAAAGACTCCAGTGGTGCCGTAGGAAAATGTTCACAGCCCATGCCTGGGAGGGAGGCAGTGTTCCCGGCGTCTTCTCAGAGCTCCGTGTGCAGGCGGTGTATCGGGGGAGGCCCTGTGTTCAGTTTGGGAACGGGCTTGGCTCTCGAAGCTTTGTCTTCAGTCACGTGGGCTCCAGGAGCAAAGGCGCCACATAGGCCAGTGCCACGTGTCATGTAACCAGAACTGAGACCTTCACTAGCTGATCGTAAATTTTATTTTCCAACAAATGGCATTTTCCAGGTGCCCTGTTCTCACCCCGAAGGTCACACGTCATTTGGCACCTGTGTGTGTGTGTGTGTGTGTACGGGCACACTTCCTCCAGGGCCCTGCCTGGTCGGGGCCAGGGCAGCCCATGCATTCTGGCCTCACTGCCAGGCTCGGGGTGAGTTCCTTGTCCCACCTCTGTGCCGGCCCAAGCTGCCCAGCCACGGCTGCAGCTCCCATCTTGCCTCTGTCTGCCGGCTGCTCCCGGGGCCTGATCCTCTGGCCCTGCCTGGGCCTGCGCTGCACACAGCAGCCACCTGCTCACTGCCCTCACTCCCTGGCACACAGCTTCAGGGTGGACCAATCACCCAACGTCAGATTCTGAAAGAAAAAGCCCTGGTGAGAAGGGAGGGGACAGGTGGGTGTGTAGGCGCACCTGCAGCTGCCCAGACAGGCCCTGCTGCTCCTGCTGTGTGGGCTCCAGGCTGCCAGACACTCACCGGCTGAGGGCTAGGGCTCCCGCCACTTCTTCCCGTTCAGCACCTGCAGCTTCTCCAGGCTCTGGGTCACTGAGCACAGTGCTTGTCCTGAAGATGTGAGCAGATACCACACTTGGCAAGTCTGGGTGGCAGGCTCAGTGGGGCTGAGTGGTGCTGCCCAGGGCTCTGAGCTTCAGGTTGTGACCTGCCCCTTAGCCATCATGGCCCCGGCCCCACAGGCAGCCTTGGGGTAGAGGGACTCAAACCTGCTTTCCCTGGAAAGGGGCCCCTCTGCCTCCCTCAGAAACAAAGGGGGTGCTCAGTCTTCAGTGAAGTCTGGTCCCGGAGACTCACCCATCTCACGAACACGGTCCTCCAGGGCTCCTGAGAGCTCGGGGAGGCTCATGGCCTGCAGGGACACTTGCCAGCCCTTGGATTCTGCGATGCAGGGACCGAGTTAGCTGGGGATCTGTGTCTCCACAGGCACTGCCTCTTTATTCTGAGCCCATGCAGGCAGGAGACCCTCCTTGGATCAGAACCTCCTTGCCTGCCCGCCCCTGTCTAAGCAACCTCTCAGGCTGGGGAGCCCTTCCTCCCATGGGCTGAGGAAAGTACCAAGCTCGCTCAACCGCACAGGAGAATACAAAGCTGTGCCAGTAGGGGTCGGGGTCTGGGCCCTGGCTGGAGGCTGCAGAAGTCACTGGAGGTGTCAGTACAGCACAGCCAGTCACGGCACAGGGTCTTTCCGGTGCCTCCCACCGCTGGGGGACAGTTTTCCTGTCACAGGTGAGGAAGTGGGCTCTCATCCCCAGGGTCCCCTCTCCTGGACTCTGGGGTCACGTGCACACACGGACCCGCGAGAGTGGCTGCTGGTCTGAGAACCAGACCAAGCCCACTGGGTCAAACTCGGCTTCAGGGCTCCCTGCCTTCCCCTCTGACCAGTGTGGAGCCAGGCCACCATTCTTACCCGCTGGCGGGAGGGCAGGGCCCAGAGGGGCTGCACCAGGGGGCTGGTCCCGCCTCACTCGGGCTGACAGCTCATCTTGACAGGCTCTGCCAGACACAGGAACAAGTGCTGGTGAGGGCAGAGGCCTGAAATGCAGAGCCCCCAACTCAGACCTTAAAGGGTCTGACAGCTGCCCTGTCTGTCCCTGCAGCTGGCCTTTGAGGGCTGGGCCAGTGCCATATGAAGCTGCACTAATGAGCAGGAGGGAAACCCATGCAGATTCCCAGCCCTGAGTGCTGCCTGGGTCTGCCTGCAGGAAGCAAAGGCCTGAATGAAATGGAGGTGGGGTGGCCCCAGGCCCTGAAATCTGCCTCTCAGTTACAAAGTCAGGAAGAAAGGACGCCAGGGGTGACCACCGGAGACCCAGCCCAGGGCAGCTCAGAGCCACTCACCGCAGCTGGTCCAGGATGAGGGCAGCATCCCGGGCTAGGGCCCACGTCTCCCGAAGCTGGGCCTGGATATCCTCGCGGGCGCGGTCCTGCTCCAGCAGGCAGCTCTCCACCACGGCCCGCAGCTCCTGCTCCTGGCACACCTGGCCCCGAATGGCCTCTACCTCCTCGCAGCGCTGCAGGGGGCATGGAGGCTGGGAGGTGCCTGCGCAAGCCAGCCCTGTCCTGTGTGTGGAACCCCTCCACACAGCGCTAGCCTTTTCTGTCAGAGCTGGGGCCAGCTCCGGGGTGCCGCCCCCTCCTCCAGCCACAGCCACTCACCTTGTGCAGCTGGATGGCAAGCTCCTGCATCTCAGCCTCTAGCCTGTCGGCATAGGCCAGCTCCAGGGCGTCCCCAGGCGGGCGGGCACTGCTGTGCCAACGGGCGATGGCGGATGTCATCTTCCTCTTGGGCCCAAACAGCCTGCAGGGGGGAACGCAACCACGGCATGCCTCAGCCTCCCAAGGGAACTTAGGTGGGCAGGAAGTTTGCCCCAACCCCAGGCTGAGGGCCAGAGCAGCCCCTCTGGACGCACGTGATGCCAATTTCCTTCAGGTCGCTCTCGGTGAGGGTCAGAAAGATGCGGAGGTCCACGTCCTGCTCCTCAAACAGCTGCAGGTACTTCAGACAGCCAATCTGCTCCAGCAGCGCGGCCAGGTCCTGGCGGGCACAGGGGACAGGTTTTGGGAGGTAGTGACCTACAACGAAGCAGAGCCATTTTCCTCTGCTCGGAGCCCCACCGCTTCCCCCAGCTCAACACCAAGATGGTGCCTTGTGCGCTGGGGCAGCAGCCAGTCTGTCCCCTCCGACTCCGGTGCCTCAGGCAGGGCCGGGTGTTGCAGCAGGCGCATCCTCACACTATGATCGTCCACCTGGGGCACTGTGTGTCCATGACCAGACACTGGCCTCCTCATCCCAGGCTCAGTTCTGTGAAAGGGCGATGGAGCTGCTGATCTGGACGATGCTTTGCGCGCGGAGAACGCTCCTCTCTCGTGCAAGAGTCTCAGTGTCGGACGTTCCGACTTGTCTAAGCACAGGTGTTCTCTGAGTTCACTGAGCTCCCTGGATATAAGATCCGTGTTTCTGATCCACTTGGAATGGTCAGGCTGTTTCTTACCCATTGTTTCTGCTCTTCTCTCCTTCTGGAACGTCACCAGTGTGCTTAAGGGACTCACAGGTTTCTCTCCATTTTTTTTCACTCATTCTCTGTTCCTCAGGCAAAGTACCAAGTGACCTGTGTTCACAAGTTTTCTGATTCTTCTGCCTGCTCAAATCTGCTATTGAGCCCATCTAGTGATATTTTCATTTACTTTTCAACTCCAGAAATCCTACTTTTGAAAGTTTATTGTTGCCTTTAATGGAGGAACAAATTTTTGAAGGTTATTACTCTGCCATTTTCCTCAAACTATTTTCTGAGAAAAACATACTTTAGGACACCACCCTGACCAGACCCCACTCAGGGCATGCTGACAGGCCTGAGATGAGCACCTACACTGAGCCAGGGCTACAAGAAGCCAGCAAATCCAAGGCTTTATCAGCAGCAAAACCAGTGCCTCCACAAATAACCAGCCAGGCCAGGTGCGGTGGCTCACACTGATAATCCCAGCATTTTGGGAGGCCGAGGTGGGCAGATCACAGGGGTCAAGAGTTTGAGACCAGCCTGGTCAACATGGTGAAACCCCATGTCTACCAAAAATAGAAAAAATTAGCTGAGCATGGTGGCGGCTGCCTGTAATTCCAGCTACTTGGGAGGCTGAGGCAGGAGAATCTATTGAACCTGGGAGGCAGAAGTGGCAGTGAGCTGGTATCACGACACTGCACTCCAATCTGGGGGACAGCGCGAGACTCCACCTCAAAAAAAAAAAAAACAAAAAATAGCCAGATCTTCCCTCTGCCTCTCCTCTCTGAGCCTCTTCTGCCTGCACAGGGCAGGACACAGACACAGGTGAGACGGCTGAGCTGTGAACCATGCCTGTATCCCACAGCGAGGATGAGGACGGTGGCCACTGTAACGGTCACTGAGCACAAGCTGAGTGTGATCGCTGTCTCTTCTTCCACCACATCCTGTCACTGACTCCCGAAGGCAGCTCTCAGGCCAGGCGTGTTTTTCTTCTCCCCAGGCTCAGGGAGGCCGCCTCCAGTATGGAAAGGAGGGACACAGGTCCTTCCCGTGGTGAGGAATGGAGTGGAAGTCCTGCAGCTGGGCCGCCAGCCACGGAGCCAGCTGTGAGCCTGTGGAGACTGTCAGGCCACAGGGATGCCACTGCCATTCTGTTCTCCCAGCAGCGGCTGGCACGTCATATACACAACACATGCCTCACACTCAGAGAAAGTGCCGTCTCGAGTGTAACCGCCAGTTTCACAAGTGGTCTTACCTGGGGTCCTGAGTAGGGTGCCCTCTGAGTCTGGGGCCTGGACTCGGGGGGAAGGGCTTCCCTGTCAGTCCCAGGGCAGGGCAGCCACTGGCTGTCGGGATTCTTCGTCTTCAGGTAGCTTTTAGCTTGTCTGCGAACTGAACTTTTACAGGCGTGATCCGAGTCCTGCAGCAAGAGGCATGTATTGGAAGGAGTACGCAGGTTGATTTGAGAGCCTTCCTGAACGCCCCACCCACCATGCAGGGGCTTCCAGTGCCATTCACTGTAGTCTGAGAACCCAGGCCCTGTCCACAGCACATCCCAGCCCAGCACACACACGAGGCACGTGCTTGTTACACATGTGCTTACCTTAAAGTGACTGGGGGATGTTAGGCACCCTCACAATGCCAGGGACCAGCTATGGGGGACCAAGAAAGAAAGAGTCCGTACCTCGTTGCTCTCCACAGAAGCTTCGCTGCTGAGCCCTTGTGCTCTGGCCAGGCCCTCACTGCTGCTGCTGCTCCTGACGGGCCCCAGGTTGACACAGAAAGCATGTCCCTCTGAGGGCAGGAAGACAGGGCGTCCGCCTGCAGGCCTCACCAAGGTATTGCGCGTGGGCATGCCCTGGGTCCAGGCTGAGCTGCCTCAGCCAGGGCATTCCTTGGCGCCTGCAGCGGTTGATGCCTTCTGTTTCAGGCTGCCTGCCTGTCCTAAACCCTCCCCTCTATACAGACCGGCAGGGCTTCTTTTTTTTTTTGTTCACTGCTAAATCCTAAGCACCTGGAGCAATGCTTGGCGCAAGGTGGGCACTGTCAACAGCTGTTGCACAGAGTTGTGATTCTAACAGACATTCCTAGTGGAGTGTGTCCTGAAAGCCTCAGTGGGCTCCCAAGCAAGGGGCTCAAACTGTTAGTGTGGAATGGCGCCACTAAGCTGCACGGGGCTGCTGGACCAGAAGCTTCTCCCTTTCCTCACAAGAACCAGTAGCGTCCACATCTGGCCCTTTCTTGTCCTCTGCTGCATGGCTGTGCCCCAGCGCCAGGCCAGCGGGGTAGGTAAGATGGGCACACAGGAGCTCCAGGACCTGCCTAAGCTGCAGGCTGAATGGGGTGGGGCACACATACCCCGACTGCTGCTGCTGCTGCTGCTTTCTATGTCCCGCTCGTTGATGGGGGAGGTGACATCCCGGCAGCAGAGGCCCTCTCCTTCCAGCGGGTTCTCACCACTGCTGTTGAAGGTGACATAGCCGCGGAGAGGTGCCTGCTCTGTGTACAGAATGGGGGCCATAAGCCCAGGGAACTCCAAAGTGAAGCTGCTTCTGGTTCCAGATGCCCCGACCTCCTCAGAGGCCAAGGCCCAGGATGGAGGCAGGTGACTTCCCAGCCATCACCTCATCCACTTGCCCCTGCAACCTGGCATGGCTGTATCTGTGGTGTTTGGTGGGAAAGATACTCTGGGTCAGTCAGTGGTTCAGGCAAATGCCTGGTGGGGTCAGGGGTGGCAGCTGGGTCAAGCCTGGGACATCTCCATTGCACCGCACGACCTCTTTTTCAAGGGGAAAACGTACAAAATGGTAAGCTGTGTTTACAGACGCCTGACCAGATACTCCTTTTAGCAGGAAGTACCTAATGACCTCACACAGATGCCCGCTGACTGCGCATCTTTATGTCCTGTTACCTTTTTTAACCATAGGCCCTTCCTTACAGGCTGGCCTCCTCAGGTCAGTCAACCGCAGTGAGAGAGATCTGGCTAAGCAGGAAGGAAAAAGGCCTTGGGCTAAAAATTAGCAGCAATAATAGGAAATTACCTAACTCTACCTCCCCCTAAAACCACGCAGAAAAAGGCATGCATACCCAGCAGTTCCACTCCAGTTTCGCCCCTGCCCCTTCTCCAAAGAAAGCACATTTATTCACATCAAGACTAACTTGACCAGGCATGGTGGCACATGCTTGTGGTCCCAACTTTGCGGGAGGCCGAGACAGGAGGATCACTTGAGCCCAAAATTCAAGCCTGCAATGAGCTATGATCATGCTTACGTGACAGTGAAACCCTGTCTCAGAAAAACCCAAAAGACTGGTTGGTAGGACCATGGGGAACTTACTTTCTTCTTTACATATTTTCCTAGTTATGGAGAAGTTTTTACAATCAGCACATGCTATTTATCATTCCCCCCAAATTTTTTTGAGACAGGCTCTTGCTCTGTTATCCAGACTGGAGTGCAGTTGCACCATCATGGCTCACTGGATCCTCGATCTCCTGGGCCCAAGCAATCCTTCCACCTCAGCCTCAAGTAGCTGGGCTGCAAGTATGGGACACCATATCTGGCTAATGTTCAACATTTTTTGTAGAGAGAGGATCTTCCTACATTTCCCAGACTGGTCTCACAACTCCTGGGCCCAAGCAATCCTGCCTCAGCCTCCCCAAAGTGCTGGGATTACAGGCATGAGCCACTGTACCTAGCCCTCCAATTTTTTTTTTTTTTTTTTTTTTTTTTTTTTTTTTTTGAGACAGAGTCTCACTTTGTTGCCAG
The DNA here is from genome assembly GCF_048565385.1 of Saimiri boliviensis. Taxonomy (NCBI): domain Eukaryota; kingdom Metazoa; phylum Chordata; class Mammalia; order Primates; family Cebidae; genus Saimiri; species Saimiri boliviensis. The sequence continues at coordinate 7,078,542 of NC_133460.1, read as the reverse complement.
GCTGGAGTACAGTGACAAGATCTCAGCTCACTGCAACCTCCGCCTCCCGGGTTCACATGATCCTTCAGCCTCAGCCTCCTGAGTAGCTGGGATTATAGGCATGTGCCACCATGCCTGTGCCACCATGTGCAGCTAATTTTTGTATTTTATAGTAGAGACGGGGTCTCAATGTGTGGGCCAGGATGGTCTCAATCTCTTGACCTCATGATCCACCCGCCTTGGCCTCCCAAAATACTGGCATTACAGGCCTGAGCCACTGTGCCCAGCCTCCAATTTTTTTAATTATTGGCAAAGAGAATATATGCACTTATGGAAAATTTAAATTTCGTAAGGTATGAGAGGAAAAAACAAAAATCCCCTGAAATGCCACACCTGAGACCACTACCATCATCACTGCTCTGTGGATACATAAAAAGAACTGCACACAAACAGCTTCAGACATGTATTATTTTGATAAAGCATCTGTTGTATGGCTATATAGATTAATTACCACCCCAGCCCCAGGATGAAACCCCTCCTTCCTCCCCCCACCACACCACAGGCTGCAGCAGGTGCCCGAGATCCTTCAGAAGGAAGAGACTGCTGCTCAGAATGACCAGCCCAGTGTCCCAGAGCCAGTGCTCACAGCTCAGTGGCTGGAACACAGGTGGGCCCTCTTGCTATGGTGGGAGGTGGCCAGCAGCTGGAGAGAGGCCTTCCCAGTGGCCCAGTCAACCGCCCCTCCCAGGACGATGGGAGAAATTGGGTCCCCAGTTCCCAGCCCAGCACCCGGGCTTGGGAAGACAGAAGTCTGCACATCTGCTTCTTCCTGCAGTCTTTGAAAGGAATCCAGTGATTCATGTACCCTTGGCTGAAACACTGTCTATTCTCACTGGGCAAGTCAGACTATTCCAAGTCCTGGCCTCAAAGAGGCCTGGCTCCTGCAAGGGACCAGCCACCAGGCCTGCGAGACCAGCAGCCTTGGCCTGGCCATGGGTGGGTGACAGCCATCAAAAGAGGACACAACTCAAAGCTCAGTCTGAGCTCAGCAAGAGAGAGTGGGTACCAAACCCAACTCAACTAAAAACAGCCCCCAGCACTCCCCAAGAGCAAAACACTCAACACTATGTGGCTGACAACCTGAGAATAAACTTGAGATCTGAAAACCCGAAGGTTAGGATTCTTTACCACCAAGTGCGCCCTCTCTCAGGAGGGTCTGAGCTCAGCTCTATCACCCTGAGAAAACAACTGGGCCTGCCTGCCCTTAGCTTCCTGCCCCTGAGAGCATACATGACCCAGCTGGTATGGGTAGGGCAGGGAAGTGGAACTTCAGACTTTGCATCCTCCCTGTATGAGCCAACCCACCTATTCGATGAATGAAATCTGACATGAGCTACATTTCTGCTGCAGGACAGAGATTTATTCCTAAATTTAACCAATGAAAAGGAAAGTCAAGGAGGTAAAGCAAAAAACCAGAATGAGCTCATGACCAATGCATTCCATCACTGGACTCAATCCTGATTCTCCCTGAGCATGAAAGCCTGGGCTACTTGTCCTGCTGCCACTTGAGGTCCAGGGACCCATGTGTCAGGAGCCTAAGAGCTATTCCATTCTTGCCAACACAGAATCTTGATGTGCAACAACAGAGAGAGACACGGGCCACTCACCATAGCGACACCGTGGGGCCCTGCCCCCAAGGCCAATGCCTGTGATCCTGGCCAGTGCTCTCGGCCCCTCGTGGATGCTGACACCCTTCTTCCGGCACGGCCTCTGTCTCTGAGGAGCAGGGCAGGACTCATCAGAAGAACTCAGATCTTCGTATTTTTCTGTAGGTCAAACACCAAGATTAAGACAGTCTGTTCAGTGATGGACTCCTTTACTAATACTTAGAGTAAACTGAAAGTAACTGTCACAGGTTTTGTTAAATTAAGGAGAGGGTATCTGCCAGGACATCACTTTTGGGAAATGCCCACAGAGGCCGGGGTGCTGCTCCAGTGGGCCACAGGGAGCTGCAAAGTTAGTGAGAACAGGGAGCTTAATTTTTTGTCTTGAGAGTCTCATTCTGTCCCCCAGGATGAAGGGCAGTGGCGCCATCTCAGCTCACTGCAACCTCCGCCTCCTGGGTTCCAACAATTCTCATGCCTCAGCCTCCCGAGTAGCTGGGATTACAGGTGCATGCCACCATGCTCAGCTAATTTTTTTTCTTCTTTTTTTTAGAAGAGATGGGCTTTCGCCGTGTTGGCCAGGCTGCTCTCGAAGTCCTAACCTCAGGTGATCTGCCCACGAGGCCTCCCAAAGTGCTGGGATTACAGGCTTAAGCCACCGAGTCCGGTGAGGAGTTTCATTCTTATCTCTTTGTCGGGGTTTGCAAATTCATAAAAAGCCTGTATTGTTTATAATCAGAAATAAATTTTGTTCTAAGTCGAAGGAATAACTAAAATTCATCTCTTCATTAAAATATGGTAGTTATCAGTCACAACTTTTTTTTTTCCCAGATCCCTTCCTTTGGAAACAACTTTTTTTTTTTTTTTTTTTTTTTTGAGACGGAGTTTCGCTCTTGTTACGCAGGCTGTAGTGCAATGGCGCCATCTCAGCTCACTGCAACCTCCGCCTCCTGGGTTCCAACAATTCTCATGCCTCAGCCTCCTGAGTAGCTGGGATTACAGGCATGCGCCACCATGCCCAGCTAGTTTTTTGTATTTTTAGTAGAGACGGGGTTTCACCATGTTGACCAGGATGGTCTCGATCTCTCAACCTCGTGATCCACCCGCCTCGGCCTCCCAAAGTGCTGGGATTACAGGCTTGAGCCACCGCACCCAGCCTGGAAGTAACTTCTTAAGGAATTCTGTATTTTCTTAAGCATGGCATATGTTTGCTATGATTATTAACTCTTTCGTATCACTACCTAGTCTGACCTTTCAGAGCTCAACCCAGAGCTTTTACTATTTTATAGCTTTTCAGTTTTTCACATTTGATTCATATAAGGCTCTGGTCCAATTCTACTTTTAAGAGATATGAGACCGGGTGTGGTAGCTCACGCCTGTAATCCCAGCACTTTGGGAGGCCAACGCGGGTGGATCACGAGGTTAGGATTTTTTTTTTTTTTTTTTAAAGATGGGGTTTCACCATATTGGTCAGGCTGGTCTCGAACTCCTGACCTCAGGTGATCCGCCCACCTCAGCCTCCCAAAGTGCTGGGATTACAGCCGTGAGCCACTGCGCCGGGCTTGAGGTTAGGAGTTCAAGACCAGCCTGGCCAAGATGCTGAAACCCCATCTATACTAAAAATATAAAAATTAGCCGGACATGTTGGCACGCACTTGTAATCCCAGCTACTTGGGAGGCTGACGTAGGGAACTGCTTGAATCCAGGAGGCGGAGGCAGCAGTGAGCCAAAATGGTGCCACTACACTGCAGCCTGGGCAACAGAGCAAGACTCCCTCTCAAAAAAACAAAAAACAAACAAAAAAAACAAGAGTTGTATATAGGAGGAAATGAGATCTCCTTGTAGACTTGGTAAACTGGGGTGGAGATGCAGGGAGAGGTCCTTTGTGTTACCATTTTACCACCTAAGCAATTTTTATTATGAAACAATCCCCATGCCAGGGAAGGAGCTGGGCGCTGAGCCTGACCGTGAGAAAGAAGCTGCTCACTTGGGACAACTCAGGGCAGGCCAGTGAGGTGGGAGAGGCTGAGGCCCTGACCCTCCGCCACTCTGCCCTTCCCCATGAAAAGGCTCACACTCTGCTGAGTGAGCCAGCGGTGCGGACACACGCCCCCTCACACTCAAAGATCTGCAGCACCCCAGGGAGACTGCGCTTCCATCCAAGCTGAAAGGGAAGGAGCTGTAAGACAGTAAACGTACAGAGGCAGCTGTGTGAATCTGAGCACCCAACACGCCCTCAAAATGACTTAAAAAAGAACAGGCAGATGGAGATCACAAAAAAGCCAGGGCTGCAATCCTGCTATCAAAGTAGAATTCAGGCCAAAAAGCATTACATGTGACACAGAAGGACACTTTTTTTTTTTTTTTGAGATGGAGTCTCACTCTGTCACCCAAGCTAGAATGCAGTAGCACGATCTTGGCTCACTGTAACCTCCAGGTTCAAGCAATTCTCCTGCCTCAGCTTCTTGAGCAGCTGAGATTACAGGCGTGTGCCACAATACCTGGCTACTTTTTTTTATTTTTAGTAGAGACAGGGTTTCACCACGTTGGCCGGGCAGGCCTTGAACTCCTGACCACAAGTAATCTGCCTGCCTTGGCCTCCCAAAGCGCTGGGATTACAGGCATGAGCCATCACGCCAGACCAGGACACTTCTAATACTAAAAGCTGTAATTCACAATGAATCTGTAACAAATTATGAGTATCTGGAGTATCTGCCACCAAAAAAATACACCATCTTCCTTCATAAATCAGAAACACGCTAAGACAGACTTACAGATATGCTAAACTGTAGCATAGCTAATAGAGAATACAACTTCTTCTCAAGCAAAACAAGGAATATTTGCAAATACTGATTAGACTGGTCATGGTGGCTCATGCCTGTAATCCCAGTACTTTGGGAGCCCAAGGTGGGTGGATCACTTGAGGTCAGTAATTCGAGACCAACCTGGCTAACGTAATGAAACCCCATCTCTACTAAAAATACAAAAATTAGCCAGTGTGGTGTTGGGCACCTGTAATCCCAGCTCCTTGAGAGGCTGAGGCAGGAGAATCGCTTAAACCTGGGAGGTGGAAGTTGCAATTAGCTGAGATTGCGCCACTCACTCCAGGCTGAGTGACAGAACAAGACTTCATCTGAAAAAAATATATATATACACATATATAGATCAGTAGGTGACAAATAAGATGACAAGGAAATTCTGTAAATTTAAGAATTATAAACACTCTCTGACCAGATACATTAAAGTTGATAATAACATGAGAAGTTAATCACAAGATCAAAAAGGACCTTCCACCTAGAAATTAACAAACAAAAACAACCATAAAACTTCTATTAGACAACTCCTGAAGGAGAAGATATAAATTATAGAATTTCTGAAAAATAAAAAAAGCACTAAATACAGAACCCCCAGAATATACCTAAAGTGGCAGTCAGCAAAACTTCACAGCCTCCAACATTTAACAAAAGAGAAACAATGAAAGAAATTCCCAACTCAAAAAACTCGAACAACTAAGCGAAAGAAAAATAAAAGCAGAAATTTAAGAACTGACAATCAGTAGATCTAATTAATAAACCAAAATCCTATGGGTTTTCCACTAAATAGACAACTAGTATTTAACACAAACATACAAAATAAGAAATGAGGCCAGGCACAGTGGCTCATGCCTACAATATCGGCACTGTGAAAGATTGAGGTGGGAGGATCGCTTGGGCCCCGGAGTTCGAGACCAGCCTGGGCAACATATTGAGACACTGCCTCTACTTTTTTTAATATAAAAATTTTTTTAAATTTAAGAAATGAGATCCAACAATTCCACTACTGGGTATTTATCCAAAGAAAGGAAATCAATGTACCAAAGAGCTATCTACAACCTCATGTTTACTCCAGCACTATTCACAGTGGCCTAGATATACAATCAACACGTGTCCATCAGAGGATGAATGAAGAAAGAAAATGAAGCTGGGCATAGTGGCACGTGCCTGTAATCCCAGCTACTCAGGAAGCTGAGGCAGCAGAATTGCCTGAACCCAGGAGGCGGAGGTTGCGGTGAGCCGAGATCGCGCCATTGCACTCCAGCCTGGGTAACAAGAGCGAAACTCTGTCTCAAAAAAAAAAAAGAAAGAAAGAAAATGAGTTTATATACACAATGGAGTATTATTCAGACATAAAGAATGAAATCTGGTAATTTGTGGCAAAAGGAATAAACCTGAAAGATACTATGTTAAGTAAAATCAGCCAGAACAGCAAGACAAATGCCAGTTGGGCGCAATGACTCACACCTATAATCCCAACACTGCAAGCCCAAGGTGAGAGGATTGCTTGAGCCAGGAGTTCAAAACCAACGTGGCCAGTATAGCAAGACCCTGTCTCTACAAAATAAAAATAAAAATTAGCCAGGTGTGGTGGTGGGTGCTTATAGTCCCAGCTACTCGGGAGGGTGAGATGGGAGGATCCTTGAGCCCAGGAATTGGAGGCTGCAGTAAGCCAATACGTCAAGTCACCATACTCCAGCCTGGGTGACAGAGCAAGAACCTGTCTCAAAAAACAAAACAAAAAAGGCCGGGCGCGGTGGCTCAAGCCTGTAATCCCAGCACTTTAGGAGGCCGAGGCGGGTGGATCACAAAGTCGAGAGATCGAGACCAACCTGGTCAACATGGTGAAACCCCGTCTCTACTAAAAATACAAAAATTAGCTTGGTGTGGTGGCACGTGCCTATAATCCTAGCTACTCAGGAGGCTGAGGCAGGAGAATTGCCTGAACCCAGGGGGCGGAGGATGCGGTGAGCCGAGATCGCGCCATTGCACTCCAGCCTGGGTAACAAGAGCGAAACTCCATCTCAAAAACAAAAAAACAAAAAAAACAAACAAAAAAAACCCAAGACTACATGACTACATGATCTCACCCATTTACTGAATTTTTAAACACTCATGTCTTACACGTAGACTGGAACAGTGGTTATCAGAGGTTGGGGGTGAGGAGGTAGTGGAAGAGAATGGTCAATAGGTACAAAATTACAGATCAACGAAACAAGTTCTGGTGTTCACAGCAGAGTGACTATACGTAACAGTAGTGTGTATCTCGAGATTGCTACTAGGAGAGAGGATTTTAAATGTTCTTACATCAAAGAAATGATAAATGTTTGAGGCGATGGATAAGCTAATTATCCAATTTGATCATTAGACAGTGTATACCTGTATCAAAGCATCACACATGGTACCCCATAAATACGTAGTTGTGTCAATTAAAATGAGATAAATACTTTCCAGGTCAGGTGCAGTGGCTCATGCCTGTAGTCCCAGCACTTTGGGAGGCTGCAGCAGATGGACTGCTAAAGCTCAGGTGTTTTGAAACCAGCCTGTTCAACATGGCAAAACCCCATCTCTACAAAAAATACAAACACGAGCTGGACACGGTAGGGTGTACCTGCAGTCCTAGCTACTCATGGGGCTGAGGTGGAAGAACTGCTCTCAGCCCAGGAGGCGGAGGTTGCAGTGAGCTGAGATCTGGTCACTGCACTCCAGCCTGGATGACAAAGAAACACCCTGTCTCAAAAAGTAAATCAGTAGGCTGGGCGCGGTGGCTCAAGCCTGTAATCCCAGCACTTTGGGAGGCCGAGGCGGGTGGATCATGAGGTCGAGAGATCGAGACCATCTTGGTCAACATGGTGAAACCCCATCTCTACTAAAAATACAAAACATTAGCTGGGCATGGTGGCACGTGCCTGTAATCCCAGCCACTCAGGAGGCTGAGGCAGGAGAGTTGCCTGAACCCAGGAGGCAGAGGTTGCGGTGAGCCGAGACTGTGCCATTGCACTCCAGCCTGGGTAACAAGAGCAAAACTCAGTCTCAAAAAAAAAAAGTAGGCTGGGCACGGTGGCTCAAGCCTGTAATCCCAGCACTTTGGGAGGCCGAGGTGGGTGGATCACGAGGTCGAGAGATCGAGACCATCCTGGTCAACATGGTGAAACCCCATCTCTACTAAAAATACAAAAAATTAGCTGGGCATGGTGGCACATGCCTGTAATCCCAGCTACTCAGGAGGCTGAGGCAGGAGAATTGCCTGAACCCAGGAGGCGGAGGTTGCGGTGAGCCGAGATCGCACCATTGCACTCCAGCCTGGGTAACAAGAGCGAAACTCTGTCTCAAAAAAAAAAGAAAAAGTAAATCAGTATTTTCCACTCCGGAAAAAAAAAAATGAGAGAAAATAACCACTGAAACACAGTATTTTATCTACTTACTCTTTTTGAGACGGAGTTTCACTTTGTCACCCAGGTTGGATGACAGTTGTGCGATCGTGGCTCACTGCAATCTCCCCCTCCTGGGTTCAAGTGGTTCTCCTCTCTCAGCCTCCAGAATAGCTGAGACTACAGGCATATCCCACCACACCCAGCTAATTTTTCTATTTTTAGTGGAGACAGGGTTTTACCATGTTGGCCAAGCTGGTCTTGAACTCCTGACCTCAAGTGATCCAGCTGTCTCAGCCTCCCAAACTGCTGGGATTACAGGCATGAGCCACGGCACCTGGCCTGAAACACAGTATTTTAAAAGGAGGAAAAGAGTATGTTGTAGACCTCCGCAAATAAGTCTGAAACCCTAGATGAAGTGATCTCTCAGGAAAATATAATTTACCAAAACTGACCCTGTAAGAAGAGAAAATGTGAGGAGGCCAGTCTCTACAGAAGAAATGAAAAACTTTTGTTGAGGAACCACCTCACAGACAGAGACCAGATGGTTTCATGGGAGGAACTTCTAAGACTAGGTAGCACTAATGCTACATATATTGTCCTAGAACACAAAAAAGGAAGGAAAACTTCCAAATTATTTTTATGAAGTCTAACACTGATACCCATACATCATAAAGACAGAATAAAAATAGAAAATTATAGCCCAGGCCAGGGGTGGTGGCTCAGGCCTCTAATCCCAGCACTTTGGGAGGCTGAGGTGGGCAGATCACCAGAGGTCAGGAGTTCAAGACCAACCTGGCCAACATGGTGAAACCTCATCTCTACTAAAAATACAACAATTAGCTGGGTATAGTGGTGAACATCTGTGATCCCAGCTACTCTGGAGACTGCAGGAGGAGAATTGCTTGAACCCTACAGGCGGAGGTTGCCGTGAACTGAGATCTCACCACTCCACTCTGGCCTAGGCAACAGAGCAAGACTCTTGTCTCAAAAGAAAAAAGAAAATTATAGAACAGTATCACTTATGAATGCATATCCATAGGAAAGTACTAAATATTAATAAACAGAATTTAGCCGGGCGCGGTGGCTCAAGCCTGTAATCCCAGCACTTTGGGAGGCCAGGGCAGGTGGATCACGAGGTCAAGAGATCGAGACCATCCTGGTCAACATGGTGAAACCCCGTCTCTACTAAAAATACAAAAAATCAGCTGGGCATGGTGGCGCGTGCCTGTAATCCCAGCTACCCAGGAGGCTGAGGCAGGAGAACTGCCTGAACCCAGGAGGCGGAGGTTGCGGTGAGTCGAGATCGCGCTATTTGCACTCCAGCCTGGGTAACAAGAGTGAAACTCTGCCTCAAAATAAATAAATAAAATAAACAGAATTTAAAAGCACATTAAAATAATACAACATGTGAGATTTCTGCCAAGAACCTCAAGTTGATTCATTATTAGGAGGTTCATGAAGATAATCTACTGTATGACTAGAGCTACAGGTAACATTCCAGTTGTCTCCAAAGATGTGGAAAGAAAATTCAATAGTGACTCCTATAAAATAATACTCAAGAATAGAAGAACTGATGAATACTTTTGTTTTTTGAGATGAGTCTCACTCTGTTGCCCAGGCTGGAGTGCAGTGGCATGACCTCTGCTCACTGCAACCTCTGCGTCCCAGGTTCAAGCAATTCTCTGCCTCAGCCTCCTGAGTAGCTGGGATTAAAGGCACCTGCCACCACACCTGGATAACTTTTGTATTTTTAGTAGAGATGGGGTTTCACTATCTTGGCCAGGCTGGTCTTGAACTCCTGACCTGGTGATCCACCCGCCTCAGCCTCCCAAAGTGCTGGAATTACAAGCGCCCAGCCAGTACTTTGTTAATATGCTAAAAATAACATATGCCTTTCCTTTTAAAACCAGCCTCTCGGCCGGGCATGGTGGCTCAAGCCTGTAATCCCAGCACTTTGGGAGGCCGAGGCAGGTGGATCACGAGGTCAAGAGATCGAGACCATCCTGGTCAACATGGTGAAACCCCGTCTCTACTAAAAATACAAAAAATTAGCTGGGCATGGTGGCGTGTGCCTATAATCCCAGCTACTCAGGAGGCTGAGGCAGGAGAATTGCCTGAACCCAGGAGGCGGAGGTTGCGGTGGGCCAAGATCACGCCATTGCACTCCAGCCTGGGTAACAAGAGCGAAACTCCATCTCAAAAAAAAAAAAAAAAAAAAAACAGCCTCTCACATAATGTGGCGGTGTTTCCACTAAGATCAGGACCAAGGTAAGGATGCATATTATCTCCATGATGTTGAACAATGAGCTAGAGGTGTTAACAACTAAACAAAAGAACAATGCAATTCAACAGTCAGAGTCACAAGAATCATCAGGAAGCAGTGTATCCACTGATACTTAAATATTATATCGTAGTACACCTGTAAACCCCTAAAGAATCAATAACAAAACTAACCTAACCAATAACAGAATTCCATAAGGTAGCAGAATATAAAATTAGTTTGCAGAACTCCACTGCCTTCAAATGCACTGACAATATGACACCACTACAGAACTTACTCATGGTCAGGCGCAGTGGCTCACGCCTGTAATCCCAGCTCTTTGGGAATGCAAGGTAGCGGGGATCATGAGGTCAGAGATGGAGACCATCCTGGCCAACATGGTGAAATCCTGTCTCTACTAAAAACACAAAAATTAGCTGGGCATGGTGGCACGCACCTGTAATCCCAGCTACTTGGGAGGCTAAGGCAGGAGAATCACTTGAACCCGGGAGGCAGAGTTTGTGGTGGGCCAAGATCGCACCACTGTACTCCAGCCTGGGCAAAAGACTGAGACTCTGCCTCAAAAAGAAAAAAAAAAAAAAAAGAACTTATTCATGTATCCAACCACCACCTATTCCCTAAAAACCTACTGAAATAAAAAATAAATACAAATTAAAGAGCACTGAGTATTAATACCCTGAGAGTTGGGAGGAAAAAAGATAAAGTGGTAGGGAAAACTCCATTTACAACAGCAACAAAGATGATCAAACTCTTACGAATAACCTTAAGTCATATGCAAAATGTAGATGAAGAAAAATGTAAAACCCCCCTGCACAACCCAGAAGTACACTGGAACAAGAAGACATCCTTTGTTCTTGGATAGGACAACTCAACATCACAAAGATACAGTTAACTTAAATATTTTTCACAATCTCAATAAAAATATTAATAGTGTTTTAAAGGAGCTAGACAAGTTGATATTCAAGTTCATATAGAAAAATAAACAAGCCATAGCTCAGGAAACAGGGAGAACAGAAAACTAAGAGTGGACTGGCCTACGCAGTGGTAAGGGATGCTACAGAAAGCTGGTTTTGGTGCCACACTCCACTGTAACCAACTTTCTCTCCTGTTACAGCAGCGGCCTCGACCTTGCCATGGAAGCAGCTGGGGGAGACAGAGCCAAATCCCAGAGGAGCAGGTGGCAGCCAGGGAAGTAGGGGGGTACCTTTCTTTTTCTTTCTTTTTTTTTGGAGACAGAGTCTCGCTGTGTCACGCAGGCTGGAGTGCAGTGGCAGGATCTTGGATCACTGCAACTTCCACCTCCTGGGTTCAAGTGATTCTCATGCCTCGGCCTCCTGAGTAGCTGGGGACTACAGGAGCTTGCCACCATACCTGGCTGATTTTTTTTGTATTTTTAGTAGAGACGGGGTTTTACCATGTTGGGCAGGCTGGTCTTGAAATCCTGACCTCAAGTGATCCTCCCGCCTCAGCCTTCCAAACTGTTGGGTATACAGGCATGAGCCACCATGCCCCGCTGCTGGTGGGGCGGCATCTTTCTCTGCCAGGTTATCTAAAGCTCAAGACAGCCACAGACCCCAGCAGAGTGCAGCTGGCAGGTGCGGGTACCTGGGCTCCGATAGAGGCTCTTGGGCAGAGAGGGTGAATGAGTGTCCATCAAGGCCACGATCTTCATGTGCCCGTACTGCTTGGCCAGCATCCGGGCTGTGGCTCCACTGTGGTCTCTTGCATCCACCTTGACTCCCTGCAAATGTCCATGAAAGGAGGATTAGGGGCCTCTCCTTCAAAGCACCTGCCCTTCCTGGGCTGGTGGCTGGGAAGAGAGGTCGTGTGCTGGCTTCCTACTGCCTCCCTGTGTGGGAAAAATCACGTCTACTTGAGAAAGAGGGGCAGGCTTGTCTGCATCACAACCACGAGTTTTGCTCTCACTATCTCCTTAGGATGAGGGGGGATGGGGAGTCATCTCCCAGCTGCAGCAGCTCTCAGCTTCCCACTGCTGCCTCCCGTGTTCAAGCCCTCACTTGCAGGGGAAGCCCAGCCTTCACCTTCTGCACCTAGGCTGTGTGCCACTCGCTTTGCTTCTCTTCACTCAAAGAAAACTGGAGACAGCAGTTCACAACAGAAGCAGCCTTTTAAACCACGTTCAGAATGAAACCACCATCCTCTGAAGCAGAATTCATAACTTTTGTCCAAAGCTCTATAATGTATTTACAGGTCTTGCAGCACAACAATCCCACTTCTATGACTCTAAGGAAATAGCCTAAATACAGAGAAAGCTTCAGTGCACAAAGATGTTTGGCACAACACATTCACAATAATGAAAATGTACCTAGAGACAAATGCTCAGGGGGATGAGAAGTCAGCTATATTACTGCCATAAATGATGTCATTTACAAACGGCTGTGTAATCAAGTTGAAAAAAGGATCATGGCCAAATGGGGCTCATGCCTATAATCCTAGCATTTGGGAGGCCAAGGCAGGTGGATCACTCAAGCTCAGGAGTTGGGAGAACAACCTGGGCAACAAAGAGAGATCCCATCCCTACAAAAAAGACAACTCTGGCTGGGCGTGGTGGCTGTCTCCTGTAATCCCAGCACTTTGGGAGGCCGAGGTGGGTACATCATGAGGTTAGGAGATCAAGACCATCCTGGCTAACACAGTGAAGCTCCATCTATTAAAAATACAAAAAATTATCCAGGGATGGTAGCCCACGCCTGTAATCAGTCCCAGCTACTCAGGAGGCTGAGGCAAGAGAATCACTTGAACCCGGGAGGTGGAGGTTGCAGTGAGCTGAGACTGCACCACTAGAATCCAGCCTGGGTGACAGAGCGAGAGTCCATCTTGGGAAAACAACAAAAACAACAACAACCTCTAATCAATACAGCATGATTTTGGTGCACTGGGACTGTCTGTCTCTACTGTTAGACCAGGCAGCTGGGGAGGCAGGGAAGCAAGAGCCAAAACTCAGAGGAGCATCTGGGAGCCAGGCAAGGGGAGCATCTTTAATAAAAATGAGCAGCGTGTGATGGCACATGCCTATAGTCCCAGCTACTCAGGAGGCTGAGGCAGGAGGATCACTTAAGCCCCAGAGGACAACGCTGCAGAAAGCTGAGATTGCACAGCTGCACTCCAGCGTGGGCAATAGAGTGGGACTTTGTCTCAAAAAACTAAAAAAGGAACATGATACAAAACTATGCATACATTACAACTGCAGCAAAATGAGACAAAACAAGTAAGTACACAAAAAGCAATACTGGAAGGTAACATGCCCAAAATATTATATATATATATTTTTTATTGGAGACGGAGTTTCACTCTTATTACCCAGGCTGGAGTACAGTGGCGCGATCTCGGCTCACTGCAACCTCCGCCTCCTGGGTTCAGGCAATTCTCCTGCCTCAGCCTCCTGAGTAGCTGGGACTACAGGCAGTCACCACCATGCCCAGCTAATTTTTGTATTTTTAGTAGAGACGGGGTTTCACCACGTTAACCAGGATGGTCTCGATCTCTTGACCTCGTGATCCACCCGCCTCAGTCTCCCAAAGTGCTGGGATTACAGGCTTGAGCCACCGCGCCCAGCCCCAAATTATTAAGTTATTTATTATTTTTGATGAGGATTTTTCCAATTTTCCAATCTTCTATGTTTTTAAAATGTACTACCATAAGCATGTTTCCTTTTTTTTTTTTTCTTCAAGATAGGATCTTATTCTGTCACACAGGCTGAACTGCAGTGTCCCCAAAGAAAATAATGCAGGACATTCACTGAAATTTAGAATTTTCACTGCAGCATTTAGCATAGTGAGAATTAGAAAGAACCTAAATTAAGAGATTAGTAAGCTACGTGAGAGCATATCCAGAAAACAGAGCGCCTCCCATCCATTTATGTGGTGGGTGGGAGTACCTGCAGTGACACAGACTAGGGTGCACAAAATACCATCAACAGAAAAAAAAAAAAAGCCAGGCCAGGTGCAGTGGCTCACGCCTATAATCCCAGCATTTTGGGAGGCTGAGGTGGGCAGATCATTTGAGGTCAGGAGTTCGAGACCAGCCTGGCCGACATGGCAAAACCCTGTCTCTACTAAAAGTACAAAAATTACGAGGGTGGTGGTGTGCGCCTGTAGTCCCAGCTACTGGAGAGGCTGACACAGGAGAATTGCTTGAATCTGGGAGGCAGAGGTTGCAGTGAGCCAAGATCGCACCACTGCACTCCAGCCTGGGTGACAGAGCAAGACTCCATCTCAAAACAAAACACACACAAAAAAAGGAGTGCTCACTTTGGCAGCACATATACTCAAACTGGAACGATACAGAGAAGATTAGCATGGCCCCTGCACAAGGATGACACGCAAATTAATGAAGTGTTCCATATTTTTTAAAAAAAAGGAAAGAAGGCCGGGTGCGGTGGCTCAAGCCTGTAATCCCAGCACTTTGGGAGGCCGAGGCGGGTGGATCACGAGGTCGAGAGATCGAGACCATCCTGGTCAACATGGTGAAACCCCATCTCTACTAAAAATACAAAAAATTAGGTGGGCATGGTGGCACGTGCCTGTAATCCCAGCTACTCAGGAGTCTGAGGCAGGAGAATTGCTTGAACCCAGGAGGCAGAGGTTGCAGTGAGCCGAGATCGTGCCATTGCACTCCAGCCTGGGTAACAAGAGTGAAACTCCGTCTCAAAAAAAAAAAGAAAGAAAACCCAGGTCACGGCCGGGCGCGGTGGCTCACACCTACAATCCCAGCACTTTGGGAGGCCGAAGTGGGTGGATCACCAGATCAAGAGATCGAGACATCCTGGTCAAAATGGTGAAACCTCATCTCTACCAAAAAACAAAAGAAAAAATTTTAAAAAATTAAAAAATAAAAGATTAAGAAAAAAAAAGGAAGAAAAACCCAGGTCAATTGTCTATGCATTAACACATGCTGTCTCTGAATGATCATGAGTAACTTTCATTTTCCTTTTGATCTACTGTATTTTCCAATTCATTAATAACAAGTATGTATCAACTCTATAATAAACATTTATGTATGTACTTCCGCCCTCTCCATTCTAAAAAACTAGGATCAACTTATGGTCTTGGGCCTAGTACAGAAAGTGATCACTACACATCTCTTAAGAATCAGCAGGGCGATGGCTCACACATGTAATCCCAAGGCCAAGGCCGGTGAGCCACGAGGCCAAGAGATGGAGACCATCCCTGCCAACATGGTGAAACCCCATCTCTACTAAAATATAAAAATGAGCTAAGCATGGTGGCACACACCTGTAGTCCCAGCGACTTGGGAGACTGAGGCAGGAGACTCACTTGAACCTGGGAGGTGGAGGCTGCAGTGAGCCAAGATTGTGCCACTGCACTCCAGCCTGGCACCTGGTGACAGAACAAGACTCCATCTCAAAAAAAAAAAAAAAAAAAAAAAAAAAAAAGGTAGAGGGGGAATCACAGGTTCTGTGCAGTGGCTCACACCTATAATACCAGCACTTTTGGCGGTCGAGTCAGGTGGATCACCTGAGGTCAAGAGTTCAAGACCAGCCTGGCCAATGTGGTGAAACCTCATCTCTTCTAAAAACACAAAAAATTAGCTGGGCGTGGTGGCCCACACCTCTGGTTCCAGCTACTCGGAGAGACTGAGGTAAGAGAATCACTTGAACTCAGGAGGCGGAGGTTGCAGTGAGCCAAGATCACACCACTGCATTCTAACCTGGGTGACAGAGGGAGACTTCATCTCAAAAAAAAAAAATAAAAAAAAAATAAGCACAGTGGCTCACACCAGTAATTCCTAGCACTTTGGGAGGCCGTGGTTGGCAGATCACCTGAGGTCAGGAGTTCAAAAAAAGCCTAACAAACATGGTGAAACCCTGTCTCTACTAAAAATACAAAAATTAGTCAGGCATAGTGGCACACACCTATAATCCCAGCTACTGGGGAGGCTGAGGCAGGAAAATCACTTGAACCCAGGAGGTAGAGGTTGCAGTGAGCAGAGATCACGTCACTGCGCTCGAGCCTGGGCGACAGAGCAAGACTCTGTCTCAAAAAAAAAAAAAAAAACAAAAGAATTACAACCCTTAAGTAATTCTGCTATCATCCATACTGCAACTAGCTCTCCCGTGAGACCAGGGAACCTCAACCCTGACACCCACATGGGAGTCAGTGGGGGAGGCAGAGGTGGTCTCTGGGCAAGGATACGTGAAAAAAGTGTGTTTTCACAAAGCCTAAGGAGTTTTACTTTCTATACTGCCCCCCACTGTGGGTAACCCTTGATATGGGCACCAAGGAATGAGAGCTAAGCAGAACTCTGGCACAGTTAGGGCTTGAAGAATATCTCACTTTATAGTGTTACTACTCAGCTATTTCCTTTTATATAATCCTTTACATAATCATATATTAGTTTATAGAAATAAGACTTGATGGATCCCTTTATATAATCCTCTCTATATAATCATATAATAGTTGATAGTATGAGTGCCTAAAGAATAGTTCCCTACATACATACCTATAATTATATCTTAATTCATAATCGGAGGGATACCTAGAGTGGACACAGTACAGAGCATGAATTAAGGAATAAGCAGCTTATAATTGGAGGAATGCCTAGTGCAGACACAGTGTAGAGCATGATTTAAGGGAAAACAGTTATACCAGGACAAGAATATATGGCCCAGGCGGCAGCATTCAGTATCGTAAAGATACCCACTGTATGGCAGGCTTGGGGCCAGAGCCACTCCTCCTGATAAAGGAGTTGTGGGACTTTGCTCCAGTTCTTGTGGAAGGCTGCCTCAGAACAGTAATCCACCTCGGTGACTGTGAACTTTATCAGCTCTTGCTACTGTGCTGCTTGAAAAGCATCTTCCCATAGAACTCATTGGAAGCTGCCAGAAGGTGGCAGTAACCTTGACAGCTCTGTCACTGCTATGTGACTTAAAGCATCCTCCTATAAATCTTCTTAGAAGTAGTTTGCCTATAGATAGAGGTATTGCACACTGCACCCTCTTCACTGCGCACGGCCCAACTTCAAGCCTCGGTGACCTAATGGGGGTGGACCCCTTACTGCACACGGCCCTTGCCTTCATGGGAACAGGCCCCTTGCTTCGCACTGTCCACCTCCCAGCCTAGGTGACCTAATGGGGGTAGACCCCATGTTTTATTGCTTACGACCCTATCACTATCCTTAAAGATGACTTCACTCACTGCCCTGCCCCCTAACCTATACACAATAAACACTCATGCTTCTGGACATTCGGGGCCTCGCCTGACTCCAGTTACAGGTGGCGTGGCCCTGAGCCCATCTGCGTTTTCCTTGTACTTCTGTGTCCTGTCTCTTTATTTCTCGGATCCTGCGCCTCAGCACAGCATAAGGCACACTCCACAACCCTGTGGGGCCCTCAGCCCTACACCCCTCCCTACTTTCAACTATGATAAAAAATTAACTATGAAACTTCCAGCCTTACAAAATAATTTATAGGCCAGGCCCAGTGGCTCATACCCGTAATCTTTGGGAGGCTGGGCACTCAAAGGAGCACTTTGGGAGGCTGAGATAGTGAACTGAGGTCACGCCACTGTGCTCCAGCCTGGGTGACAGAGTAAGACTCCATCCCAAAAACAGCAATATAATTTATAGCTGAGAGCGGTGGCACATGCCTGTAGTCCCAGCTAACCAGAAGGCCAAGGGTGAAGGATCACTTGAGCCTAGGAGTTGTGGGCTGTAGTGCACTATGCTGATTGGGTGTCCGCACTGAGTTCAGCATCAATATGGTGACCTTCCGGGAGAGGGGGAACACCATGTTGCCTAAGTGGGGGTGAACCAGCCTAGGTCGGAAACAGAGCAGGTCAAAACTCCGGTGTTAATCAATAGTGGGATCGAGCCTGTGAAGAGTCACTGCACTCCACCCTGGGCAACGTAGCGAGACCCCATCTCTAAAAAATAATAATAGTAATTTATAGGCTGGGTAAGGAGCTAAAGCCTGTAATCCCAGCACTATGGGAGGCTAAGACAAGTAGATCACCTGACATCAGGAGTTCAAGACCAGCCTGGCCAACATGGTGGAACCCCATCTCTACTAAAAATACAAAAGCAGCCGGGCGTGGTGGTGCATACCTGTAGTCCCAGTTACTTGGGAAGCTGAGGCAGGAGAATCACTTGAGCCCAGGAGGTGAAGATTGCGGTGAGCCAGGATCATGCCACCACGCTCCAGCCTGGGCGATAGAGCAATACTCATCTCAAAAATCAAAAACAGCCGGGCGCGGTGGCTCAAGCCTCTAATCCCAGCACTTTGGGAGGCCGAGGCGGGTGGATCACGAGGTCAAGAGATCGAGACCATCCTGGTCAACATGGTGAAACCCTGTCTCTACTAAAAATACAAAAAATTAGCTGGGCATGGTGGCGCGTGCCTGTAATCCCAGCTACTCAGGAGGCTGAGGCAGGAGAATTGCCTGAACCCAGGAGGCAGAGGTTGCGGTGAGCCGAGATCGTGCCATTGCACTTTCACTCTGGGTAACAAGAGCGAAATTCCGTCTCAAAAAAAAAATAATAAAATAAAATAAAAAATTTTGACTGGGTACGGTGGCTCATACATGTAATCCAGCACTTTGGAAGGGCAGATCACTTGAGGTCAGGAGTTTGAGACCAGCCCAGACAACATGGTGAAACCCAAAATCTACTAAAAACACAAAAAATTAGTGAGGAATGATGGCACGCACCTGTAATCCCAGCTACTCGGGAGGCTGAGGCAGGAGAACCACTTGAACCTGGGAGGCGGAGGTTGCAGTGAGCCACTGCACTCCAGACTGGTCAACAGAGGGAGACCCATCTCAACAACAACAAATTTCCAGTTTACATTTGATAGAATGAACCCCAAGGTTTTAACCAGAAAAAAAAGTAGCCTCTTTACTGTAGGATTTTTACTTCTTACCTATTTGTGGTTTTGGATTTTTTTTGAGGCAGAATCTCACTCTGTGGCCCAGGCTGGAGTACACTGGCACCATCGTGGCTCACTTTAGTGCTGACTTTCCCAGCTCAAGTGATCCCCCCCATCACAGCCCCCTGGCATTACAAACACACACCACAACTGGCTAATTTTTTTTTGAGATAGAGTCTTGCTCTGTCTCTCAGGCTGCAGTACGATGGCCTGACCTTGGCTCACTTCAACCTCTGCCTCGCAGGTTCAAGTGATTCTCCCGCCTCAGCCCCCAGAGCAGCTGGGATTACTGGTACCCGCCATCGTGCCCAGCTAATTTTTGTACTTTTAGTAGAGACAGGGTTTTACCATGTTGGCCAGGCTCGTCTTGAACTCCTGACTCAGGTGATCCGCCGGCCTTGGCCTCCCAAAGTGCTGGAATTACAGGCCTGAGCCACCACTCCCAGCCGTTTTTTTTTGTTTTGTTTTGTTTTTAAATGAAGAGACAAAGTCTCCCTGTATTATCCTGAGTGGTCTCCAACTCCCAACCTCAAATGATCCTCCCACTTCGGCCTCCAAAAGTGCTGGGATTACCTGCATGAGCCACTGTGCCTGACATGAAAATACATTTTTATCTACTTAGGCTTTAAAATAATGTTTTTTCCTATTTTAATGTCTATATTAATAGAGAGACACATAGTAATTTTTTTTAATTTTTTTTAATTTTTATTTTTTTGAGACAGAGTTTCACTCGTTACCGAGGCTGGAGTGCAATGGCTTGACCTCGGCTCACCGCAACCTCCGCCTCCTGGGTTCAAGCAATTCTCCTGCCTCAGCCTCCTGAGTAGCTGGGATTACAGGCACGCGCCACCATGCCCAGCTAATTTTTTTGTATTTTTAGTAGAGACGGGGTTTCACCATGTTGACCAGGACGGTCTCGATCTCTTGACCTCGTAATCCACCCGCCTCGGCCCAGGTAATTTATTTTAACATGAAGGTGGGATCAGAAAGTTTAGAAACTCTGGAACCAGACTATCTGGAAAGTAGAAATCAACTTTCTCTTAAAGAGAGAAGCCCAAACAGATCCAGACCATCTTCTCCTGACTGAGCTGCTGGAGCTTGGCCCCACTGGCAGAAGGGAAACAGGGGACAAGGAAAGCAGCCCCAGGCCTTTCTTCCCCTGGCAAAGAGCATGGGATGCCCAGCCTAGCCCTGTTCTCCACCTCCAGAAATGGAGCCCAGCTCTGAAGGGACAGGTCGGGAAACTGGGTGGGACCCCTCCTCGGGCTCCAGGTAGTCTAACAACTAGGCGGCAGGAAGAATGTCGGGGAGAGGAGCTTCCAGGCAGGGCTTGCCCACCAGCCTCCAGGCCATCGGGCCACCTGCTGCCAATCCTCCCCAATCCCACCAAGCAATCACCTGGAATTGACCAACACCTTGATTTTTGATTAAGGTGCTGGAGGAAGAACTCACTATTGAGTTCCTGAGTTTGATAATTTCGTGTGACTGGCAAAGCAAATTTTATCTTGCTTTTAGGAAATACACAATGAAGTACTGGGCTGGGCACAGTGGCTCACGCCTATAATCCCAGCACTTTGGGAGGTCGAGGTAGGTGGATGACAAGGTCAGGAGATTAAGACCATCCTGGCTAACACGTCAAAACCCCATCTCTACTAAAAATACAAAAAATTAGTCAAGCATGGTGGCATGCTCCTGTAGTCCCAGCTACTCAGGAGGCTCAGGCAGAAAAATCGCTTGAACCCAGGAGGCAGAAGTTGCAGTGAGACAAGATGGCGCTACTGCACTCCAGCCTGGGGACAGAGCAGGACGGAAGGACGGACGGACGGAAGGACAGATGGAAGGACAGACAGAAGGAGGGAAGGAAGGAAGGGAAAGAAAAGAAAGAAAGAAATGTCAATGGCAGCACTGTCAGGAGAGGAAAGTGGAACCCAACTTAAGAGCACACTAATAAAGGAAAGGATGAAGGTGACTGGATGCATCCCTCCGCACACAGAGCTGTTAAGAGTGCATTTTGCTGCACAAGCCAACACGTTGCTGAATGACACACACAACCTGATATGCTATTTGCATCTATCTTTAAAGATTCAAAACAAGTCTGCACATAGCACAAGAACACACAGTATGTGATGAAAGTAACAATTAGGGACAGGAGAGGTACACGACAGCAGCTGGAGAGTGGTTCCCTCTGGAGAAAGAGAAAGGTAGATGGGACAGAAAGGCACATAAAGGGGACTTTAGTTGTGTCCTTTACAAACACAATGGGAGAAAGCTGAGGAAGATGAGGCAAGAGGTTAACGTGTATCATACGCAGGTACTGGCTTTATGTGGCTGGCTATCTTACCACTATACTCTTTTCAGCACTTCATAGTTTAGGATGCATGATTCTTACTGTGGTGGGAGTGTAAGATGGCACTTTGGCATCCGCATTAAGACTGTATTTACAGGCCGGGCGCGGTGGCTGAAACCTGTAATCCCAGCACTTTGGGAGGCCGAGGCGGGTGGATCATGAGGTCGAAAGATCGAGACCATCCTGGTCAACATGGTGAAACCCCGTCTCTACTAAAAATACAAAAAAACTAGCTGGGCGTGGTGGTGCATGCCTGTAATCCCAGCTACTTAGGAGGCTGAGGCAGGAGAATTGCTTGAACCCAGGAGGCGGAGGTTGCAGTGAGCCGAGATCGCGCCATTGCACTCCAGCCTGGGTAACAAGAGCAAAACTTCGTCTCAAAAAAAAAAAAAAAAAAAAAGACTGTATTTACATTTCACCCAAAACTTCTGCCTTTGTACTGGACCATACAGATGTGGTCACACAGGTTTACAGACACATATGCAAAGATATTCTGCATAGTGCTGTGCATAACAGCAAATGGTTGGGAGTGACCTAATTCTAGCCGCAGATTATTGTTATAGAAACTGATTCATCCCTACAGGAAATACCATGCCACCATTTAAAAAAAAAAAAAAAAAAGGATTGGGTGCGGTGGCTCAAGCCTGTAATCCCAGCACTTTGGGAGGCTGAGGCGGGTGGATCACAAGGTCAAGAGATCGAGACCATCCTGGTCAACATGGTGAAACCCCCGTCTCTACTAAAAATACAAAAAATTAGCTGGGCATGGTGGCGTGTGCCTATAATCCCAGCTACTCAGGAGGCTGAGGCAGGAGAATTGCTTGAACCCAGGAGGCAGAGGCTGCGGTGAGCCGAGATCACGCCATTGTACTCCAGCCTGGGTAACAAGAGCGAAACCCCATCTCGGAAAAAAAAAAAAAAGGGGGGGGGGGCTAGGCGCATTGGCTCACGCCTGTAATCTGAGTGCTTTGGGAGACTGAGGCAGGTGAACTTCCGGAGCTCAGGAGTTCAGGAGTTCTAGACCAGCCCGGGCAATGTTGCAAAACCCTGTCCCTACAAAAAAAATAAAAAAATAAAAAAATTGGCTGGGCCTGATGGCACCCATCTGTAGTCCCAGTTACTTGGGAGGCTTAGGCAGGAGGATCACTTGAGTCCAAGCGATCAAAGCCGTGGTGAGCTGAGATTGTACCACTGCATTCCAGCCTGCGTGACAGAGCAAGATCCCATCTATTTATTTATTTATTTTTGAGACAGACTGGAGTGCAGTGGTACCATCTAGGCTCATTACAACCTCCACCTCCCAGGCTCAAGTGATTCTCCTGTATCAGTCTCCCAAGTAGCTGGGATTACAGGCACCTGCCACCATGCCCGGTTAATTTTCTGTATTTTTAGTAGAGACAGGGTTTCACCATGTAGGCCAGGCTGGTCTTGAACTCCTGACCTGAAGTGATCCATCTGCCTTAGCCTCTCAAAGCGCTGGGATTACAGGTGTGAGCCACTGCACCTGAACCCGTCTCTTTATATACCAATACAGAACAATCTCCATGATTACGTTTTAAAAAACACAAGATGAGTCAGGCGTGGTGGCTCATGCCTGTCATCCCAGCACTTTGGGAGGCCGAGGCGGGTGGATTACCAGGTCAGGAGTTTGAGACCAGCCTGACCAACATGATGAAACCCCATCTCTATAAAAAATTTAAAAACCCGAGATGAGAGCAGCTGTGCATTAGGCAGGACCATGCGCGTGTACAGGTGTACTCACAGATGCTCGTGGGGAAGGTACAAAGGAGAGGTAGGCAGGATGGGGGCAGGCCTGCGGTGTACCCACCTTCTGGTCTGCATGTGTAGCACATGCATGTTCTGTCCCAAAATTCTTTGTTAAAAAGAGGTATCGTGAAAATTTCATTATTTAAGATATTCCCATCAGTAAGTGAGGAAAAAAACAAACTAGCCAATAGAAAATTGGGCTATAAAGAGACAATTCTTAAGAGAAATACAAATGACCAACAGATGTATTTAAAAATGTTCAACTGGCTGGGCATGATGGCTTATGTCTGTAATCCTATCACTTTGGGAAGCCAAGGCAGGTGACTGCCTGAGCTCAGGAGTTCGAGAGCAGCCAGGGTAACACGGTGAAACCCTATCTCTACTAAAATACAAAAAATTAGCTGGGCATGGCGGCATGTACCTGTAG
Organism: Saimiri boliviensis; assembly: GCF_048565385.1. Lineage (NCBI taxonomy): Eukaryota > Metazoa > Chordata > Mammalia > Primates > Cebidae > Saimiri > Saimiri boliviensis. Next base: position 7,054,985 of record NC_133460.1, on the reverse strand, counting down.
TCCCAGCTACTCAGGAGGCTGAGGCAGGAGAATTGCTTGAACCCAGGAGGCAGAGGTTGCAGTGAGCCAAGATGGCACCACTGCACTACAGCCTGGGCAAGAGAGTAAGACGCTGTCTCAAAAAAAAAAAAAAAAAAAAAAGTTCAATTACATTAACAAAGACCAACTAAAATTAGATGCCACAATTCTCCTAAAGTGACAAAAACTTAAAAAGCTGACTGACATCAGGGCTGGTGAGGACCTGAGAAAAAGGGTGCCTTTGTAAATGACTAGTGGGCAAGACAGGGACCTTGGAGGAGGGAATTCATTAGGACCACCTGAACTCCTGTGTACTGGGTTTAATAGCCTTATGAAGATATAATCCACATACCAACAATTCACCCATTACAATGTACAATTCAATGGCTTCTAGTGTATTCAGTTATTCAACCATCACTACAAAATTTCAGGACATTTTTATCACCCATATCTTCCCATCCCCCGAGACCCAGGAAACCACTAATCTATTTTCTGTCTATTTGCTTCTTCTGGACATTTCATAAGAATGAAATTATACAGTGGCCTTTTGTGTCTGGCTTCTTTCACTGAGCCTCATTTTTTAAGACAGGATCTTTCTTTCTCTTTCTTTTTAAGACAGGATCTCACTCTGTGACCCAGGCTGGAGTGCAGTGGTACAATCCTAACTCAGTGAAACCTCTAACTCCAGGGCTCAAGCGATCCTGTGGCCTCAGCCTCCCAAAGTCCTGGGATTACAGGTGTGAGCAACTGCACCTGGCCAAGCCTAATGCTTCAAGGTTCATCCATGGCATAGCACGTGTCAGTATTTCACTACTTTGTGTGGCAGAATAATATCCTGTTATATAGATACATATTTTATCAATTCCTCAGTAGATGGACATTTGGGTTGTTTCTACTTTTTAGCAATTATGAATAATACTGCTATGAACATTCATGTACAAGGTTCTGTGCGAACAGGCTTGTACCTGTAATCCCTGCACTCTGGGAGGTTGAGGTGGAAGGATCACTTGAGCTCAGGAATTCAAGATTAGCCTGCACAACATACTGAGACTCCCATATCTACAAATAAATAAATAAATAAATAGCTGGGTATAGTGGCATGCACCTGTGGTCCCAGCTTCTTGGGGGCTGAGGTGGGAGGATCACTTGAGCCTGGGAGGTTGAAGCTGCAGTGAGCCATGATCTCACCACTGAATTCCAGCCTAGGTCAAAGGGCAAGACCCTGTCTCAAAAAAATAAATTAATAAAATAGAAATACAATATACAGAAATAACTGCAAGTGTGTTAAAGCTTTGTGTAAAAGGATATTCTCAGAGCACTGTTTATAACTGCAAAATGTTAAAACTAAGTTTTTACTAATAAGCTCATTAAATTACCTGAGGTAGACTGTATATGGAATGCTGTAAAAATGTGTATGAGATGTAAGTTACAGAATATACACAGAATCCCACTTTGTTCAAACACAAAGCAATGTGCGCACACTTGCCTACAGACACACCTTTCCACAGCAGAGGAGAATCCTAGCGCGGCTTTCTCAAACCAAGTGGGTATCTTAAGGAGGCAGAAAAAGGGAGGAAGAACTCTGCCTTCTTATTCTGTATAATTTTTCCAAGTGACAGGATTATGAGTGCTATTTACTTTTAAAGTATTTTTCTATACTTTTCAAATAGTATTTTCAAAATAATTATAGGAAGAGGTGTCTATTTTTACTTACCACTGTACCCTTAATGTCCAAGCACTGATCAGCACTGGGAGTCAACAGATATTCAATGAAAATGTGTTGAATAGATTAATGAAGGGCAGTTATTTCCGTGCAAAAGAAAATTCTGTAATTGCTTACACTTCAGTAATATTCCTCATTTGCTGTGACTACATTACAGGCTAATAAACAGGGTAACTTACATGATTCAGAAAATACTGCACGATTATCTCATGGCCAGCCGCAGCTGCTTCCATCAAAGGAGTAAATCCATATATCGGCTCCCTGCAAGATGCGGGCCACAGTCAGATGATTGGCAGAGCCCAGTTCCGACAGGCAAAAACTTACTGCTGAAGATAAACCCAGGTTAGTGCACGAGTCACCAGTCCCTAGGTGTAGAATACTCTCTCTCCCTCTCAAGGATTAACAGGTGAGATGAGAAAGGTAACTAACTATAACACATCACCTCCATTTACTCTTCTGGTGTCTGTCCTGAGGGCTGGTCTTTGTCTTAAAAGACAGAGTCTGCCTATCATCCCTCCTCTTGTCTATTCCCACCTGCGACCTCTGAAATCTCCACCTCAATCATATTTGAAAAGCAGTTCTGACTCTTCACTCCTCACAGAAAGCCAACATCTCCCATCCATTCATCCAAATCCTAGCTTCAAGTCCTCCGCGAAACCATGCATGGGAAACACTGGTTTTCATCCATTCTAAGACACACCATGTTCACATTTTAACATCTCTGAAGTCAGAACATGTCTTTAAATCAACAGGCAAGTTTAATGTTCATTAGTAGCATATTTTTTCTTTCTTAGTGGCGTACAAAATTATAGGGCGTCTTAGGGTGGATCACAGCCAGAGTGGGCACTGCACTGGTCCCCGCGGCATTTGTTCAAAGGTAATTACTATCACGACAAGCTTCAGACAACAATCCCACTTCCAACTTATAAAACTCATGACTGTTTTTAAAGCATCATCTCACCTCATCCATACAAAAAAGAAGAAAGCAGAAGCAATTTCCATGTAAATATCACATTTAAAATGCCATTCACTGTGTTAGGCCCCTGGCATACAATAAAACATGTGATTCTTACAACTCTATGACCCAAGTGGGTTTCAGATAAGGAAATGGAAGCTCAGAGGGCCTGAAGAGATGCAAACAGCGTCACCTCACAGATGTGGGAAAGACCCGCCTGGCAGGACTCTCATTCTATTCCTCATCTTGAGCCTCTCGTGCTGAAGCAGAGCGGCCCTAGACTATCATCAGCTGCTTCTAGAGCCGCTCTCCTTAGAGTCAGACAACAGCTAGGCCACTAAAGACATGGCAATCACCTCACGTTGGCATTGGCTCCACTGTCCAAGAGGAACCTGACCATGTGCTGGTGCCCGGCGCTGGTGCAGTGGAACAGGGCTGTCCAGCCCTGGATGTCTTTCATTTCCAGCTCTGCACCTTGCTTCAAGAGAACACAGAATATGCGTTACGGCCTCATCTCCTCTGTGTGGGGTGGGCGCCCTCCAGGCGGCCATGCTGCAAGAATCAGAAGTGATTACACGAGCACACACGCACACCATGGCCTGCAGTGCTTCGCATCTCTGTCAGGGCGTCCAGGGAGCCCCTCAGGTTTCTGGACCTGAGTTCCCTCGTAGCTCACCTGGAGAAGAAAGTAGGCGATGCTCTCGTTGCCACAGCTGGAGGCCAGCATCAGTGGAGTCTGCCCTTCTGGGGTCGGCACATTCACACTCACCCCCGCCTCCAGCAGCAGGTGCACGATGGTGTCGTGGCCAATGTAGGAGGCATACATCAGCGGGGTCCAGCCACCACCATTCTTCTTATTCAAATCTAACTCTCTCCTAAACAAACGCAAGATACGCTAGACAAGCCCAGCCGCCTCGCATGTGTGGTTTACCAAAGCTGGTGGCGAGGCTAGGCCAGACAGAATGAGCTGACAGGAAACAGAAGTTACCTGCCATCCTGGATGTTGTGGGGGTTGGGGGCAGGTAGGCAGAGAAATGCTGACAGTTGCTCCGACACTGCCTCGTGAGGCCCTGAGCCTTCAGCTCCCTGCTCTGCTTTCACATCCTCCTAGCCCAAGACCAGCTATGCTTTTCTTTCACACCACCAGATAGACAGATGGCACTCAAGCAGGGGATATCAGGCAACATCTGGTAACATTTTTGGTTCTCACAACTGGGCAGGAAAGAGCTGTTGGCGTTTAGCAGGTGGAGGCCAAGGCTATCGTTAAACATCCTACAGTGCCCAGGACAGCCCTCACAGCAAAGAATGATCCACGATGGATTGTCAACACAGCCCAGTTGAAAAACCCCGACCACCACAGGACACGCATCTACCAGCCCAGCGCTGGCTGGACAGGAGCAGATGGGACTCCACTGCCACTGAGTCATCCCTTGTCACCTCACCCTGAAGAAACATTCTTGAGGCTGGGCTCAGTGGCTCACGCCTGTAGTCCCAGCACTTTGGGAGGCGGAGGCGGGCAGATCACCTGAGGTCAGGAGTTCGAGACCAGCCTGGCCAAAATGGAGAAACCTTGCCTCTACTAAAAATACAAAATTACCTGGGAATGATGGCACATGCCTGTAATACCAGCTACTTGGGAGGCTGAGCCAAGAGAATGACTTGAACCCAGGAGGCAAAGGTTGCAGTGAGCTGAGATTATGCCACTGCACTCAATCCTGAGCAACAAGAGTGAAACGGTTTCAAAAAAAAAAAGAAGGCCGGGCGCGGTGGCTCAAGCCTGTAATCCCAGCACTTTGGGAGGCCGAGGCGGGTGGATCACGAGGTCAAGAGATCGAGACCATCCTGGTCAACATGGTGAAACCCCGTCTCTACTAAAAATACAAAACATCAGCTGGGCATGGTGGCACGTGCCTGTAATCTCAGCTACTCAGGAGGCTGAGGCAGGAGAATTGCCTGAACCCAGGAGGCGGAGGTTGCGGTGAGCCGAGATCGCGCCATTGCACTCCAGCCTGGGTAACAAGAGCGAAACTCCGTCTCAAAAAAAAAAAAAAAAGAAAGAAAGAAGAAATATTCTAGAAAAATCTGTGATCGGGCTGGGCGTGGTGGTGCACGCCTGTAATCCTAGCACTTTGGGAGGCCAAGGTGGGTGGATCACCTGAGGTCAGGAGTTCAAGACCAGCCTGGCCGTCATGGTGAAACCCCATCTTTTAAAAAAAAAAAAAGATAAAAAAAAATTAAAAATTAAAAAATAATAGAAAAATCTGTGATCAAAGAATCCCATCTTTCTCACTGATTCCATTAAAATTCTGAAAATGTATGTTCCTGTGGAAAAAAAAAACTGTGGGGTTCCCAGCTCTGACTTTGGGGTTGGGACAAGGGAGTTACATTTTAAAGTAATACCCATTTGTGGCTGGGCACGGTGGCTCATGCCTGTAATCCCAGCACTTTGGGAGGCCAAGGCAGGTAGATCAAGGGCTCAGGAGATTGAGACCATCCTGGCCAACATGGTGAAACCCTGTCTCTACTAAAAATCCAAAAATTAGCTGGGCGTGGTGGCATGCACCTGTAATCCCAGCTACTCAGGAGGCTGAGGCAGGAGAATTGCTTGAACCTGGGAGGTGGAGGGTGCAGTGAGTCGAGATTGAGCCACTGTATTCCAGCCTGGCAACAGAGCAAGACTGCATTCTCAAAAAAAAAAAAAAAAACCTACTTGCATAGTTACTTGGCATCCTGCACAGTTAACACCCACAGGCCTTTTTTCCCTTCTCCAATTGTTGCCCGCAGTGGGGGTAACAACTGGTGATCAAACCCCAGGATTTGTGCCTCTAGTGGGATTCTCTTATTAGACCACACAAGGCAACTACTTTCCTGACATGCCCCAGTGACTCTAGGATGCATGCCCAGGGAGCCATTCCAGAAGGTCCTGATACCAGGGTGCAGGGGCAGCTCCTGGCCAGTGGAGCCATGTGGAGATGCTTCTGCAGCAGGGCTGGAACACACCCAGCTCGTCCTAACACTGTCTTCCTTTACACAGCAGCACAGCATCTCTCTGGGGCTCTCTCACTACTCCCCATTCAGCCCTACCCCCTCTTCTGATGCCCCCAGCTCCCCTCATGCCCCATCCTGTGCTTACTGTCGGCGAGCCTCTGCTTCAGGTACTGTCGAAATCCCATTAGAACACAAACACCTCCCCCTGCTCTTCTGTGGAGCTGTTCTGGACTCCGCATCTTAACAGGACACCCGAAGACTTAAGAGCCCGAGAATTCCAAATGTGGCCCTGTGAGGGGTCACACTGACTACATATCCAGCTGCGTGTGCCTAGAGCCTCCTGTGGAGGGGCCACTACAGACCACCCTGTATCAAGGTGCCCCAGCGCTCCATGGGCTGGGTATGTCTAAGTGAGGGCCACAACTTGGGTACCGGAGACCTGGGGCTGTAGCAATGCTTTGCTTTGGCTCACCAGGAACTGGAAGAGGCAGGTGGAGATAGGGAGAGAGGTTGTTGCACCACAGTATCAAATGAGAACCGACAGAAAGAGGAAGCACAGTATGTGTAGAACATAAGGGGGTGGAGGGCAGGAGACCCTTTTCCAAAAACAAGATGATCACATCCTACTACAGGCAAGATGCAACTGTGGGCCCTCCCAGGGGCTTTTTGTCTCTAATTATTATGTACAGATTAGTAAACGGCAGGTAGGCAGTGAGGTCAGGAGGCCATTCCCCCGAAGTGCTAAAAGTTCGGCCTCTCTCCTCCTTCATGGCAGAAGCTAGAGGGGAACAGTGATGGAATGAACAGTCCAGGAAAAGAAGGCCAGGGAGGCATCACTTTCTTTTTTCTTTTTTTGAGATGGAGTCTCACTCTCTTGCCCAGGCTGAAGTGCAGTGGCACAATCTTGGCTCACTGCAACTTCTGCCTCCCTGGTTCAAGTGATGCTCCTGCCTCAGCCTCACGAGTAGCTGATTACGGGTGCCTGCCACCACACCCAGCTAATTTTTGTATTTTTTTTTTTTTTTCGAGACGGAGTTCCACTCGTTACCCAGGCTGGAGTGCAATGGCGCGATCTCAGCTCACAGCAACCTCCGCCTCCTGGGTTCAAGCGATTCTCCTGCCTCAGCCTCCTGAGTAGCTGGGATTACAGGTACGCGCCACTGTGCCCAGCTAATTTTCTGTATTTTTAGTAGAGACAGGGTTTCACCATGTTGACCAGGATGGTCTCGATCTCTTGACCTCGTGATCCATCCGCCTCGGCCTCCCAAAGTGCTGGGATTACAGGCTTGAGCCACCGTGCCCGGCCCTAATTTTTGTATTTTTAGTAGCAATGGGGTTTCACTATGTTGTCCAGGCTGGTCTCAAACTCCTAACCTCAAGTGACCCACCCACCTTGGCGTCCCAAAGTGTTGGGATTACAGGCATGAGCCACAGAGCCCGGCCATCACTTTCCATCTTTTATCTTTATTTTGCTTGTTTGAGCATTTCTGCAACCAGTGAATAAAATTACTCTGGCTAAAGAATGACTATCTACAAGCTTCTGATACAAGTTTATACCCTCGTTTTCCTCCTAGGAATAAAAACTGCCTCTTTGTCAGTCCCCAGCATAATTACTGACAGCTGCCTGAGATAACCAGCTTAACCTACTCCACAAGCGTTAAACATCCACAAATGTGTGCAAAGCTCCATCACACGAGATTCGAAGCCATCACTGGGCTACTCAAAATGTGAGAGAGAAGTTCCCCTAGATCTCTTACCGCTGCACGCAATCCTTAACCACTTCATACTGGCCAATGGAGGCAGCTGTGTGAAGATCCAGGGGGACGTCCAGCTCCTCCTGGCTAACCTGCGCCCCTAGCCCATGCCACATGGACAAGCTGCGGTTCAGGAGTTCAGGCTCGCTGGCTTCATCACTGAGCTCGGACATCACTGTGGAGGAAGGCCAAGGGTTAGATCTTTCCTGGCTGGCTGTTCCACGGCATGCAACAGGCTGGTCCTGCCCCTGCTATGCCACTACCCTAGCAGACTGATAACCCAACGCAGTCAATCCTGGGAGTAACTTAGTCAAGTTTCTTTGCTTAAACAGTGTATGGTTTAGGTAGTCCCATCAATGCTAAATCTGGTGAGCTTGTTACCACACAAAAGAAAAGAGGGGTACATATGGTGAGGCATTAACTGTAGAGTACGTTCTCCTCCTTCCATCCGCAGGCACCAGGTAAAAGAGAATTTTCCATCAACTCTAGGAAGCTGACAACCTCTTAGATAGGCAGTAAAGAAATACTAATTGGGTTATTTAACCAAATCAGCTCCTTGATGTGGTGGGGAAGAACCCTGAATTTGGAGGTAGATCAAAATTCAGCTCGAGCCAGGTGCAGTGGCTCATGCCTATAAACCGAGCACTTTGGAAGGCCAAGGCGGGCGGATCACCTGACATCAGGAGTACAAGACCAGCCTGGCCAACATTATGAAACCCCGCCTCTCCTAAAAATACAAAAATTAGCTGGGTGTGGTGGCACACGCCTGTATTCCCAGCTACTAGGGAGGCTGAGGCAGAAGAATCACTAGAACAAGGGAGGCGGAGGTTGCAGTGAGCGGAGATTGCACCATTGCACTTCAGCCTGGGCAACAGAGCAAGACTTCATCTAAAAAAAAAAAAAAAACAGCTCTGCTCCTTAGCACTCCAATCCCTAGTGCCTCACTGTCTAACGAGGTCATGATATCTAAAAAAGCTGCTATTACAACACACGGAAAAATGGATAAACTGTGGCACATCCGTATAATGGATGCTACTCAGCATTAAGCACAAGGATCCAACAGTTGACAAGCAACACATGAACAGATTTCACACTTTACGCTAAATGAAAGCCTGCTTACCACATAATTTCACTTAGGTGACATTCTGGAAAAGGCAAAATTAAAGGGTTGAGGGTTGGGGCAAAGAGAGAATTTGGGGGATCACAGACCTCTTCTGCATGGTTGTAACGGTGGATCTGTGACTATATGCCTTTATGAAAACCCACAGAACTGAACACCAAAATAAATTTTACTGTAGGTAAATTTTACTTATTTTTTTGAGACAATCTCGCTCTGTTGCCAAGGATGGAGTGCAATAATGTGATTTCAGCTCATTGCAACCTCTGCCTCCTGGGTTCAAGTGCTTCTTGCGCCTCAGACACCTGAATAGCTGGGATTACAGGTGTACACGATCATGCCAGGCTAATTTTTGTATTTTTAGTAGAAACAGGGTTTCACCATGTTGGCCAGGCTGGTCTTGAACTCCTGACCTCAAGTGATCAGCGTGCCTCAGCATCTCAAAGCGCTGAAATTACAGGCATAAGCCACCTCATCTGACCTGTAAATTTTAAATATCAATTAATTTTTCTAGGCCGGGCGTGGTAGCTTACACCTGTAATCCCAGCACTTTGGGAGGCCGAGGCGGGCGGATCACGAGATCAGGAGATCGAGATCATCCTGGCTAACACGATGAAACCCCGTCTCTACGAAAAAATACAAAACAAATTACCTGGGCGTGCTGGCACACGCCTGTAGTCCCAGCCACTCGGGAGGCTTAAGCAGGAGAATCGTTTGAACCTGGGAAGCGGAGGTTGCAGTGAGCCGAGATCGCACCACTTCACTCCAGCCTCGGAGACAGAGCGAGACTCCGCCTCAAAAAAAAAAAAAAAAAAAAAGTAACTGAAAAAGTATAGAGATTGTTTGCAACACAAAGGATAAATGCTTGAAGGGTGGAGACCCCATTTTACATAATGTGATTCCTACCAACCACAGGCCTATAACAAAACTTCTCACACCATGAAGGTATACACCTACTACGGACCCACAAAAATTCTAAATAAAAAATCGTAACAAATGTGACGCTGGGGGTTAGGTGTCACGCCCACAGAGGAGGTCTGTGAAAGCCCCTGGGCACCCTGTCTCGCCCGGTGGAACCGCAGCGGGCACCGGCGCATCCCAAAGCTCACTGACTGGCCCTGGGTCGGCTCCCTGGCCGACAGCCCCAGAACTCACAGCTGTGACGCTTCCCGACGCCCCCCGGCCGCATACCCACAGGAGCCTTACGGGGCACTGGGCACTATCGTCCCCATTCCACAGCAACATAAAGAAAATGTGGGGCTCGATGCTCCAGTCACGCGGCGCGGGGCTCGGTTCTCCAGTCACGCGGCGAGCAAGTGCAGCTCTGGACGCTGGAGCGCCGGGCCTACGCGGGCTGCAGGTGCTGGCAAGCGGTGGAGCCGGGCCGCCGCGGAACCTACCTGTGCTGGGCCTCAGGCCTCGCGCCGCCCTCGGGCCACAGCCGCCAGACCCGCGAGCCGCTTGCCGCCAAGCTCCCTGGCTGGGCCGCCACCCCCGTAGCCCGCCCCGGAAGTAGTTGCGGGAGGGCGCGGAGCACGTCAGGAAGCTCGCTGGTCCACGCCGGGGCAGCTCGCGGGCCCAGTGGAATGAGCACGTTCCGCATCCGGACCTTCCGGTCTGCTCCCGGCTCGTTATACGATGCCCGCGGCAGCCAATGAGCAAGGTGTGTTTGTCCTGCCCCGCCCCTGCCCTGGCCAAGGAAACCAATCCCGTTGCAGGAGAGGCTGGACGCGCAAAGGCCGGAAAGAGGGGTGGGGGGAACTTGGGGACACTCCAATAATGTAATGCTCTGCTGAGACCAAGACTTCCGATGAACGGAACAGCCGCTGTAATTGCGGCACGACTCGTGGGGCGGAGGCGACCGGAGTGACGCGCTGAAGGCTGTTTACGGCCGTGCCAGGACCTCGCAAGGAGTGGAGTGAGAGGCCTGAGGTGAGGGGCCTCGAACCTGCTGCGGCTACAGGGAGTTGAACAAAACATGGGGAAACACGGGCTGGGGGTGGGTGAGACGCGGAGCGATGAACTTTCTACTTCCACAGCTTTAAAATTTAAAATCTCGACCCGGGAGGCCGTTGGCGTCTAGTTGCCATAACAACCGGCAGCCTCGTGGCAGGCGGGCCAGGGCGGGGCTCTGGGGACGGGGCGGGGCTAACAGGCTGAAGCTGAGAAACCAACTCCGAGACGGAGCGGAAAGGCAGCTATTCAGAGGTGATGTTTACTGAATGCGCTGAGCTCCTCAACTTGGCGTTCATGGCCCTGCATTGTCTGGTCCGTTTTCACCGCAGATTCCAGCAACTGACACTTAATTCCCACAAACCTGTTGGACGGTAATGCCGTTCCCTCCCCTCTTGTTGGGTCTGCCTGAAGAGTTTATCGGAGTCTCTGGAGGCTCTCTTCGGCATTTCTGTGGCCCTAAGAAATACTGTGCTCTGAATTGCCGAACAGAGCTCTAGTTACAAAAAACACCCGCTGGGTGTGCACCAGCTGCGTCCCCCAACCTGCTGCTCCCAGTTCAGAGCACCTGCCCTTGTCCCAGAAGCACAGAGGAAGCAAGCGGCCCCCAGTTCACACCTCCTGCCGCTGCCTTGATTGGGGATTGGGGCACTGACTGCAGGGCCAAAGCCAGAGCAGCCTCTTGGGCTTTAGGGTTCTCCTGACACTGGCTCTAGAGGACGCTCATCCCCCAGCTCCCAAGCTCTCCAGCCTCCTGAAAAACAGGAGCGCCTCCTTTTAGACTCTTAAGATACAGCCGGGCACGGTGGCGCGTGCCTGTAGTCCCAGCTACTCGGGGGGCTGAGGCGGGAGGATCGCTTGAACCCAGGAGTTCTGGGCTGTAGTGCGCTATGCCGATCGGGTATCCGCTCTAAGTTTGGCATCAATATGGTGACCTCCCAGGAGCGCGGGACCACCAGGTTGCCTAAGGAGGGGTGAACCAGCCCAGGTCAGAAACGGAGCAGGTCAAAACTCCCGTGCTGATCAGTAGTGGGATCGCGGCTGTGAATAGCCACTGCACTCCAGCCTGGGCAACAGAGCGAGACCCCGTCTCTTAAAAATAAAAATAAATAAAAGATACAAACGCAGGGTCTGGTCAGAGTGGTGACTGGAAAAAAAAAAAATCGGTGACTCCAAAGTGTCAGCCAGGCACGGTGGCATATGCCTGTAATCCCAGCACTTTGGGATGCTGAGGCAAGAGGATCACTTGAGGCCAGGAGTTTGAGACCAGCCAGGGCAACAGGGAAACTCCATCTCTACAGAAAATAAAAATACTAGCCACTTGCGGTGGTGCACACCTGTAGTCCCAGCTATTCAAGAGGCTGAGGTGGGAGGATCACTTGAGCTCAGGAGGTCTAGTCTTCAGTGAGCTATCATTATACCACTCCACTCCAGCCTGGGCAACAAAGCCAGACCCTACCTCCAAAATAAACAAAAAACACAAGGTGTCTCTCTTCTGTTCCTTGGTAAAAGGTAGTATAGGGTAGTAGAAATTGACATTTCCCAATTCAGAGTCCACTGCTGCTATTTACTAACCACCCTAAGCCTATGAAATGAAGATAATAGTTATGCTATATGGAGTATATATAAAATATACCTATATATCATACACATGACCTTTTATATATATCTACATATACACATTTATCAATACATATATCTGTATATTATGTATATATCACTACATACATGATACACCTGCAGGTTTCACACATACCTGCATGCATGAGTGGACATGCACGCACACACGCACGCACACACACACACACACACACACACACAGTGCCAGTAACAGGAGCTTGCATAACCAGAAAGAAACTGGCAGGAGGTGATGCCTGCCAGCCTGTTTGGTCTCCTACAGCTGGTAGGCAGCCCCCACTCTTCTGACCTTCAGTGGCCCAGACCCTCTTCTATCACTCCACGTGCTGCACAAGCTCCTCGGATGATGGTGCACTGAGAAGGCCTCCGGAAGCCTGGGCCCTCATGGCATCCAACAACGAAGGTATGGCACCCTCGCTGGGCTCTCCCTGGGACTCCCAGATGGAGCCCTGGGATGCCATCCTCAAGGCTGTCAAAGACCAGCTCCCATCTCTGGACTCCGACTCCTCCTTGGTAAGCAAAAGCTTTCTCCCTGGACGCCTTGTCCTTCCTAACAGAGCAGACATGACACTGACCAGGACAGCTTTGGAGTGCTTCTCGGAAGACTTCTCCCGCCGACCTGTGGAGTTTGTTGTCATTTTACTTTGAATTACATGGCCACACTCATTGTTTGTTTTCTGGGTGCCTATTTCCTTCTATACCCTTTCCTCTGCCTTAATCATCATCTCTGAGCACAAGTATTGGTGCTCGGCATCTTGGGAGACCCTTTCAGGGGGTTTCTGGCCCTGACCTGGAACACAGATTGGCTTGATGCAGAGGCTCTGTCTTTTCCATTCTACTATTCTCCACTCTCTTCTTTGGCCCGGACAGGGCCAGAAAACCCACCGAGAATGGGTACCGTTCCAATGCATTATGATAAGCCTTCAAGGGATTCTGCAATTGTGGGATGGGGTCCCTGAAATGGCCCTCAAAGATGCTCAGACCAGTAGCCATGAGTGCAGGTTTAAGACCCTGCTGAAGATGCTCCAGGCAGGGGCTCCTCAGTGCACAGGGTGGCACTGGGCATTGAGAGACAGTGCAAGGGTTTTAGAAGGAATAGGCTGGTTTGGGTCCTACCTGGGCACCAGCAGCAGAGCTTCTGGGACCTCGGACGTCATCCAGTGCATGGTGAGGCTAAGGAGTACCTAAGGACATCCCACGCCTCAGTGCTCAGGGTGTTTTCACATCTTCAGTCTCATTTGAGAGTATGAGCCCCACCCCCTTTAAGAGCACAAACCAAGCTGTATGTGATGGCTCAGCATCATAGGGGACAGGGAGGGCTGTACTCGGCTCTTTCAGCTACCACCTCACTGCCCTGTTCATGTCACACAAGGCATTAATGAAGCACCTGCTGTATGTGAGACAGTTACAGAACCAGGAGCCCCAATCTCCACGAGGTGGTGCTGCCGGGCCAATTTCTAAGCAGTAGCAAGAAGCCAGGCGTAGCAAAAAATGACTGGGAGAGAACCGGATCTCTCCGAGGCTCCTGAGCAGCAGGGCTGGGCAGGCTGGGCTGTAAAGGGCTCTGCCTGCTGCCATGTCCTCCAAAAAGCGCTCTCATTTGTCCACAGTCGGACTGTGGGGAAGAGGAGGTGTTCATCTTCCAGCGAAACCAAACCATCCTGATTCCAGACCTGTCGGAGGAGCTGGCTGAAGATCCTGCCGAGTCCAGGACCTGGGCTGCTGCGGCTGAAGATGTCCTTCCTGAGGTCTGTGGGACACGGAAGAGAGCGTGTGTGTGTGTGTGTGTGTGTGTGTGTGTGCACGCATGCAACAAAAGTCTAAACTGACTGGCCAGGCATGGTGGCTCACACCTGTAATCTCAGCACTTTGGGAGGCTGAGGCAGATGGAAATCACGAGGTCAGGAGTTTGAAACCAGCCTGGCCAACATGGTGAATCCCTGTCTCTACTAAAGATACAAAAAATTAGCCAGGCATGGAAGTGCGCCCCTGTAATTCCAGCTACTTGGGAAGATGAGGCAGGAGAATCACTTGAACCCAAGAGGTGGAGGTTGCAGTGAGCTAAGATTGCACCATTGCACTCCAGCCTGGATGACAGGGCAAGACTGCATCTCAAAAATAAAATAAAATAAAATAAACTGACTGGTCTAAACCACTGGTCTAGCATTTCCACGATACCCAGGCCTTTTTTTCCCCATGTACAACCCAAGGTAATCAAGATGCCCAACATCTAACCTCCAAGCACCTCCCTCTCCCAGGGAGCCTGGCACCTTAGGGCCAGCATGGGGGCTTGATTTTCCATCTGATATTGACCCCCCCCCCTTCCTGTTGATGGCTCCTATTCTGTTTTCTATCATAGCATCCTGAATAGCTCCTGGCCATTGTCACAACCACTTGTCCTAAATGTCTCTCCCTTAACCCAGCTGGCTTCATGGCTACCTGGCTCATCCCAGCACCTGGCAAGTAAACAGGAACTGCAGTTTACTAAACTGCTAAACTAAACTGCTACAGGCTACAGTGGGGAGTGGGAGGGAGGAAGATGGCCTGTGAGTGCCTAAACAAGCGCACAAGCTAGACCCCGTGGGAGGGACAACCCAGGAGACAATGAGCAAATGTGGACTGAGCGCACTGGTACAGGCCTGTGGTACCAATGTTGGAGGCTGAGATATAGGTTCCCTTGAGGCTAGGAGTTTGAGACCGGCCTGGGGAACGCAGCAAGACCCCATTTCTGGCCAGGCACAGTGGCTAACGCCTTGTAATCCCAGTATTTTGGGAGGCCAAGGTGGGTGGATCACTTGAAGTCAGGAATTTGAGGCCAGCTTAGCCAACATGGTAAAACACTATCTCTACTAAAAATACAAAAATTAGCTGGTGTCATGGCAGGTGCCTGTAATCCCAGCTACTCCGGAGGCTGAAGCAGGAGAATTGTTTGAACCCAGGAGGTGAAGGCTGCAGTGTGCCAAGGTCATGCCACTGCACTGCAGCCTGGGCGAAAGAGCGAGACTCTGCCTCTTAGAAAACTAACAAGTGGCTGGGCTCAGTGGCCCACTCCTATAATCCCAGCACTTTGGGAGCTGGAGGTGGGTGGATGACCTGAGCTCGGGAGTTCAAGACCATCCTGGCTAACACGGTGAAACCCTGTCTCTACTAAAAATACAAAATTAGTCAGGCATGGTGGCACCCACCTGTAATCCCAGCTACTTGGAAGGCTGAGGCAGGAGAATCACTTGAACCCAGGAGGCGGTTTCAGTGAACCAAGACTGCACCATTGCGCTCCCGCCTGGGCAAGAAGAGCAAGACTCAGTCTCATAAATAAATAAAGTTAATAGCTTGATGCTTAAAATTAATTGCTGCCTTTATAAATAGAGCCTATCCATTAGCTTTCATCTGGGCAGGCCCTGACTGACCACCTGTTCAGCTCATGCTGATGAGTTGTGGTTCATTGTCCTGTTTCCAATTAAAATAGTGTAGAAGGCCAGACACAGTGACTCACGCCTGTGATTCCAGCACTTTGGGAGGCAGAGGGAGGTGGAATACCTGAGGTCAGGAGTTTGAGACCAGCCTGGCCAACATGGTGAAACCCCATCTCTACTGAAAATACCCAAAAAATTAGCTGGGCTTGGTGGCATACACCTGTAATCCCAGCTACTCAGGAGGCTAAGGCAGAAGAATCACTTGAACCTGGGAGACAGAGGATGCAGTGAGTAGAGACCGGGCCACTGTACTCCAGCCTGGGTGACAGAGTAAGACTCTGTCAGAGAGAGAGAGAAAAAGAAAGGGGAAGGAAGGAAAGAAGGGGAAAGAAAGGAAAGAGGAAAGAAAAAGGGGAAGAAAGCAAGCAGTGTAGAGGCTCTAGCCCACTTCCAAAATGGGGGAGGGGCCTAGGTCCAGCTTCACGTCTCTCAAGTGTTCTGCTGAGAATCCTTAACAAACTGAATGGGGTGCACGGGCACTGAACCAGATCATCTCACAGAACCAGGACATGCCCCCACCCATCACCTTAAAGGAAATCCCCCATCAGCCCGGCCATGCCTAGAACTAGCTCTGAAACATCCCCACGCAAGAGATCTCCAGGGCGGGTTCAGGTAGAACAATTTCCATGTGATTTAATTTGCTTCCTCATTTCTACAGTCAGTTACTTGAGGAACTCTTCCGGATGATTTCCTTTTTCCTTTTTTTTTTTTTTTTTTTTCCCCCCGGTAATCTGGGCTCCAAAAAATTAGCTGGGTGTGGTGGCATGCCTGTGGTCCCAGCTACGCAGGAGGCTGGGGTGGAAGGTTGGCTTGTACTCCAGCCTGGGTATCAATTTCTCAGCCCCAACATTGTCGTTGATAATTTAAATACTGTCCCATTGCTGTAACAATACATTCCACTCTAGCCTTGTATTTAAATAGTGGGATGCCTCAGTTGTGATGTCTCTAGCCAACCCATGTTTAACAGTAGCTTTCCAACTGTCCTTATTTATTTATTTATTTATTTTTTTTGAGACAGGGTCTCATGTCACCCAGGCTGGAGTACAGTGGTGCCCTCCTGGCTCAACGCAGCCTCCACCTCTTGAGCTGAAGCAATCCTCCTACTTCAGCCTCTTGAGTAGCTGGGATTACATGTGAGCGACCATACTGGCTAATTTTTTTTTTTTTTTTTTAGACGGAGTTTCGCTCTTGTTACCCAGGCTGGAGTGCAATGGAGCGAGCTCGGCTCACTGCAACCTCCGCCTCCTGGGTTCAAGCAATTCTCCTGCCTCAGCCTCCCGAGTAGCTGGGACTACAGGCATGCGCCACCACGCCCAGCTAATTTTTTGTATTTTTAGTAGAGACGGGGTTTCACCATGTTGACCAGGATGGTCTCAATCTCTTCTCATGATCCACCCGCCTCGGCCTCCCAAAGTGCTGGGATTACAGGCTTGAGCCACCGTGCCCGGCCTAATTTTTGTATTTTAAGTAAAGTATATACTTAAAACATTTTGCAACAACAAAAAAAATTATTTTGCAGCCGGGTGCAGTGGCTCACACCTGTAATCCCAGCACTTTGGGAGGCTAAGGTGGGCAGATCACCTGTGGTCAGGAGTTTGAGACCATCCTGACCAACATGGAGAAACCCATCTTTACTAAAAATAGAAAATTAGCCGGGTGTGGTGGCACATTGCCTGTAATCCCAGCTACTTGGGAGGCTGAGGCAGGAGAACTGCTTGAACCCGGGAGGCAAAGGTTGAGGTAAGCCAAGACTGTGCCATTGCACTCTAGCCTGGGCAACAAGAGCAAAACTGCATCTCAAAAAAAAAATTATTTTGCAGAGACTCTGTCACTACAAAATAATATTTTAAAAAATGAAACCTCATGAGAGGGAAAAAAAAATAACTGGGTGTGGTAGTATCTATCTGTCATCCTAGGTACTTGGGAGGCTGAGGTTGGAAGATCGCCTGAGCCAGGGAAGTCGAGGCTGCAGTGAACTGTGATTGCACCACTGTACTCCAGCCTGGGCGACAGAGCGAGACTTCACCTCAAAAAAAACCAAAATTGGCCAGGTGTGGTGGCTCACACCTGTAATCTCAGCACTTTGGGAGGCTGAGACGGGTGGATCACCTGAGGTCAGGAGTTCAAGACCAGCCTGGCCAACATGGTGAAACCCCATCTTAAAAAAAAAAAAAAAAAAAAAATTATGTACATATTTTGCTATTAAAAAAATTCCCTGAAGCATGTTTTTGAGGATGCTAACTGAACACACCTGTATTCTTGACAGCCAGTTCTGGTGCCTGCGGAATTCGCCGCAGAACCTGGGAGCACTCAGAACACAAGGACAAAGGATGTGTCTTCTAAGAAAGGAAAAGACCCTGGCAGGCCTTTTGAATGCTCTTGTGAGGTCATCTCTCCTCTTGGGATGGCCAAGGAGACGCCCAGGTGGCTGGAAGGTGACCTTGGAAGCCTGTCTTTCAACACCAAAGGATCCCAGGGTCCTCCATGGGACACACAGGCCAAAGCCGCTGTCTCCTGCCATGAAGGAGACCTGAAGGCAGAGTCCCCCAGGACTGACTCACGAGAATCTGTGAACTGTCGGGCCCTCCGACGGGAAAGAAGGAAGATGATAGAGAGGGACATCCTCCAGAAAGTCACCTGGGATGCCTGCAACCCAGCCAGCAGTGACCAAGGCCGGGTGAAGGAGGCGCCCTGTCCTGCTATGGAGTCAGCTCCCAGGCCCAGAATACCCCTTGCAGAGCCTCAGGAGGGACCACCAGTACTCTCGTTTCAGGTAGGTGCCTCCCCATGCCTGGCTGTTCTCAGGCCTCACCTGTTGCATGGCCACTGTCCCCATGGGCTGGGGCTAGAAGCAGCTTGAGGGCTGCCCGCTAGGACCTTAGGCCCATGATCCACCATTCTGTGTACCTGACTTAGCAGGGGATTGGGGCGGTCCCAGCAGAGCACATCCTGGGAAGGGTTAACAAGAACAGAACAAGCAGGGCCTGCCTTCTTTAAAGAAGAGAAAAGAAGGCCAGGCACAGCAGCTCATACCTGTAATCCCAGCACTTTGGGAGGCCAAGGGGAGAATCCAGAAGTTTGAGACAGCCCCTCATCCCTAAAAAAAAAAAAAAAAAGAAATAATATATAAATTTAAAAAGAGAAGGCCGGGCGCGGTGGCTCAAGCCTGTAATCCCAGCACTTTGGGAGGCCGAGGCGGGTGGATCATGAGGTCAAGAGATAGAGACCATCCTGGTCAACATGGGGAAACCCTGTCTCTACTAAAAATACAAAAAATTAGCTGGGCATGGTGGCACGTGCCTGTAATCCCAGCTACTCAGGAGGCTGAGGCAGGAGAATTGCCTGAACCCAGGAGACGGAGGTTGCGGTGAGCCGAGATCGTGCCATTGCACTCCAGCCTGGGTAACAAGAGCGAAACTCAATCTCAAAAAAAAAAAAAAGAGAGAGAGAGAAAAAGGGCCAGGTGCGGTGGCTCACACCTGTAATCCCAGCACTTCGGGAAGCCAAGGCGGGCAGAGCACAAGGTTAGGAGATCAAGACCACCCTAGCCAACATGGTTGAAACCCCATCTCTACTAAAGATACAGAAAAATTAGCCAGGCTTGGTGGCGCATGCCTGTAGTCCCAGCTACTTGTGAGGCTGAGGCAGGAGAATTGCTTGAACCTGGAGATGGAGGTTGCAGTGAGCCGAGATCACGCCACTGCACTCCAGCCTAGTGACAGGAAAACTGTCTCAAAAAAAGAGAGAGAAGGGGAGGAAGGCAGCAAATCACACTGCCGTGTGTGTGTACCTATGCAACAATCTTGCATGTTCTTCACATGTACCCCAAAACCTAAAATGCAATAAAAATAAAGTAAAAGCAGAAAAAAGAGAGAGAGAGAGAGAAAAGGAATTCTACTCCCAAGCATTTTTATAGATACATATATAACCATATCTAAAATATAGAAACCGGTTCTGTCAAAGCCTGATCTCAAATTATGAAAGTCCTCATTCTCATAAACTAGTGAGCACCCGGTAAAAAGTTGTATTTAGTGCAGCTGGGCGCGGTGGCTCACGCCTGTAATCCCAGCACTCTGGGAGGCCGAGGCGGGTGGATCACAAGGTCAAGAGATCGAGACCATCCTGGTCAACATGGTGAAACCCCGTCTCTACTAAAAATACAAAAAATTAGCTGGGCATGGTGGCACGTGCCTGTAATCCCAGCTACTCAGGAGGCTGAGGCAGGAGAATTGCCTGAACCCAGGAGGCGGAGGTTGCGGTGAGCCGATATCGCGCCATTGCACTCCAGCCTGGGTAACAACAGCGAAACTCCATCTCAAAAAAAAAAAAAAAAGTTGTATTTAGTGCTTTAATGAGGGAACCAGCAGGATGACAGAGCTGGCTTAATGAAATCATGAGAAATTGGGATTTTTGCCGGGCATGGTGGTTCATGCCTGTAATCCCAGCACTTTGGGAAGCCAAGGCAGGAGGATTACCTGAGATCAGGGGTTCGAGACCAGCCTGGCCAACATGGGAAAACCCCAACTCTACTAAAAATTAGGCAAGTGTGGTGGTGCACGCCTGTAGTCCCAGCTACTTGGGAGGCTGAGGCAGGAGAATCCCTTTAACCCAGGAGATGGAATTTGCAGTGAGCCAAGATCACACCACTGCACTCCAATTTGGGTGACAAAGTGAAACTCCATCTAAAAAAAAAAAAAAGAAAGAAAGAAATTGGGATTTTGTAAAAACACTGGGGAAAAAATGAGGAATGAGATAGGCTTGCTACATTCAGTGTCCTAGAGGAGTTATCTTGTCTACTAAACAGAAAAGTAACCATCGCCGGGCGCGGTGGCTCAAGCCTATAATCCCAGCACTTTGGGAGGCCGAGGCGGGTGGATCACAAGGTTGAGAGATCGAGACCAACCTGGTCAACATGGTGAAACCCTGTCTCTACTAAAAATACAAAAAATTAGCTGGGCATAGTGGCGTGTGCCTGTAATCCCAGCTACTCAGGAGGCTGAGGCAGGAGAATTGCCTGAACCCAGGAGGCGGAGGTTGCAGGGAGCCGAGATCGTGCCATTGCACTCCAGCCTGGGTAACAAGAGCGAAACTCTGTCTCAAAAAAAAAAAAAAAAAGAAAGAAAAAAAAAGAAAAGTAACCATCACACCTCCTGGTTTTACAAATTTTGGATAATTTTTCTTAACAGCTTAGAGAAAACTGGCACCAGGTATACAAAGAAGTCATCTTCATTACTGTTTAAATCAACTGTTCTTTCTTCTCACCTAAAAACTTGTTTTTCTCCACTTAGAGGGCCGGAGAGAGTTGAAAGGTCATATGATAAGCATGAATTCTTGATTAATTTCCTCCTTCCTCCTCACACTCACTCTGCCCCCAATCACTCACTGCCAAGTCTTCCAGTTTTAGCTCCTGCCTGGAACAACTTGATTCTTAACAAAACTTTTTAACCTCCAAATATTCTGAACCTGTATGAACCCAAATAGTTTTTCTTTTCTTTTTTTTTTTTTTTTTTTTGAGACGGAGTTTCGCTCTTGTTACCCAGGCTGGAGTGCAATGGCGCGATCTCGGCTCACCGCAACCTCCGCCTCCTGGGTTCAGGCAATTCTCCTGCCTCAGCCTCCTAAGTAGCTGGGATTACAGGCACGCACCACCATGCCCAGCTATTTTTTTTGTATTTTTAATAGAGACGGGGTTTCACCATGTTGACCAGGATGGTCTCGATCTCTTGACCTTGTGATCCACCCGCCTCGGCCTCCCAAAGTGCTGGGATTACAGGCTTGAGCCACCGCGCCTGGCCTCTTTTCTTTTTTTTTTTTTTTGGAGATGGAGTCTCGCTCTTGTTACCCAGGCTGGCGTGCAATGGTGCGATCTTGGCTCACCGCAACCTCCACCTTCCAGGTTCAAGTGATTCTCCTGCCTCAGCCTCCCTAGTAGCTGGGATTACAGACACGCACCACCACGCCCAGCTAATTTTTATATTTGTAGTAGAGACGGGATTTTACCATCTTGGCCAGGCTGGTCTTGAACTCCCGACCTCGTGATCTACCCACCTGGGCCTCTCAAAGTGCTGGGATTACAGGCGTGAGCCACCATGCCCAGTGAACCTAGTTTTTCTTAAAACAACACAGGGTTTGGCTGGGCACAGTGGCTCACGCCTGTAATCCCAGCACTTTGGGAGGCCAAGGAGGATGGATCACTTGCAGTCAGGCATTCAAGACCAGCCTGGCCAACATGGTGAAACCGTGTTTCTACTATACAAAAATTAGGCTGGGCGTGGTGGCTAATGCCTGTAATCCCAACACTGTGGGAGGCTGCGGCTGGTGGATCACCTGAGGTCAGGAGTTTGTTTGAGACCAGCCTGGCCAACATGGTAAAATCGCTACTAAAAATACAAAAATAAATATATAGGCTGGGCGGGGTGGCTCAAGCCTGTAATCCCAGCACTTTGGGAGGCCAAGGCGGGTGGATCACGAGGTCAAGAGATCGAGACCATCCTGGTCAACATGGTGAAACCCCGTCTCTACTAAAAATATAAAAAATTAGCTGGGCATGGTGGCACGTGCCTGTAATCCCAGCTACTCAGGAGGCTGAGGCAGGAGAATTGCCTGAACCCAGGAGGCGGAGGTTGTGGTGAGACGAGATCGCGCCATTGTACTCCAGCCTGGGTAACAAGAGCGAAACTCTGTCTCAATAAATACATATATATATATATATATATATATATATATATATATATATACACACACACAAAAATACTAAAAATACAAAAAAAAATAATAAAGTTAGCCAGATGTGGTGGTATACGCCTTTCACTGGGAGACAGAGGTTGCTGTGAGCCAAGATCACGTCACTGCACTCCAGCCTGGGTGACAGAGCAAGACTCTGTCTCAAAAACAAAACAAAACTAAACAACAACACAGGGTTTCCTTCAGGTCAAACAATGTCCTTGTGCAAGAAACAAAAGTACTGATCCCCCAAAAAGCATAGGAAGGAGGTGGCAAAGTGCAGGTGCCACCTTAATGGGTATTCAAACTGTAATCAACTCTGTCATACATTTCATTCCTGATTTCTACCCCCAACATCCAATGACCATCTCCATGGGTTTCAGCAGCTGTGAAGCAGGTACTCATGCCTCTGGGACCCCTTGGCATCCTCATAATCACTGGTTTTAATGATTTCAGCAACTTGAAGCGTGGGATTTGGATTACATCCTTCAGAGTCTGGAGGGGCAAGAAGACAACCAGGGAAATCGTGCACCTGGAACTGCGTGGTGGGCAGCTGACCGCCGCCAAGTTCAAGGTCTGACCTTGAACACTAGAGCCCAAGTGAACCCCACAAGCAGCTCCTCCCTGAGACCCTCAGGCACAGACAGCCTTGCAGCCCACAGGTGTCTTCCCTGCAGGCCTAGCCCTGAACACTCATGCTGCCAGTCCTTGAAAGACTTCATTCATTCAACATATATTGTGACCACCTGTTATGTGCTAGGCCTGGGCCAGGTCCCAGGGACAAAGAAGAGGCCTGCCAACACACATCCCAACCGCAGGACCCATACGCCCTCCTCCCCACCTCGCTGGGCCTTCCTGCCTTCCCCTTCCCCTTCCTCAGCCCCACCTTCTGTGCAGTCAGCTCCTAAACACACTCCTGCTTCCCCGGCCTCTCCATTTAAAAAGGGAGGCAAATGATGTCACCATTGTCACTACACTGTTGGCTTTGCTCTGGGAAGTCCTGCAAGTAAAACGAAAGCTCTGTAACCCCTCCCCACCCACTGGGGCTGCAAAGGCGAGGGGAGGTAGGTCTGAGGCAGAGGAGCCACGGCAGGTGTGGAGCTTCCGCCTCTCCTCTTGTCCCAAGGCAAAGACTCCCCTGTGACAGACAGCCCCTGAGTTGTCCTAAATATCATTTTGTTTGTAATTCACACCCCTTATGGCGGGAGGTAGAGAGGTCGACCCTTATGGAGAGCGTGTGTGTGTTTGTTTGTGTGCGTGTGAGTGTGACTGGCACTCCCTTTGAGGCGGAGAGTGGGGCAGAATGTATTCCTTTTTTTCTTTTTGAGACGGAGTTTCACTCTTGTTGCCCAGGCTCTAGTGCAGTGGTACGATCTGGGCTCACTGTAGCGTCTGCCTCCTGGGTTCAAGCAATTCTCCTGCCTCAGCCTCCAGAGTAGTGGGATTACAGGCATGGGCCACCTCGCCCCACTAATTTTGTGTTTAGTAGAGACAGGGTTTCTCCATGTTGGTTAGGCTGGCCTTTGAACTCTGACCTCAGGTGATCCACCCACCTCAGCCTCCCAAAGTGCTGGGATTACAGATGTGCGCCACCATGGCCAGACTGTATTCTCTATTTTAAAGGCACATACCCTTTGATCAAGCTATCTCGCTTGGAAAATTTGTCCTACACTCTTACTCTAGTAGGTAAAGATGTGGGTTCAAAGATGTTTGCTGCAGTGTTGTTTAAAAATCTGAAAAGCGGCCAGGTGTGGTGGCTCATGCCTGTAATCCAAGCACTTTGGAGGCCAAGGCG
Source organism: Saimiri boliviensis (assembly GCF_048565385.1). NCBI lineage: Eukaryota > Metazoa > Chordata > Mammalia > Primates > Cebidae > Saimiri > Saimiri boliviensis. The sequence continues at coordinate 7,030,848 of NC_133460.1, read as the reverse complement.
GGTGGATTACCTGAGGTCGGGAGTTCAAGACCAGCCTGAGCAACACGGTGAAACCCTGTCTTTAAAAAAAATCTGAAAAGCTGGCCGGGCGTGGTAGCTCATGCCTGTAATCCCAGGACTTTGGGAGGCTGAGGCAGATGGATCATGAGGTCAGGAGATCGAGACCATCCTGGCCAACATGGTGAAACGGTCTCTACTAAAAATACAAAAATTAGCTGGACGTGGTGGCACATGCTGTAATCCCAGCTACTCGGGAGACTGAGGCAGGAGAATCATTTGAACCAGGGAGGCGGAGGTTGCAGTGAGCCGAGAATGCTCATTACACTCCAGCCTGACAACATCTCAAAAAAAAAAAAAAAAAAAAAAAAAAAATCTGAAAAGCTGGAAGCAACCCATATTCAGTAGGAGTCCAGCTAGATCATTCTAGCACAGAAAACGCTGCAGCTCAGTGAGGGGATCTCTGTAGGTTAACTTGGAAGGATATAATGTAGAAAGGGAAAAAAGTTAAGTTGAAAAAACCTATAGAGGATGATCCTATTTTCTTTATTTTACATCAGCACACAGAACTGTTCATTATGATCACCTGTGACAAGTGGGACCTGGGCATGAGGAAGTGGGATAAACTTTTAAAAATATGTCACTCCTAAGCCGGGCGCGGTGGCTCAAGCCTGTAATCCCAGCACTTTGGGAGGCCGAGGCGGGTGGATCACAAGGTCAAGAGATCAAGACCATCCTGATCGACATGGTGAAACCCCGTCTCTACTAAAAATACAAAAAATTAGCTGGGCATGGTGGCACGTGCCTGTAATCCCAACTACTCAGGAGGCTGAGGCAGGAGAATTGCCTGAACCCAGGAGGCGGAGGTTGCGGTGAGCCGAGATCGCGCCATTGCACTCCAGCCTGGGTAACAAGAGTGAAACTCCGCCTCAAAAAAAAAAAAAAAAAAAAAAAATGTCACTCCTGCTTTACAAAGCTCATGTGCCACAGGCCCTGCTCGTAAAGATTCCACCCCTGCCAGCTCTGCTGAGTCAGAGGTGGAGTCCTCAGAGGGTTGAGTAGTGAGAGGGCTGGGCGGGGCAGTGGAGGAGTCTGAGGTCCGTTCATACACGGAGACCCCAGGGATCCTGAGGCTCGAGCTGCTGTAAGCCATGCTTGGGGCCAAGTCCTCAGTAATCGGCCTCCTTTGGCCATTCTCAGACCGCACGTTGCCAAGCGCTCAAGACAGGCTCATGGAACAGCTGGCCCTCCTGTGCACCACGCAGTCTGGGGCCTCTGCTTGTGCCCAGAAGATGCCTGCCAACACCCCCCAGGACACCGAGGAGGCAAAGGCCCGAAACAGGTGGGACTTGTAGCCAGGCGCGGCTCCTGTCGTCCTTTAGAAGGGCCCCATGGTTTGGCAGCACTGACTCGGCCTACTAAGGGTGGGGTGCTCGATGTGCATTTTCTCAGTCACCCTCAAACATCTGATCAGGCAGTTGCTCCCCACAGGGAGAAAGGCAAGCTGCAGTGAAGCTGGGAGAGGCAGAGGTGGACGCAGAGCCCCAGGGTCCCTTAAGGCCCTATGATATACGTGCTCTCCCCACAGTTTAATTGTCGCACACTTTAGGAATCTGACAGCCAGTGAATCCCTTTTCACCTGAGCAGCAGTGGATTTCTGTGCCTGGAAACTAAAAGTACCTAACAGAGATGCCTAGGCCTGGCTGGGCATGGTGGCTCACACCTATAATACCAGCACTTTGGGAGACCAAGGTGGGTGGTTTGCCTGAGGTCAGGAGATCGAGACCAGCCTTGCCAACATGCCGAAATCCCATCTCTACTAAAAATACGTAAAAATAATCTGGGCTTGGTAGTGCATGCCTGTAATCCCAGTTACTCAGGACGGTAAGGGGAGAGAATTGCTAGAACCCAGGAGGCGGAGGTTGCAGTGACCAAGGTCTCGTCACTGCAGTCCAGCCTGGGCAACAGAGCAAGACTCCTCCTCAAAAAAAAAAAATGTAAAAAGAAATGGTGAGACCTGCACTATTGACCATGACAGCCATTAGCCATGTGTGGCTGTTAAACACCTAACATGGCGAGTGTGACTGAGGAACTAAATTTTTTATTCCTTTGATTATAATTGGCTTAAATGTAAACTTAGCCATTTGTGGCAAATGGCTATACTTACCACAGATAGAGAGCATCTCCATCATCAGGGAAGTTCTGTTGGCCAGCGCTGGCCTAAATCTTGAGGGCTGTTCTGAAGAGTAAAAAAGCAAATATGTTTGATGTGCCCGTTGGCAGAGAGTGGACACTCACTGGGTGGCAGCCATGAGCACTGTGACTGGACAAACAGTCATCACAGACAAGTGACTCCACAATGCCTGCTTCTCTCATCTCAGATGTGCTTCAAGGAAGCCAGGCTCCCAGGCTGTGCCAGGCCTGCAGCTGGCCGAGCCTATGAGGCTTAACATGGAGCCCCCCACCATCTTCATTGACCTGCGGCAGACGGAGCCACCAGGCCGCCTGTTCCCGGAAAGGTCCGGAGGGCAGTGACTACCCCATGGCAGCCTCCACTTTGCAAAGCTGTCTGTTGACCTCACAGAGCTTCTGGTGGATCCCACTGGGAAGGACCAGGGATTTCAAAAGGCTTTGGATCGTTGCTCAATTGACAAGTGCTTTTAGCATGGGTGAACTGGGCCTGGCGTAGAGTCCCCCTGGGTCCCTGGAGGGAGGGAGGGAAGAGGGGCACTGGGCACACCCCCTCAAGCTGGGCTGGAGCCCAACACATTAAGCTGCAGGGCATTACCCACACCTGCCCCGCCTCCTGGCAGGACGCCCGCCAGCCTCCAATGTGGCCATTGCCCTCTTGTATTGGGTCACCAGGGAAGCCCGAGTGCCTTAAGCCCCAACAGGAGTCGGAATGCTGGGTGGAATGGGCACATCTGGAAACCCATTTCTCTCCCCCACAGCTCCTCTGATAGCGAGGAGGAGGAGGAGGAAGAGGAGATGGCAGCTGTGGGAGACGCAGAGGGGGCATCTGCTTCCTCCCTGGGGCTACGGTAACCACCAAGGGGCTTTCCGCCACCTGCGGATATCCCACCTCTGCTTCCCACAGGAAGCCCTCCACCTGGCATATTTACCGCCTGTGATGAGGTCCTGCTGCACCTATTGCATAGGGCAAGGGGGCGGCACAGCTTCCATCATCTCACCCATGTCCACTGGGTCCCAGCACTGGCAGCGGCAATTGGCCACCTGAATGGCATTCTTACACTGAAATGGGAGCTGGGCCCACCTGCTTTTCTCCCGTTTCAGTGGCGAGTGCTGGGAGGTGCGGACCCCACAGGGTTGAGTGAGTTTGGTCTCGTGTCACAGGAGCTGTACCGGGAAGAGCCAGCTTCTCCAGCAGATCAGGGCCTTTCGGAACAGGACAGCCCAGCCTGAGCTGCCTGCCAGCAAGGGGCCTGGTGGTGGGGGTGTTCAGCTCCCTGAAGATGCTGATGGATCAGAAACTTGGAGGAAGCAACACATGAAGCTCTGCGCCAAGAGGCAGAATGCCCAGGCCCGACTCCCAGGAGGCAGACCCAGAGCCCTAGGGCACACTGTAGAGCCAGAGGCAGCCAGGGAGGCCCTGGTACCTCCTCTGGACCAACTGTAGACACCCCAGGTAGTGGGATCCCAGGAGTGGGCAGGGGCGGGCTGACTTGTCATGGACCCTGGGCCCTGCTGTCCCTTTGCTATCCCTGCATTTCCACTAGCAGGGGCCTTCCAGAGGCAGGGACCCTCAGACTGGTCTGTCGCCAAACCTGTTAGAGCTGTCATAGATGCATGCCTTTAGAGCAAGGATGCAGACACAAATCTGTACCTAACACACAATAGCTTGGGATAAAGGGGTCTGGTCCTCTAAGAGATGGGCAGGGACAGCACGACAGGGGTGAAATGCCATGCCTGGCTCTTAATGAACTTTTTGAAAGAGGGGTAACGATGAGAATTGGCTTTCTCTTTCTCTTCTTTACCTAAGATAGGCACACATAGGCTCTCAAGGCCTTTGACCTTTATGAATCTAGACAGAATACAGGAAACCCCTGGAAACGCTGTCCTGTGTAGCGTGGAGCAGTGGCCTCAGTTGCTTATCACCACCAAGAGCTGGGGACAGCTGCTTGCCCCCTGCCGAGACCCAGCCCACCGACAGGACATGTCTGGTCTTTCTGGGTCCTGCTTCTTTACCAGCACCATCCTACAGCCCCATCTTCACAGGAAGCTTTTCTAACTGCTGTGATCAGCCCTGACCTCGGCACCTGTTCTCTCCCCTACCTTGTCTCCAGGATGTGTCCTGCTGCCTGCTCTGTGGGAAGAACAGAGAAATTACCACCTCGGGCCCCACTGCACCTTGGGCTCAGGCAGCACAGCAGGGCACCTGGCCTTTGGTCAAGTGTCCCAGCTTCCCCTGTGGCTCACCCCCCTCTGCCATGCCACCAAGGATAGGCAAGGGTCTCCGCATCAAGCCCTGTACCAGGCAAAAGACAGGCCCTGCCTGGCCATGGCCACAGGCTGCCAAGACTGGGGCCACAGACCTCTGCTCTCTAGACCCCATGTGATCTAGCAATGGGGACCCCACACCTGACCTCACAATGGAGTGGTGTTTTCCTTACAAGCCAAAGGCAAGACAGGATACCACAAGGGGCCTCCCGGGAGGCCCCTTCTGCAGGGCACAAGGCCAGGCGGCCTCCCAGCTCCCAGGCCCTCTCCCATCTGCAGAGACCCTACAGGCAGCCAGAACCGGGCTATAACCCCATACTCTGCCCTCACAGCCTGGCAGCCTCTGCTGTGGCTGCCTAGTTGTAAAAAGCCAAAGCTGTTTTTATTCTTTAACCGCATTTTCTTCCATCATCCCCTGCCCCTTTAATGCCAGTAAGCTCACTGAGAATGTCCTACAGTGATGGAAAATAAACTGTTCCAAGTTCAACTCTGTGAATTAAGTGTCTGTCAAGGCAAGGGCAAAGGGGTGGGAAGTCAGACCTGGGTCCTAAGTTGGCTCCACCACCTAGGCAAGGTTTTCACGCTCCCAGTGCCCCAGTTCCTCTACCCAGAGAATCATGGCCAGGCGCGGTGGCTCACGCCTGTAATCCTAGCACTTTGGGAGGCTGAGGCAGGCAGATACGACGTCAAGAGATCAAGACCATCCCGGCCGACATGATGAAACCCCGTCTCTACTAAAAATAGAAAAATTATCTGGGTGTGGTGGCAGGTGCCTGTAGTCCCAAGTTCTCTGGAGGCTGAGGCAGGAAAATTGCTTGAACCCAGGAGGCAGAGGTTGCAGTGAGCCTAGATCGCACCACTGCACTCCAAGCCTGGCAACAGAGAAAAACTCCATCTCAAAAAAAAAAAAAAAAAAAAAAAAAAAAAAAAGCAATCATGGGAGCCCCCCTCCACTGGAATGCATGAGAGAACATCACAGCATGCACGCACCTGGGCCTCACAGCTCCTGTGACACTCCATCACGTGAGTACTGAGGATGACACCTACACGGGAAGGGACCCTCTAATAAGCCAGCGGGAGGCCATGGCCACAGCAGAGCAAAGGAAGTGGGCAGACCCCAATCACACTTCCCCTCAGGCTGCCACCTCCAGCACAGGACTTCATGCAAGAGTCCTGGGGGCTCAGGCTGCAACGGGCAGATGGGTGTCAGCAACACCAGGTGCTTTGCTAACTGGTGGGAAGGTGACCTGGCCACATCTGGCTGGGTACCGTATGCCCCATGAGAGCTCCCAGAGCTGATCTAGAAGGTAAAAGCCGTTCTTAAACCAGGCAGCCCCACTCTGCAGACACAGGACAGAGTACACAGGGGCCAGGAGCACTGACTACTTACGTTAGTTAAGGAACAAGGAAAGGGCAGGTCATGCAGCTGGAACATGGGCTGTGCCACAAGATCAAACTGTGCATGTATATACAGTGACCGGGTGCCAAATGGAACGGAGCATCCCAGGCTGGGACAAGGGCCAAGGCTACCTATCCATGAGGAACCACCACTGCCTGGCTGGAACATTCCAGAACCCAGTGGTATCCACAGCTGTCCTATGACTTCTGAGACAACTACACACACCAAGGACTCTATTACACCACTTGCCTCTGCCACTCACAGGCTGAGACAATGTGTACAGACCAGACGCTCCCACACAGCACAGGCCAGACAGAAGCTGGAAGGTGAAGGCTTCTTAACTTAGAAAGACAAAGTGGGGCGACCATGGAAGGCCATGTCCCAGACACTAATGAGCCAGAAGCAAAGGCAGCCCTGAGCCCCATCCCTGGAGAGGTGTCAGGCCCATCACATCCCTGGTGACAGGTCAGGAAGATGGAACTTAGGGTTGTGTTCCCGCCCCAGGTGTCTGCCAGCCGGCAGAGCAGATACGGATCTGCAAAAGGGACTGGAATGCTGGCCAGCCCCAGGCTTCATTTGGAAACCCTGGCAGAATGGAGGAGAAGCTGGAGACCAGGTCCTGGGAAGGCTGAGGTACATCAGGTCTCCTTATGGCAGGCCAGAGAGGGGCCCCTCAAATTCATGTCCAGACCTCAGAATGTGACCTTGTTTGCAAACACGGGTTTTGATGATATAATTAGTTAAGATGAGGTTACAGGCAATTAGGGGAACCTAAACCAAGTGGGTGGTGGCCCCACCAAACAGAGGTTGGGCATGGCAGCACACATCTGCAACCCAGCTACTCAGGAGGCCAAGGCAGGAGGATCACTTGAGCCCAGGGGTTCGAGGCTGCAGTAAGCTATGATCATGGCACTTCACTCTAGAGCAAGGCCCTGTCTTTAAAAAAAAAGAAGGGCAGGGGAGGACACAAAGATGGTGCACAAGGTCACAGACACACAGGGGATGGGTAGGGACGCAGTGATGAGGGTACATGCCAGCAGCTACCGGACGCTGTGGGAGGCTGATGGAGCTCCCAGGCCCTCCAGGAGCCAGCCCCACCAACGCCTTGGGTGCGAGCTTCTGGCTTCCTGAGTGTGTCGCTGTGTCTGAAGCCCTCGCTCTGTCTCGTCTGTTCTGGCCGCCACTGGACACTCACACAGCCTGTCCTTGCCCTTGCTCTGTGCCCAGTGCCCAGCTTCCTCCTCGGTCTGAGCATCCCAAATGTCTCCTGCTGCCCTCATACTGGGCCACGGGAGGCAACAGGCAATGCTTTCGGACCAGGGTCTCTGGCAGCTTCCTGAATTCTGTGCCCAGGGATGAGAGTCCTGGAAAGGCAGCTTCAGGCACTGGGTGATCAGGCCTTGGCCCCAGAGCCTCCAGGAGCCACTGGTGGGAGCGTTAGCAGGGAGCCTGCCCCTGTGTGGGTCCGCTGGTGCTTGTGCAGGTCGGTGCCCCGGCGGAAGCCCTTGCCACAGGCCGGGCAGGTGTAGGGCTTCTCACCTGTGTGCGTCCGGCGGTGAGCGCTGAAGTGGGAGCTGTTGTTGAAGCGTTTCCCGCACTGGGTGCAGGCGTAGGGCCGCTCCCCGCTGTGCGTCCTGCGGTGGATGACCAGGCTGGAGCTCTGGCTGAAGCGCTTCCCGCACTCGGGGCACGGGTAGGGCTTCTCGCCCGTGTGCACCCTCTGGTGTGTGCTGAAGTTGGAGCGGTCGCTGAAGCCCTTCCCACACACCAGGCACTTGTAAGGCCGCTCACCCGTGTGTGTGCGCTGGTGCTTGGTCAGGTGGGACGTTTTGCTGAAGCCTTTGCCACACTGGGGGCAGGTGTATGGCTTGTCAGCCCCATGAGAAACCCCTCTTCCTGGTGGGGGGCCACCTCTTGGTTGTTCAGGCCTGGCCAAGCCCCTGACTGGGGCTGGCCTCTGACTTGGGAGCGGGTGGCCAGGGCCCTGGCATCGCGCTGAGAACACTTGGTACCACTCCATCCTCACCGGGGCGTCCTCTCTGCCGTCACCACCGTCCACCAACTGGATCACAGGTCCTGAGACAAAGAAAGCATAGTCTCTAGGAATTCATGGCAAGAGAGCAAGGGAAATGATTTGTTTTTCTTTTTTTTTTTTTTTTTTTTTTTTTTGAGACGGAGTTTCGCTCTTGTTGCCCAGGCTGGAGTGCAATGGCGCGATCTCGGCTCACCGCAACCTCCGCCTCCTGGGCTCAGGCAATTCTCCTGCCTCAGCCTCCTAAGTAGCTGGGATTACAGGCACGCGCCACCATGCCCAGCTGTTTTTTGTATTTTTAGTAGAGACGGGGTTTCACCATGTTGATCAGGATGGTCTCGATCTCTTGACCTCGTGATCCACCCGCCTCGGCCTCCCAAAGTGCTGGGATTACAGGCTTGAGCCACCGCGCCCGGCGGAAATGATTTGTTTTTCTTGAGATTGTCTTGCTCTTGTCTGCCAGGCTGAAGTGCAATGGCATGATCTCGGCTCACTGCAACCTCTACCTCCCAGGTTTAAGTACTTCTCCTACCTCAGCCTCCCAAGTAGCTGGGATTATAGGCGCCTGTCACCACGCTGGGCTAATTTTTGTATTTTTAGTAGAGATGGAGTTTCACCATGTTGGCCAGGCTGGTCTCAAACTCCTAACCTCAGATGATCTGCCCGCCTCGGCCCCCCAAAGTGCTGGGATTACGGGAGTGAGCCACCGTGCCCAGCTAGGAAATACTTCTAATAGAAAGGAAGATGAAGGCTTTATGGGGCTCCTAAAGTTCCCCTATGAAACATCTAGCAGGGACCCGGCACGGTGGCCCATGCCTGTAATCCCAGCACTTTGGGAGGCTGAGGCAAGAGGATTGTTTGAGCCCAGGAGTTCAAGACCAGCATGGGCAAGACAGTGAGATTTTGTCTCAAAAGAAAGTAAACAAAATTAGCTGGGCATGGTGGTGAGTCCTAGCTATTGAGTCCTAGGCATTGAGTCCTAGCTACTCAAGAGGCTGAGGTGGGAGGATCACTTGCATCCAGGAGGTCAAGGCCGCAGTGAGCCATGATCATGCCACTGCACACCAGCCTGGGTGACAGAGTGATACCCTGTTTCAAAAACTAAATCAATAAAACAAACACACAGGAACTTATTTAACCATCACAATAACCAGTAGGTCAGTGCTGTTACTATCTCCATCTTGCAGATGGGGAAACTGAGGCACAAAAGTGTTAAGGAACTTACCCAGAATCACTGGGCTGGTAAGTTACAGAGCGAGGGCCATCAAGCTCTGGACTCTGCTGTATGCTCTAAGCCAGGGGTTCCCACCTGGTGGCAAGGTCTGGAAACATTTTTGTCAAGTCTGGGGAGGGGGTTATAAGTGGCCTCTAGTGGGCAGGGGCCTGGGCAGCTGGAAAAGCTCCTGCCAGCACAGGCAGCCCCACGTGGAGAGCCATCCGGCCCGAACGCCAACAGCACCAACGTCGAGAAGCCCTGCTCTGGGCTGCTCTGGCTGAGCAGGGCAGTCATGGGTCCCAGCCATTGGCCCTCTCTTGTCATATACTTGGTGCAGCCACTGATGCCCCTCTGCAGATCCAAGTTCTAGAGCCGACACCATCAGTACAGGAGAACAGGAAGAGGGGGCCTGTAGTGATCCAGGCTTTGCCCCTTTCAGGAAAAAGCCCTTGACTTTTCTGCTCGTCTGCAGCATGAGGGTGACAGGGGACCTGGTAGCACAAAGTACACCATGATGCTTGGTGGTGTGGGGGAACAGCCATCTTCACACTAGTCCGGAGAGAAGCTCTGTGCATGGCAGGCACACGCTGACCCCACAGGGGAGGGACAGAACCACCCACTGCCTTTGGAAATGTCCACTTTAAGACACTTCCACACCCAGAGCTCCTGGGCAAATCCTCCTTGCCCTCCCCTCCCATCTCCAGCCCCAACTTCCGGAAAGCCAAAGATGGGTTTGGCACTTACTGAGCCTCAAATTCTACATCTATAAAATAGAGGAAGCTGGGCGTGGTGGCTCACGCCTGTGATACCAGCACTTTGGGAGGCTGAGGCGGGCGGATCACCTCAGGCCAGGAGCTCGAGACCAAGTCTGGCCAACATGGCAAAACACCATCTCTACTAAAAATAGAAAAATTAGCTGGGCATGGTGGTGGGTGCCTGTAATCCCAGCTACCTGGGAGGCTCAAGCAGGAGAATCGCTTGAACCCGGGAGACAGGTTGCAGTGAGTCAAGGTCATGCCACTGCACTCCAGCCTGGGTGATAGAGTGAGACTCCATCTCAAAAAAAAAAAAAAAAAAAAAGTTTTTGAGCCTGGATAACATAGTGAGACTCTATCTCTACCAAAAAATTTTCCAAATTAGCTGGGCATGGTGGCATAGGCCTATAGTCCCAGCTACTTGGGAGGCTGAGGTGGGAGAATCACCTGAGCCTGGGAGGTTGAAGCTGCAGTGAGTCAACACTGTGCCATTGCATTCCAACCTGGGTGACAGAGTGAGACCCCGTCTCAAATAAAAGGTTTTGGAATAAAAGGTGACGATTGTACATTGCGAATATACTAAACGCCACTGAACTGTTCACTGAAAAATGGCTAATTTTATGTTATGTGGATTTCATCTCATGAAAAAATGTAAAAATTTGGAGACCACATACCAACCTAATTTGTTAATTTTGTTTTTTTTTTTCAGAGTCTCACTCTGTTGCCCAGGCTAGAGTGCAGTGGTACAATCACAGCTCACTGCTGCCTTAACCCAGGCTCAAGCGATCTCCCACATCAGCCTGTCAAGTACATGTGACTACAGGTGTGCACCATCATGCCCAGCAATTTTTGCATTTTTTGTAGAGACAAGGTTTCTCCATGTTACCCAGACTGGTCTTAAACTCCTGGACTCAAGCGATCCACCTGCCTTGACCTCTCAAGGTGCTAGGATTACAGGTATGAGCCAGCGCACCCGGCCTATTTTTGTTTTTTCTTTTTGAGACTGAGTTTCGCTCCTGTCACCCAGGCTGGAGTGCCATGGTGCGATCTCAGCTCACTGTGACCTCTACCTCCTGGTTTCAAGCAATTCTCCTGCCTCCATCTCTCTAGTAGCTGGGATTACAGGCGCTCACCATCACACCTAGCTATTTTTTTGTATTTTTAACAGAGACAGAGTTTTGCCATGTTGGCCAGGCTGGTGTTGAACTCCTGACCTCAGGTGATCACCCACCTTGGCCTCCCAAAGTGCTGGAATTACAGGTGTGAGGCATCGCATCTGGATTTTTTTTTTTTTTTTTTTAAAGCACGATCAAATAAATTCAACTTTTGTTGGCCCCACCGGCCCTTTTTATCATGGGCTCTGGCACAGGGTAAGTAAAATCCAACCTCATGACTGTGACCCTGGGAGGGAAGCTGTGTCTGGGCTCCGGGAACTGGTGACAGAGCTGGGCAGAACCTCATTCCTTCCCTTCTGAGGATTCCATGTGGCCGCTTGGGAGTTGGGCGGGCTGGCCAATTCTTTCCCTTTTGCCACCTGCCTTTGGTACGGGGAATGAAGTGGCCCACAGGTAAGACACTCTCAGAAACCTTCAGATCAGGGTTCCTCAATCATGGTAACGGTGACATCCATGGGGCCTAGAGCGGGCTGAGTTGCTGAAGGGGCCAGCCTATGAACTGCAGGAGGGGGGGTGGCATCCCTGCCCTCCATTCATCAAAGATAGCTGACAAATATCGTAACAGCCAAAAATGTCTCCACTCATGGACAGACGTCCCCTAGAGGGCAAGACTGCTGGTCTGGATGCACATCACCAAAGCTGCTGATGACCAACCAGAGTCTCATACAACATCATCTAAATCTACCTGCTCACAGGCAACACAAGAAAAAAATGATACAAGGGCCACTAGAACCAAAAACCTTTGTTCGTCAAAGGACACTACCAACAAAGTGAAAACGCACAAAATGGGAGAAAACATTTGCAAATCAGGCTGGGCACGGTAGCTCACGCCTGTAATCCCAGCAATTTGAGAGGCTGAGGTTAGCAGATCACCTAAGGTGAGGAATTTGAGACCGGCCTGGCCAACATGGCAAAACCCACCTCTACTAAAACTACAACAATTAGCTAGATGTGGTGGTGCATGCCTGTAATCCCAGCTACTCGGGAGCCTCAGACAGAATCGCCTGAACCCGGGAGGTGGAGGTTGCAGCAAGTCAAGCTCACGTCACTGCACTACAGCCTGGTGACAGAGCAAGACCCCGACTCAAAAGAAAAAACAGGCCGGGCGCGGTGGCTCACGCCTGTAATCCCAGCACTTTGGGAGGCCGAGGCGGGTGGATCACGAGGTCGAGAGATTGAGACCATCCTGGTCGACATGGTGAAACCCCGTCTCTACTAAAAATACAAAATATTAGCTGGGCATGGTGGTGCGTGCCTGTAATCCCAGCTACTCAGGAGGCTGAGGCAGGAGAATTGTCTGAACCCAGGAGGCGGAGGTTGCGGTGAGCCGAGATCGCGCCATTGCACTCCAGCCTGGGTAACAAGAGTGAAACTCCATCTCAAAAAAAAAAAAAAAAAAAGAAAGAAAAAAGAAAAAACACACAAAAAACCCCAGAAAATAACAAGCGCTGGTGAGGATGTGGAGAAAATGGAACCCCTGTGTACTCTTGGTGGGTACGTGAGATGATACGGATGCTATGGAAAACAGCATAATCATTCCTCAAAAAGTTACACACAGAATGACCATGTGCACGCCAGCCGTCTGACTGCTGGAAACATCTACCCCAAGAACTGAAAGCAGGGTTTATCAGAGATGCATACCCACATTCACTGCAGCATTATTCATAAGGGAATATTCTTCAGCCATAAAAAGGAAGAAAATCCTGGAGGTTTCCCAAAGAAGGAACTCTGCCTCGAGACCATGGCACAGAAATCCAAAGATTCCAGCCTGCCGGTCTGGCCTGCAGATTTCAGACTTGTCAACTTCTGTAAGCAGCCAAGGGAGCTGTTTGAGTGTCCATGCCATAAAATAAATCCATGTGTGTGTGTACCTTTTGTTGGTTCTGTTTCTCTGGAGAAGAACCCTAATACAAAGCAACCTCTCACTGTCGACAGAAAAGACTTCAGCATGGCCAGGAGTGGTGGCTCACGTCTGTAATCCCAGCACTCCGGGAAGCTGAGGTGGGCAGATCACCTAAGGTCAGGAGTTCGAGACCTGCCTGGCCAACATGGTGAAACCCCATCTCTACTAAAAAATACAAAAATTAGCCAGACATGATGACGGGTACCTATAATCCTAGCTACTTGGGAGGCTGAGGCAGGAGAATCACTTGAAGCAAGATCACACCTCTGTACTCCAGCCTGGATGACAGAGCAAGATTCCATCTCAAAAAAAAAAAACCAAAAAATAAAAACCAGAAAAGGCTCCAGCAGCATCAGGAGAGGCAGAAAGACACAAACGGGCAGAGAAAGAACTGAGGAGACAGTGCTGCGTATGGGCCAGGGTGGCGCTCAGTGCGATGGGGAGAGGCTGAAGAGTCAGGCCCTGTGGGAGCAGCTGTGCCCTTGAGAGGAGGGCATAGGGCAGCTGAAGTGAAGCAGGACCAACGTGTAGGCGGCAGGGATGGAAGAACGGAATCGCAAGGCAGCTCTGGGCACCTGCCTTGGCCAAGTGGCTGTACAGCCCCTGCAGCTGGGACCCTGAAGGGATTCGGGCAGCCCTGGGCACATGAGACCGCCCCAGGCCAACTGGCCCAATGTAACCAAGCCCATGAGCTGGCACCCGACAGTTCCTATTTTTAGCAAGGCCCCTAGAGGACAGAGTCCCTTGCAAGTTACCTTCATTTTCCAGCGGCACATCTTGCTGAGCTGGGTCCAGGTGTCCTGGCTCCTCCCCAGAAAGGTATACATCTACGTCCTCCAAGTTCACAGGCGCCTGCTGGAATGCACCCTGCTCAGTCCAGGCCCCAAGCAAGCTGCCTGCTCCTTGTGGGCCACTGGCCCAGGGAGCTGCACCCCCACTGCCCCTCGAGGCTGGGGCCGAGCGTGGTGGTGCAGCTGATCCTCTCCATTCTTGTTACAGTGGTGAGTCCTGGTGCCTCTGCCTACTGCTCCCCTGTGCCACTGCTGCAGAGTTGGGACACCACTGGGAAGGGACAGATTCGCCATGAGAAGCGGTGGACTCACTGCAGTCTCCCATGCTCCACAGCGAGATGAGAGCATCCCCTGGCTCTGCAGCCAGCCAGCCTGGGACCCTGATGTGACAGCGGCAGACAAGGGACCTGAGGACACCTCTGGGCCAGTAGCTCCCAGATGTAGCACCAGACTAACCCAGAAGCATGATTAAAAAACAAGTGACCAGGTGCAGTGGCTCACATCTGTAATCCCAGCACTTTGGGAGGCTGAGGTGGGCGGATCACCTGAAGTCAGGAGATCGAGACCAGCCTGGCCAACATGGCAAAACCCTGTCTCAACTAAAAACAGAAAAATTAGCTGGGCGTGGTGGTGGGCACCTGTAATCCCAACTACTCAGGAGGCTAAGGCAGAAGAATCACTTGAACCTGGGAGGCGGAGGCTGCAGTGAGCCATTGCACTCCAGCCTGGGCAACAGAGCAAGGCGCTGTCTCAAAAAAAAAAAAAATTAGCCAGTATGGTGGCACAAGCCTGTAATCCCAGCTACTTAGGAGAACAACTTGAACCTGGGAGGTGAAGGTTGTAGTGAGCTGAAATTGCGCTGCTGCACTCCATCCTGGGCAACAGAGCAAGACTCTGTCTCAAAAAAAAAAAAAAAAGCCAACCCTTTCCAGAACAGGCAAATCCACAAAGACAAAAAGGAGCTTTGTGGTTGCCAGGTGCTGAGGGAGAAAAAGGGAGAGACTCTGCTAATGAGTCAAAGGAGCCTTTGGGGGAAGGGCTAAAGGGTTTTCAAACTATGGTGATGGCTGCACTTTTCTGGACATAAACAGTACTGTTCTTTTTTTTGAGACAGAATCTTGCTCTGTTGCCATGGCCTAGCGCAGCGGTGTGACCTGGGCTCACTGCAACCTCCGCCTCCTGGGTCCAAGGCAAGCACATCCGGCTAAATGTTTTATTTTCAGTAGAGACGGAATTTTCACCATGTTGGCCAGGCTGGTCTGGAACTCCTAACCTCAAGTGATCCACCCGCCTCAGCCTCCCAAAGTGCTGGGAATATAGGCATGAGCCACCACACCTGGCCCATTTTAAATGGGTGAATTGTGTAGTATGTAAATTATAACCCAATCAAGCTGCTGTTTAAAAATGATCAGGGCTGGGCACAGTAGCTCATGCCTGTAATCCCAACACTTTGGGAGGCCAAGATGGGTGGATCACCTGGGGTCAGGAGTTCTAGACCATTCTGGCCAACACAGTACAACTATGTCTCTACTAAAAATACAAAACTAAATTGGGCGTCATGGTGGACTCCTGTAACGCCAGCTACTCGGGAGGCTGAGGCAAGAGAATTGCTTGAACCCAGGAGGTGGAGGTTGCAGTGAGCCGAGATCTCTTCACTGTACTCCAGCCTGGGTGACAGAGCGAGACTCCATCTCAAAATAAATACAAAAATAAATATGAAAATAAAAATCACGCCGGGCGCGGTGGCTCAAGCCTGTAATCCCAGCACTTTGGGAGGCTGAGGCGGGTGGATCACGAGGTCAAGAGATCAAGACCATCCTGGTCAACATAGTGAAACCCCGTCTCTACTAAAAATACAAAAAATTAGCTGGGCATGGTGGCGCGTGCCTGTAATCCCAGCTACTCAGGAGGCTGAGGCAGGAGAATTGCCTGAACCCAGGAGGCGGAGGTTGCGGTGAGCCGAGATCGCGCCATTGCACTCCAGCCTGGGTAACCAGAGCGAAACTCCGTCTCAAAAAATAAAAAAATTAAAAAATTAAAAAAAAAAGAAAATAAAAATCAAACAGGCCAGGCATGGTGGCTCATGCCTGTAATCCCAGTGCTTTGGGAGGCTGAGGCAAGAGTATCGCTTGAGCCCAGGAGTTCAAGACCAGCGTAGGCAGCACAGGAAGACTCTCTCTCTATAAAAAAATAAAAGAACGACTAGTCAGGTGTGGCGGTGCACACCTGTAGTCCCAGCTAACTGAGGAGGCTGAGGCAGGAGGATCTCTTAAGCCCAGGAGGTCAAGACTGCAGTGAGCCGTGACCACACTACTGCACTCTAGCGTGAGCACAGTGCCAGACTTTGGCTCAAAAAAAAAAAAAAAAAAAATCAAACAAACAAGTGAGCAAACAAAGGAGACTCCTATTCCACACCAAGGGTGTAAGAGGAACCTGTATTTTCCCAAGTCCCAAAAGGCCCCTGTGCCCAGCAGGACAGGAGTCACCACTCTGTCTCACTGTTGGACCCCAGAATCTTCTGGGCATCACCGAGTACTTAAATGGCCCCTGGAGAGAAGAAAAGACTCTCAGGGAGGCCAGAGGAAGCAACTCCAGGGTTGGACCGAAGGGAGGATACTCTAGGAAGGAGCTCCTCTGACATCCAAAACCCTGGCCACCGGAAGAGAAGTCTCCCCTCAACAAGGAAGTGTAACACACAGGAGGTCGGGCCAGACCCGGGGACGCTGCAGACCAGGAGCACCCTACTCACCTGGGACCAGGCCGAAAGGAGGGGTGAGGCTGACGCCATCTCCTGCTGCTGGGGGGCCGGAGCGCCTGGAAAGGAGCAGAGTCACCACCAGTCACACAGCTCATCCAGCACCACCCCACCGCCCCTGCAGTCAAAGGCCCCAGCAGTCCGGTGGTTGCCCACCCAAGACCCACTCCTTGCTGGAGAGTCTGTGCACCCCACAGCCAGGCAGGCCCTGTTCTGGCCACACCCCATGCCCCATTCACCTTCACCTTCCTTCCCTGCACCACTTCCCATTCCTCCAAAGGGGTGCTGCTCACCCCTCTCTGGCCACAGCAGCGGACCCCTCTGTGGCCTGTGGCTTAGCTGGGCTGGGGGCTGCTGGCTGGAGCATCGAGCCTCTTCCTCCAGAAACAGCTCCTCCGTCTGAGCCTCCGCCTGGCATTTTAAGGACTGTCCCCCTATCCCGAGGGGCATCTCATCATCAGAAAGCAGCTCTGAGCCCTGCACACAGACAGAGATCTGCCCACCGGCTCCCAGAAGGGTAAAAGGAAAATCCCCGCAGGGCCCCACACCCTTATCTCAGGCACCCCAGCTGCTGCCCACCCTTGGGCTCCCTGCAGCCAACTCCCAGTCTGCTCTACTTCAGGGTCTCTCCTGTCACTGCAATTGTGTTCCATCACATTCTTTTTTTTTTTTTTTTTGAGATGGAGTCTTGCTCTGTCACCAGGCTGGAGTGCAGTGGCCCGATCTTGGCTAACCGAAACCTCTGACTCCTGGGTTCAAGTGATTCTCCTGCCTCAGCCTCCTGAGTACCTGTGATTACAGGCGCCCACCACTGCGCCCGGCTAATTTTTGCATTTTTAATAGAGACGGGGTTTCACCATCTTAGTCAGGTTAGTTTCAAACTCCTGACCTCATAATCTACTCGCCTTGGCCTCCCAAAGTGCTGGGATTACAGGTGTCAGCTACTGCACCTGGCCTAATTTTTGTATTTTTAATAGAGACGGGGTTTCACCATGTTGGCCAGGATGGTCTCGATCTCTTGATCTCATGATCTGCCTGCCCGATCCTCCCAAAGTGCTGGGATTACAGGCGTGAGCCATCACACCAACCCCCTTCACATGCTTACCCTCCATTCCTTGGTCCTCCTGATAGACCCTGGGCCAGAAGGGCCCTGAGTCAGCCCTGGCCTCATTTCAGAACTTCACATTACTGCATTTGCTGGATTTTTTGGAAATTACCTGGCCAAGCACAGTGGCTCACACCTGTAATCCCAGCACTTTGGGAGGCCGAGGCGGGTGGATCACGAGGTCGAGAGATCGAGACCATCCTGGTCAACATGGTGAAACCTCGTCTCTACTAAAAATACAAAAAATTAGCTGGGCATGGTGGCACGTGCCTGTAATCCCAGCTACTCAGGAGGCTGAGGCAGGAGAATTGCCTGAACCCAGGAGGCGGAGGTTGCGGTGAGCCGAGATCGCGCCATTGCACTCCAGCCTGGGTAACAAGAGCGAAACTCCATCTCAAAAAAAAAAAAAAAAAAAAAAAGTTAGCTGGGCATGGTAGCACATGCCTGTAATCCCAGTACTTGGGAGGCTGAGGCAGGAGAATCGTTTGAACCCAGGAGGTGCAGGTTGCAGTGGGCAGAGATCATGCCATTATATTCCAGCCTGGGTGACAGAGCAAGACTCTGTCTCAGGGTGGTGAGAGGGGGAAGAAATTATCAACAGGTGCTCTCAGATACTCTATTTCCTAATTCCAGAAAAGGTGACTTGGATGAAATTGGATCTTAGAATTGAGCTCTGCAATAGCAGTTGGACAAGAGACATCCCCAGACAACTGCAAAGTCAGTGTCAGGGACCCCATCTTGGGCTTCCTCTTGTCCAACACTCCACACCTCTAAGGAGGGTAGTCCCCTTGGGGAGCAGAGCCTGCCCCTCTCTGCTCAATGATGGCGCTGTGGCATGTGTGCAGAGATGCCGGGGCAGTAACGGAAGCCATGCTAGGAACCCCAAACACTGAAGCTGCAGGGGCCAGGAAAGAGGCTGGCCGGCCAGGAAGAAGTCCTGAGTTCTTGGCCACCACGACGGCACAATTTTTCTTTTCTTTTTTTTTTTTTTTTTTTTGAGACGGAGTTTCGCTCTTGTTGCCCAGGCTGGAGTGCAATGGCGCAATCTCGGCTCACCGCAACCTCCGCCGCCTGGGTTCAGGCAATTCTCCTGCCTCAGCCTCCTGAGTAGCTGGGATTACAGGCACACACCACCATGCCCAGCTAATTTTTAGTATTTTTAGTAGAGACGGGGTTTCACCATGTTGACCAGGATGGTCTCGATCTCTTGACCTCGTGATCCACCCGCCTCGGCCTCCCAAAGTGCTGGGATTACAGGCTTGAGCCACCGCGCCCGGCCCAATTTTTTCTTTTTTTTTCTTTTGAAACAAAGTCTCGCTCTGTTGCCCAAGCTGGAGTGCGATGGCGCAGTCTTGGCTCACTGCAACCTCCGCCTCCCGAGTTCAAGCGATTCTCCTGCCTCAGCCTTCCGAGTAGCTGAGATTACAGGCACTTACCATGACGTCCGGCTAATGTTTGTATTCTCAGTAGTTGGCCAGGCTGGTCTCAAACTCCTGACCTCAGGTAATCCACCTGCCTCAGACTCCCAAAGTGCTGGGATTACAGGCACGAGCAACTACGCCTGGCTTTTTTTTTTTTTTTTTTTTTTTTTTCTGAGACAGACTCTCTTGTTACCAGGCTGGAGTGCAGTGGCATAATCTCGGCTCACTGCAACGTCCGCCTCCCAGGTTCAAACGATTCTCCTGCCTTAGCCTCCGGAGTAGCTGGGACTGCAGGTGCCCACCACCATTCCCGGCTAATTTGTATTTTAGTAGAGACAGAGTTTCACCGTGTTACCCAGGATGGTCCTGATCTCCTGACCTCATGATCCTCCCCCCTTAGCCTCTCAAAGTGCTGGGATTATAGCCGTGAGCCACCACGTTGGCCTATGGGAGGATTTTCTGACTGCAGTCAGCTCACCATCTGGTCAAGCGTTAGGGGATATGTCTCCTCTGTTGGCTGTAAAAGACCAGCAGTGTGCAGCCAGTGGCACTGCCATAGGGAGAAAGGCAGCTGGTAAGCACCGTCCATGTGCCCCATCCATGAAAGGCCCTGAAAAAAGCACTGAAACAGCAGGTGGCAGGACTTTTCTATTTTAATCTCAAGAAGTTCAGTGACTGAAACTGAAGCAGGAGGAATGAGTAAGAGGCTTCCCCTGCTCCTCCAAATGTGGCTAAGAGGTGGAGAGGGACAGTCTTTAGAGATTTCAGGCCATCAGAAGGGTCCTGTCGGTGCCATCCAGTACAGGAGCCACTGGTCATGTGCGAGGACTAAGCCCTTGAGAGGTGACCAGTATGACTGAGGAATTAATTTAACATTCCACATAGTGGCCAGGTGTGGTGGCTCACACCTGTAACTCCAGCACTTTGGGAGGCCAAGGCAGGCAGTTCACTTGAGGCCAGGAGTTTGAGACCAGCCTAGCCAACACAGCAAAAACCCTTTCTCTACCAAAAATACAAAAATCAGCCTGGCATGATGGCACATGCCTGTAATGCCAGCTACTTGGGAGGCCGAGGCATGAAAATCACTTGAACCTGGGAAGTGGAGGTTGCAGTGAGCTGAGATCGCACCACTGCACTCCTGTCAGGGTGAGAGAGAAACAGACTCTGTCTCACACGCACACACACAAAAGTATATAACTATAATTTTAAAAGCTACATGTGGCCGGGCTCGGTGGCTCAAGCCTGTAATCCCAGCACTTTGGGAGGCTGAGGTGGGTGGATCACGAGGTCAAGAGATCGAGACCATCCTGGTCAACATGGTGAAACCCCGTCTCTACTAAAAAAATACAAAAAAATTAACTGGGCATGGTGGCATGTGCCTGTAATCCCAGCTACTCAGGAGGCTGAGGCAGGAGAATTGCCTGAACCCAGGAGGCGGAGGTTGCGGTGAGCCGAGATCGCGCCATTGCACTCCAGCCTGGGTAACAAGAGCGAAACTCCGTCTCAAAAAAAAAAAAAAAAAGAGGTACATGTAGCTAGCAGCTACTGTTTTGCATGGCACAACTCTAGAACCTCTGGGGACTCTAACCCAAGTGCCCCCCATGCCCCTGGTCTTTCCTCCCAGTGTTCTCCCACTTTGGGGGTAGTTTCAACTCTTTGTCTTCGAAGGTATGCCGGACATCTCTCCCACCAAAACCTGTGTTTGGGCCAGGCGCAGTGGTTCATGCCTGTAATCCCAGCACTTTGGGAGGTCAAGGTGGGAGAATCACTTGAGGCCAGGAGTTTGAGGCTAGTCTGGGGAACATGGCGAAACCTTGTCTCTACAAAAAAAACACAAAATTAGACAGGTGTGGTGGTGCATGCGTAGTCTCAGCTACTTAGTAGGTTGAGGTGGGAGAATCACTTGAAGCCAGGAGGTTGAGGCTGCAATGAGCCGTGATCATACCCCTGTACTACAGCCTGGGCAACAGAGCGAGACCATGTCTTAAAAAAAAACAACCCAGCCGGGCGCGGTGGCTCAAGCCTGTAATCCCAGCACTTTGGGAGGCCGAGGCGGGTGGATCACAAGGTCGAGAGATCGAGACCATCCTGGTCAACATGGTGAAACCCCGTCTCTACTAAAAATACAAAAAATTAGCTGGGCATGGTGGCACGTGCCTGTAATCCCAGCTACTCAGGAGGCTGAGGCAGGAGAATTGCCTGAGACCAGGAGGCGGAGGTTGCGGTGAGCCGAGATCGCGCCATTGCACTCCAGCCTGCTTAACAAGAGCGAAACTCCGTCTCAAAAAAAAAAAAAACAACCCAAAAACCTGTTCGGCCTATCCTAGGACAGTGTTCACAAACCATCTGCTGCAGCTAATAAAGGGCTATCAGGGTAGGATGTGGTTAATCAAAGGGTGGACACCCATTGGCCACGGCTGAGAAACCTTTTGCAGGTGCCTTCTTCAATTCACAGTGTCCAGGAAGCCACCCTTGGTCACCCAATGACCAAGGAATCTCCAGCTGCAAACCCCAGCAGCAGGGCCCCGTTTTCTCACCTGAGGGTCAAAATGCCCCCCACCTCACCCGCTGCCTGTGTTTCCTGGGCTCCCGCTGCAGCCCTTCCACGAGGACCACGGCCTCCTCACCGCTCTCCGGCTGCTGCTCGCGCACTCGAGCCTGGATCTCCCCCGGCAGCACCGTCAGGAACTGCTCGAGCACCAGCAGCTCCAGGATCTGCTCCTTAGTGCGCAGCTCTGGCCGCAGCCAGCGGCAGCACAGCTCCCATAGGCGGCTCAGGGCCTCCCGGGGCCCAGCCACCTCCTGGTAGCAGAAGAGCCGGAAGAGCTGGCGGAAAGTCTCGGGGCTGGGGTCCTCCGTCTCCACGGAGGGCTCCTCTTCCCAGCCGAAGTCCTCCTCCACCTTCACAATCAGGATCTCATCCTGTTCCAGATCCTGCTCCAAGGATGTCAGGGGCTGGAGGCCAGGGATGGTGGCCATTGTTCCCAGTGGGACTTGTTCCTTTTTAGGCCTTAGAATTGAACCTGTCTCTCTCTGTATACCTCTGGACAGACACAGGAAGAGTTTTTTTCAGGGCCCTGTGGAGAGACAATAAAACCATTTGAAGGGCAGCGTTGGGGCTGGATAAGCCCTCTGTACTAGGAAGCCCTTGCCCTGGTTCCAAGACCAGCTCACTCGCCCTGAAAAAAGGAAAAGGATGAAGTAGATCAATGCCATCTTTGCTACTAAACCCCTGCTAATTCTGACGTCATTTACTGAAGGGCTTTGCTTCCTCAATGGGCAAACAGAGATAACAGGGCCTACACACATAGGTTGCTGACAGAAAGAAAAGGGATGGGCCAGGTGCAGTGGCTCACGCCTGTAATCTCAGCATTTTGGGAGGCTGAGGCGGGTAGATCGCGTGAGGTCAGGAGTTTGAGACCAGCCTGGTCAACGTGGTGAGACCCCGTCTCTACTAAAAATTCAAAAATTAGCCCGACATGGTGGTAGCACATCTGTAATCCCAGCAACTCGGGAAGCTGAGACAGAAGAATCGCTTGAACCCGGGAAGCGAAAGTTGCAGCGAGCTGAGACCACGCCACCGCACTCCAGCCTGGGCGATAAACTCCGTCCCAAAACAAAAACAAAAACAACCTAAAACGGATGTTTGCTGTCAGAGCTCGAGAATCGTCATTTTCCATGACTACAGAGGGTCCTATATGGAAAGGGTTCCTTTGGAAATCTGATGAAAACTGGAGCCCTTCTGCCAAGCAAGGTACAGACTCTGCCTCAACTTGACCCTCGGTATCCGGGTCTGGCAAACCGTGAAGTCCAACGAGACCCCGTCAGACACCCCCAAGTGGGTGGTCACAACGGCCCCCCAATTCCAGGGTCCTGGGAGGGCTGCGACCCCCAGGCCGGGCTGCTTTCCCGTCTCACCCCTCAGGTGGAGGTTGAGCGCTGCCCGAGGCCGCAGCACAGACCCCGGCATCGAAGCTTCGCCGGGACCCGCGGCCGGGACCCGCGTCCCTGCGCCCCCCGCACTCACTGGCAGCGCTGCGGGCCGTGGAAAGTTCGGGCCAGAGTCGGAGCGGCGGATATGAGCCGGAGTGAGACCGCGGACCGCAAGTTTCGCAGCCCCGGACGCCAGAGCCAGGCCGAAGACCCCCAAACGAGGCATGGGAACCAGGCCGTGTGGCCAGGCCAGCGGGCGGCATTGTGGGTAACACAGCCTTCGAATCATTGGCTGAGCCGGCTGTTTGGGCGTGGCAACAAGCCCGCGTGGGCGGGTCCGCGATGCGCATTGTGGTTAATGTGGTCCTCAAAGGGATGCATTGTGGGTAACGTAGTCCAGCATCTCAGTAAACATGCGCGAGCGTGCAGCCCTCGGAGTCTCTGGGCTACTCTTCCAGTTACTATTCCACACCTGCCCTCCTCTGTTGTGAAAAAGTTCACAGATAAAGTCCGCCTCTTCCCTGTTCAAAGCCAGCAAACTCGGTCGGGCACGGTGGCTCATGCCTGTAATCCCAGCACTTTGGCAGGCCAAGGCGGGGAGGATAGCTTGAGGCGAGGATCCGCATCGTAACAAAACTTGAGTCCGTGTCTCAGTCCAGGCTGCTAACCACTAAGGCTCAAATTCAGGAGAAGCAATTTTTCTTTTTCTTTTTTTTTTTTGAGACGGAGTTTCGCTCTTGTTACCCAGGCTGGAGTGCAATGGCGCAATCTCGGCTCACCGCAACCTCCGCCTCCTGGGTTCAGGCAATTCTCCTGCCTCAGCCTCCTGAGTAGCTGGGATTACAGGCACGCGCCACCATGCCCAGCTAATTTTTTGTATTTTAGTAGAGATGGCGTTTTACTATGTTGACCTGGATGGTCTCGATCTCTTGACCTCGTGATCCACCCGCCTCGGCCTCCCAAAGTGCTGGGATTACAGGCTTGAGCCACCGCGCCCGGCTGCAATTTTTCTTAAGATCGAAAAGAGGGCCGGCCAGGCACGGTGGTTCTGTAATCCCAACACTTTGGAAAGCTGAGAGAGGTGGATCAGGAGGTCAGGAGTTCAAGGCCAGCCTAGCCAAGATGCTGAAACCCCCGTCTCTACTAAAAATATAAAAAATAGCCTGGTGTGGCGGCATGCACCTTGTAATCCCAGCTACTTGGGAGACTGAGGCAAGAGAATCGCTTGAACCCAGGAGGCAAAGGTTGCAGTGAGCCGAGATCACGCCACTGCACTCCAACCTGGGCAACAGAGCAAGACCCTGTCACAAAAAAAAAAAAAAAAAACAAAAAAAAAAAACAGAAAGGGATGGCCTCGAGCACTGCACAGCATGAGCAACACTGGATTAAATTAACAGACGCCACACAGACGATCCTGCGTGAATATCACTGTTGGAATGAAGTGGCTTTTTAAATTTATTTTCTTCTGAGACAGTGTTTTGCTCTGTTGCCTAGGCTGGAGGGCAGCGGTACAGTCACAGTTCACTGTAGCCTCCACCTGCTGGGCTCAATCGATCCTCCCACCTCAGCTTCCTGAGTAGCTGGAACTACAGGCCTACACCACCACACCCGGCTAATTTTTTTTTTTTTTTTTTTTTTTTGAGACAGAGTCTCACTCTATTGCCCAGACTGGAGTGCAATGATGAGATCTTGGCTCATTGCAAACCTCCATCTCCCAGGTTCAAGTTATTCTCCTGCCTCAGCCTCCCAAGTAGCTGGGAAAACTGGCACGCACCACCACGCCCGGCTATTTTTTGTATTGGGTTTCACCATGTTGGCCAGGCTGGTCTCAAACTCCTGACCTCGTGATCCGCCTGCCTCGGCCTCCCAAAGTACTGGGATTACAGGTGTGAGCCCCTGCGCCTGGCCCACCTGGCTAATTTTTGCACTTTTCGTAGAGAAGGGGTTTTGGTCATGCTGGTCTTGAACTCCTGAGCTCAAGCAATCCGCCTGCCTTGGCCTCCCGAACTGTGGGGAGACATAGAGACCTCCTGGAATTCCGCGCGTCTTTCCCAAAGCATCGCGCGAGAACTGAGTCCTCCGGAAGCGAAAGTTGGGGACGCTGGATTCGGGGAGCTGGTGGGACTACATTTCCCAGAGCGCCCCGCGCCCTCCCCGGAGGCCGTTTCCTGCGAGCCCCATTGCAGTGCATTGGCGGCCTGGAGGTTCTCCCCAGCTGCCGCAATGCCAGGGGCTTGGAGGAAGCGGCTGCAGTCTCCCCGCGGCACCGTCCTTGTCGAGATGGCGGGCCACTCCCTTGCGCGCTTTGAGCCTCAGTTTCCACATCTGTTAATGCAGAAGGTTAACTCTCAAGGTTGTAACTCATTTAAAACCATTCATCCAGGCATATTAAATGCTTGTTGAGTCCTCTCATCTGCCTTCATTACTAGGCGCTCTGGTGACCGAGTGCTGGCAGGTGCTGCTTTCACGAAGCTTGCATTCTACTAAGAGAGGCATACAGTTGACAAAATAATTGCACGAAGAATTGTTTAATCACATCTTAGGCAAATGTTACCAAGGGATGTAAAAGAGGGGACCTGATACCTTCAGGGTGGAAATGACGGTTGAGCAGCGTTGGGTTAACCTGGGGGATTGAGGGAGAGGATTCCAGACTGATGGAGTGGCAGGTGCAAAGGTCCTGGGGCCAGAGAGAACATGCTGCGTTTGAGAGACAGAAAGAATCTCCTTTGAGATTCTCCGAAACCAGAAATTGGGAGATGTGGCTGGAGGGATGGGCAGGACCCGATCATACTTGGAGACTCTGGTGAAGATTAAGGATTTTATCCTAGGAGTCAGTAGAGTTTCGGGTGTGTGTGTGTGTGTTTGAGGCAGAGTCTAGCTCTGTTGCCTAGGCTAGAGTTTGGGGGGTGTGTGTGTGTGTGTGTGCATGACACAGCCTAGCTCTGTTGCCCAGGCTAGAGTTCGGGGTGTGAGTGTGTGTGTGTGTGTATTTGAGACACAGTCTAGCTCTGTTGCCCAAGCTAGAGTTTGTGGGGTGTGTGTGTGTGTTTGAGACAAAGTCTAGCTCTGTTACCCAGGCTGGAGTGCAATGGCGTGATCTCGGCTCACTTCAACCTCTGCTCCCCTAGTTCAAGAGATTCTCCTGCCTCAGCCTCCCCACTAGCTGGGATTACAGGTGTGCACCACCATGCCCAGCTAATTTTTGTATCTTTAGTAGAGATGGGTTTCACCATATTGGCCAGGCTGGTCTCGAACTCCTAACTTTGTGATCCACCCACCTTGGCCTCCTAAAGTGCTGGGATTACAGGTGTGAGCCACCACATCCGGCCTAATTTTTGTATTTCTTTAGCAGAGACAGGGTTTCACCATTGGCCAGGCTGGTCTTGAACTCCTGACCTTTCGATACGTCCACCTTGGCTTCCCAAGGTGCTGGGATTACAGGCGTGAGCCACCCTGTGGGTCTGGGTGTGTCCTTTTGAAATGCGTAGATGTTGCCATATTGCCCAGGGCTAATCTTAAACCTGGGAATGTGCTGTGACCTGGGCCAGTATCTCAGCCAACTGAGATGTTGGTCTCGGGTGGTTTGCATGCCCACAGGCTCTGGAACCTTCCCAGTCCTGAAGTCAGCCTGGGGTGTGGATGGAAAAGTAGGTTTGTGAATTCGACCAGCGGATTGCTATGGAGCAGATAATGCAGGGTCTGTTCAGTCAGCAGTTGTGTCCTTCCCTAAATTTCCAGTGTAATGGGGGTAACTGACCAGAAAACAAACCAGGTGACACACACCCAGAGAAGGCAGGGAGTGGGTTGCCTGGGGAAGTCAAGGAGGGCTTCATGGAGTAGGTGACTTTTAGTTGGGACCAAATTGTTACTGTTGTCATTTGTTGAAGGCTCACCTTGTACCCAGCTTCCTAGATTATAGGTGCCACCCTTTGTTTTGTTACCAAACTAACATAGCTTTGGCCCCCACAGTGTGGGATTCTGTGAAGTCCATTTATTTTCTAGCTTTTTTTTTTCTTTTTTTTCTTTTTTTTTTTTTAGATGGAGCCTCACTTTGTCGCCCAGGCTGGAGTGCAATGGTGTGATCTCAGCTCACTGTAACTTCTTGCATTCAAGCCTCCCACGTTCAAGGGATTCTCCTACCTAGGCCTCCCAAGTAGCTGGGATTATAGGGGCCTGCCACCACACCCGGCTAATTTGTGTATTTTTAGTAGAGTTTCTCCATGTTGGCCAGGGTGGTCTCAAACTCCTGACTTCAAGTGATTCGCCTGCTTTAGCCTCCCAGAGTGCTGCGATTTCAAGCATGAGCACCGCTCCCAGTGTTTTTTCAAGCTTTCTGGAGAGTTCCTGGGCCATGGAGCTCACCCATTCTGCAGCAGGTCCTCTGCCCTGGACTGCTCCTCCGTCTTGTTCAGGCTGCTTCTGTCTTCATGCCATTTCTCCAGGTTGAGGTCGGCACATCCTAGGGAGTACTTCATTTTGTCTGAACAACTGTGCCATGTGGTTGGTACCATGATCCCCATTTTACAGATGAGAAAAGTGAAGCAAGGGAAGCATAAGTAACTGACTTGCCTGCTGGGATTTTCACATCGGCGTTGCCAGGCTCCACAGTGGGAGCTGTCATCCGGCCATGCTGGTCCTTGGGGCAGGGAAATAAGGAAGGTGGGGGACGGTGGAACACGGAGATCAGGTAAGACAGCCAGCGATCAGGCCACAAAGCTGGGGATTTTGAAAGTGTTCTTGGTGGCCTGTGGGCCTAGCGCTGGGCCAGGAGTAAGGGGCTGGGACAGACGAGAGAGCTGGATTTGTAACTTGGGTCTGGCTCTCAGGCACAGGAGGCTGGTTGTCCAAGGCATGCCTTCTCAGGCCTTCAAGACTCCTAGGGCCTTGGGTCTCACATTATTATTAGTTATTTATTTATTTAGAGATGGAGGCTTGCTCTGTTGCCCAGGCTGGAGTGCAGTGGCACCATCTCGGCTCACTGCAACCTCCACCTCCCAGGTTCAAGTGATTCTCCTGCCTCAGCCTCCCGAGTAGCTGGGATTACACACCACCATGCCCTTCTAATTTTTTTTTTTTTTTGGCATTTTTAGTACAGACAGGGTTTCACCATGTTGGTCAGGCTGGTCTTGAACTCCTGACCTCACCTTGGCCTCCCAAAATACTGGGATTACAGGGCTGAACCACCATGCCCCACGAGTCTCACATTATTACTTGAAAAAGAAGGCTGAGTGCTGTGGCTCACACCTGTAATCCCAGCACTTCGGGAGGCTGAGGCAGATAGATCACTTGAGGTCAGGAGTTCAAGACTAGCCTGGCCAGCATGGTCAAACCCTGTCTTCACTAAAAACACATATTAGCTGGGCCTGGTGGCAGGCACCTATAATCCCAGCTATAGGGAGGCTGAGGCAGGAGATTTGCTTAAACCTGAGAGAGAGAGGTTGCAGTGAGCCCAGATCGCATCCTTGCACTACAGCTGATGTGACAGAATGAAAATCTGTCTCAGAGGTTGGGTGTGGTGACTCACGTCTGTAATCCCAGCACTTTGGAGGCTGAGGTGGATGGATCATGAGGTCAAGAGATCGAGCCCATGCTGGCCAGCATGGTAAAACCCCATCTCTACTAAAAATACAAAAATTAGCTGGGCATGGTGGCCCATGCCTGTAGTCCCAGCTACTCTGGAGGCTGAGGCAGGAGAATTGCTTGAACCTGGAAGGTGGAGGCTGCCTTGAGCCGAGATTGCGCCATTGCACTCCAGCCCGGCAACACAGTGAGACTGCATCTAAAAAAAAAAAAGACTCCATCTCAGAAACAACAACGAAAATAACAACAAAAACATACTTGGTTGGGAGCAGTGGTAATCCCAGTTTTTTGGGAGGCTCAGGTGGAAGGATCGCTTGAGGTTGGTTAACGATCAGCCTGGGCAACCTAGCAAGGATTTATTGCTACAAAAAAAAAGTTTTTTTTTGTTTTTTTTGTTTTTTTGAGACGGAGTTTCGCCCTTGTTACCCAGGCTGGAGTGCAATGGGCGATCTCGGCTCACGGCAACCTCCGCCTCCTGGGCTCAGGCAATTCTCCTGCCTCAGCCTCCTGAGTTGCTGGGATTACAGGCACGTGCCACCAGGCCCAGCTAATTTTTTGCACTTTTAGTAGAGACGGGGTTTCACCATGTTGACCAGGATGGTCTCGATCTCTCGACCTCGTGAAAAAAAGTTGTTTTTTTTTTTTGAGACGGAGTTTCACTCTCGTTACCCAGGCTGGAGTGCAATGGTGAGATCTCGGCTCACTGCAACCTCCGCTTCCTGGGTTCAGGGAATTCTCCTGCCTCAGCCTCCTGAGTAGCTGGGATTACAGGCATGCACCACCATGCCCAGCTAATTTTTTGTATTTTTAGTAGAGACGGGGTTTCAACATGTTGACCAGGATGGTCTTGATCTCTTGACCTTGTGATCCACCCGCCTTGGCCTCCCAAAGTGCTGGGATTACAGGCGTGAGCCACCGTGCCCGGCTTGCTACAAAAAATTTTAAAAATCAGCCAATCAAGATGGTGTCATGCCTGTAGTCTTGGCTACTCCAGAGGCTAAGGGAGAAGGATTGCTTGAGTCCAGGAATTCGAGGCTGCAATGAGTTATGATCGCGGCAGTCCACTCCAGCCTGGGTAACAGAGTGAGACCCGGCCTTTTTTTTTTTTTTTTTTTTTTTTTGAGACAGAGTTTCCCTCTTGTTACCCAGGCTGGAGTGCAATGGCGCGATCTCAGCTCACCACAACCTCCGCCTCCTGGGTTAAGGCAATTCTCCTGCCTCAGCCTCCTGAGTAGCTGGGATTACAGTCACGCACCACCATGCCCAGCTAATTTTTTGTATTTTTAGTAGAGATGGGGTTTCACTATGTTGACCAGGATGGTCTCGATCTCTTGACCTCGTGATCCACCCGCCTCGGCCTCCCAAAGTGCTGGGATTACAGGCTTGAGCCACCGTGCTCGGCGAGACCCGGCCTTTTATTTGTGGATAGCTCAAATAAGTCATTTACAAAATGCCTTTTGTTTTCAAAGCCCAGCTTTTCATAAAAAGCAAGGTCCACATTTAATAGATGCTCGGATACACGGATGTGTGTTGAGGGCCGCTGGGGACTCAGGAAGCCCTGCGGGCCCAGGATCAGCTGGTGCTCAGAACTCATCCTCAGAATCATCGTGGGCCCCCCTGCAGACCTTCAAGGGCCGGGGGGAGGTCAGCTGTCCTGGGGAGGCCGGAGCCAGGTTCACCCAGCCTGGCCCTCGGGGCAGCAGGTGGCTTTCATTGAGTCTGATGACACGGTAATTCTCGTAGTGCACGTTGTGGGTTATGTCCTTCAGATCTTGGAGGTGGGAGCTGGGAGACCGGAGGCAGTCAGCCTCAACCATGGTGTCCCCAGGGCCCCTCACCAGCCCTCCAGCCCCGGGCTCCCCACACCCTCACCGGATGAGCAGGTCTCTCAGGAGAGGAAACTCACAGTGCGCCATGTTCTCCACTGCAAGACACAGGACTCAGTATGGGCTCTGCTTACTGTGCACCGAGTAAGCATCTACTGTATGCATGACCTGACACCATTTCCCTTAGCCCTTTCCCCACATTTCTCTTTATCCTATCCCACCTTCTCTTTGTTGGTTCATTCATTCATTCACTGTTATGTCCCCAGAGCCTGGTACAGGGGGCTCCTGCAAGTATTCGTTGAATGAATGAATCCACAAATCATTATTGTATTATATATACAGTCGGCCTCTGTATCCATGGGTGCCCACTGTGGGACTTGAGCATCTGCAGATTTTGGTATCCCTGGGGGTCCTGGAACCACCCCCTGCAAATAGAGTGGAATGACTATGTGCTATATTATGAATAATAGTATAGTATATTTCTGGCCGGGTGCAGTGGTTCATGCCTGTAATTCCAGCACTTTGGGAGGCCAAGGTGGGTGAATCACCTGATGTCAGGAGTTTGAGACCAGCCTGGCCAACATGATGAAACCCCGTCTCTACTAAAAATACAAAAATTAGCCGGGTGTGGTGGTGCACATCTGTAGTCCCAGGTACTTGGGAGGCTGAGACAGGAGAATCGCTTAAACCTAGAGACAGAGGTTGCAGTGAGCCAAGATCACGCCACTGCACTCTAGCCTGGACAACAGAGAAAGACTCTGTCTCAAAAAAAAAAAAAAAAGTATAGTATACTTCTAATAATTATAATAATGCATCAGGGGTTATGTCCTGGCTGCCTCTCCTGTCTCACTTTCTCCAGCTCCCTGAGGCGGTCTCCTCTCCCTCCCTCCACAATCCCCTTCACTGTGCTTCCCCGACCTGTCCTTGTCTCGCCAGCTCTATGGGGACAGGGACCTTGTCAGTCCTGCCTTTACCGTGGACCGCAGGAACTGCACATAGCGGTGCCCGATACACAGTAGGCCCATTGTAAGTTCTGGCCAGCCTCTAGGGCACCTTTGGGTACCGGGCGTTGTGCCAAATGGTGCCAGTCTCCACGCTAGCACCCTAGAAAGTTGATGCCACTGTGATGCCCATTCTACTGGGAGGAAACTGAGGCCCGGAGAGTCCAGAAACTTGCCCATGTCCCCCCCACTGGAAAGAAGGACCATTCCCCAGGCCTGTTTGTCCCATGGGCTTAACATTTCAGGGGCCTGTGATGGGGGCTAAGGGTGCCAGAGGCACAGCGCTACTCTGGCGTCCAACTTGTCCTCACCCGAATCCTACCCAGGGGCCCCGCACTGACCTTCGATGATGCCCCACTTGGTCTTCCGGCCCAGGACACACCTCCCATTCACCAGGTGCTCTCGATCAGCTCCTACCACAGCAAAGGGGATTCGGTCCTGGGAGAGGAGAGGAGACGGAGACAGGAGGATATTGACTTTGCTGGGGAGATGAGAAGAAAAATCAGGGCACCCAGGCAGGAGAGGAGAGCCCTGTCTTTTTCGGGGAGGGAACATGGTAGAACGTGCATAGAATTTCCAAGTTCAAAGACATAAAGTCAGAGGGTGGGGCGCGGTGGTTCACGCTTGTAATCCCAGCACTTTGGAAGGCCAAGGTGGCCGGATCACCTGAGGTCAGGAGTTCGAGACGTGCCTGACCAACAAGGAGAAATCTTGTTTTTACTAAAAATACAAAATTAGCTGGGCCTGGTGGCGCACGCCTGTAATCGCAGCTAGCCAGGAGGCAGAGGCAGGAGAATTGCTTTAACCTGGGAGGCTGAGGTTGCGGTGAGCGGAGATTGTGCCATTGCACTCCAGCCTGGGAAAGAAGAGTGAAACTCCATCTCAAAAAAAAAAAAAAAAAAAAAAAGACATCAAGTCTAATTGGTGCCTCTGGCTGGGTGAGGTAGCTCATGCCTGTAATCCCAGCACTTTAGGAGGCCAAGGTGGGAGAATCACTTGAGCCCCAGGAGTATGAGACCAGCCTATGGAACATGGTAAGACCCCATCTCTGCAAAAAGTAAAAATTTAGACAGGCGTAATCATAGCTGACTGCAGCCTTGAACTCTTGGGCTCAAGTGATAACCCCCGCCTCAGTCCCCTGAGGACTGTGGACCACAGGTGTACACCACCATGCCTGGCTACTGTTTTGTGTGTGTATGTTTTTTTTTTCTGGCTACTGTTTTTAAATTTTTCGTAGAGATGAGTTCTCTCTTTGTTGCCCAGGCTGGTGTCTAACTCCTGGGCTCAAGTAATCTTCCTGCCTCTGCCTTCCAAAGTGCTGGGATAACAGGAGTGAGCTACTATGCACAGCCTGAATCATCATCATCTTCTCTGCCTCCCCCTCCTCCCCATCTCCCTCCTCCTCTCCCTCCCCCTCCTCCTCCTCCCCCTCCCCTCCTCCCCTTCCTCTCCCTCCCCCCTCCCCCCTCCCCCCCTCCTCTCCCTCCTCCCCCTCCTCCTCCCCTTCCCTTCTCCTCTTCCTTTTCTCCTTTTCCTCCTCCTTCCTCCTCTTCCTCCACCTTCCTCTTTCCCGTGTGTGTGTGTGTGTGTGTCTGTGAAGGAGTTTTGCTTTTGTTGCCCAGGCTGGAGCAGAATGGTTTGATATTGGCTAACCACAACTTCCACCTCTTGGGTTCAAGTGATTCTCCTGCCTCAGCCTCCCCATTAGCTGGGATTACAGTTATGCGCCACCACACCTGGCTAATTTTGTATTTTTTTTTTTTTTTTGAGACAGAGTTTCGCTCTTGTTACCCAGGCTGGAGTGCAATGGCGCGATCTCGGCTCACTGCAACCTCTGCCTCCTGGGTTCAGGCAATTCTCCTGCCTCAGCCTCCTGAGCAGCTGGGATTACAGGCACGGGCCACCATGCCCAGCTAATTTTTGTATTTTTAGTAGAGACGGGGTTTCACCATGTTGACCAGGATGGTCTTGATCTCTTGACCTCGTGATCCACCCGCCTCGGCCTCCCAAAGTGCTGGGATTACAGGCGTGAGCCACCGCGCCCAGCCTAATTTTGTATTTTTAGTAGAGATTGGGTTTCTCCACGTTGGTCAGGCTGGTCTTGAACACCCGACCTCAGGTGGTCTGCCAGCCTTGGACTTCAAAAGTGCTGGGATTACAGGTGTGAGCCACCTCATCTGGTCCTGTATGTAGTTTTGTGGGCACACAGTCAGGCCCATTAGTCACTCTTTTTTTTTTTTTTTTTTGAGACGGAGTTTCGCTCTTGTTACCCAGGCTGGAGTGCAATGACGCGATCTCGGCTCACCGCAACCTCCGCCTCCTGGGTTCAGGCAATTCTCCTGCCTCAGCCTCCTGAGTAGCTGGGATTACAGGCACGCACCACCATGCCCAGCTAATTTTTTGTATTTTTAGTAGAGACAGGGTTATCACCATGTTGACCAGGATGGTCTCGATCTCTTGACCTCGTGATCCGCCCGCCTCAGCCTCCCAAAGTTCTGGGATTACAGGCTTGAGCCACCGCGCCCGGCTTTTTTTCTTTTTTTTCTTTTTTTTTTTTTTTTGATAGTCACTCTTGTCTATGGCTGCTTTTGAACCATGACAGCAGAGTTGAGTCATCGCAACAGAGAGACTATGATTCACAAAGTCCAAAACATTTACTACCTGGCCCTTTGCAGAAAAGGTTGTTGAACCCTATTGTAAACTTCAGTTGTATACTTGCTCATGGCCAGAAGCAGAAATTCAAACTTGTGACACATATAGGTTTGTTATTTCTGAATTCATCTGTGATGGGAAATAACGTTGATGTTAATAACATTGGGCGCAGTGGCTCACACCTGTAATCCCAGCACTTTGGGAGGCCGAGACAGGCGGATCACCTGAGGTCAGGAGTTCAAGACCAGCATGGTCAACATGGTGAAACCCCGTCTCTACTAAAATTACTAAAATTAGCCGGGTGTGGTGGCATGCGCCTGTAGTCCCAGCCACTCAGGAGGCAGAGGTGGGAGAATCACTTGAACCCAGGAGGTGGAAATTGCTGTGAACAGAGATGGTGCCACTATACTCCAGCCTGGGCCATACAACAAGACCCTGTCTAAAAAAAAAAATTGTGCAGCACAGTGGTTTTTAGTGTTTGCCCAGTGTTATGCAATCATCATCACAATCTAATTTCACAACGTTTTCATCATACCTCACCCCCCATAAAACCCATACCTTTTAGCAATCCCTCCCCATTTCTCCCTTCCCCACAACTCCCAGCTACCACTAGTCTACTTTCTATCTCTATAGATTTGCCTATGCCTATTTCGGACATTTCATATAAATAATATAAATGGAATCCTATAACATGTGACCTTTTGTGTCTGATTTTTTTTTTTTTTTTTTTTTTTTTTTGAGACGGAGTTTCGCTCTTGTTACCCAGGCTGGAGTGCAATGGCACGATCTCGGCTCACCACAACCTCCGCCTCCTGGGTTCAGGCAATTCTCCTGCCTCAGCCTCCTGAGTAGCTGGGACTACAGGCACGCGCCACCATGCCCAGCTAATTTTTGTATTTTTAGTAGAGACAGGGTTTCACCATGTTGACCAGAATGGTCTCGATCTCTTGACTTCGTGATCCACACACCTCGGCCTCCCAAAGTGCTGGGATTACAGGTGTGAGCCACTGTGCCCGGCCTGAATTTTTTGTTTGTTTGTTTGTTTGTTTTGAGACGGAGTTTCAATCTTGTTACCCAGGCTGGAGTGCAATGGCGCGATCTCGGCTCACCGCAACCTCCGCCCCCTGGGTTCAGGCAATTCTCCTGCCTCAGCCTCCTGAGTAGCTGGGATTACAGGCACGTGCCACCATGCCCAGCTAATTTTTTTTGTATTTTTAGTAGAGACGGGGTTTCACCATGTTGACCAGGATGGTCTCGATCTCTTGACCTCGTGATCCACCCACCTCGGCCTCCCAAAGTGCTGGGATTACAGGCTTGAGCCACCACGCCCGGCCCTGAATTTTTTTTTTTAATAATTTTTTTTTTCTTTTTTTAAAGATAGGGTTTCACCATGATGGCCAGGCTAGTCTTGACCTCCTGACCTCAGGTGATCCACCAACCTCGGCCTCCCAAAGTGCTAGGATTACAGGCGTGAGCCACTGCAACCGGCTTGTCTGAATTCTTTTTGTCTGAGAAACATGTTTACAAAATTCCTCCATGCTACAGCAGGTAGGTGACAGGGCTTCATTTCTTTTTTTTTGAGACGGAGTCTCACTCCCTTGCCAGCCTCCTCAATAGCTGGGATTACAGGGGAGTGCCACCGCACCTGACTAATTTTGTATTTGTAGTATAGACAAAGTTTCACCGTTTTGGCCAGGCTGGTCTTGAACCCTTGGCCACAAGTGATCCACCCGCCTCAGCCTCCCAAAGTGCTGGGAATACAGGCGAGAGGCCCAGCCTTGAACTGTACACTTTTTTTCTTTTGAGATGGAGTTTTGCTTGTGTCACCCAGACTGGAGTGCAGTGGTGT